>NC_089203.1:7500-607500 GCF_963930695.1 Labrus bergylta | reverse complement strand
TTTTCATGAAAATGGTCAACTTTTTTGAAGCCGAAATCTTTTCATGAAAATTTTCAACTTTTTGAAGCCGAAATCTTTTCATGAAAATTTTCAACTTTTTGAAGCCAAAATCTTTTCATGAAAATTTTGAACTTTTTTTAAGCAGAAATCTTTTCATGAAAATCTTAGACTTTTTTGAAGTCGAAATCTTTTCATGTAAATTTTCAACTTTTTTGAAGCCGAAATCTTTTCATGAAAATGGTCAACTTTTTTGAAGTCGAAATAGTTCATGAAAGTTTTCAACCTTTTTGAAGCCAAAATCCTGTCATGAAAATTTTCAACTTTTTTGAAGCAGAAATCTTTTCATGAAAATGTTCAACTTTTTGAAGCCGAAATCTTTTCATGAAAATCTTAGACTTTTTTGAAGTCGAAATCTTTTCATGAAAATTTTCAACTTTTTGAAGCCGAAATCTTTTCATGAAAATTTTAAACTTTTTTGAAGCAGAATTCTTTTCATGAAAATTTTCAACTTTTTGAAACCGAAATCTTTTCATGAAAATGGTCAACTTTTTTGAAGCCGAAATCTTTTCATGAAAATTTTCAACTTTTTAAGCCGAAATCTTTTCATGAAAATTTTCAACTTTTTTGAAGCAGAAATCTTTTCATGAAAATCTTAGACTTTTTTGAAGTCGAAATCTTTTCATGTAAATTTTCAACTTTTTTGAAGCAGAAATCCTTTCATGAAAATGTTCAACTTTTTTGAAGCCGAAATCTTTTCATGAAAATGTTCCATTTTTTTGCAGCCGAAATAGTTCATGAAAGTTTTCAACCTTTTTGAAGCCAAAATCCTGTCATGAAAATTTTCAACTTTTTTGAAGCAGAAATCTTTTCATGAAAATTTTCAACTTTTTGAAACCGAAATCTTTTCATGAAAATTTTCAACTTTTTTGAAGCCGAAATCTTTTCATGAAAATGGTCAACTTTTTTGAAGCCGAAATCTTTTCATGAAAATTTTCAACTTTTTGAAGCCGAAATCTTTTCATGAAAATTTTCAACTTTTTGAAGCCGTAATCTTTTCATGAAAATGTTCCATTTTTTTGAAGCCGAAATACTTCATGAAAATTTTCAACTTTTTTGAAGCCGAAATCTTTTCATGAAAATTTTCAACTTTTTTGAAGTCGAAATCTTTTCATGAAAATTTTCAACTTTTTGAAGCCGAAATCTTTTCATGAAAATTTTCAACTTTTTTGAAGCAGAAATCTTTTCATGAAAATGTTCAACTTTTTTGAAGCCGAGATCTTTTCATAAAAATTTTCAACTTTTTTGAAGCCGAAATCTTTTCATGAAAATGGTCAACTTTTTGAAGCCGAAATCTTTTCATGAAAATTTTCAACTTTTTTGAAGCAGAAATCGTTTCATGAAAATCTGAGACTTTTTTGAAGTCGAAATCTTTTCATGTAAATTTTCAACTTTTTTGAAGCAGAAATCTTTTCATGAAAATGTTCAACTTTTTTGAAGCCGAAATCTTTTCATGAAAATCTTCGACTTTTTTGAAGTCGAAATAGTTCATGACAGTTTTCAACCTTTTTGAAGCCAAAATCCTGTCATGAAAATTTTCAACTTTTTTGAAGCAGAAATCTTTTCATGAAAATTTTCAACTTTTTGAAACCGAAATCTTTTCATGAAAATTTTCAACTTTTTTGAATCCGAAATCTTTTCATTAAAATGGTCAACTTTTTTGAAGCAGAAATCTTTTCATGAAAATGGTCAACTTTTTTGAAGCCGAAATCTTTTCATGAAAATTTTCAACTTTTTGAAGCAGAAATCTTTTCATGAAAATTTTCAACTTTTTGAAGCCGAAATATTTTCCTGAAAATTTTCAACTTTTTTGAAGCAGAAATCTTTTCATGAAAATCTTAGACTTTTTTGAAGCCGAAATCTTTTCATGAAAATTTTCAACTTTTTTGAAGACGAAATCTTTTCATGAAAATGTTCAACTTTTTTGAAGCAGAAATCTTTTCATGAAAATCTGAGACTTTTTTGAAGTCGAAATCTTTTCATGTAAATTTTCAACTTTTTTGAAGCAGAAATCTTTTCATGAAAATGTTCAACTTTTTTGAAGCCGAAATCTTTTCATGAAAATCTTCGACTTTTTTGAAGTCGAAATAGTTCATGACAGTTTTCAACCTTTTTGAAGCCAAAATCTTGTCATGAAAATTTTCAACTTTTTTGAAGCAGAAATCTTTTCATGAAAATTTTCAACTTTTTGAAACCGAAATCTTTTCATGAAAATATTCAACTTTTTTGAAGCCGAAATCTTTTCATGAAAATGGTCAACTTTTTTGAAGCCGAAATCTTTTCATGAAAATGGTCAACTTTTTTGAAGCCGAAATCTTTTCATGAAAATTTTCAACTTTTTGAAGCAGAAATCTTTTCATGAAAATTTTCAACTTTTTGAAGCCGAAATATTTTCATGAAAATTTTCAACTTTTTTGAAGCAGAAATCTTTTCATGAAAATCTTAGACTTTTTTGAAGCCGAAATCTTTTCATGAAAATTTTCAACTTTTTTGAAGACGAAATCTTTTCATGAAAATGTTCAACTTTTTTGAAGCCGAAATCTTTTCATGAAAATTTTCAACTTTTTGAAGCCGAAATCTTTTCATGAAAATTTTCAACTTTTTTGAAGCCGAAATCTTTTCATGAAAATTTTCAACTTTTTGAAGTCGAAATCTTTTCATGAAAATTTTCAACTTTTTTGAAGCTGAAATCTTTTCATGAAAATGGTCAACTTTTTGAAGGTGAAATCTTTTCATGAAAATTTTCAACTTTTTTGAAGCAGAAATCTTTTCATGAAATTCTTAGACTTTTTTGAAGTCGAAATCTTTTCATGTAAATTTTCAACTTTTTTGAAGCAGAAATCTTTTCATGAAAATGGTCAACTTTTTTGAAGCCGAAATCTTTTCATGAAAATTTTCAACTTTTTGAAGCAGAAATCTTTTCATGAAAATTTTCAACTTTTTGAAGCCGAAATATTTTCATGAAAATTTTCAACTTTTTTGAAGCAGAAATCTTTTCATGAAAATCTTAGACTTTTTTGAAGCCGAAATCTTTTCATGAAAATTTTCAACTTTTTTGAAGACGAAATCTTTTCATGAAAATGTTCAACTTTTTTGAAGCCGAAATCTTTTCATGAAAATTTTCAACTTTTTGAAGCCGAAATCTTTTCATGAAAATTTTCAACTTTTTTGAAGCCGAAATCTTTTCATGAAAATTTTCAACTTTTTGAAGTCGAAATCTTTTCATGAAAATTTTCAACTTTTTTGAAGCTGAAATCTTTTCATGAAAATGGTCAACTTTTTGAAGGTGAAATCTTTTCATGAAAATTTTCAACTTTTTTGAAGCAGAAATCTTTTCATGAAATTCTTAGACTTTTTTGAAGTCGAAATCTTTTCATGTAAATTTTCAACTTTTTTGAAGCAGAAATCTTTTCATGAAAATGTTCAAATTTTTTGAAACCGAAATCTTTTCATGAAAATGTTCAAGTTTTTTGAAGCCGAAATCTTTTCATGAAAATGTTCCATTTTTTTGAAGCCGAAATACTTCATGAAAATGTTCAACTTTTTTGAAGTTGAAATCTTTTCTTGAAAATGTTCAACTTTTTTGAAAATGAGATCTTTTCATGAAAATTTTCAACTTTTAGAAACCGAAATCTTTTCATGAAAATTTTCAACTTTTTTGAAGCCGAAATCTTTTCATGAAAATGGTCAACTTTTTTGAAGCCGAAATCTTTTCATGAAAATTTTCAACTTTTTGAAGCCGAAATCTTTTCATGAAAATGGTCAACTTTTTTGAAGCAGAAATCTTTTCATGAAAATTTTCAACTTTTTTGAAGCAGAAATCTTTTCATGAAAATTTTCAACTTTTTTGAAGCAGAAATCTTTTCATGAAAATTTTCAACTTTTTTGATGCTGAAATAGTTCATGAAAATCTTCGACTTTTTTGAAGCTGAAATACTTCATGAAAATTTTCAACTTTTTTGAAACCGAAATCTTTTCATGAAAATTTTCAACTTTTTTGATGCCGAAATAGTTCATGAAAATTTTCAACTTTTTTGAAGCCGAAATCTTTTCATGAAAATGTTCAACTTTTTTGAAACATAAATCTTTTCATGAAAATTTTGGATTTTTTTGTAGTCGAAATACTTCATGAAAATTTTCAACTTTTTTGAAGCCGAAATCTTTTCATGAAAATGTTCAACTTTTTTGAAGCAGAAATCTTTTCATGAAATTCTTAGACTTTTTTGAAGTCGAAATCTTTTCATGTAAATTTTCAACTTTTTTGAAGCAGAAATCTTTTCATGAAAATGTTCAACTTTTTTGAAGCCGAAATCTTTTCATGAAAATGTTACATTTTTTTGAAGCCCAAATACTTGATGAAAATATTCAACTTTTTTGAAGTCTAAATCTTTTCATGAAAATTTTCAACTTTTTTGAAGCCGAAATCTTTTCATGAAAATTTTCAACTTTTTTGAAGCAGAAATCCTTTCATGAAAATTTTCAACTTTTTGAAGCCGAAATCTTTTCATGCAGATTTTCAACTTTTTTGAAGCAGAAATCTTTTCATGAAAATGGTCAACTTTTTTGAAGCCGAAATCTTTTCATGAAAATTTTCAACTTTTTTGAAGCCGAAATACTTAATGAAAATTTTCAACTTTTTGAAGCCGAAATCTTTTCATGAAAATGTTCAACTTTTTTGAAGCCGAGATCTTTTCATGAAAATTTTCAACTTTTTGAAACCGAAATCTTTTCATGAAAATTTTCAACTTTTTTGAAGCTGAAATCTTTTCATGAAAATGGTCAACTTTTTTGAAGCCGAAATCTTTTCATGAAAATGTTCAACTTTTTTGAAGCCGAAATCTTTTTATGAAAATTTTAGACTTTTTTGAAACCAAAATCTTTTCATGAAAATTTTAAATTTTTTTGAAGCCGAAATCCTTTCATGAAAATTTTCAACTTTTTTGAAGCCGAAATCTTTTCATGAAAATTTTGAACTTTTTGAAACCAAAATCTTTTCATGTAAATTTTCAACTTTTTTGAAGCCGAAATAGTTCATGAAAATTTTCAACTTTTTTGAAGCCGAAATCTTTTCATGAAAATGTTCAACTTTTTTGAAGCCGAAATCTTTTCATGAAAATGTTCAACTTTTTTGAAGCCGAAATACTTCATGAAAATTTTCATCTTTTTGAAGCTGAAATCTTTTCATGAAAATGTTCAACTTTTTTGAAGCCGAAATCTTTTCATGAAAATGTTACATTTTTTTGAAGCCGAAATACATCATGAAAATTTTCAACTTTTTTGAAGCCGAAATCTTTTCATGAAAATGTTCAACTTTTTTGAAGCCGAAATCTTTTCATGAAAATGTTCCATTTTTTTGAAGCCGAAATCTTTTCATGAAAATGTTCCATTTTTTTGCAGCCGAAATACTTCATGAAAATTTTCAACTTTTTTGAAGCCGAAATCTTTTCATGAAAATCTTCGACTTTTTTGAAGTCGAAATAGTTCATGAAAGTTTTCAACCTTTTTGAAGCTGAAATCTTTTCATGAAAATTTTCAACTTTTTGAAACCAAAATCTTTTCATGAAAATTTTCAACTTTTTTGAAGCCGAAATCTTTTCATGAAAATTTTCAACTTTTTGAAGTCGAAATCTTTTCATGAAAATTTTCAACTTTTTTGAAGCTGAAATCTTTTCATGAAAATGGTCAACTTTTTTGAAGCCGAAATCTTTTCATGAAAATTTTCAACTTTTTTGCAGCAGAAATCTTTTCATGAAAATCTTAGACTTTTTTGAAGTCGAAATCTTTTCATGTAAATTTTCAACTTTTTTGAAGCCGAAATCTTTTCATGAAAATTTTCAAATTTTTGAAGCCGAAATCTTTTCATGAAATTTTTCAACTTTTTGAAGCCGAAATCTTTTCATGAAAATTTTCAACTTTTTGAAGCCAAAATCTTTTCATGAAAATTTTGAACTTTTTTTAAGCAGAAATCTTTTCATGAAAATTTTCAACTTTTTTGAAGCCGAAATCTTTTCATGAAAATGGTCAACTTTTTTGAAGTCGAAATAGTTCATGAAAGTTTTCAACCTTTTTGAAGCCAAAATCCTGTCATGAAAATTTTCAACTTTTTTGAAGCAGAAATCTTTTCATGAAAATGTTCAACTTTTTGAAGCCGAAATATTTTCATGAAAATCTTAGACTTTTTTGAAGTCGAAATCTTTTCATGAAAATTTTCAACTTTTTGAAGCCGAAATCTTTTCATGAAAATTTTAAACTTTTTTGAAGCAGAATTCTTTTCATGAAAATTTTCAACTTTTTGAAACCGAAATCTTTTCATGAAAATGGTCAACTTTTTTGAAGCCGAAATCTTTTCATGAAAATTTTCAACTTTTTAAGCCGAAATCTTTTCATGAAAATTTTCAACTTTTTTGAACCAGAAATCTTTTCATGAAAATCTTAGACTTTTTTGAAGTCGAAATCTTTTCATGTAAATTTTCAACTTTTTTGAAGCAGAAATCCTTTCATGAAAATGTTCAACTTTTTTGAAGCCGAAATCTTTTCATGAAAATGTTCCATTTTTTTGCAGCCGAAATAGTTCATGAAAGTTTTCAACCTTTTTGAAGCCAAAATCCTGTCATGAAAATTTTCAACTTTTTTGAAGCAGAAATCTTTTCATGAAAATTTTCAACTTTTTGAAACCGAAATCTTTTCATGAAAATGGTCAACTTTTTTGAAGCCGAAATCTTTTCATGAAAATTTTCAACTTTTTGAAGCCGAAATCTTTTCATGAAAATTTTCAACTTTTTGAAGCCAAAATCTTTTCATGAAAATTTTGAACTTTTTTTAAGCAGAAATCTTTTCATGAAAATCTTAGACTTTTTTGAAGTCGAAATCTTTTCATGTAAATTTTCAACTTTTTTGAAGCCGAAATCTTTTCATGAAAATGGTCAACTTTTTTGAAGTCGAAATAGTTCATGAAAGTTTTCAACCTTTTTGAAGCCAAAATCCTGTCATGAAAATTTTCAACTTTTTTGAAGCAGAAATCTTTTCATGAAAATGTTCAACTTTTTGAAGCCGAAATCTTTTCATGAAAATCTTAGACTTTTTTGAAGTCGAAATCTTTTCATGAAAATTTTCAACTTTTTGAAGCCGAAATCTTTTCATGAAAATTTTAAACTTTTTTGAAGCAGAATTCTTTTCATGAAAATTTTCAACTTTTTGAAACCGAAATCTTTTCATGAAAATGGTCAACTTTTTTGAAGCCGAAATCTTTTCATGAAAATTTTCAACTTTTTAAGCCGAAATCTTTTCATGAAAATTTTCAACTTTTTTGAAGCAGAAATCTTTTCATGAAAATCTTAGACTTTTTTGAAGTCGAAATCTTTTCATGTAAATTTTCAACTTTTTTGAAGCAGAAATCCTTTCATGAAAATGTTCAACTTTTTTGAAGCCGAAATCTTTTCATGAAAATGTTCCATTTTTTTGCAGCCGAAATAGTTCATGAAAGTTTTCAACCTTTTTGAAGCCAAAATCCTGTCATGAAAATTTTCAACTTTTTTGAAGCAGAAATCTTTTCATGAAAATTTTCAACTTTTTGAAACCGAAATCTTTTCATGAAAATTTTCAACTTTTTTGAAGCCGAAATCTTTTCATGAAAATGGTCAACTTTTTTGAAGCCGAAATCTTTTCATGAAAATTTTCAACTTTTTGAAGCCGAAATCTTTTCATGAAAATTTTCAACTTTTTGAAGCCGTAATCTTTTCATGAAAATGTTCCATTTTTTTGAAGCCGAAATACTTCATGAAAATTTTCAACTTTTTTGAAGCCGAAATCTTTTCATGAAAATTTTCAACTTTTTTGAAGTCGAAATCTTTTCATGAAAATTTTCAACTTTTTGAAGCCGAAATCTTTTCATGAAAATTTTCAACTTTTTTGAAGCAGAAATCTTTTCATGAAAATGTTCAACTTTTTTGAAGCCGAGATCTTTTCATAAAAATTTTCAACTTTTTTGAAGCCGAAATCTTTTCATGAAAATGGTCAACTTTTTGAAGCCGAAATCTTTTCATGAAAATTTTCAACTTTTTTGAAGCAGAAATCGTTTCATGAAAATCTGAGACTTTTTTGAAGTCGAAATCTTTTCATGTAAATTTTCAACTTTTTTGAAGCAGAAATCTTTTCATGAAAATGTTCAACTTTTTTGAAGCCGAAATCTTTTCATGAAAATCTTCGACTTTTTTGAAGTCGAAATAGTTCATGACAGTTTTCAACCTTTTTGAAGCCAAAATCCTGTCATGAAAATTTTCAACTTTTTTGAAGCAGAAATCTTTTCATGAAAATTTTCAACTTTTTGAAACCGAAATCTTTTCATGAAAATTTTCAACTTTTTTGAATCCGAAATCTTTTCATTAAAATGGTCAACTTTTTTGAAGCCGAAATCTTTTCATGAAAATGGTCAACTTTTTTGAAGCCGAAATCTTTTCATGAAAATTTTCAACTTTTTGAAGCAGAAATCTTTTCATGAAAATTTTCAACTTTTTGAAGCCGAAATATTTTCCTGAAAATTTTCAACTTTTTTGAAGCAGAAATCTTTTCATGAAAATCTTAGACTTTTTTGAAGCCGAAATCTTTTCATGAAAATTTTCAACTTTTTTGAAGACGAAATCTTTTCATGAAAATGTTCAACTTTTTTGAAGCAGAAATCTTTTCATGAAAATCTGAGACTTTTTTGAAGTCGAAATCTTTTCATGTAAATTTTCAACTTTTTTGAAGCAGAAATCTTTTCATGAAAATGTTCAACTTTTTTGAAGCCGAAATCTTTTCATGAAAATCTTCGACTTTTTTGAAGTCGAAATAGTTCATGACAGTTTTCAACCTTTTTGAAGCCAAAATCTTGTCATGAAAATTTTCAACTTTTTTGAAGCAGAAATCTTTTCATGAAAATTTTCAACTTTTTGAAACCGAAATCTTTTCATGAAAATATTCAACTTTTTTGAAGCCGAAATCTTTTCATGAAAATGGTCAACTTTTTTGAAGCCGAAATCTTTTCATGAAAATGGTCAACTTTTTTGAAGCCGAAATCTTTTCATGAAAATTTTCAACTTTTTGAAGCAGAAATCTTTTCATGAAAATTTTCAACTTTTTGAAG
The DNA here is from genome assembly GCF_963930695.1 of Labrus bergylta. Taxonomy (NCBI): domain Eukaryota; kingdom Metazoa; phylum Chordata; class Actinopteri; order Labriformes; family Labridae; genus Labrus; species Labrus bergylta. Next base: position 598,322 of record NC_089203.1, on the reverse strand, counting down.
CCGAAATATTTTCATGAAAATTTTCAACTTTTTTGAAGCAGAAATCTTTTCATGAAAATCTTAGACTTTTTTGAAGCCGAAATCTTTTCATGAAAATTTTCAACTTTTTTGAAGACGAAATCTTTTCATGAAAATGTTCAACTTTTTTGAAGCCGAAATCTTTTCATGAAAATTTTCAACTTTTTGAAGCCGAAATCTTTTCATGAAAATTTTCAACTTTTTTGAAGCCGAAATCTTTTCATGAAAATTTTCAACTTTTTGAAGTCGAAATCTTTTCATGAAAATTTTCAACTTTTTTGAAGCTGAAATCTTTTCATGAAAATGGTCAACTTTTTGAAGGTGAAATCTTTTCATGAAAATTTTCAACTTTTTTGAAGCAGAAATCTTTTCATGAAATTCTTAGACTTTTTTGAAGTCGAAATCTTTTCATGTAAATTTTCAACTTTTTTGAAGCAGAAATCTTTTCATGAAAATGGTCAACTTTTTTGAAGCCGAAATCTTTTCATGAAAATTTTCAACTTTTTGAAGCAGAAATCTTTTCATGAAAATTTTCAACTTTTTGAAGCCGAAATATTTTCATGAAAATTTTCAACTTTTTTGAAGCAGAAATCTTTTCATGAAAATCTTAGACTTTTTTGAAGCCGAAATCTTTTCATGAAAATTTTCAACTTTTTTGAAGACGAAATCTTTTCATGAAAATGTTCAACTTTTTTGAAGCCGAAATCTTTTCATGAAAATTTTCAACTTTTTGAAGCCGAAATCTTTTCATGAAAATTTTCAACTTTTTTGAAGCCGAAATCTTTTCATGAAAATTTTCAACTTTTTGAAGTCGAAATCTTTTCATGAAAATTTTCAACTTTTTTGAAGCTGAAATCTTTTCATGAAAATGGTCAACTTTTTGAAGGTGAAATCTTTTCATGAAAATTTTCAACTTTTTTGAAGCAGAAATCTTTTCATGAAATTCTTAGACTTTTTTGAAGTCGAAATCTTTTCATGTAAATTTTCAACTTTTTTGAAGCAGAAATCTTTTCATGAAAATGTTCAAATTTTTTGAAACCGAAATCTTTTCATGAAAATGTTCAAGTTTTTTGAAGCCGAAATCTTTTCATGAAAATGTTCCATTTTTTTGAAGCCGAAATACTTCATGAAAATGTTCAACTTTTTTGAAGTTGAAATCTTTTCTTGAAAATGTTCAACTTTTTTGAAAATGAGATCTTTTCATGAAAATTTTCAACTTTTAGAAACCGAAATCTTTTCATGAAAATTTTCAACTTTTTTGAAGCCGAAATCTTTTCATGAAAATGGTCAACTTTTTTGAAGCCGAAATCTTTTCATGAAAATTTTCAACTTTTTGAAGCCGAAATCTTTTCATGAAAATGGTCAACTTTTTTGAAGCAGAAATCTTTTCATGAAAATTTTCAACTTTTTTGAAGCAGAAATCTTTTCATGAAAATTTTCAACTTTTTTGAAGCAGAAATCTTTTCATGAAAATTTTCAACTTTTTTGATGCTGAAATAGTTCATGAAAATCTTCGACTTTTTTGAAGCTGAAATACTTCATGAAAATTTTCAACTTTTTTGAAACCGAAATCTTTTCATGAAAATTTTCAACTTTTTTGATGCCGAAATAGTTCATGAAAATTTTCAACTTTTTTGAAGCCGAAATCTTTTCATGAAAATGTTCAACTTTTTTGAAACATAAATCTTTTCATGAAAATTTTGGATTTTTTTGTAGTCGAAATACTTCATGAAAATTTTCAACTTTTTTGAAGCCGAAATCTTTTCATGAAAATGTTCAACTTTTTTGAAGCAGAAATCTTTTCATGAAATTCTTAGACTTTTTTGAAGTCGAAATCTTTTCATGTAAATTTTCAACTTTTTTGAAGCAGAAATCTTTTCATGAAAATGTTCAAATTTTTTGAAACCGAAATCTTTTCATGAAAATGTTCAAGTTTTTTGAAGCCGAAATCTTTTCATGAAAATGTTCCATTTTTTTGAAGCCGAAATACTTCATGAAAATGTTCAACTTTTTTGAAGTTGAAATCTTTTCTTGAAAATGTTCAACTTTTTTGAAAATGAGATCTTTTCATGAAAATTTTCAACTTTTAGAAACCGAAATCTTTTCATGAAAATTTTCAACTTTTTTGAAGCCGAAATCTTTTCATGAAAATGGTCAACTTTTTTGAAGCCGAAATCTTTTCATGAAAATTTTCAACTTTTTGAAGCCGAAATCTTTTCATGAAAATGGTCAACTTTTTTGAAGCAGAAATCTTTTCATGAAAATTTTCAACTTTTTTGAAGCAGAAATCTTTTCATGAAAATTTTCAACTTTTTTGAAGCAGAAATCTTTTCATGAAAATTTTCAACTTTTTTGATGCTGAAATAGTTCATGAAAATCTTCGACTTTTTTGAAGCTGAAATACTTCATGAAAATTTTCAACTTTTTTGAAACCGAAATCTTTTCATGAAAATTTTCAACTTTTTTGATGCCGAAATAGTTCATGAAAATTTTCAACTTTTTTGAAGCCGAAATCTTTTCATGAAAATGTTCAACTTTTTTGAAACATAAATCTTTTCATGAAAATTTTGGATTTTTTTGTAGTCGAAATACTTCATGAAAATTTTCAACTTTTTTGAAGCCGAAATCTTTTCATGAAAATGTTCAACTTTTTTGAAGTCGAAATAGTTCATGAAAGTTTTCAACCTTTTTGAAGCCAAAATCCTGTCATGAAAATTTTCAACTTTTTTGAAGCAGAAATCTTTTCATGAAAATCTTAGACTTTTTTGAAGCCGAAATCTTTTCATGAAAATTTTCAACTTTTTTGAAGCAGAAATCTTTTCATGAAAATGTTCAACTTTTTTGAAGCCGAAATCTTTTCATGAAAATGTTCACCTTTTTGAAGCCGAAATACTTCATGAAAATTTTCAACTTTTTTGAAGTCGAAATCTTTTCATGTAAATTTTCAACTTTTTTGAAGCAGAAATCTTTTCATGAAAATGTTCAACTTTTTTGAAGCCGAAATCTTTTCATGAAAATGTTCAACTTTTTTGAAGCCGAAATCTTTTCATGAAAATGTTTAACATTTTTGAAGCCGAAATCTTTTCATGTAAATTTTCAACTTTTTGAAACCAAAATCTTTTCATGAAAATTTTCAACTTTTTTGAATCAGAAATCTTTTCATGAAAATGTTCAACTTTTTTGAAGCAGAAATCTTTTCATGAAAATTTTCAACTTTTTTGAAGCAGAAATCTTTTCATGAAAATGTTCAACTTTTTTGAAGCCGAAATCTTTTCATGAAAATGTTCAACTTTTTTGAAGCCGAAATCTTTTCATGAAAATTTCCAACTTTTTTGAAGCCGAAATAGTTCATGAAAATTTTAGACTTTTTTGAAGCCGAAATACTTCATGAAAATTTTCAACTTTTTTGAAACCTAAATCTTTTCATGAAAATTTTCAACTTTTTTGATGCCGAAATAGTTCATGAAAATTTTCAACTTTTTTGAACCCGAAATCTTTTCATGAAAATTTTCAACTTTTTTGAAGCCGAAATCTTTTCATGAAAATGTTCAACTTTTTTGAAGCCGAAATCTTTTCATGAAAATCTTAGACTTTTTTGAAGCCGAAATCTTTTCATGAAAATGTTCAACTTTTTTGAAGCCGAGATCTTTTCATGAAAATTTTCAACTTATTGAAACCGAAATCTTTTCATGAAAATTTTTAACTTTTTTGAAGCCGAAATCTTTTCATGAAAATTTTCAACTTTTTTGATGCCGAAATCTTTTCATGAAAATTTTCAACTTTTTGAAGCCGAAATCTTTTCATGAAAACGTTCAACTTTTTTGAAGCCGAAATCTTTTCATGAAAATGTTTCATTTTTTTGAAGCCGAAATACTTCATGAAAATTTTCAACTTTTTTGAAGCCGAAATCTTTTCATGAAAATTTTCAACTTTTTGAAACCAAAATCTTTTCATGAAAATTTTCATTTTTTTTGAAGCCGAAATCTTTTCATGAAAATGGTCAACTTTTTTGATGCCGAAATCTTTTCATGAAAATTTTCAACTTTTTTGAAGCCAAAATCTTTTTCATGAAAATGTTCCATTTTTTTGAAGCAGAAATCTTTTCATGAAAATGTTCAACTTTTTTGAAGCCGAATTACGTCATGAAAATTTTCAACTTTTTTGAAGCCGAATTACTTCATGAAAATTTTCAACTTTTTTGAAGCCAAAGTCTTTTTCATGAAAATTTTCAACTTTTTTGAAGCAGAAATCTTTTCATGGAAATCTTAGACTTTTTTGAAGCCGAAATCTTTTCATGAAAATTTTCAACTTTTTTCAAGCAGAAATCTTTTCATGAAAATGTTCAACTTTTTTGAAGCCGAAATCTTTTCATGAAAATGTTCAACTTTTTTGAAGCCGAAATCTTTTCATGAAAATTTTCAACTTTTTTGAAGTCGAAATCTTTTCATGTAAATTTTCAACTTTTTTGAAGCAGAAATCTTTTCACTAAAATGTTCAACTTTTTTGAAGCCGAAATCTTTTCATGAAAATGTTCAACTTTTTTGAAGCCGAAATCTTTTCATGAAAATGTTACATTTTTTTGAAGCCGAAATACTTCATGAAAATTTTCAACTTTTTTGAAGCCGAAATACTTAATGAAAATTTTCAACTTTTTGAAGCCGAAATCTTTTCATGAAAATGTTCAACTTTTTTGAAGCCGAGATCTTTTCATGAAAATTTTCAACTTTTTGAAACCGAAATCTTTTCATGAAAATTTTCAACTTTTTTGAAGCTGAAATCTTTTCATGAAAATGTTCAACTTTTTTGAAGCCGAAATCTTTTTATGAAAATTTTAGACTTTTTTGAAACCAAAATCTTTTCATGAAAATTTTAAATTTTTTTGAAGCCGAAATGTTTTCATGAAAATGTTCAACTTTTTTGAAGCCGAAATCTTTTCATGAAAATTTTGAACTTTTTGAAACCAAAATCTTTTCATGTAAATTTTCAACTTTTTTGAAGCCGAAATAGTTCATGAAAATTTTCAACTTTTTTGAAGCCGAAATCTTTTCATGAAAATGTTCAACTTTTTTGAAGCCGAAATCTTTTCATGAAAATGTTCCATTTTTTTGAAGCCGAAATACTTCATGAAAATTTTCATCTTTTTGAAGCTGAAATCTTTTCATGAAAATGTTCAACTTTTTTGAAGCCGAAATCTTTTCATGAAAATGTTACATTTTTTTGAAGCCGAAATACTTCATGAAAATTTTCAACTTTTTTGAAGCCGAAATCTTTTCATGAAAATGTTCAACTTTTTTGAAGCCGAAATCTTTTCATGAAAATGTTCAACTTTTTTGAAGCAGAAATCTTTTCATGAAAATCTTCGACTTTTTTGAAGCCGAAATACTTGATGAAATTATTCAACTTTTTTGAAGTCTAACTCTTTTCATGAAAATGTTCAACTTTTTTGAAGCCGAAATCTTTTCATGAAAATCTTAGACTTTTTTGAAGTCGAAATCTTTTCATGAAAATGTTCCATTTTTTTGAAGCCGAAATCTTTTCATGAAAATGTTCCATTTTTTTGAAGCCGAAATACTTCATGAAAATTTTCAACTTTTTTGAAGCCGAAATCTTTTCATGAAAATTTTCAACTTTTTTGAAGCCAAAATCTTTTCATGAAAATTTTCAACTTTTTTGAAGCCGAAATCTTTTCATGAAAATGTTCAACTTTTTTGAAGCCGAGATCTTTTCATGAAAATTTTCAACTTTTTGAAGCAGAAATCTTTTCATGAAAATTTTCAACTTTTTTGAAGCAGAAATCTTTTCATGAAAATGTTAAACTTTTTTGAAGCCGAAATCTTTTCATGAAAATTTTCAACTTTTTTGAAGCCGAAATCTTTTCATGAAAATGTTACATTTTTTTGAAGCCCAAATCTTTTCATGAAAATTTTACATTTTTTTGAAGCCCAAATACTTGATGAAAATATTCAACTTTTTTGAAGTCTAAATCTTTTCATGAAAATTTTCAACTTTTTTGAAGCCGAGATCTTTTCATGAAAATTTTCAACTTTTTGAAACCGAAATCTTTTCATGAAAATTTTCAACTTTTTTGAAGCTGAAATCTTTTCATGAAAATGGTCAACTTTTTTGAAGCCGAAATCTTTTCATGAAAATGTTCAACTTTTTTGAAGCCGAAATCTTTTTATGAAAATTTTAGACTTTTTTGAAACCAAAATCTTTTCATGAAAATTTCAAATTTTTTTGAAGCCGAAATCTTTTCATGAAAATGTTCAACTTTTTTGAAGCCGAAATCTTTTCATGAAAATTTTGAACTTTTTGAAACCAAAATCTTTTCATGTAAATTTTCAACTTTTTTGAAGCCGAAATCTTTTCATGAAAATGTTCAACTTTTTTGAAGCCGAAATCTTTTCATGAAAATGTTCCATTTTTTTGAAGCCGAAATACTTCATGAAAATTTTCATCTTTTTGAAGCTGAAATCTTTTCATGAAAATGTTCAACTTTTTTGAAGCCGAAATCTTTTCATGAAAATGTTACATTTTTTTGAAGCCGAAATACATCATGAAAATTTTCAACTTTTTTGAAGCCGAAATCTTTTCATGAAAATGTTCAACTTTTTTGAAGCCGAAATCTTTTCATGAAAATGTTCCATTTTTTTGAAGCCGAAATCTTTTCATGAAAATGTTCCATTTTTTTGCAGCCGAAATACTTCATGAAAATTTTCAACTTTTTTGAAGCCGAAATCTTTTCATGAAAATCTTCGACTTTTTTGAAGTCGAAATAGTTCATGAAAGTTTTCAACCTTTTTGAAGCTGAAATCTTTTCATGAAAATTTTCAACTTTTTGAAACCAAAATCTTTTCATGAAAATTTTCAACTTTTTTGAAGCCGAAATCTTTTCATGAAAATTTTCAACTTTTTTGAAGCCGAAATCTTTTCATGAAAATGGTCAACTTTTTTGAAGCCGAATTCTTTTCATGAAAATTTTCAAATTTTTGAAGCCGAAATCTTTTCATGAAATTTTTCAACTTTTTGAAGCCGAAATCTTTTCATGAAAATTTTCAACTTTTTGAAGCCAAAATCTTTTCATGAAAATTTTGAACTTTTTTTAAGCAGAAATCTTTTCATGAAAATTTTCAACTTTTTTGAAGCCGAAATCTTTTCATGAAAATGGTCAACTTTTTTGAAGTCGAAATAGTTCATGAAAGTTTTCAACCTTTTTGAAGCCAAAATCCTGTCATGAAAATTTTCAACTTTTTTGAAGCAGAAATCTTTTCATGAAAATGTTCAACTTTTTGAAGCCGAAATCTTTTCATGAAAATCTTAGACTTTTTTGAAGTCGAAATCTTTTCATGAAAATTTTCAACTTTTTGAAGCCGAAATCTTTTCATGAAAATTTTAAACTTTTTTGAAGCAGAATTCTTTTCATGAAAATTTTCAACTTTTTGAAACCGAAATCTTTTCATGAAAATGGTCAACTTTTTTGAAGCCGAAATCTTTTCATGAAAATTTTCAACTTTTTAAGCCGAAATCTTTTCATGAAAATTTTCAACTTTTTTGAAGCAGAAATCTTTTCATGAAAATCTTAGACTTTTTTGAAGTCGAAATCTTTTCATGTAAATTTTCAACTTTTTTGAAGCAGAAATCCTTTCATGAAAATGTTCAACTTTTTTGAAGCCGAAATCTTTTCATGAAAATGTTCCATTTTTTTGCAGCCGAAATAGTTCATGAAAGTTTTCAACCTTTTTGAAGCCAAAATCCTGTCATGAAAATTTTCAACTTTTTTGAAGCAGAAATCTTTTCATGAAAATTTTCAACTTTTTGAAACCGAAATCTTTTCATGAAAATGGTCAATTTTTTTGAAGCCGAAATCTTTTCATGAAAATTTTGAACTTTTTGAAGCCGAAATCTTTTCATGAAAATTTTCAACTTTTTGAAGCCAAAATCTTTTCATGAAAATTTTGAACTTTTTTTAAGCAGAAATCTTTTCATGAAAATCTTAGACTTTTTTGAAGTCGAAATCTTTTCATGTAAATTTTCAACTTTTTTGAAGCCGAAATCTTTTCATGAAAATGGTCAACTTTTTTGAAGTCGAAATAGTTCATGAAAGTTTTCAACCTTTTTGAAGCCAAAATCCTGTCATGAAAATTTTCAACTTTTTTGAAGCAGAAATCCTTTCATGAAAATGTTCAACTTTTTTGAAGCCGAAATCTTTTCATGAAAATGTTCCATTTTTTTGCAGCCGAAATAGTTCATGAAAGTTTTCAACCTTTTTGAAGCCAAAATCCTGTCATGAAAATTTTCAACTTTTTTGAAGCAGAAATCTTTTCATGAAAATTTTCAACTTTTTGAAACCGAAATCTTTTCATGAAAATGGTCAACTTTTTTGAAGCCGAAATCTTTTCATGAAAATTTTCAAATTTTTGAAGCCGAAATCTTTTCATGAAAATTTTCAACTTTTTGAAGCCAAAATCTTTTCATGAAAATTTTGAACTTTTTTTAAGCAGAAATCTTTTCATGAAAATCTTAGACTTTTTTGAAGTCGAAATCTTTTCATGTAAATTTTCAACTTTTTTGAAGCCGAAATCTTTTCATGAAAATGGTCAACTTTTTTGAAGTCGAAATAGTTCATGAAAGTTTTCAACCTTTTTGAAGCCAAAATCCTGTCATGAAAATTTTCAACTTTTTTGAAGCAGAAATCTTTTCATGAAAATGTTCAACTTTTTGAAGCCGAAATCTTTTCATGAAAATCTTAGACTTTTTTGAAGTCGAAATCTTTTCATGAAAATTTTCAACTTTTTGAAGCCGAAATCTTTTCATGAAAATTTTAAACTTTTTTGAAGCAGAATTCTTTTCATGAAAATTTTCAACTTTTTGAAACCGAAATCTTTTCATGAAAATGGTCAACTTTTTTGAAGCCGAAATCTTTTCATGAAAATTTTCAACTTTTTAAGCCGAAATCTTTTCATGAAAATTTTCAACTTTTTTGAAGCAGAAATCTTTTCATGAAAATCTTAGACTTTTTTGAAGTCGAAATCTTTTCATGTAAATTTTCAACTTTTTTGAAGCAGAAATCCTTTCATGAAAATGTTCAACTTTTTTGAAGCCGAAATCTTTTCATGAAAATGTTCCATTTTTTTGCAGCCGAAATAGTTCATGAAAGTTTTCAACCTTTTTGAAGCCAAAATCCTGTCATGAAAATTTTCAACTTTTTTGAAGCAGAAATCTTTTCATGAAAATTTTCAACTTTTTGAAACCGAAATCTTTTCATGAAAATTTTCAACTTTTTTGAAGCCGAAATCTTTTCATGAAAATGGTCAACTTTTTTGAAGCCGAAATCTTTTCATGAAAATTTTCAACTTTTTGAAGCCGAAATCTTTTCATGAAAATTTTCAACTTTTTGAAGCCGAAATCTTTTCATGAAAATGTTCCATTTTTTTGAAGCCGAAATACTTCATGAAAATTTTCAACTTTTTTGAAGCCGAAATCTTTTCATGAAAATTTTCAAATTTTTTGAAGTCGAAATCTTTTCATGAAAATTTTCAACTTTTTGAAGCCGAAATCTTTTCATGAAAATTTTCAACTTTTTTGAAGCAGAAATCTTTTCATGAAAATGTTCAACTTTTTTGAAGCCGAGATCTTTTCATAAAAATTTTCAACTTTTTTGAAGCCGAAATCTTTTCATGAAAATGGTCAACTTTTTGAAGCCGAAATCTTTTCATGAAAATTTTCAACTTTTTTGAAGCAGAAATCTTTTCATGAAAATCTGAGACTTTTTTGAAGTCGAAATCTTTTCATGTAAATTTTCAACTTTTTTGAAGCAGAAATCTTTTCATGAAAATGTTCAACTTTTTTGAAGCCGAAATCTTTTCATGAAAATCTTCGACTTTTTTGAAGTCGAAATAGTTCATGACAGTTTTCAACCTTTTTGAAGCCAAAATCCTGTCATGAAAATTTTCAACTTTTTTGAAGCAGAAATCTTTTCATGAAAATTTTCAACTTTTTTGAAGCCGAAATCTTTTCATGAAAATGGTCAACTTTTTTGAAGCCGAAATCTTTTCATGAAAATGGTCAACTTTTTTGAAGCCGAAATCTTTTCATGAAAATTTTCAACTTTTTGAAGCAGAAATCTTTTCATGAAAATTTTCAACTTTTTGAAGCCGAAATCTTTTCATGAAAATTTTCAACTTTTTTGAAGCAGAAATCTTTTCATGAAAATCTTAGACTTTTTTGAAGCCGAAATCTTTTCATGAAAATTTTCAACTTTTTTGAAGACGAAATCTTTTCATGAAAATGTTCAACTTTTTTGAAGCAGAAATCTTTTCATGAAAATCTGAGACTTTTTTGAAGTCGAAATCTTTTCATGTAAATTTTCAACTTTTTTGAAGCAGAAATCTTTTCATGAAAATGTTCAACTTTTTTGAAGCCGAAATCTTTTCATGAAAATCTTCGACTTTTTTGAAGTCGAAATAGTTCATGACAGTTTTCAACCTTTTTGAAGCCAAAATCTTGTCATGAAAATTTTCAACTTTTTTGAAGCAGAAATCTTTTCATGAAAATTTTCAACTTTTTGAAACCGAAATCTTTTCATGAAAATTTTCAACTTTTTTGAAGCCGAAATCTTTTCATGAAAATGGTCAACTTTTTTGAAGCCGAAATCTTTTCATGAAAATGGTCAACTTTTTTGAAGCCGAAATCTTTTCATGAAAATTTTCAACTTTTTGAAGCAGAAATCTTTTCATGAAAATTTTCAACTTTTTGAAGCCGAAATATTTTCATGAAAATTTTCAACTTTTTTGAAGCAGAAATCTTTTCATGAAAATCTTAGACTTTTTTGAAGCCGAAATCTTTTCATGAAAATTTTCAACTTTTTTGAAGACGAAATCTTTTCATGAAAATGTTCAACTTTTTTGAAGCCGAAATCTTTTCATGAAAATTTTCAACTTTTTGAAGCCGAAATCTTTTCATGAAAATTTTCAACTTTTTTGAAGCCGAAATCTTTTCATGAAAATTTTCAACTTTTTGAAGTCGAAATCTTTTCATGAAAATTTTCAACTTTTTTGAAGCTGAAATCTTTTCATGAAAATGGTCAACTTTTTGAAGGTGAAATCTTTTCATGAAAATTTTCAACTTTTTTGAAGCAGAAATCTTTTCATGAAATTCTTAGACTTTTTTGAAGTCGAAATCTTTTCATGTAAATTTTCAACTTTTTTGAAGCAGAAATCTTTTCATGAAAATGTTCAAATTTTTTGAAACCGAAATCTTTTCATGAAAATGTTCAAGTTTTTTGAAGCCGAAATCTTTTCATGAAAATTTTGAACTTTTTGAAACCAAAATCTTTTCATGTAAATTTTCAACTTTTTTGAAGCCGAAATCTTTTCATGAAAATTTTCAACTTTTTTGAAGCAGAAATCTTTTCATGAAAATTTTCAACTTTTTGAAGCCGAAATCTTTTCATGAAAATTTTCAACTTTTTTGAAGCAGAAATCTTTTCATGAAAATGGTCAACTTTTTTGAAGTCGAAATCTTTTCATGAAAATTTTCAACTTTTTTGAAGCCGAAATCTTTTCATGAAAATGGTCAACTTTTTTGAAGCCGAAATCTTTTCATGAAAATTTTCAACTTTTTGAAGCCGAAATATTTTCATGAAAATGTTCCATTTTTTTGAAGCCGAAATACTTCATGAAAATTTTCAACTTTTTTGAAGCCGAAATCTTTTCATGAAAATGTTACATTTTTTTGAAGCCGAAATACTTCATGAAAATTTTCAACTTTTTTGAAGCCGAAATCTTTTCATGAAAATGTTTAACTTTTTTGAAGCCGAAATCTTTTCATGAAAATGTTCAATTTTTTTGAAGCCGAAATACTTCATGAAAATATTCAACTTTTTTGAAGTCTAAATCTTTTCATGAAAATTTTCAACTTTTTTGAAGCAGAAATCTTTTCATGAAAATTTTCAACTTTTTTGAAGCCGAAATAGTTCATGAAAATTTTAGAATTTTTTGAAGCCGAAATCTTTTCATGTAAATTTTCAACTTTTTTGATGCCGAAATAGTTCATGAAAATTTTAGACTTTTTTGAAGCCGAAATCTTTTCATGTAAATTTTCAACTTTTTTGATGCCGAAATAGTTCATGAAAATTTTCAACTTTTTTGAACCCGAAATCTTTTCATGAAAATGTTCAACTTTTTTGAAGCCGAAATCTTTTCATGAAAATGTTCCATTTTTTTGAAGCCGAAATACTTCATGAAAATTTTCAACTTTTTTGAAACCGAAATCTTTTCATGAAAATGTTTTACTTTTTTGAAGCCGAAATCTTTTCATGAAAATGTTAAATTTTTTTGAAGCCGAAATAATTCATGAAAATTTTCAACTTTTTTGAAGCCGAAATCTTTTCATGAAAATGTTCAACTTTTTGAAGCCGAAATCTTTTCATGAAAATTTTCAACTTTTTGAAGCAGAAATCTTTTCATGAAAATTTTCAACTTTTTTGAAGCAGAAATCTTTTCATGAAAATGTTAAACTTTTTTGAAGCCGAAATCTTTTCATGAAAATTTTCAACTTTTTTGAAGCCGAAATCTTTTCATGAAAATGTTACATTTTTTTGAAGCCCAAATACTTGATGAAAATATTCAACTTTTTTGAAGTCTAAATCTTTTCATGAAAATTTTCAACTTTTTTGAAGCCGAAATCTTTTCATGAAAATTTTCAACTTTTTTGAAGCAGAAATCCTTTCATGTAAATTTTCAACTTTTTTGAAGCCGAAATAGTTCATGAAAATTTTCAACTTTTTTGAAGCTGAAATCTTTTCATGAAAATGGTCAACTTTTTTGAAGCCGAAATCTTTTCATGAAAATGTTCAACTTTTTTGAAGCCGAAATCTTTTTATGAAAATTTTAGACTTTTTTGAAACCAAAATCTTTTCATGAAAATTTTAAATTTTTTTGAAGCCGAAATCTTTTCATGAAAATGTTCAACTTTTTTGAAGCCGAAATCTTTTCATGAAAATTTTGAACTTTTTGAAACCAAAATCTTTTCATGTAAATTTTCAATTTTTTTGAAGCCGAAATCTTTTCATGAAAATTTTCAACTTTTTTGAAGCAGAAATCTTTTCATGAAAATTTTCAACTTTTTGAAGCCGAAATCTTTTCATGAAAATTTTCAACTTTTTTGAAGCAGAAATCTTTTCATGAAAATGGTCAACTTTTTTGAAGTCGAAATCTTTTCATGAAAATTTTCAACTTTTTTGAAGCCGAAATCTTTTCATGAAAATGGTCAACTTTTTTGAAGCCGAAATCTTTTCATGAAAATTTTCAACTTTTTGAAGCCGAAATATTTTCATGAAAATGTTCCATTTTTTTGAAGCCGAAATACTTCATGAAAATTTTCAACTTTTTTGAAGCCGAAATCTTTTCATGAAAATGTTACATTTTTTTGAAGCCGAAATACTTCATGAAAATTTTCAACTTTTTTGAAGCCGAAATCTTTTCATGAAAATGTTTAACTTTTTTGAAGCCGAAATCTTTTCATGAAAATGTTCAATTTTTTTGAAGCCGAAATACTTCATGAAAATATTCAACTTTTTTGAAGTCTAAATCTTTTCATGAAAATTTTCAACTTTTTTGAAGCAGAAATCTTTTCATGAAAATTTTCAACTTTTTTGAAGCCGAAATAGTTCATGAAAATTTTAGAATTTTTTGAAGCCGAAATCTTTTCATGTAAATTTTCAACTTTTTTGATGCCGAAATAGTTCATGAAAATTTTCAACTTTTTTGAACCCGAAATCTTTTCATGAAAATGTTCAACTTTTTTGAAGCAGAAATCTTTTCATGAAAATGTTCCATTTTTTTGAAGCCGAAATACTTCATGAAAATTTTCAACTTTTTTGAAACCGAAATCTTTTCATGAAAATGTTTTACTTTTTTGAAGCCGAAATCTTTTCATGAAAATGTTAAATTTTTTTGAAGCCGAAATAATTCATGAAAATTTTCAACTTTTTTGAAGCCGAAATCTTTTCATGAAAATGTTCAACTTTTTGAAGCCGAAATCTTTTCATGAAAATTTTCAACTTTTTGAAGCAGAAATCTTTTCATGAAAATTTTCAACTTTTTTGAAGCAGAAATCTTTTCATGAAAATGTTAAACTTTTTTGAAGCCGAAATCTTTTCATGAAAATGTTACATTTTTTTGAAGCCCAAATACTTGATGAAAATATTCAACTTTTTTGAAGTCTAAATCTTTTCATGAAAATGTTCAACTTTTTTGAAGCCGAAATCTTTTCATGAAAATTTTCAACTTTTTTGAAGCAGAAATCCTTTCATGAAAATTTTCAACTTTTTGAAGCCGAAATCTTTTCATGCAGATTTTCAACTTTTTTGAAGCAGAAATCTTTTCATGAAAATGGTCAACTTTTTTGAAGCCGAAATCTTTTCATGAAAATTTTCAACTTTTTTGAAGCCGAAATACTTAATGAAAATTTTCAACTTTTTGAAGCCGAAATCTTTTCATGAAAATGTTCACCTTTTTGAAGCCGAAATCTTTTCATGAAAATTTTCAACTTTTTGAAACCGAAATCTTTTCATGAAAATTTTCAACTTTTTTGAAGCTGAAATCTTTTCATGAAAATGGTCAACTTTTTTGAAGCCGAAATCTTTTCATGAAAATGTTCAACTTTTTTGAAGCCGAAATCTTTTTATGAAAATTTTAGACTTTTTTGAAACCAAAATCTTTTCATGAAAATTTTAAATTTTTTTGAAGCCGAAATCTTTTCATGAAAATGTTCAACTTTTTTGAAGCCGAAATCTTTTCATGAAAATTTTGAACTTTTTGAAACCAAAATCTTTTCATGTAAATTTTCAACTTTTTTGAAGCCGAAATAGTTCATGAAAATTTTCAACTTTTTTGAAGCCGAAATCTTTTCATGAAAATGTTCAACTTTTTTGAAGCCGAAATCTTTTCATGAAAATGTTCCATTTTTTTGAAGCCGAAATACTTCATGAAAATTTTCATCTTTTTGAAGCTGAAATCTTTTCATGAAAATGTTCAACTTTTTTGAAGCCGAAATCTTTTCATGAAAATGTTACATTTTTTTGAAGCCGAAATACTTCATGAAAATTTTCAACTTTTTTGAAACCGAAATCTTTTCATGAAAATGTTTTACTTTTTTGAAGCCGAAATCTTTTCATGAAAATGTTAAATTTTTTTGAAGCCGAAATAATTCATGAAAATTTTCAACTTTTTTGAAGCCGAAATCTTTTCATGAAAATGTTCAACTTTTTGAAGCCGAAATCTTTTCATGAAAATTTTCAACTTTTTGAAGCAGAAATCTTTTCATGAAAATTTTCAACTTTTTTGAAGCAGAAATCTTTTCATGAAAATGTTAAACTTTTTTGAAGCCGAAATCTTTTCATGAAAATTTTCAACTTTTTTGAAGCCGAAATCTTTTCATGAAAATGTTACATTTTTTTGAAGCCCAAATACTTGATGAAAATATTCAACTTTTTTGAAGTCTAAATCTTTTCATGAAAATTTTCAACTTTTTTGAAGCCGAAATCTTTTCATGAAAATTTTCAACTTTTTTGAAGCAGAAATCCTTTCATGAAAATTTTCAACTTTTTGAAGCCGAAATCTTTTCATGCAGATTTTCAACTTTTGTGAAGCAGAAATCTTTTCATGAAAATGGTCAACTTTTTTGAAGCCGAAATCTTTTCATGAAAATTTTCAACTTTTTGAAGCCGAAATCTTTTCATGAAAATGTTCAACTTTTTTGAAGCCGAGATCTTTTCATGAAAATTTTCAAATTTTTGAAACCGAAATCTTTTCATGAAAATTTTCAACTTTTTTGAAGCTGAAATCTTTTCATGAAAATGTTCAACTTTTTTGAAGCCGAAATCTTTTTATGAAAATTTTAGACTTTTTTGAAACCAAAATCTTTTCATGAAAATTTTAAATTTTTTTGAAGCCGAAATCTTTTCATGAAAATGTTCAACTTTTTTGAAGCCGAAATCTTTTCATGAAAATTTTAGACTTTTTTGAAACCAAAATCTTTTCATGAAAATTTTCAAATTTTTGAAACCGAAATCTTTTCATGAAAATTTTCAACTTTTTTGAAGCTGAAATCTTTTCATGAAAATGTTCAACTTTTTTGAAGCCGAAATCTTTTTATGAAAATTTTAGACTTTTTTGAAACCAAAATCTTTTCATGAAAATTTTAAATTTTTTTGAAGCCGAAATCTTTTCATGAAAATGTTCAACTTTTTTGAAGCCGAAATCTTTTCATGAAAATTTTGAACTTTTTGAAACCAAAATCTTTTCATGTAAATTTTCAACTTTTTTGAAGCCGAAATAGTTCATGCAAATTTTCAACTTTTTTGAAGCCGAAATCTTTTCATGAAAATGTTCAACTTTTTTGAAGCCGAAATCTTTTCATGAAAATGTTCCATTTTTTTGAAGCCGAAATACTTCATGAAAATTTTCATCTTTTTGAAGCTGAAATCTTTTCATGAAAATGTTCAACTTTTTTGAAGCCGAAATCTTTTCATGAAAATGTTACATTTTTTTGAAGCCGAAATACTTCATGAAAATGTTCAACTTTTTTGAAGCCGAAATCTTTTCATGAAAATGTTCAACTTTTTTGAAGCCGAAATCTTTTCATGAAAATGTTCAACTTTTTTGAAGCCGAAATCTTTTCATGAAAATTATCAACTTTTTTGAAGCCAAAATCTTTTCATGAAAATTATCAACTTTTTTGAAGCTGAAATCTTTTCATGAAAATCTTCGACTTTTTTGAAGCCGAAATACTTGATGAAATTATTCAACTTTTTTGAAGTCTAACTCTTTTCATGAAAATGTTCAACTTTTTTGAAGCCGAAATCTTTTCATGAAAATCTTAGACTTTTTTGAAGTCGAAATCTTTTCATGAAAATGGTCAACTTTTTTGAAGCCGAAATCTTTTCATGAAAATTTTCAACTTTTTTGAGGCCGAAATACTTAATGAAAATTTTCAACTTTTTGAAGCCGAAATCTTTTCATGAAAATGTTCAACTTTTTTGAAGCCGAGATCTTTTCATGAAAATTTTCAACTTTTTGAAACCGAAATCTTTTCATGAAAATTTTCAACTTTTTTGAAGCTGAAATCTTTTCATGAAAATGGTCAACTTTTTTGAAGCCGAAATCTTTTCATGAAAATGTTCAACTTTTTTGAAGCCGAAATCTTTTTATGAAAATTTTAGACTTTTTTGAAACCAAAATCTTTTCATGAAAATTTTAAATTTTTTTGAAGCCGAAATCCTTTCATGAAAATTTTCAACTTTTTTGAAGCCGAAATCTTTTCATGAAAATTTTGAACTTTTTGAAACCAAAATCTTTTCATGTAAATTTTCAACTTTTTTGAAGCCGAAATAGTTCATGAAAATTTTCAACTTTTTTGAAGCCGAAATCTTTTCATGAAAATGTTCAACTTTTTTGAAGCCGAAATCTTTTCATGAAAATGTTCAACTTTTTTGAAGCCGAAATACTTCATGAAAATTTTCATCTTTTTGAAGCTGAAATCTTTTCATGAAAATGTTCAACTTTTTTGAAGCCGAAATCTTTTCATGAAAATGTTACATTTTTTTGAAGCCGAAATACATCATGAAAATTTTCAACTTTTTTGAAGCCGAAATCTTTTCATGAAAATGTTCAACTTTTTTGAAGCCGAAATCTTTTCATGAAAATGTTCCATTTTTTTGAAGCCGAAATCTTTTCATGAAAATGTTCCATTTTTTTGCAGCCGAAATACTTCATGAAAATTTTCAACTTTTTTGAAGCCGAAATCTTTTCATGAAAATCTTCGACTTTTTTGAAGTCGAAATAGTTCATGAAAGTTTTCAACCTTTTTGAAGCTGAAATCTTTTCATGAAAATTTTCAACTTTTTGAAACCAAAATCTTTTCATGAAAATTTTCAACTTTTTTGAAGCCGAAATCTTTTCATGAAAATTTTCAACTTTTTGAAGTCGAAATCTTTTCATGAAAATTTTCAACTTTTTTGAAGCTGAAATCTTTTCATGAAAATGGTCAACTTTTTTGAAGCCGAAATCTTTTCATGAAAATTTTCAACTTTTTTGCAGCAGAAATCTTTTCATGAAAATCTTAGACTTTTTTGAAGTCGAAATCTTTTCATGTAAATTTTCAACTTTTTTGAAGCCGAAATCTTTTCATGAAAATTTTCAAATTTTTGAAGCCGAAATCTTTTCATGAAATTTTTCAACTTTTTGAAGCCGAAATCTTTTCATGAAAATTTTCAACTTTTTGAAGCCAAAATCTTTTCATGAAAATTTTGAACTTTTTTTAAGCAGAAATCTTTTCATGAAAATTTTCAACTTTTTTGAAGCCGAAATCTTTTCATGAAAATGGTCAACTTTTTTGAAGTCGAAATAGTTCATGAAAGTTTTCAACCTTTTTGAAGCCAAAATCCTGTCATGAAAATTTTCAACTTTTTTGAAGCAGAAATCTTTTCATGAAAATGTTCAACTTTTTGAAGCCGAAATATTTTCATGAAAATCTTAGACTTTTTTGAAGTCGAAATCTTTTCATGAAAATTTTCAACTTTTTGAAGCCGAAATCTTTTCATGAAAATTTTAAACTTTTTTGAAGCAGAATTCTTTTCATGAAAATTTTCAACTTTTTGAAACCGAAATCTTTTCATGAAAATGGTCAACTTTTTTGAAGCCGAAATCTTTTCATGAAAATTTTCAACTTTTTAAGCCGAAATCTTTTCATGAAAATTTTCAACTTTTTTGAACCAGAAATCTTTTCATGAAAATCTTAGACTTTTTTGAAGTCGAAATCTTTTCATGTAAATTTTCAACTTTTTTGAAGCAGAAATCCTTTCATGAAAATGTTCAACTTTTTTGAAGCCGAAATCTTTTCATGAAAATGTTCCATTTTTTTGCAGCCGAAATAGTTCATGAAAGTTTTCAACCTTTTTGAAGCCAAAATCCTGTCATGAAAATTTTCAACTTTTTTGAAGCAGAAATCTTTTCATGAAAATTTTCAACTTTTTGAAACCGAAATCTTTTCATGAAAATGGTCAACTTTTTTGAAGCCGAAATCTTTTCATGAAAATTTTCAACTTTTTGAAGCCGAAATCTTTTCATGAAAATTTTCAACTTTTTGAAGCCAAAATCTTTTCATGAAAATTTTGAACTTTTTTTAAGCAGAAATCTTTTCATGAAAATCTTAGACTTTTTTGAAGTCGAAATCTTTTCATGTAAATTTTCAACTTTTTTGAAGCCGAAATCTTTTCATGAAAATGGTCAACTTTTTTGAAGTCGAAATAGTTCATGAAAGTTTTCAACCTTTTTGAAGCCAAAATCCTGTCATGAAAATTTTCAACTTTTTTGAAGCAGAAATCTTTTCATGAAAATGTTCAACTTTTTGAAGCCGAAATCTTTTCATGAAAATCTTAGACTTTTTTGAAGTCGAAATCTTTTCATGAAAATTTTCAACTTTTTGAAGCCGAAATCTTTTCATGAAAATTTTAAACTTTTTTGAAGCAGAATTCTTTTCATGAAAATTTTCAACTTTTTGAAACCGAAATCTTTTCATGAAAATGGTCAACTTTTTTGAAGCCGAAATCTTTTCATGAAAATTTTCAACTTTTTAAGCCGAAATCTTTTCATGAAAATTTTCAACTTTTTTGAAGCAGAAATCTTTTCATGAAAATCTTAGACTTTTTTGAAGTCGAAATCTTTTCATGTAAATTTTCAACTTTTTTGAAGCAGAAATCCTTTCATGAAAATGTTCAACTTTTTTGAAGCCGAAATCTTTTCATGAAAATGTTCCATTTTTTTGCAGCCGAAATAGTTCATGAAAGTTTTCAACCTTTTTGAAGCCAAAATCCTGTCATGAAAATTTTCAACTTTTTTGAAGCAGAAATCTTTTCATGAAAATTTTCAACTTTTTGAAACCGAAATCTTTTCATGAAAATTTTCAACTTTTTTGAAGCCGAAATCTTTTCATGAAAATGGTCAACTTTTTTGAAGCCGAAATCTTTTCATGAAAATTTTCAACTTTTTGAAGCCGAAATCTTTTCATGAAAATTTTCAACTTTTTGAAGCCGTAATCTTTTCATGAAAATGTTCCATTTTTTTGAAGCCGAAATACTTCATGAAAATTTTCAACTTTTTTGAAGCCGAAATCTTTTCATGAAAATTTTCAACTTTTTTGAAGTCGAAATCTTTTCATGAAAATTTTCAACTTTTTGAAGCCGAAATCTTTTCATGAAAATTTTCAACTTTTTTGAAGCAGAAATCTTTTCATGAAAATGTTCAACTTTTTTGAAGCCGAGATCTTTTCATAAAAATTTTCAATTTTTTTGAAGCCGAAATCTTTTCATGAAAATGGTCAACTTTTTGAAGCCGAAATCTTTTCATGAAAATTTTCAACTTTTTTGAAGCAGAAATCGTTTCATGAAAATCTGAGACTTTTTTGAAGTCGAAATCTTTTCATGTAAATTTTCAACTTTTTTGAAGCAGAAATCTTTTCATGAAAATGTTCAACTTTTTTGAAGCCGAAATCTTTTCATGAAAATCTTCGACTTTTTTGAAGTCGAAATAGTTCATGACAGTTTTCAACCTTTTTGAAGCCAAAATCCTGTCATGAAAATTTTCAACTTTTTTGAAGCAGAAATCTTTTCATGAAAATTTTCAACTTTTTGAAACCGAAATCTTTTCATGAAAATTTTCAACTTTTTTGAATCCGAAATCTTTTCATTAAAATGGTCAACTTTTTTGAAGCCGAAATCTTTTCATGAAAATGGTCAACTTTTTTGAAGCCGAAATCTTTTCATGAAAATTTTCAACTTTTTGAAGCAGAAATCTTTTCATGAAAATTTTCAACTTTTTGAAGCCGAAATATTTTCCTGAAAATTTTCAACTTTTTTGAAGCAGAAATCTTTTCATGAAAATCTTAGACTTTTTTGAAGCCGAAATCTTTTCATGAAAATTTTCAACTTTTTTGAAGACGAAATCTTTTCATGAAAATGTTCAACTTTTTTGAAGCAGAAATCTTTTCATGAAAATCTGAGACTTTTTTGAAGTCGAAATCTTTTCATGTAAATTTTCAACTTTTTTGAAGCAGAAATCTTTTCATGAAAATGTTCAACTTTTTTGAAGCCGAAATCTTTTCATGAAAATCTTCGACTTTTTTGAAGTCGAAATAGTTCATGACAGTTTTCAACCTTTTTGAAGCCAAAATCTTGTCATGAAAATTTTCAACTTTTTTGAAGCAGAAATCTTTTCATGAAAATTTTCAACTTTTTGAAACCGAAATCTTTTCATGAAAATATTCAACTTTTTTGAAGCCGAAATCTTTTCATGAAAATGGTCAACTTTTTTGAAGCCGAAATCTTTTCATGAAAATGGTCAACTTTTTTGAAGCCGAAATCTTTTCATGAAAATTTTCAACTTTTTGAAGCAGAAATCTTTTCATGAAAATTTTCAACTTTTTGAAGCCGAAATATTTTCATGAAAATTTTCAACTTTTTTGAAGCAGAAATCTTTTCATGAAAATCTTAGACTTTTTTGAAGCCGAAATCTTTTCATGAAAATTTTCAACTTTTTTGAAGACGAAATCTTTTCATGAAAATGTTCAACTTTTTTGAAGCCGAAATCTTTTCATGAAAATTTTCAACTTTTTGAAGCCGAAATCTTTTCATGAAAATTTTCAACTTTTTTGAAGCCGAAATCTTTTCATGAAAATTTTCAACTTTTTGAAGTCGAAATCTTTTCATGAAAATTTTCAACTTTTTTGAAGCTGAAATCTTTTCATGAAAATGGTCAACTTTTTGAAGGTGAAATCTTTTCATGAAAATTTTCAACTTTTTTGAAGCAGAAATCTTTTCATGAAATTCTTAGACTTTTTTGAAGTCGAAATCTTTTCATGTAAATTTTCAACTTTTTTGAAGCAGAAATCTTTTCATGAAAATGGTCAACTTTTTTGAAGCCGAAATCTTTTCATGAAAATTTTCAACTTTTTGAAGCAGAAATCTTTTCATGAAAATTTTCAACTTTTTGAAGCCGAAATATTTTCATGAAAATTTTCAACTTTTTTGAAGCAGAAATCTTTTCATGAAAATCTTAGACTTTTTTGAAGCCGAAATCTTTTCATGAAAATTTTCAACTTTTTTGAAGACGAAATCTTTTCATGAAAATGTTCAACTTTTTTGAAGCCGAAATCTTTTCATGAAAATTTTCAACTTTTTGAAGCCGAAATCTTTTCATGAAAATTTTCAACTTTTTTGAAGCCGAAATCTTTTCATGAAAATTTTCAACTTTTTGAAGTCGAAATCTTTTCATGAAAATTTTCAACTTTTTTGAAGCTGAAATCTTTTCATGAAAATGGTCAACTTTTTGAAGGTGAAATCTTTTCATGAAAATTTTCAACTTTTTTGAAGCAGAAATCTTTTCATGAAATTCTTAGACTTTTTTGAAGTCGAAATCTTTTCATGTAAATTTTCAACTTTTTTGAAGCAGAAATCTTTTCATGAAAATGTTCAAATTTTTTGAAACCGAAATCTTTTCATGAAAATGTTCAAGTTTTTTGAAGCCGAAATCTTTTCATGAAAATGTTCCATTTTTTTGAAGCCGAAATACTTCATGAAAATGTTCAACTTTTTTGAAGTTGAAATCTTTTCTTGAAAATGTTCAACTTTTTTGAAAATGAGATCTTTTCATGAAAATTTTCAACTTTTAGAAACCGAAATCTTTTCATGAAAATTTTCAACTTTTTTGAAGCCGAAATCTTTTCATGAAAATGGTCAACTTTTTTGAAGCCGAAATCTTTTCATGAAAATTTTCAACTTTTTGAAGCCGAAATCTTTTCATGAAAATGGTCAACTTTTTTGAAGCAGAAATCTTTTCATGAAAATTTTCAACTTTTTTGAAGCAGAAATCTTTTCATGAAAATTTTCAACTTTTTTGAAGCAGAAATCTTTTCATGAAAATTTTCAACTTTTTTGATGCTGAAATAGTTCATGAAAATCTTCGACTTTTTTGAAGCTGAAATACTTCATGAAAATTTTCAACTTTTTTGAAACCGAAATCTTTTCATGAAAATTTTCAACTTTTTTGATGCCGAAATAGTTCATGAAAATTTTCAACTTTTTTGAAGCCGAAATCTTTTCATGAAAATGTTCAACTTTTTTGAAACATAAATCTTTTCATGAAAATTTTGGATTTTTTTGTAGTCGAAATACTTCATGAAAATTTTCAACTTTTTTGAAGCCGAAATCTTTTCATGAAAATGTTCAACTTTTTTGAAGCAGAAATCTTTTCATGAAATTCTTAGACTTTTTTGAAGTCGAAATCTTTTCATGTAAATTTTCAACTTTTTTGAAGCAGAAATCTTTTCATGAAAATGTTCAAATTTTTTGAAACCGAAATCTTTTCATGAAAATGTTCAAGTTTTTTGAAGCCGAAATCTTTTCATGAAAATGTTCCATTTTTTTGAAGCCGAAATACTTCATGAAAATGTTCAACTTTTTTGAAGTTGAAATCTTTTCTTGAAAATGTTCAACTTTTTTGAAAATGAGATCTTTTCATGAAAATTTTCAACTTTTAGAAACCGAAATCTTTTCATGAAAATTTTCAACTTTTTTGAAGCCGAAATCTTTTCATGAAAATGGTCAACTTTTTTGAAGCCGAAATCTTTTCATGAAAATTTTCAACTTTTTGAAGCCGAAATCTTTTCATGAAAATGGTCAACTTTTTTGAAGCAGAAATCTTTTCATGAAAATTTTCAACTTTTTTGAAGCAGAAATCTTTTCATGAAAATTTTCAACTTTTTTGAAGCAGAAATCTTTTCATGAAAATTTTCAACTTTTTTGATGCTGAAATAGTTCATGAAAATCTTCGACTTTTTTGAAGCTGAAATACTTCATGAAAATTTTCAACTTTTTTGAAACCGAAATCTTTTCATGAAAATTTTCAACTTTTTTGATGCCGAAATAGTTCATGAAAATTTTCAACTTTTTTGAAGCCGAAATCTTTTCATGAAAATGTTCAACTTTTTTGAAACATAAATCTTTTCATGAAAATTTTGGATTTTTTTGTAGTCGAAATACTTCATGAAAATTTTCAACTTTTTTGAAGCCGAAATCTTTTCATGAAAATGTTCAACTTTTTTGAAGTCGAAATAGTTCATGAAAGTTTTCAACCTTTTTGAAGCCAAAATCCTGTCATGAAAATTTTCAACTTTTTTGAAGCAGAAATCTTTTCATGAAAATCTTAGACTTTTTTGAAGCCGAAATCTTTTCATGAAAATTTTCAACTTTTTTGAAGCAGAAATCTTTTCATGAAAATGTTCAACTTTTTTGAAGCCGAAATCTTTTCATGAAAATGTTCACCTTTTTGAAGCCGAAATACTTCATGAAAATTTTCAACTTTTTTGAAGTCGAAATCTTTTCATGTAAATTTTCAACTTTTTTGAAGCAGAAATCTTTTCATGAAAATGTTCAACTTTTTTGAAGCCGAAATCTTTTCATGAAAATGTTCAACTTTTTTGAAGCCGAAATCTTTTCATGAAAATGTTTAACATTTTTGAAGCCGAAATCTTTTCATGTAAATTTTCAACTTTTTGAAACCAAAATCTTTTCATGAAAATTTTCAACTTTTTTGAATCAGAAATCTTTTCATGAAAATGTTCAACTTTTTTGAAGCAGAAATCTTTTCATGAAAATTTTCAACTTTTTTGAAGCAGAAATCTTTTCATGAAAATGTTCAACTTTTTTGAAGCCGAAATCTTTTCATGAAAATGTTCAACTTTTTTGAAGCCGAAATCTTTTCATGAAAATTTCCAACTTTTTTGAAGCCGAAATAGTTCATGAAAATTTTAGACTTTTTTGAAGCCGAAATACTTCATGAAAATTTTCAACTTTTTTGAAACCTAAATCTTTTCATGAAAATTTTCAACTTTTTTGATGCCGAAATAGTTCATGAAAATTTTCAACTTTTTTGAACCCGAAATCTTTTCATGAAAATTTTCAACTTTTTTGAAGCCGAAATCTTTTCATGAAAATGTTCAACTTTTTTGAAGCCGAAATCTTTTCATGAAAATCTTAGACTTTTTTGAAGCCGAAATCTTTTCATGAAAATGTTCAACTTTTTTGAAGCCGAGATCTTTTCATGAAAATTTTCAACTTATTGAAACCGAAATCTTTTCATGAAAATTTTTAACTTTTTTGAAGCCGAAATCTTTTCATGAAAATTTTCAACTTTTTTGATGCCGAAATCTTTTCATGAAAATTTTCAACTTTTTGAAGCCGAAATCTTTTCATGAAAACGTTCAACTTTTTTGAAGCCGAAATCTTTTCATGAAAATGTTTCATTTTTTTGAAGCCGAAATACTTCATGAAAATTTTCAACTTTTTTGAAGCCGAAATCTTTTCATGAAAATTTTCAACTTTTTGAAACCAAAATCTTTTCATGAAAATTTTCATTTTTTTTGAAGCCGAAATCTTTTCATGAAAATGGTCAACTTTTTTGATGCCGAAATCTTTTCATGAAAATTTTCAACTTTTTTGAAGCCAAAATCTTTTTCATGAAAATGTTCCATTTTTTTGAAGCAGAAATCTTTTCATGAAAATGTTCAACTTTTTTGAAGCCGAATTACGTCATGAAAATTTTCAACTTTTTTGAAGCCGAATTACTTCATGAAAATTTTCAACTTTTTTGAAGCCAAAGTCTTTTTCATGAAAATTTTCAACTTTTTTGAAGCAGAAATCTTTTCATGGAAATCTTAGACTTTTTTGAAGCCGAAATCTTTTCATGAAAATTTTCAACTTTTTTCAAGCAGAAATCTTTTCATGAAAATGTTCAACTTTTTTGAAGCCGAAATCTTTTCATGAAAATGTTCAACTTTTTTGAAGCCGAAATCTTTTCATGAAAATTTTCAACTTTTTTGAAGTCGAAATCTTTTCATGTAAATTTTCAACTTTTTTGAAGCAGAAATCTTTTCACTAAAATGTTCAACTTTTTTGAAGCCGAAATCTTTTCATGAAAATGTTCAACTTTTTTGAAGCCGAAATCTTTTCATGAAAATGTTACATTTTTTTGAAGCCGAAATACTTCATGAAAATTTTCAACTTTTTTGAAGCCGAAATACTTAATGAAAATTTTCAACTTTTTGAAGCCGAAATCTTTTCATGAAAATGTTCAACTTTTTTGAAGCCGAGATCTTTTCATGAAAATTTTCAACTTTTTGAAACCGAAATCTTTTCATGAAAATTTTCAACTTTTTTGAAGCTGAAATCTTTTCATGAAAATGTTCAACTTTTTTGAAGCCGAAATCTTTTTATGAAAATTTTAGACTTTTTTGAAACCAAAATCTTTTCATGAAAATTTTAAATTTTTTTGAAGCCGAAATGTTTTCATGAAAATGTTCAACTTTTTTGAAGCCGAAATCTTTTCATGAAAATTTTGAACTTTTTGAAACCAAAATCTTTTCATGTAAATTTTCAACTTTTTTGAAGCCGAAATAGTTCATGAAAATTTTCAACTTTTTTGAAGCCGAAATCTTTTCATGAAAATGTTCAACTTTTTTGAAGCCGAAATCTTTTCATGAAAATGTTCCATTTTTTTGAAGCCGAAATACTTCATGAAAATTTTCATCTTTTTGAAGCTGAAATCTTTTCATGAAAATGTTCAACTTTTTTGAAGCCGAAATCTTTTCATGAAAATGTTACATTTTTTTGAAGCCGAAATACTTCATGAAAATTTTCAACTTTTTTGAAGCCGAAATCTTTTCATGAAAATGTTCAACTTTTTTGAAGCCGAAATCTTTTCATGAAAATGTTCAACTTTTTTGAAGCCGAAATCTTTTCATGAAAATTATCAACTTTTTTGAAGCCAAAATCTTTTCATGAAAATTTTCAACTTTTTTGAAGCAGAAATCTTTTCATGAAAATCTTCGACTTTTTTGAAGCCGAAATACTTGATGAAATTATTCAACTTTTTTGAAGTCTAACTCTTTTCATGAAAATGTTCAACTTTTTTGAAGCCGAAATCTTTTCATGAAAATCTTAGACTTTTTTGAAGTCGAAATCTTTTCATGAAAATGTTCCATTTTTTTGAAGCCGAAATCTTTTCATGAAAATGTTCCATTTTTTTGAAGCCGAAATACTTCATGAAAATTTTCAACTTTTTTGAAGCCGAAATCTTTTCATGAAAATTTTCAACTTTTTTGAAGCCGAAATCTTTTCATGAAAATGTTCAACTTTTTTGAAGCCGAGATCTTTTCATGAAAATTTTCAACTTTTTGAAGCAGAAATCTTTTCATGAAAATTTTCAACTTTTTTGAAGCAGAAATCTTTTCATGAAAATGTTAAACTTTTTTGAAGCCGAAATCTTTTCATGAAAATTTTCAACTTTTTTGAAGCCGAAATCTTTTCATGAAAATGTTACATTTTTTTGAAGCCCAAATCTTTTCATGAAAATGTTACATTTTTTTGAAGCCCAAATACTTGATGAAAATATTCAACTTTTTTGAAGTCTAAATCTTTTCATGAAAATTTTCAACTTTTTTGAAGCCGAGATCTTTTCATGAAAATTTTCAACTTTTTGAAACCGAAATCTTTTCATGAAAATTTTCAACTTTTTTGAAGCTGAAATCTTTTCATGAAAATGGTCAACTTTTTTGAAGCCGAAATCTTTTCATGAAAATGTTCAACTTTTTTGAAGCCGAAATCTTTTTATGAAAATTTTAGACTTTTTTGAAACCAAAATCTTTTCATGAAAATTTCAAATTTTTTTGAAGCCGAAATCTTTTCATGAAAATGTTCAACTTTTTTGAAGCCGAAATCTTTTCATGAAAATTTTGAACTTTTTGAAACCAAAATCTTTTCATGTAAATTTTCAACTTTTTTGAAGCCGAAATCTTTTCATGAAAATGTTCAACTTTTTTGAAGCCGAAATCTTTTCATGAAAATGTTCCATTTTTTTGAAGCCGAAATACTTCATGAAAATTTTCATCTTTTTGAAGCTGAAATCTTTTCATGAAAATGTTCAACTTTTTTGAAGCCGAAATCTTTTCATGAAAATGTTACATTTTTTTGAAGCCGAAATACATCATGAAAATTTTCAACTTTTTTGAAGCCGAAATCTTTTCATGAAAATGTTCAACTTTTTTGAAGCCGAAATCTTTTCATGAAAATGTTCCATTTTTTTGAAGCCGAAATCTTTTCATGAAAATGTTCCATTTTTTTGCAGCCGAAATACTTCATGAAAATTTTCAACTTTTTTGAAGCCGAAATCTTTTCATGAAAATCTTCGACTTTTTTGAAGTCGAAATAGTTCATGAAAGTTTTCAACCTTTTTGAAGCTGAAATCTTTTCATGAAAATTTTCAACTTTTTGAAACCAAAATCTTTTCATGAAAATTTTCAACTTTTTTGAAGCCGAAATCTTTTCATGAAAATTTTCAACTTTTTTGAAGCCGAAATCTTTTCATGAAAATGGTCAACTTTTTTGAAGCCGAATTCTTTTCATGAAAATTTTCAAATTTTTGAAGCCGAAATCTTTTCATGAAATTTTTCAACTTTTTGAAGCCGAAATCTTTTCATGAAAATTTTCAACTTTTTGAAGCCAAAATCTTTTCATGAAAATTTTGAACTTTTTTTAAGCAGAAATCTTTTCATGAAAATTTTCAACTTTTTTGAAGCCGAAATCTTTTCATGAAAATGGTCAACTTTTTTGAAGTCGAAATAGTTCATGAAAGTTTTCAACCTTTTTGAAGCCAAAATCCTGTCATGAAAATTTTCAACTTTTTTGAAGCAGAAATCTTTTCATGAAAATGTTCAACTTTTTGAAGCCGAAATCTTTTCATGAAAATCTTAGACTTTTTTGAAGTCGAAATCTTTTCATGAAAATTTTCAACTTTTTGAAGCCGAAATCTTTTCATGAAAATTTTAAACTTTTTTGAAGCAGAATTCTTTTCATGAAAATTTTCAACTTTTTGAAACCGAAATCTTTTCATGAAAATGGTCAACTTTTTTGAAGCCGAAATCTTTTCATGAAAATTTTCAACTTTTTAAGCCGAAATCTTTTCATGAAAATTTTCAACTTTTTTGAAGCAGAAATCTTTTCATGAAAATCTTAGACTTTTTTGAAGTCGAAATCTTTTCATGTAAATTTTCAACTTTTTTGAAGCAGAAATCCTTTCATGAAAATGTTCAACTTTTTTGAAGCCGAAATCTTTTCATGAAAATGTTCCATTTTTTTGCAGCCGAAATAGTTCATGAAAGTTTTCAACCTTTTTGAAGCCAAAATCCTGTCATGAAAATTTTCAACTTTTTTGAAGCAGAAATCTTTTCATGAAAATTTTCAACTTTTTGAAACCGAAATCTTTTCATGAAAATGGTCAACTTTTTTGAAGCCGAAATCTTTTCATGAAAATTTTGAACTTTTTGAAGCCGAAATCTTTTCATGAAAATTTTCAACTTTTTGAAGCCAAAATCTTTTCATGAAAATTTTGAACTTTTTTTAAGCAGAAATCTTTTCATGAAAATCTTAGACTTTTTTGAAGTCGAAATCTTTTCATGTAAATTTTCAACTTTTTTGAAGCCGAAATCTTTTCATGAAAATGGTCAACTTTTTTGAAGTCGAAATAGTTCATGAAAGTTTTCAACCTTTTTGAAGCCAAAATCCTGTCATGAAAATTTTCAACTTTTTTGAAGCAGAAATCCTTTCATGAAAATGTTCAACTTTTTTGAAGCCGAAATCTTTTCATGAAAATGTTCCATTTTTTTGCAGCCGAAATAGTTCATGAAAGTTTTCAACCTTTTTGAAGCCAAAATCCTGTCATGAAAATTTTCAACTTTTTTGAAGCAGAAATCTTTTCATGAAAATGTTCAACTTTTTGAAGCCGAAATCTTTTCATGAAAATCTTAGACTTTTTTGAAGTCGAAATCTTTTCATGAAAATTTTCAACTTTTTGAAGCCGAAATCTTTTCATGAAAATTTTAAACTTTTTTGAAGCAGAATTCTTTTCATGAAAATTTTCAACTTTTTGAAACCGAAATCTTTTCATGAAAATGGTCAACTTTTTTGAAGCCGAAATCTTTTCATGAAAATTTTCAACTTTTTAAGCCGAAATCTTTTCATGAAAATTTTCAACTTTTTTGAAGCAGAAATCTTTTCATGAAAATCTTAGACTTTTTTGAAGTCGAAATCTTTTCATGTAAATTTTCAACTTTTTTGAAGCAGAAATCCTTTCATGAAAATGTTCAACTTTTTTGAAGCCGAAATCTTTTCATGAAAATGTTCCATTTTTTTGCAGCCGAAATAGTTCATGAAAGTTTTCAACCTTTTTGAAGCCAAAATCCTGTCATGAAAATTTTCAACTTTTTTGAAGCAGAAATCTTTTCATGAAAATTTTCAACTTTTTGAAACCGAAATCTTTTCATGAAAATTTTCAACTTTTTTGAAGCCGAAATCTTTTCATGAAAATGGTCAACTTTTTTGAAGCCGAAATCTTTTCATGAAAATTTTCAACTTTTTGAAGCCGAAATCTTTTCATGAAAATTTTCAACTTTTTGAAGCCGAAATCTTTTCATGAAAATGTTCCATTTTTTTGAAGCCGAAATACTTCATGAAAATTTTCAACTTTTTTGAAGCCGAAATCTTTTCATGAAAATTTTCAAATTTTTTGAAGTCGAAATCTTTTCATGAAAATTTTCAACTTTTTGAAGCCGAAATCTTTTCATGAAAATTTTCAACTTTTTTGAAGCAGAAATCTTTTCATGAAAATGTTCAACTTTTTTGAAGCCGAGATCTTTTCATAAAAATTTTCAACTTTTTTGAAGCCGAAATCTTTTCATGAAAATGGTCAACTTTTTGAAGCCGAAATCTTTTCATGAAAATTTTCAACTTTTTTGAAGCAGAAATCTTTTCATGAAAATCTGAGACTTTTTTGAAGTCGAAATCTTTTCATGTAAATTTTCAACTTTTTTGAAGCAGAAATCTTTTCATGAAAATGTTCAACTTTTTTGAAGCCGAAATCTTTTCATGAAAATCTTCGACTTTTTTGAAGTCGAAATAGTTCATGACAGTTTTCAACCTTTTTGAAGCCAAAATCCTGTCATGAAAATTTTCAACTTTTTTGAAGCAGAAATCTTTTCATGAAAATTTTCAACTTTTTTGAAGCCGAAATCTTTTCATGAAAATGGTCAACTTTTTTGAAGCCGAAATCTTTTCATGAAAATGGTCAACTTTTTTGAAGCCGAAATCTTTTCATGAAAATTTTCAACTTTTTGAAGCAGAAATCTTTTCATGAAAATTTTCAACTTTTTGAAGCCGAAATCTTTTCATGAAAATTTTCAACTTTTTTGAAGCAGAAATCTTTTCATGAAAATCTTAGACTTTTTTGAAGCCGAAATCTTTTCATGAAAATTTTCAACTTTTTTGAAGACGAAATCTTTTCATGAAAATGTTCAACTTTTTTGAAGCAGAAATCTTTTCATGAAAATCTGAGACTTTTTTGAAGTCGAAATCTTTTCATGTAAATTTTCAACTTTTTTGAAGCAGAAATCTTTTCATGAAAATGTTCAACTTTTTTGAAGCCGAAATCTTTTCATGAAAATCTTCGACTTTTTTGAAGTCGAAATAGTTCATGACAGTTTTCAACCTTTTTGAAGCCAAAATCTTGTCATGAAAATTTTCAACTTTTTTGAAGCAGAAATCTTTTCATGAAAATTTTCAACTTTTTGAAACCGAAATCTTTTCATGAAAATTTTCAACTTTTTTGAAGCCGAAATCTTTTCATGAAAATGGTCAACTTTTTTGAAGCCGAAATCTTTTCATGAAAATGGTCAACTTTTTTGAAGCCGAAATCTTTTCATGAAAATTTTCAACTTTTTGAAGCAGAAATCTTTTCATGAAAATTTTCAACTTTTTGAAGCCGAAATATTTTCATGAAAATTTTCAACTTTTTTGAAGCAGAAATCTTTTCATGAAAATCTTAGACTTTTTTGAAGCCGAAATCTTTTCATGAAAATTTTCAACTTTTTTGAAGACGAAATCTTTTCATGAAAATGTTCAACTTTTTTGAAGCCGAAATCTTTTCATGAAAATTTTCAACTTTTTGAAGCCGAAATCTTTTCATGAAAATTTTCAACTTTTTTGAAGCCGAAATCTTTTCATGAAAATTTTCAACTTTTTGAAGTCGAAATCTTTTCATGAAAATTTTCAACTTTTTTGAAGCTGAAATCTTTTCATGAAAATGGTCAACTTTTTGAAGGTGAAATCTTTTCATGAAAATTTTCAACTTTTTTGAAGCAGAAATCTTTTCATGAAATTCTTAGACTTTTTTGAAGTCGAAATCTTTTCATGTAAATTTTCAACTTTTTTGAAGCAGAAATCTTTTCATGAAAATGTTCAAATTTTTTGAAACCGAAATCTTTTCATGAAAATGTTCAAGTTTTTTGAAGCCGAAATCTTTTCATGAAAATGTTCCATTTTTTTGAAGCCGAAATACTTCATGAAAATGTTCAACTTTTTTGAAGTTGAAATCTTTTCTTGAAAATGTTCAACTTTTTTGAAAATGAGATCTTTTCATGAAAATTTTCAACTTTTAGAAACCGAAATCTTTTCATGAAAATTTTCAACTTTTTTGAAGCCGAAATCTTTTCATGAAAATGTTCAACTTTTTTGAAGCCGAGATCTTTTCATAAAAATTTTCAACTTTTTTGAAGCCGAAATCTTTTCATGAAAATGGTCAACTTTTTGAAGCCGAAATCTTTTCATGAAAATTTTCAACTTTTTTGAAGCAGAAATCTTTTCATGAAAATCTGAGACTTTTTTGAAGTCGAAATCTTTTCATGTAAATTTTCAACTTTTTTGAAGCAAAAATCTTTTCATGAAAATGTTCAACTTTTTTGAAGCCGAAATCTTTTCATGAAAATCTTCGACTTTTTTGAAGTCGAAATAGTTCATGACAGTTTTCAACCTTTTTGAAGCCAAAATCCTGTCATGAAAATTTTCAACTTTTTTGAAGCAGAAATCTTTTCATGAAAATTTTCAACTTTTTGAAGCCGAAATCTTTTCATGAAAATTTTCAACTTTTTTGAAGCAGAAATCTTTTCATGAAAATCTGAGACTTTTTTGAAGTCGAAATCTTTTCATGTAAATTTTCAACTTTTTTGAAGCAGAAATCTTTTCATGAAAATGTTCAACTTTTTTGAAGCCGAAATCTTTTCATGAAAATCTTCGACTTTTTTGAAGTCGAAATAGTTCAGGACAGTTTTCAACCTTTTTGAAGCCAAAATCCTGTCATGAAAATTTTCAACTTTTTTGAAGCAGAAATCTTTTCATGAAAATTTTCAACTTTTTGAAACCGAAATCTTTTCATGAAAATTTTCAACTTTTTTGAAGCCGAAATCTTTTCATGAAAATGGTCAACTTTTTTGAAGCCGAAATCTTTTCATGAAAATGGTCAACTTTTTTGAAGCCGAAATCTTTTCATGAAAATTTTCAACTTTTTGAAGCAGAAATCTTTTCATGAAAATTTTCAACTTTTTGAAGCCGAAATATTTTCATGAAAATTTTCAACTTTTTTGAAGCAGAAATCTTTTCATGAAAATCTTAGACTTTTTTGAAGCCGAAATCTTTTCATGAAAATTTTCAACTTTTTTGAAGACGAAATCTTTTCATGAAAATGTTCAACTTTTTTGAAGCAGAAATCTTTTCATGAAAATCTTAGACTTTTTTGAAGCCGAAATCTTTTCATGAAAATTTTCAACTTTTTTGAAGACGAAATCTTTTCATGAAAATGTTCAACTTTTTTGAAGCCGAAATCTTTTCATGAAAATTTTCAACTTTTTGAAGCCGAAATCTTTTCATGAAAATTTTCAACTTTTTTGAAGCCGAAATCTTTTCATGAAAATTTTCAACTTTTTGAAGTCGAAATCTTTTCATGAAAATTTTCAACTTTTTTGAAGCTGAAATCTTTTCATGAAAATGGTCAACTTTTTGAAGGTGAAATCTTTTCATGAAAATTTTCAACTTTTTTGAAGCAGAAATCTTTTCATGAAATTCTTAGACTTTTTTGAAGTCGAAATCTTTTCATGTAAATTTTCAACTTTTTTGAAGCAGAAATCTTTTCATGAAAATGTTCAAATTTTTTGAAACCGAAATCTTTTCATGAAAATGTTCAAGTTTTTTGAAGCCGAAATCTTTTCATGAAAATGTTCCATTTTTTTGAAGCCGAAATACTTCATGAAAATGTTCAACTTTTTTGAAGTTGAAATCTTTTCTTGAAAATGTTCAACTTTTTTGAAAATGAGATCTTTTCATGAAAATTTTCAACTTTTAGAAACCGAAATCTTTTCATGAAAATTTTCAACTTTTTTGAAGCCGAAATCTTTTCATGAAAATGGTCAACTTTTTTGAAGCCGAAATCTTTTCATGAAAATTTTCAACTTTTTGAAGCCGAAATCTTTTCATGAAAATGGTCAACTTTTTTGAAGCAGAAATCTTTTCATGAAAATTTTCAACTTTTTTGAAGCAGAAATCTTTTCATGAAAATTTTCAACTTTTTTGAAGCAGAAATCTTTTCATGAAAATTTTCAACTTTTTTGATGCTGAAATAGTTCATGAAAATCTTCGACTTTTTTGAAGCTGAAATACTTCATGAAAATTTTCAACTTTTTTGAAACCGAAATCTTTTCATGAAAATTTTCAACTTTTTTGATGCCGAAATAGTTCATGAAAATTTTCAACTTTTTTGAAGCCGAAATCTTTTCATGAAAATGTTCAACTTTTTTGAAACATAAATCTTTTCATGAAAATTTTGGATTTTTTTGTAGTCGAAATACTTCATGAAAATTTTCAACTTTTTTGAAGCCGAAATCTTTTCATGAAAATGTTCAACTTTTTTGAAGTCGAAATAGTTCATGAAAGTTTTCAACCTTTTTGAAGCCAAAATCCTGTCATGAAAATTTTCAACTTTTTTGAAGCAGAAATCTTTTCATGAAAATCTTAGACTTTTTTGAAGCCGAAATCTTTTCATGAAAATTTTCAACTTTTTTGAAGCAGAAATCTTTTCATGAAAATGTTCAACTTTTTTGAAGCCGAAATCTTTTCATGAAAATGTTCACCTTTTTTGAAGCCGAAATACTTCATGAAAATTTTCAACTTTTTTGAAGTCGAAATCTTTTCATGTAAATGTTCAACTTTTTTGAAGCCGAAATCTTTTCATGAAAATGTTTAACATTTTTGAAGCCGAAATCTTTTCATGTAAATTTTCAACTTTTTGAAACCAAAATCTTTTCATGAAAATTTTCAACTTTTTTGAATCAGAAATCTTTTCATGAAAATGTTCAACTTTTTTGAAGCAGAAATCTTTTCATGAAAATTTTCAACTTTTTTGAAGCAGAAATCTTTTCATGAAAATGTTCAACTTTTTTGAAGCCGAAATCTTTTCATGAAAATGTTCAACTTTTTTGAAGCAGAAATCTTTTCATGAAAATGTTCAACTTTTTTGAAGCAGAAATCTTTTCATGAAAATTTCCAACTTTTTTGAAGCCGAAATAGTTCATGAAAATTTTAGACTTTTTTGAAGCCGAAATACTTCATGAAAATTTTCAACTTTTTTGAAACCTAAATCTTTTCATGAAAATTTTCAACTTTTTTGATGCCGAAATAGTTCATGAAAATTTTCAACTTTTTTGAACCCGAAATCTTTTCATGAAAATTTTCAACTTTTTTGAAGCCGAAATCTTTTCATGAAAATGTTCAACTTTTTTGAAGCCGAAATCTTTTCATGAAAATCTTAGACTTTTTTGAAGCCGAAATCTTTTCATGAAAATGTTCAACTTTTTTGAAGCCGAGATCTTTTCATGAAAATTTTCAACTTTTTGAAACCGAAATCTTTTCATGAAAATGTTCAACTTTTTTGAAGCCGAAATCTTTTCATGAAAATGTTCAACTTTTTTGAAGCCGAAATCTTTTCATGAAAATGTTACATTTTTTTGAAGCCGAAATACTTCATGAAAATTTTCAACTTTTTTGAAGCCGAAATCTTTTCATGAAAATGTTTAACTTTTTTTAAGCCGAAATCTTTTCATGTAAATTTTCAACTTTTTGAAACCAAAATCTTTTCATGAAAATTTTCAACTTTTTGAAACCAAAATCTTTTCATGAAAATGTTCAACTTTTTTGAAGCCGAAATTTTTTCATGAAAATGTTCAACTTTTTTGAAGCCGAAATCTTTTCATGAAAATGTTCAATTTTTTTGAAGCCAAAATCTTTTCATGAAAATTTTCAACTTTTTTGAAACCTAAATCTTTTCATGAAAATTTTCAACTTTTTTGATGCCGAAAAAGTTCATGAAAATTTTAGACTTTTTTGAAGCCGAAATCTTTTCATGAAAATTTTCAACTTTTTTGAAGCCAAAATCTTTTCATGAAAAAGTTCCATTTTTTTGAAGCCGAAATACTTCATGAAAATTTTCAACTTTTTTGAAGCCGAAATCTTTTCATGAAAATGTTTAACATTTTTGAAGCCGAAATCTTTTCATGTAAATTTTCAACTTTTTGAAACCAAAATCTTTTCATGAAAATTTTCAACTTTTTTGAATCAGAAATCTTTTCATGAAAATGTTCAACTTTTTTGAAGCCGAAATCTTTTCATGAAAATTTTCAACTTTTTTGAAGCAGAAATCTTTTCATGAAAATGTTCAACTTTTTTGAAGCCGAGATCTTTTCATGAAAATGTTCAACTTTTTTGAAGCAGAAATCTTTTCATGAAAATGTTCAACTTTTTTGAAGCAGAAATCTTTTCATGAAAATTTCCAACTTTTTTGAAGCCGAAATAGTTCATGAAAATTTTAGACTTTTTTGAAGCCGAAATACTTCATGAAAATTTTCAACTTTTTTGATGCCGAAACAGTTCATGAAAATTTTCAACTTTTTTGAACCCGAAATCTTTTCATGAAAATTTTCAACTTTTTTGAAGCCGAAATCTTTTCATGAAAATTTTCAACTTTTTGAAACCGAAATCTTTTCATGAAAATGTTTCATTTTTTTGAAGCCGAAATACTTCATGAAAATTTTCAATTTTTTTGAAGCCGAAATCTTTTCATGAAAATTTTCAACTTTTTTGAAGCCAAAATCTTTTTCATGAAAATGTTCCATTTTTTTGAAGCCGAAATACTTCATGAAAATTTTCAACTTTTTGAAACCAAAATCTTTTCATGAAAATTTTCAACTTTTTTGAAGCAGAAATCTTTTCATGGAAATCTTAGACTTTTTTGAAGCCGAAATCTTTTCATGAAAATGTTCAACTTTTTTCAAGCAGAAATCTTTTCATGAAAATGTTCAACTTTTTTGAAGCCGAAATCTTTTCATGAAAATGTTACATTTTTTTGAAGCCGAAATACTTCATGAAAATTTTCAACGTTTTTAAAGCCGAAATCTTTTCATGAAAATTTCCAACTTTTTTGAAGCCGAAATAGTTCATGAAAATTTTCAACTTTTTTGAAGCCGAAATACTTCATGAAAATTTTCACCTTTTTTGAAACCAAAATCTTTTCATGAAAATTTTTCAACTTTTTTGAAGCCGAAATCTTTTCATGAAAATGGTCAACTTTTTTGAAGTCGAAATCTTTTCATGTAAATTTTCAACTTTTTTGAAGCAGAAATCTTTTCATGAAAATGTTCAACTTTTTTGAAGCCGAAATCTTTTCATGAAAATGTTCAACTTTTTTGAAGCCAAAATCTTTTTCATGAAAATGTTCCATTTTTTTGAAGCCGAAATCTTTTCATGAAAATTTTCAACTTTTTTGAAGCCGAAATCTTTTCATGAAAATTTTCAACTTTTTTGAAGCCGAAATACTTCATGAAAATTTTCAACTTTTTTGAAGCCGAAATCTTTTCATGAAAATGTTTAACTTTTTTGAAGCCGAAATCTTTTCATGAAAATGTTCAACTTTTTTGATGCCGAAATACTTCATGAAAATTTTCAACTTTTTTGAAGCCGAAATCTTTTCATGAAAATGTTCAACTTTTTTGATGCCGAAATACTTCATGAAAATTTTCAACCTTTTTCAAGTCGAAATCTTTTCATGTAAATTTTCAACTTTTTTGAAGCAGAAATCTTTTCATGAAAATGTTACATTTTTTTGAAGCCGAAATACTTCATGAAAATTTTCAACGTTTTTAAAGCCGAAATCTTTTCATGAAAATGTTTAACTTTTTTGAAGCCGAAATCTTTTCATGAAAATTTCCAACTTTTTTGAAGCCGAAATACTTCATGAAAATTTTCAACTTTTTTGAAACCTAAATCTTTTCATGAAAATTTTCAACTTTTTTGAAGCCGAAATCTTTTCATGAAAATGGTCAACTTTTTTGAAGCCGAAATCTTTTCATGAAAATTTTCAACTTTTTTGAAGCAGAAATCTTTTCTTGAAAATCTTCGACTTTTTTGAAGCCGAAATACTTCAGGAAAATATTCAACTTTTTTGAAGTCTAAATCTTTTCATTAAAATTTTCAACTTTTTTGAAGCCGAAATCTTTTCATGAAAATTTTCAACTTTTTTGAAGCAGAAATCTTTTCTTGAAAATCTTCGACTTTTTTGAAGCCGAAATACTTCAGGAAAATATTCAACTTTTTTGAAGTCTAAATCTTTTCATTAAAATTTTCAACTTTTTTGAAGCCGAAATCTTTTCATGAAAATTTTCAACTTTTTTGAAGCAGAAATCTTTTCATGAAAATTTCCAACTTTTTTGAAGCCGAAATAGTTCATGAAAATTTTCACCTTTTTTGAAACCTAAATCTTTTCATGAAAATTTTCAACTTTTTTGAAGCCGAAATCTTTTCATGAAAATGGTCAACTTTTTTGAAGCCGAAATCTTTTCATGAAAATTTTCAAATTTTTTGAAGCAGAAATCTTTTCATGAAAATTTCCAACTTTTTTGAAGCCGAAATAGTTTATGAAAATTTTCAACTTTTTTGAAGCCGAAATACTTCATGAAAATTTTCAACTTTTTTGAACCCGAAATCTTTTCATGAAAATTTTCAACTTTTTTGAAGCCGAAATCTTTTCATGAAAATGGTCAACTTTTTTGAAGCCGAAATCTTTTCATGAAAATTTTCAACTTTTTGAAGCCGAAATCTTTTCATGAAAATTTACAACTTTTTTGAAGCAGAAATCTTTTCATGAAAATGTTCAACTTTTTTGAAGCCGAAATCTTTTCATGAAAATCTTAGACTTTTTTGAAGCCGAAATCTTTTCATGAAAATGTTAGACTTTTTTGAAGCCGAGATCTTTTCATGAAAATTTTCAACTTTTTGAAACCGAAATCTTTTCATGAAAATTTTCAACTTTTTTGAAGCCGAAATCTTTTCATGAAAATTTTCAACTTTTTTGAAGTCGAAATCTTTTCATGAAAATCTTCGACTTTTTTGAAGCCGAAATACTTCAGGAAAATATTCAACTTTTTTGAAGTCTAAATCTTTTCATTAAAATTTTCAACTTTTTTGAAGCCGAAATCTTTTCATGAAAATTTTCAACTTTTTTGAAGCAGAAATCTTTTCATGAAAATTTCCAACTTTTTTGAAGCCGAAATAGTTCATGAAAATTTTCAACTTTTTTGAAGCCGAAATACTTCATGAAAATTTTCAACTTTTTTGAACCCGAAATCTTTTCATGAAAATTTTCGACTTTTTTAAAGCCGAAATCTTTTCATGAAAATGGTCAACTTTTTTGAACCCGAAATCTTTTCATGAAAATTTTCAACTTTTTGAAGCCGAAATACTTCATGAAAATTTTCAACGTTTTTAAAGCCGAAATCTTTTCATGAAAATGTTTAACTTTTTTGAAGCCGAAATCTTTTCATGAAAATTTTCAACTTTTTTGAAGCAGAAATCTTTTCATGAAAATTTCCAACTTTTTTGAAGCCGAAATAGTTCATGAAAATTTTCAACTTTTTTGAAGCCGAAATACTTCATGAAAATTTTCACCTTTTTTGAAACCTAAATCTTTTCATGAAAATTTTCAACTTTTTTGAAGCCGAAATCTTTTCATGAAAATGGTCAACTTTTTTGAAGCCGAAATCTTTTCATGAAAATTTTCAACTTTTTTGAAGCAGAAATCTTTTCTTGAAAATCTTCGACTTTTTTGAAGCCGAAATACTTCAGGAAAATATTCAACTTTTTTGAAGTCTAAATCTTTTCATTAAAATTTTCAACTTTTTTGAAGCCGAAATCTTTTCATGAAAATTTTCAACTTTTTTGAAGCAGAAATCTTTTCTTGAAAATCTTCGACTTTTTTGAAGCCGAAATACTTCAGGAAAATATTCAACTTTTTTGAAGTCTAAATCTTTTCATTAAAATTTTCAACTTTTTTGAAGCCGAAATCTTTTCATGAAAATTTTCAACTTTTTTGAAGCAGAAATCTTTTCATGAAAATTTCCAACTTTTTTGAAGCCGAAATAGTTCATGAAAATTTTCACCTTTTTTGAAACCTAAATCTTTTCATGAAAATTTTCAACTTTTTTGAAGCCGAAATCTTTTCATGAAAATGGTCAACTTTTTTGAAGCCGAAATCTTTTCATGAAAATTTTCAAATTTTTTGAAGCAGAAATCTTTTCATGAAAATTTCCAACTTTTTTGAAGCCGAAATAGTTCATGAAAATTTTCAACTTTTTTGAAGCCGAAATACTTCATGAAAATTTTCACCTTTTTTGAAAACAAAATCTTTTCATGAAAATTTTCAACTTTTTTGAAGCCGAAATCTTTTCATGAAAATGGTCAACTTTTTTGAAGTCGAAATCTTTTCATGTAAATTTTCAACTTTTTTGAAGCAGAAATCTTTTCATGAAAATTTCCAACTTTTTTGAAGCCGAAATAGTTTATGAAAATTTTCAACTTTTTTGAAGCCGAAATACTTCATGAAAATTTTCAACTTTTTTGAACCCGAAATCTTTTCATGAAAATTTTCAACTTTTTTGAAGCCGAAATCTTTTCATGAAAATGGTCAACTTTTTTGAAGCCGAAATCTTTTCATGAAAATTATCAACTTTTTGAAGCCGAAATCTTTTCATGAAAATTTACAACTTTTTTGAAGCAGAAATCTTTTCATGAAAATGTTCAACTTTTTTGAAGCCGAAATCTTTTCATGAAAATCTTAGACTTTTTTGAAGCCGAAATCTTTTCATGAAAATGGTCAACTTTTTTGAAGCCGAAATCTTTTCATGAAAATGTTCCATTTTTTTGAAGCCGAAATAGTTCATGAAAATTTTCAACTTTTTTGAAGCCGAAATACTTCATGAAAATTTTCACCTTTTTTGAAACCAAAATCTTTTCATGAAAATTTTCAACTTTTTTGAAGCCGAAATCTTTTCATGAAAATGGTCAACTTTTTTGAAGTCGAAATCTTTTCATGTAAATTTTCAACTTTTTTGAAGCAGAAATCTTTTCATGAAAATTTCCAACTTTTTTGAAGCCGAAATAGTTTATGAAAATTTTCAACTTTTTTGAAGCCGAAATACTTCATGAAAATTTTCAACTTTTTTGAAGCAGAAATCTTTTCATGAAAATTTTCAACTTTTTTGAAGCCGAAATCTTTTCATGAAAATGGTCAACTTTTTTGAAGCCGAAATCTTTTCATGAAAATTTTCAACTTTTTGAAGCCGAAATCTTTTCATGAAAATTTACAACTTTTTTGAAGCAGAAATCTTTTCATGAAAATGTTCAACTTTTTTGAAGCCGAAATCTTTTCATGAAAATCTTAGACTTTTTTGAAGCCGAAATCTTTTCATGAAAATGTTAGACTTTTTTGAAGCCGAGATCTTTTCATGAAAATTTTCAACTTTTTGAAACCGAAATCTTTTCATGAAAATTTTCAACTTTTTTGAAGCCGAAATCTTTTCATGAAAATTTTCAACTTTTTTGAAGCAGAAATCTTTTCATGAAAATCTTCGACTTTTTTGAAGCCGAAATACTTCAGGAAAATATTCAACTTTTTTGAAGTCTAAATCTTTTCATTAAAATTTTCAACTTTTTTGAAGCCGAAATCTTTTCATGAAAATTTTCAACTTTTTTGAAGCAGAAATCTTTTCATGAAAATTTCCAACTTTTTTGAAGCCGAAATAGTTCATGAAAATTTTCAACTTTTTTGAAGCCGAAATACTTCATGAAAATTTTCACCTTTTTTGAAACCTAAATCTTTTCATGAAAATTTTCAACTTTTTTGAAGCCGAAATCTTTTCATGAAAATGGTCAACTTTTTTGAAGCCGAAATCTTTTCATGAAAATTTTCAACTTTTTTGAAGCAGAAATCTTTTCATGAAAATTTCCAACTTTTTTGAAGCCGAAATAGTTCATGAAAATTTTCAACTTTTTTGAAGCCGAAATACTTCATGAAAATTTTCAACTTTTTTGAACCCGAAATCTTTTCATGAAAATTTTCGACTTTTTTAAAGCCGAAATCTTTTCATGAAAATGGTCAACTTTTTTGAACCCGAAATCTTTTCATGAAAATTTTCAACTTTTTGAAGCCGAAATACTTCATGAAAATTTTCAACGTTTTTAAAGCCGAAATCTTTTCATGAAAATGTTTAACTTTTTTGAAGCCGAAATCTTTTCATGAAAATTTTCAACTTTTTTGAAGCAGAAATCTTTTCATGAAAATTTCCAACTTTTTTGAAGCCGAAATAGTTCATGAAAATTTTCAACTTTTTTGAAGCCGAAATACTTCATGAAAATTTTCACCTTTTTTGAAACCTAAATCTTTTCATGAAAATTTTCAACTTTTTTGAAGCCGAAATCTTTTCATGAAAATGGTCAACTTTTTTGAAGCCGAAATCTTTTCATGAAAATTTTCAACTTTTTTGAAGCAGAAATCTTTTCTTGAAAATCTTCGACTTTTTTGAAGCCGAAATACTTCAGGAAAATATTCAACTTTTTTGAAGTCTAAATCTTTTCATTAAAATTTTCAACTTTTTTGAAGCCGAAATCTTTTCATGAAAATTTTCAACTTTTTTGAAGCAGAAATCTTTTCTTGAAAATCTTCGACTTTTTTGAAGCCGA
This sequence comes from Labrus bergylta, assembly GCF_963930695.1. Classification (NCBI taxonomy): domain Eukaryota; kingdom Metazoa; phylum Chordata; class Actinopteri; order Labriformes; family Labridae; genus Labrus; species Labrus bergylta. The sequence goes on along the minus strand of NC_089203.1, from coordinate 555,250 downwards.
AATACTTCAGGAAAATATTCAACTTTTTTGAAGTCTAAATCTTTTCATTAAAATTTTCAACTTTTTTGAAGCCGAAATCTTTTCATGAAAATTTTCAACTTTTTTGAAGCAGAAATCTTTTCATGAAAATTTCCAACTTTTTTGAAGCCGAAATAGTTCATGAAAATTTTCACCTTTTTTGAAACCTAAATCTTTTCATGAAAATTTTCAACTTTTTTGAAGCCGAAATCTTTTCATGAAAATGGTCAACTTTTTTGAAGCCGAAATCTTTTCATGAAAATTTTCAAATTTTTTGAAGCAGAAATCTTTTCATGAAAATTTCCAACTTTTTTGAAGCCGAAATAGTTCATGAAAATTTTCAACTTTTTTGAAGCCGAAATACTTCATGAAAATTTTCACCTTTTTTGAAAACAAAATCTTTTCATGAAAATTTTCAACTTTTTTGAAGCCGAAATCTTTTCATGAAAATGGTCAACTTTTTTGAAGTCGAAATCTTTTCATGTAAATTTTCAACTTTTTTGAAGCAGAAATCTTTTCATGAAAATTTCCAACTTTTTTGAAGCCGAAATAGTTTATGAAAATTTTCAACTTTTTTGAAGCCGAAATACTTCATGAAAATTTTCAACTTTTTTGAACCCGAAATCTTTTCATGAAAATTTTCAACTTTTTTGAAGCCGAAATCTTTTCATGAAAATGGTCAACTTTTTTGAAGCCGAAATCTTTTCATGAAAATTATCAACTTTTTGAAGCCGAAATCTTTTCATGAAAATTTACAACTTTTTTGAAGCAGAAATCTTTTCATGAAAATGTTCAACTTTTTTGAAGCCGAAATCTTTTCATGAAAATCTTAGACTTTTTTGAAGCCGAAATCTTTTCATGAAAATGGTCAACTTTTTTGAAGCCGAAATCTTTTCATGAAAATGTTCCATTTTTTTGAAGCCGAAATAGTTCATGAAAATTTTCAACTTTTTTGAAGCCGAAATACTTCATGAAAATTTTCACCTTTTTTGAAACCAAAATCTTTTCATGAAAATTTTCAACTTTTTTGAAGCCGAAATCTTTTCATGAAAATGGTCAACTTTTTTGAAGTCGAAATCTTTTCATGAAAATTTCCAACTTTTTTGAAGCCGAAATAGTTTATGAAAATTTTCAACTTTTTTGAAGCCGAAATACTTCATGAAAATTTTCAACTTTTTTGAAGCCGAAATCTTTTCATGAAAATTTTCAACTTTTTTGAAGCCGAAATCTTTTCATGAAAATGTTACATTTTTTTGAAGCCGAAATACTTCATGAAAATTTTCAACTTTTTTGAAGCCGAAATCTTTTCATGAAAATGTTTAACTTTTTTGAAGCCGAAATCTTTTCATGTAAATTTTCAACTTTTTGAAACCAAAATCTTTTCATGAAAATTTTCAACTTTTTTGAAGCAGAAATCTTTTCATGAAAATGTTCAACTTTTTTGAAGCCGAAATTTTTTCATGAAAATTTTCAACTTTTTTGAAGCAGAAATCTTTTCATGAAAATGTTCAACTTTTTTGAAGCCGAAATCTTTTCATGAAAATGTTCAACTTTTTTGAAGCCGAGATCTTTTCATGAAAATTTTCAACTTTTTGAAAAAGAAATCTTTTCATGAAAATTTTCAACTTTTTTGAAGCAGAAATCTTTTCATGAAAATTTCCAACTTTTTTGAAGCCGTAATAGTTCATGAAAATTTTCAACTTTTTTGAAGCCGAAATACTTCATGAACATTTTCACCTTTTTTGAAACCTAAATCTTTTCATGAAAATGTTCAACTTTTTTGAAGCCGAAATCTTTTCATGAAAATGTTCAACTTTTTTGAAGCCGAGATCTTTTCATGAAAATTTTCAACTTTTTGAAACCGAAATCTTTTCATGAAAATTTTCAACTTTTTTGAAGCAGAAATCTTTTCATGAAAATTTCCAACTTTTTTGAAGCCGTAATAGTTCATGAAAATTTTCAACTTTTTTGAAGCCGAAATACTTCATGAACATTTTCACCTTTTTTGAAACCTAAATCTTTTCATGAAAATTTTCAACTTTTTTGAAGCCGAAATCTTTTCATGAAAATGGTCAACTTTTTTGAAGCCGAAATCTTTTCATGAAAATTTTCAACTTTTTGAAGCCGAAATCTTTTCATGAAAATTTTCAACTTTTTTGAAGCAGAAATCTTTTCATGAAAATCTTAGACTTTTTTGAAGCCGAAATCTTTTCATGAAAATCTTAGACTTTTTTGAAGCCGAAATCTTTTCATGAAAATGTTCAACTTTTTTGAAGCCGAGATCTTTTCATGAAAATTTTCAACTTTTTGAAACCGAAATCTTTTCATGAAAATTTTCAACTTTTTTGAAGCCGAAATCTTTTCATGAAAATGGTCAACTTTTTTGAAGCAGAAATCTTTTCATGAAAATTTTCAACTTTTTGAAGCCGAAATCTTTTCATGAAAATTTTCAACTTTTTTGAAGCAGAAATCTTTTCATGAAAATCTTAGACTTTTTTGAAGCCGAAATCTTTTCATGAAAATTTTCAACTTTTTTGAAGCCGAAATCTTTTCATGAAAATGTTACATTTTTTTGAAGCCGAAATACTTCATGAAAATTTTCAACTTTTTTGAAGCCGAAATCTTTTCATGAAAATGTTTAACTTTTTTGAAGCCGAAATCTTTTCATGTAAATTTTCAACTTTTTGAAACCAAAATCTTTTCATGAAAATTTTCAACTTTTTTGAAGCAGAAATCTTTTCATGAAAATGTTCAACTTTTTTGAAGCCGAAATTTTTTCATGAAAATTTTCAACTTTTTTGAAGCAGAAATCTTTTCATGAAAATGTTCAACTTTTTTGAAGCCGAAATCTTTTCATGAAAATGTTCAACTTTTTTGAAGCCGAGATCTTTTCATGAAAATTTTCAACTTTTTGAAAAAGAAATCTTTTCATGAAAATTTTCAACTTTTTTGAAGCAGAAATCTTTTCATGAAAATTTCCAACTTTTTTGAAGCCGTAATAGTTCATGAAAATTTTCAACTTTTTTGAAGCCGAAATACTTCATGAACATTTTCACCTTTTTTGAAACCTAAATCTTTTCATGAAAATGTTCAACTTTTTTGAAGCCGAAATCTTTTCATGAAAATTTTCAATTTTTTTGAAGCCGAGATCTTTTCATGAAAATTTTCAACTTTTTGAAGCCGAAATCTTTTCATGAAAATTTTCAACTTTTTTGAAGCAGAAATCTTTTCATGAAAATCTTAGACTTTTTTGAAGCCGAAATCTTTTCATGAAAATCTTAGACTTTTTTGAAGCCGAAATCTTTTCATGAAAATGTTCAACTTTTTTGAAGCCGAGATCTTTTCATGAAAATTTTCAACTTTTTGAAACCGAAATCTTTTCATGAAAATTTTCAACTTTTTTGAAGCAGAAATCTTTTCATGAAAATCTTAGACTTTTTTGAAGCCGAAATCTTTTCATGAAAATTTTCAACTTTTTTGAAGCCGAAATCTTTTCATGAAAACGTTCAACTTTTTTGAAGCCGAAATCTTTTCATGAAAATGTTCAACTTTTTTGAAGCCGAAATCTTTTCATGAAAATCTTAGACTTTTTTGAAGTCGAAATCTTTTCATGTAAATTTTCAACTTTTTTGAAACCGAAATCTTTTCATGTAAATGTTCAACTTTTTGAAGCCGAAATCTTTTCATGAAAATTTTCAACTTTTTTGAAGCCGAAATCTTTTCATGAAAACGTTCAACTTTTTTGAAGCCGAAATCTTTTCATGAAAATGTTACATTTTTTTGAAGCCGAAATCTTTTCATGAAAATTTTCAACTTTTTGAAGCCGAAATCTTTTTATGAAAATTTTCAACTTTTTTGAAGCAGAAATCTTTTCATGAAAATCTTAGACTTTTTTGAAGCCGAAATCTTTTCATGAAAATCTTAGACTTTTTTGAAACCAAAATCTTTTCATGAAAATTTTCAACTTTTTTGAACCCGAAATCTTTTCATGAAAATCTTAGACTTTTTTGAAGCCGAAATCTTTTCATGAAAATTTTCAACTTTTTTGAAGCCGAAATCTTTTCATGAAAACGTTCAAATTTTTTGAAGCCGAAATCTTTTCATGAAAATGTTACATTTTTTTGGAGCCGAAATCTTTTCATGAAAATTTTCAACTTTTTGAAACCAAAATCTTTTCATGAAAATTTTCAACTTTTTTGAAGCAGAAATCTTTTCATGAAAATGTTCAACTTTTTTGAAGCCGAAATTTTTTCATGAAAATTTTCAACTTTTTTGAAGCAGAAATCTTTTCATGAAAATGTTCAACTTTTTTGAAGCCGAAATCTTTTCATGAAAATGTTCAACTTTTTTGAAGCCGAGATCTTTTCATGAAAATTTTCAACTTTTTGAAAAAGAAATCTTTTCATGAAAATTTTCAACTTTTTTGAAGCAGAAATCTTTTCATGAAAATTTCCAACTTTTTTGAAGCCGTAATAGTTCATGAAAATTTTCAACTTTTTTGAAGCCGAAATACTACATGAACATTTTCACCTTTTTTGAAACCTAAATCTTTTCATGAAAATGTTCAACTTTTTTGAAGCCGAAATCTTTTCATGAAAATTTTCAATTTTTTTGAAGCCGAGATCTTTTCATGAAAATTTTCAACTTTTTGAAGCCGAAATCTTTTCATGAAAATTTTCAACTTTTTTGAAGCAGAAATCTTTTCATGAAAATCTTAGACTTTTTTGAAGCCGAAATCTTTTCATGAAAATCTTAGACTTTTTTGAAGCCGAAATCTTTTCATGAAAATGTTCAACTTTTTTGAAGCCGAGATCTTTTCATGAAAATTTTCAACTTTTTGAAACCGAAATCTTTTCATGAAAATTTTCAACTTTTTTGAAGCAGAAATCTTTTCATGAAAATCTTAGACTTTTTTGAAGCCGAAATCTTTTCATGAAAATTTTCAACTTTTTTGAAGCCGAAATCTTTTCATGAAAACGTTCAACTTTTTTGAAGCCGAAATCTTTTCATGAAAATGTTCAACTTTTTTGAAGCCGAAATCTTTTCATGAAAATCTTAGACTTTTTTGAAGTCGAAATCTTTTCATGTAAATTTTCAACTTTTTTGAAACCGAAATCTTTTCATGTAAATGTTCAACTTTTTGAAGCCGAAATCTTTTCATGAAAATTTTCAACTTTTTTGAAGCCGAAATCTTTTCATGAAAACGTTCAACTTTTTTGAAGCCGAAATCTTTTCATGAAAATGTTACATTTTTTTGAAGCCGAAATCTTTTCATGAAAATTTTCAACTTTTTTGAAGCCGAAATCTTTTCATGAAAATTTTCAACTTTTTTGAAGCCGAAATCTTTTCATGAAAATGTTACATTTTTTTGAAGCCGAAATACTTCATGAAAATTTTCAACTTTTTTGAAGCCGAAATCTTTTCATGAAAATGTTTAACTTTTTTGAAGCCGAAATCTTTTCATGTAAATTTTCAACTTTTTGAAACCAAAATCTTTTCATGAAAATTTTCAACTTTTTTGAAGCAGAAATCTTTTCATGAAAATGTTCAACTTTTTTGAAGCCGAAATCTTTTCATGAAAATGTTCAACTTTTTTGAAGCCGAGATCTTTTCATGAAAATTTTCAAATTTTTGAAAAAGAAATCTTTTCATGAAAATTTTCAACTTTTTTGAAGCAGAAATCTTTTCATGAAAATTTCCAACTTTTTTGAAGCCGTAATAGTTCATGAAAATTTTCAACTTTTTTGAAGCCGAAATACTTCATGAACATTTTCACCTTTTTTGAAACCTAAATCTTTTCATGAAAATGTTCAACTTTTTTGAAGCCGAAATCTTTTCATGAAAATGTTCAACTTTTTTGAAGCCGAGATCTTTTCATGAAAATTTTCAACTTTTTGAAACCGAAATCTTTTCATGAAAATTTTCAACTTTTTTGAAGCAGAAATCTTTTCATGAAAATTTCCAACTTTTTTGAAGCCGTAATAGTTCATGAAAATTTTCAACTTTTTTGAAGCCGAAATACTTCATGAACATTTTCACCTTTTTTGAAACCTAAATCTTTTCATGAAAATTTTCAACTTTTTTGAAGCCGAAATCTTTTCATGAAAATGGTCAACTTTTTTGAAGCCGAAATCTTTTCATGAAAATTTTCAACTTTTTGAAGCCGAAATCTTTTCATGAAAATTTTCAACTTTTTTGAAGCAGAAATCTTTTCATGAAAATCTTAGACTTTTTTGAAGCCGAAATCTTTTCATGAAAATCTTAGACTTTTTTGAAGCCGAAATCTTTTCATGAAAATGTTCAACTTTTTTGAAGCCGAGATCTTTTCATGAAAATTTTCAATTTTTTGAAACCGAAATCTTTTCATGAAAATTTTCAACTTTTTTGAAGCCGAAATCTTTTCATGAAAATGGTCAACTTTTTTGAAGCAGAAATCTTTTCATGAAAATCTTAGACTTTTTTGAAGCCGAAATCTTTTCATGAAAATTTTCAACTTTTTTGAAGCCGAAATCTTTTCATGAAAATGGTCAACTTTTTTGAAGCCGAAATCTTTTCATGAAAATTTTCAACTTTTTGAAGCCGAAATCTTTTCATGAAAATTTTCAACTTTTTTGAAGCAGAAATCTTTTCATGAAAATCTTAGACTTTTTTGAAGCCGAAATCTTTTCATGAAAATTTTCAACTTTTTTGAAGCCGAAATCTTTTCATGACAACGTTCAACTTTTTTGAAGCCGAAATCTTTTCATGAAAATGTTACATTTTTTTGAAGCCGAAATCTTTTCATGAAAATTTTCAACTTTTTTGAAGCCGAAATCTTTTCATGAAAATTTTCAACTTTTTTGAAGCCGAAATCTTTTCATGAAAATGTTACATTTTTTTGAAGCCGAAATACTTCATGAAAATTTTCAACTTTTTTGAAGCCGAAATCTTTTCATGAAAATGTTTAACTTTTTTGAAGCCGAAATCTTTTCATGTAAATTTTCAACTTTTTGAAACCAAAATCTTTTCATGAAAATTTTCAACTTTTTTGAAGCAGAAATCTTTTCATGAAAATGTTCAACTTTTTTGAAGCCGAAATTTTTTCATGAAAATTTTCAACTTTTTTGAAGCAGAAATCTTTTCATGAAAATGTTCAACTTTTTTGAAGCCGAAATCTTTTCATGAAAATGTTCAACTTTTTTGAAGCCGAGATCTTTTCATGAAAATTTTCAACTTTTTGAAAAAGAAATCTTTTCATGAAAATTTTCAACTTTTTTGAAGCAGAAATCTTTTCATGAAAATTTCCAACTTTTTTGAAGCCGTAATAGTTCATGAAAATTTTCAACTTTTTTGAAGCCGAAATACTTCATGAACATTTTCACCTTTTTTGAAACCTAAATCTTTTCATGAAAATTTTCAACTTTTTTGAAGCCGAAATCTTTTCATGAAAATGGTCAACTTTTTTGAAGCCGAAATCTTTTCATGAAAATTTTCAACTTTTTGAAGCCGAAATCTTTTTATGAAAATTTTCAACTTTTTTGAAGCAGAAATCTTTTCATGAAAATCTTAGACTTTTTTGAAGCCGAAATCTTTTCATGAAAATCTTAGACTTTTTTGAAACCAAAATCTTTTCATGAAAATTTTCAACTTTTTTGAAGCCGAAATCTTTTCATGAAAATCTTAGACTTTTTTGAAGCCGAAATCTTTTCATGAAAATTTTCAACTTTTTTGAAGCCGAAATCTTTTCATGAAAATTTTCAACTTTTTTGAAGCCGAAATCTTTTCATGAAAATGTTATATTTTTTTGAAGCCGAAATACTTCATGAAAATTTTCAACTTTTTTGAAGCCGAAATCTTTACATGAAAATGTTTAACTTTTTTGAAGCCGAAATCTTTTCATGTAAATTTTCAACTTTTTGAAGCCGAAATCTTTTCATGAAAATGTTCAACTTTTTTGAAGCCGAGATCTTTTCATGAAAATTTTCAACTTTTTGAAAAAGAAATCTTTTCATGAAAATTTTCAAATTTTTTGAAGCAGAAATCTTTTCATGAAAATTTCCAACTTTTTTGAAGCCGTAATAGTTCATGAAAATTTTCAACTTTTTTGAAGCCGAAATACTTCATGAACATTTTCACCTTTTTTGAAACCTAAATCTTTTCATGAAAATTTTCAACTTTTTTGAAGCCGAAATCTTTTCATGAAAATGGTCAACTTTTTTGAAGCCGAAATCTTTTCATGAAAATTTTCAACTTTTTGAAGCCGAAATCTTTTTATGAAAATTTTCAACTTTTTTGAAGCAGAAATCTTTTCATGAAAATCTTAGACTTTTTTGAAGCCGAAATCTTTTCATGAAAATCTTAGACTTTTTTGAAACCAAAATCTTTTCATGAAAATTTTCAACTTTTTTGAACCCGAAATCTTTTCATGAAAATCTTAGACTTTTTTGAAGCCGAAATCTTTTCATGAAAATTTTCAACTTTTTTGAAGCCGAAATCTTTTCATGAAAACGTTCAAATTTTTTGAAGCCGAAATCTTTTCATGAAAATGTTACATTTTTTTGAAGCCGAAATCTTTTCATGAAAATTTTCAACTTTTTTGAAGCCGAAATCTTTTCATGAAAATGTTCAACTTTTTTGAAGCCGAAATCTTTTCATGAAAATGTTACATTTTTTTGAAGCCGAAATACTTCATGAAAATTTTCAACTTTTTTGAAGCCGAAATCTTTTCATGAAAATGTTTAACTTTTTTGAAGCCGAAATCTTTTCATGTAAATTTTCAACTTTTTGAAACCAAAATCTTTTCATGAAAATTTTCAACTTTTTTGAAGCCGAGATCTTTTCATGAAAATTTTCAACTTTTTGAAACCGAAATCTTTTCATGAAAATTTTCAACTTTTTTGAAGCAGAAATCTTTTCATGAAAATTTCCAACTTTTTTGAAGCCGTAATAGTTCATGAAAATTTTCAACTTTTTTGAAGCCGAAATACTTCATGAACATTTTCACCTTTTTTGAAACCTAAATCTTTTCATGAAAATTTTCAACTTTTTTGAAGCCGAAATCTTTTCATGAAAATGGTCAACTTTTTTGAAGCCGAAATCTTTTCATGAAAATTTTCAACTTTTTGAAGCCGAAATCTTTTTATGAAAATTTTCAACTTTTTTGAAGCAGAAATCTTTTCATGAAAATCTTAGACTTTTTTGAAGCCGAAATCTTTTCATGAAAATCTTAGACATTTTTGAAGCCGAAATCTTTTCATGAAAATGTTCAACTTTTTTGAAGCCGAGATCTTTTCATGAAAATTTTCAACTTTTTGAAACCGAAATCTTTTCATGAAAATTTTCAACTTTTTTGAAGCCGAAATCTTTTCATGAAAATGGTCAACTTTTTTGAAGCAGAAATCTTTTCATGAAAATCTTAGACTTTTTTGAAGCCGAAATCTTTTCATGAAAATTTTCAACTTTTTTGAAGCCGAAATCTTTTCATGAAAATGGTCAACTTTTTTGAAGCAGAAATCTTTTCATGAAAATCTTAGACTTTTTTGAAGCCGAAATCTTTTCATGAAAATCTTAGACTTTTTTGAAGCCGAAATCTTTTCATGAAAATGTTCAACTTTTTTGAAGCCGAGATCTTTTCATGAAAATTTTCAACTTTTTGAAACCGAAATCTTTTCATGAAAATTTTCAACTTTTTTGAAGCCGAAATCTTTTCATGAAAATGGTCAACTTTTTTGAAGCAGAAATCTTTTCATGAAAATCTTAGACTTTTTTGAAGCCGAAATCTTTTCATGAAAATTTTCAACTTTTTTGAAGCCGAAATCTTTTCATGAAAATGGTCAACTTTTTTGAAGCCGAAATCTTTTCATGAAAATTTTCAACTTTTTTGAAGCAGAAATCTTTTCATGAAAATCTTAGACTTTTTTGAAGTCGAAATCTTTTCATGAAAATTTTCAACTTTTTGAAGCCGAAATCTTTTCATGAAAATTTTCAACTTTTTTGAAGCAGAAATCTTTTCATGAAAATCTTAGACTTTTTTGAAGTCGAAATCTTTTCATGAAAATGTTCAACTTTTTTGAAGCAGAAATCTTTTCATGAAAATGTTCAACTTTTTTGAAGCCGAAATCTTTTCATGAAAACGTTCAACTTTTTTGAAGCCGAAATCTTTTCATGAAAATTTTCAACTTTTTTGAAGCCGAAATCTTTTCATGAAAATGTTCAACTTTTTTGAAGCCGAAATCTTTTCATGAAAATGTTACATTTTTTTGAAGCCGAAATAGTTCATGAAAATTTTCAACTTTTTTGAAGCCGAAATCTTTTCATGAAAATGTTTAACTTTTTTGAAGCCGAAATCTTTTCATGTAAATTTTCAACTTTTTGAAACCAAAATCTTTTCATGAAAATTTTCAACTTTTTTGAAGCAGAAATCTTTTCATGAAAATGTTCAACTTTTTTGAAGCCGAAATTTTTTCATGAAAATTTTCAACTTTTTTGAAGCAGAAATCTTTTCATGAAAATGTTCAACTTTTTTGAAGCCGAAATCTTTTCATGAAAATGTTCAACTTTTTTGAAGCCGAGATCTTTTCATGAAAATTTTCAACTTTTTGAAACCGAAATCTTTTCATGAAAATTTTCAACTTTTTTGAAGCAGAAATCTTTTCATGAAAATTTCCAACTTTTTTGAAGCCGTAATAGTTCATGAAAATTTTCAACTTTTTTGAAGCCGAAATACTTCATGAACATTTTCACCTTTTTTGAAACCTAAATCTTTTCATGAAAATTTTCAACTTTTTTGAAGCCGAAATCTTTTCAGGAAAATGGTCAACTTTTTTGAAGCCGAAATCTTTTCATGAAAATTTTCAACTTTTTGAAGCCGAAATCTTTTTATGAAAATTTTCAACTTTTTTGAAGCAGAAATCTTTTCATGAAAATCTTAGACTTTTTTGAAGCCGAAATCTTTTCATGAAAATCTTAGACTTTTTTGAAGCCGAAATCTTTTCATGAAAATGTTCAACTTTTTTGAAGCCGAGATCTTTTCATGAAAATTTTCAACTTTTTGAAAAAGAAATCTTTTCATGAAAATTTTCAACTTTTTTGAAGCAGAAATCTTTTCATGAAAATTTCCAACTTTTTTGAAGCCGTAATAGTTCATGAAAATTTTCAACTTTTTTGAAGCCGAAATCTTTTCATGAAAAAGTTCAAATTTTTTGAAGCCGAAATCTTTTCATGAAAATGTTACATTTTTTTGAAGCCGAAATCTTTTCATGAAAATTTTCAACTTTTTTGAAGCCGAAATCTTTTCATGAAAATGTTCAACTTTTTTGAAGCCGAAATCTTTTCATGAAAATGTTATATTTTTTTGAAGCCGAAATACTTCATGAAAATTTTCAACTTTTTTGAAGCCGAAATCTTTACATGAAAATGTTTAACTTTTTTGAAGCCGAAATCTTTTCATGTAAATTTTCAACTTTTTGAAGCCGAAATCTTTTCATGAAAATGTTCAACTTTTTTGAAGCCGAGATCTTTTCATGAAAATTTTCAACTTTTTGAAAAAGAAATCTTTTCATGAAAATTTTCAAATTTTTTGAAGCAGAAATCTTTTCATGAAAATTTCCAACTTTTTTGAAGCCGTAATAGTTCATGAAAATTTTCAACTTTTTTGAAGCCGAAATACTTCATGAACATTTTCACCTTTTTTGAAACCTAAATCTTTTCATGAAAATTTTCAACTTTTTTGAAGCCGAAATCTTTTCATGAAAATGGTCAACTTTTTTGAAGCCGAAATCTTTTCATGAAAATTTTCAACTTTTTGAAGCCGAAATCTTTTTATGAAAATTTTCAACTTTTTTGAAGCAGAAATCTTTTCATGAAAATCTTAGACTTTTTTGAAGCCGAAATCTTTTCATGAAAATCTTAGACTTTTTTGAAACCAAAATCTTTTCATGAAAATTTTCAACTTTTTTGAACCCGAAATCTTTTCATGAAAATCTTAGACTTTTTTGAAGCCGAAATCTTTTCATGAAAATTTTCAACTTTTTTGAAGCCGAAATCTTTTCATGAAAACGTTCAAATTTTTTGAAGCCGAAATCTTTTCATGAAAATGTTACATTTTTTTGAAGCCGAAATCTTTTCATGAAAATTTTCAACTTTTTTGAAGCCGAAATCTTTTCATGAAAATGTTCAACTTTTTTGAAGCCGAAATCTTTTCATGAAAATGTTACATTTTTTTGAAGCCGAAATACTTCATGAAAATTTTCAACTTTTTTGAAGCCGAAATCTTTTCATGAAAATGTTTAACTTTTTTGAAGCCGAAATCTTTTCATGTAAATTTTCAACTTTTTGAAACCAAAATCTTTTCATGAAAATTTTCAACTTTTTTGAAGCCGAGATCTTTTCATGAAAATTTTCAACTTTTTGAAACCGAAATCTTTTCATGAAAATTTTCAACTTTTTTGAAGCAGAAATCTTTTCATGAAAATTTCCAACTTTTTTGAAGCCGTAATAGTTCATGAAAATTTTCAACTTTTTTGAAGCCGAAATACTTCATGAACATTTTCACCTTTTTTGAAACCTAAATCTTTTCATGAAAATTTTCAACTTTTTTGAAGCCGAAATCTTTTCATGAAAATGGTCAACTTTTTTGAAGCCGAAATCTTTTCATGAAAATTTTCAACTTTTTGAAGCCGAAATCTTTTTATGAAAATTTTCAACTTTTTTGAAGCAGAAATCTTTTCATGAAAATCTTAGACTTTTTTGAAGCCGAAATCTTTTCATGAAAATCTTAGACATTTTTGAAGCCGAAATCTTTTCATGAAAATGTTCAACTTTTTTGAAGCCGAGATCTTTTCATGAAAATTTTCAACTTTTTGAAACCGAAATCTTTTCATGAAAATTTTCAACTTTTTTGAAGCCGAAATCTTTTCATGAAAATGGTCAACTTTTTTGAAGCAGAAATCTTTTCATGAAAATCTTAGACTTTTTTGAAGCCGAAATCTTTTCATGAAAATTTTCAACTTTTTTGAAGCCGAAATCTTTTCATGAAAATGGTCAACTTTTTTGAAGCAGAAATCTTTTCATGAAAATCTTAGACTTTTTTGAAGCCGAAATCTTTTCATGAAAATCTTAGACTTTTTTGAAGCCGAAATCTTTTCATGAAAATGTTCAACTTTTTTGAAGCCGAGATCTTTTCATGAAAATTTTCAACTTTTTGAAACCGAAATCTTTTCATGAAAATTTTCAACTTTTTTGAAGCCGAAATCTTTTCATGAAAATGGTCAACTTTTTTGAAGCAGAAATCTTTTCATGAAAATCTTAGACTTTTTTGAAGCCGAAATCTTTTCATGAAAATTTTCAACTTTTTTGAAGCCGAAATCTTTTCATGAAAATGGTCAACTTTTTTGAAGCCGAAATCTTTTCATGAAAATTTTCAACTTTTTTGAAGCAGAAATCTTTTCATGAAAATCTTAGACTTTTTTGAAGTCGAAATCTTTTCATGAAAATTTTCAACTTTTTGAAGCCGAAATCTTTTCATGAAAATGTTCAACTTTTTTGAAGCCGAGATCTTTTCATGAAAATTTTCAACTTTTTGAAACCGAAATCTTTTCATGAAAATTTTCAACTTTTTTGAAGCCGAAATCTTTTCATGAAAATGGTCAACTTTTTTGAAGCAGAAATCTTTTCATGAAAATCTTAGACTTTTTTGAAGCCGAAATCTTTTCATGAAAATTTTCAACTTTTTTGAAGCCGAAATCTTTTCATGAAAATGGTCAACTTTTTTGAAGCCGAAATCTTTTCATGAAAATTTTCAACTTTTTTGAAGCAGAAATCTTTTCATGAAAATCTTAGACTTTTTTGAAGTCGAAATCTTTTCATGAAAATTTTCAACTTTTTGAAGCCGAAATCTTTTCATGAAAATTTTCAACTTTTTTGAAGCAGAAATCTTTTCATGAAAATCTTAGACTTTTTTGAAGTCGAAATCTTTTCATGAAAATGTTCAACTTTTTTGAAGCAGAAATCTTTTCATGAAAATGTTCAACTTTTTTGAAGCCGAAATCTTTTCATGAAAACGTTCAACTTTTTTGAAGCCGAAATCTTTTCATGAAAATGTTCAACTTTTTTGAAGCCGAGATCTTTTCATGAAAATTTTCAACTTTTTGAAACCGAAATCTTTTCATGAAAATTTTCAACTTTTTTGAAGCCGAAATCTTTTCATGAAAATGGTCAACTTTTTTGAAGCAGAAATCTTTTCATGAAAATCTTAGACTTTTTTGAAGCCGAAATCTTTTCATGAAAATTTTCAACTTTTTTGAAGCCGAAATCTTTTCATGAAAATGGTCAACTTTTTTGAAGCAGAAATCTTTTCATGAAAATCTTAGACTTTTTTGAAGCCGAAATCTTTTCATGAAAATCTTAGACTTTTTTGAAGCCGAAATCTTTTCATGAAAATGTTCAACTTTTTTGAAGCCGAGATCTTTTCATGAAAATTTTCAACTTTTTGAAACCGAAATCTTTTCATGAAAATTTTCAACTTTTTTGAAGCCGAAATCTTTTCATGAAAATGGTCAACTTTTTTGAAGCAGAAATCTTTTCATGAAAATCTTAGACTTTTTTGAAGCCGAAATCTTTTCATGAAAATTTTCAACTTTTTTGAAGCCGAAATCTTTTCATGAAAATGGTCAACTTTTTTGAAGCCGAAATCTTTTCATGAAAATTTTCAACTTTTTTGAAGCAGAAATCTTTTCATGAAAATCTTAGACTTTTTTGAAGTCGAAATCTTTTCATGAAAATTTTCAACTTTTTGAAGCCGAAATCTTTTCATGAAAATTTTCAACTTTTTTGAAGCAGAAATCTTTTCATGAAAATCTTAGACTTTTTTGAAGTCGAAATCTTTTCATGAAAATGTTCAACTTTTTTGAAGCAGAAATCTTTTCATGAAAATGTTCAACTTTTTTGAAGCCGAAATCTTTTCATGAAAACGTTCAACTTTTTTGAAGCCGAAATCTTTTCATGAAAATTTTCAACTTTTTTGAAGCCGAAATCTTTTCATGAAAATGTTCAACTTTTTTGAAGCCGAAATCTTTTCATGAAAATGTTACATTTTTTTGAAGCCGAAATAGTTCATGAAAATTTTCAACTTTTTTGAAGCCGAAATCTTTTCATGAAAATGTTTAACTTTTTTGAAGCCGAAATCTTTTCATGTAAATTTTCAACTTTTTGAAACCAAAATCTTTTCATGAAAATTTTCAACTTTTTTGAAGCAGAAATCTTTTCATGAAAATGTTCAACTTTTTTGAAGCCGAAATTTTTTCATGAAAATTTTCAACTTTTTTGAAGCAGAAATCTTTTCATGAAAATGTTCAACTTTTTTGAAGCCGAAATCTTTTCATGAAAATGTTCAACTTTTTTGAAGCCGAGATCTTTTCATGAAAATTTTCAACTTTTTGAAACCGAAATCTTTTCATGAAAATTTTCAACTTTTTTGAAGCAGAAATCTTTTCATGAAAATTTCCAACTTTTTTGAAGCCGTAATAGTTCATGAAAATTTTCAACTTTTTTGAAGCCGAAATACTTCATGAACATTTTCACCTTTTTTGAAACCTAAATCTTTTCATGAAAATTTTCAACTTTTTTGAAGCCGAAATCTTTTCAGGAAAATGGTCAACTTTTTTGAAGCCGAAATCTTTTCATGAAAATTTTCAACTTTTTGAAGCCGAAATCTTTTTATGAAAATTTTCAACTTTTTTGAAGCAGAAATCTTTTCATGAAAATCTTAGACTTTTTTGAAGCCGAAATCTTTTCATGAAAATCTTAGACTTTTTTGAAGCCGAAATCTTTTCATGAAAATGTTCAACTTTTTTGAAGCCGAGATCTTTTCATGAAAATTTTCAACTTTTTGAAAAAGAAATCTTTTCATGAAAATTTTCAACTTTTTTGAAGCAGAAATCTTTTCATGAAAATTTCCAACTTTTTTGAAGCCGTAATAGTTCATGAAAATTTTCAACTTTTTTGAAGCCGAAATCTTTTCATGAAAAAGTTCAAATTTTTTGAAGCCGAAATCTTTTCATGAAAATGTTACATTTTTTTGAAGCCGAAATCTTTTCATGAAAATTTTCAACTTTTTTGAAGCCGAAATCTTTTCATGAAAATGTTCAACTTTTTTGAAGCCGAAATCTTTTCATGAAAATGTTACATTTTTTTGAAGCCGAAATACTTCATGAAAATTTTCAACTTTTTTGAAGCCTAAATCTTTTCATGAAAATGTTTAACTTTTTTGAAGCCGAAATCTTTTCATGTAAATTTTCAACTTTTTGAAACCAAAATCTTTTCATGAAAATTTTCAACTTTTTTGAAGCCGAGATCTTTTCATGAAAATTTTCAACTTTTTGAAACCGAAATCTTTTCATGAAAATTTTCAACTTTTTTGAAGCAGAAATCTTTTCATGAAAATTTCCAACTTTTTTGAAGCCGTAACAGTTCATGAAAATTTTCAACTTTTTTGAAGCCGAAATACTTCATGAACATTTTCACCTTTTTTGAAACCTAAATCTTTTCATGAAAATTTTCAACTTTTTTGAAGCCGAAATCTTTTCATGAAAATGGTCAACTTTTTTGAAGCCGAAATCTTTTCATGAAAATTTTCAACTTTTTGAAGCCGAAATCTTTTTATGAAAATTTTCAACTTTTTTGAAGCAGAAATCTTTTCATGAAAATCTTAGACTTTTTTGAAGCCGAAATCTTTTCATGAAAATCTTAGACATTTTTGAAGCCGAAATCTTTTCATGAAAATGTTCAACTTTTTTGAAGCCGAGATCTTTTCATGAAAATTTTCAACTTTTTGAAACCGAAATCTTTTCATGAAAATTTTCAACTTTTTTGAAGCCGAAATCTTTTCATGAAAATGGTCAACTTTTTTGAAGCAGAAATCTTTTCATGAAAATCTTAGACTTTTTTGAAGCCGAAATCTTTTCATGAAAATTTTCAACTTTTTTGAAGCCGAAATCTTTTCATGAAAATGGTCAACTTTTTTGAAGCAGAAATCTTTTCATGAAAATCTTAGACTTTTTTGAAGCCGAAATCTTTTCATGAAAATCTTAGACTTTTTTGAAGCCGAAATCTTTTCATGAAAATGTTCAACTTTTTTGAAGCCGAGATCTTTTCATGAAAATTTTCAACTTTTTGAAACCGAAATCTTTTCATGAAAATTTTCAACTTTTTTGAAGCCGAAATCTTTTCATGAAAATGGTCAACTTTTTTGAAGCAGAAATCTTTTCATGAAAATCTTAGACTTTTTTGAAGCCGAAATCTTTTCATGAAAATTTTCAACTTTTTTGAAGCCGAAATCTTTTCATGAAAATGGTCAACTTTTTTGAAGCCGAAATCTTTTCATGAAAATTTTCAACTTTTTTGAAGCAGAAATCTTTTCATGAAAATCTTAGACTTTTTTGAAGTCGAAATCTTTTCATGAAAATTTTCAACTTTTTGAAGCCGAAATCTTTTCATGAAAATTTTCAACTTTTTTGAAGCAGAAATCTTTTCATGAAAATCTTAGACTTTTTTGAAGTCGAAATCTTTTCATGAAAATGTTCAACTTTTTTGAAGCAGAAATCTTTTCATGAAAATGTTCAACTTTTTTGAAGCCGAAATCTTTTCATGAAAACGTTCAACTTTTTTGAAGCCGAAATCTTTTCATGAAAATTTTCAACTTTTTTGAAGCCGAAATCTTTTCATGAAAATGTTCAACTTTTTTGAAGCCGAAATCTTTTCATGAAAATGTTACATTTTTTTGAAGCCGAAATACTTCATGAAAATTTTCAACTTTTTTGAAGCCGAAATCTTTTCATGAAAATGTTTAACTTTTTTGAAGCCGAAATCTTTTCATGTAAATTTTCAACTTTTTGAAACCAAAATCTTTTCATGAAAATTTTCAACTTTTTTGAAGCAGAAATCTTTTCATGAAAATGTTCAACTTTTTTGAAGCCGAAATTTTTTCATGAAAATTTTCAACTTTTTTGAAGCAGAAATCTTTTCATGAAAATGTTCAACTTTTTTGAAGCCGAAATCTTTTCATGAAAATGTTCAACTTTTTTGAAGCCGAGATCTTTTCATGAAAATTTTCAACTTTTTGAAACCGAAATCTTTTCATGAAAATTTTCAACTTTTTTGAAGCAGAAATCTTTTCATGAAAATTTCCAACTTTTTTGAAGCCGTAATAGTTCATGAAAATTTTCAACTTTTTTGAAGCCGAAATACTTCATGAACATTTTCACCTTTTTTGAAACCTAAATCTTTTCATGAACATTTTCACCTTTTTTGAAACCTAAATCTTTTCATGAAAATTTTCAACTTTTTGAAGCCGAAATCTTTTCATGAAAATTTTCAACTTTTTGAAGCCGAAATCTTTTTATGAAAATTTTCAACTTTTTTGAAGCAGAAATCTTTTCATGAAAATCTTAGACTTTTTTGAAGCCGAAATCTTTTCATGAAAATGTTCAACTTTTTTGAAGCCGAGATCTTTTCATGAAAATTTTCAACTTTTTGAAACCGAAATCTTTTCATGAAAATTTTCAACTTTTTTGAAGCCGAAATCTTTTCATGAAAATGGTCAACTTTTTTGAAGCCGAAATCTTTTCATGAAAATTTTCAACTTTTTTGAAGCAGAAATCTTTTCATGAAAATCTTAGACTTTTTTGAAGTCGAAATCTTTTCATGAAAATTTTCAACTTTTTGAAGCCGAAATCTTTTCATGAAAATTTTCAACTTTTTTGAAGCAGAAATCTTTTCATGAAAATCTTAGACTTTTTTGAAGCAGAAATCTTTTCATGAAAATCTTAGACTTTTTTGAAGTCGAAATCTTTTCATGTAAATTTTCAACTTTTTTGAAGCAGAAATCTTTTCATGAAAATGTTCAACTTTTTGAAGCCGAAATCTTTTCATGAAAATTTTCAACTTTTTGAAGCCGAAATCTTTTCATGAAAATGTTCAACTTTTTTGAAGCCGAAATCTTTTCATGAAAATGGTCAACTTTTTTGAAGCCGAAATCTTTTCATGAAAATTTTCAACTTTTTGAAGCCGAAATCTTTTCATGAAAATGTTCAACTTTTTTGAATCCGAAATCTTTTCATGAAAATGGTCAACTTTTTTGAAGCCGAAATCTTTTCATGAAAATTTTCAACTTTTTTGAAGCAGAAATCTTTTCATGAAAATCTTAGACTTTTTTGAAGTCGAAATCTTTTCATGAAAATTTTCAACTTTTTGAAGCCGAAATCTTTTCATGAAAATTTTCAACTTTTTTGAAGCAGAAATCTTTTCATGAAAATCTTAGACTTTTTTGAAGTCGAAATCTTTTCATGTAAATTTTCAACTTTTTTGAAGCAGAAATCTTTTCATGAAAATGTTCAACTTTTTTGAAGCCGAAATCTTTTCATGAAAATGGTCAACTTTTTTGAAGCAGAAATCTTTTCATGAAAATCTTAGACTTTTTTGAACCCGAAATCTTTTCATGAAAATCTTAGACTTTTTTGAAGCCGAAATCTTTTCATGAAAATGTTCAACTTTTTTGAAGCCGAGATCTTTTCATGAAAATTTTCAACTTTTTGAAACCGAAATCTTTTCATGAAAATTTTCAACTTTTTTGAAGCAGAAATCTTTTCATGAAAATTTCCAACTTTTTTGAAGCCGTAATAGTTCATGAAAATTTTCAACTTTTTTGAAGCCGAAATACTTCATGAACATTTTCACCTTTTTTGAAACCTAAATCTTTTCATGAAAATTTTCAACTTTTTTGAAGCCGAAATCTTTTCATGAAAATGGTCAACTTTTTTGAAGCCGAAATCTTTTCATGAAAATTTTCAACTTTTTGAAGCCGAAATCTTTTTATGAAAATTTTCAACTTTTTTGAAGCAGAAATCTTTTCATGAAAATCTTAGACTTTTTTGAAGCCGAAATCTTTTCATGAAAATGTTCAACTTTTTTGAAGCCGAGATCTTTTCATGAAAATTTTCAACTTTTTGAAACCGAAATCTTTTCATGAAAATTTTCAACTTTTTTGAAGCCGAAATCTTTTCATGAAAATGTTCAACTTTTTTGAAGCCGAGATCTTTTCATGAAAATTTTCAACTTTTTGAAACCGAAATCTTTTCATGAAAATTTTCAACTTTTTTGAAGCCGAAATCTTTTCATGAAAATGGTCAACTTTTTTGAAGCCGAAATCTTTTCATGAAAATTTTCAACTTTTTTGAAGCAGAAATCTTTTCATGAAAATCTTAGACTTTTTTGAAGTCGAAATCTTTTCATGAAAATTTTCAACTTTTTGAAGCCGAAATCTTTTCATGAAAATTTTCAACTTTTTGAAGCCGAAATCTTTTCATGAAAATTTTCAACTTTTTTGAAGCAGAAATCTTTTCATGAAAATCTTAGACTTTTTTGAAGTCGAAATCTTTTCATGAAAATTTTCAACTTTTTGAAGCCGAAATCTTTTCATGAAAATTTTCAACTTTTTTGAAGCAGAAATCTTTTCATGAAAATCTTAGACTTTTTTGAAGCAGAAATCTTTTCATGAAAATCTTAGACTTTTTTGAAGTCGAAATCTTTTCATGTAAATTTTCAACTTTTTTGAAGCAGAAATCTTTTCATGAAAATGTTCAACTTTTTGAAGCCGAAATCTTTTCATGAAAATTTTCAACTTTTTGAAGCCGAAATCTTTTCATGAAAATGTTCAACTTTTTTGAAGCCGAAATCTTTTCATGAAAATGGTCAACTTTTTTGAAGCCGAAATCTTTTCATGAAAATTTTCAACTTTTTGAAGCCGAAATCTTTTCATGAAAATGTTCAACTTTTTTGAATCCGAAATCTTTTCATGAAAATGGTCAACTTTTTTGAAGCCGAAATCTTTTCATGAAAATTTTCAACTTTTTTGAAGCAGAAATCTTTTCATGAAAATCTTAGACTTTTTTGAAGTCGAAATCTTTTCATGAAAATTTTCAACTTTTTGAAGCCGAAATCTTTTCATGAAAATTTTCAACTTTTTTGAAGCAGAAATCTTTTCATGAAAATCTTAGACTTTTTTGAAGTCGAAATCTTTTCATGTAAATTTTCAACTTTTTTGAAGCAGAAATCTTTTCATGAAAATGTTCAACTTTTTTGAAGCCGAAATCTTTTCATGAAAATGTTCCATTTTTTTGAAGCCGAAATACTTCATGAAAATTTTCAACTTTTTTGAAGTCGAAATCTTTTCATGTAAATTTTCAACTTTTTTGAAGCAGAAATCTTTTCATAAAAATGTTCAACTTTTTTGAAGCCGAAATCTTTTCATGAAAATGTTACATTTTTTTGAAACCGAAATATTTCATGAAAATTTTCAACTTTTTTGAAGCCGAGATCTTTTCATGAAAATTTTCAACTTTTTGAAATCGAAATCTTTTCATGAAAATGGTCAACTTTTTTGAAGCCGAAATCTTTTCATGAAAATGGTCAACTTTTTTGAAGCCGAAATTTTTTCAAGAAAATTTTCAACTTTTTGAAGCCGAAATCTTTTCATGAAAATGGTCAACTTTTTTGAAGCCGAAATCTTTTCATGAAAATTTTCAACTTTTTGAAGCCGAAATCTTTTCATGTAAATTTTCAACTTTTTTGAAGCAGAAATCTTTTCATGAAAATGGTCAACTTTTTTGAAGCCGAAATCTTTTCATGAAAATGGTCAACTTTTTTGAAGCCGAAATCTTTTCATGTAAATTTTCAACTTTTTTGAAGCAGAAATCTTTTCATGAAAATGTTCAACTTTTTTGAAGCCGAAATCTTTTCATGAAAATCTTAGACTTTTTTGAAGTCGAAATCTTTTCATGTAAATTTTCAACTTTTTTGAAACCGAAATCTTTTCATGTAAATGTTCAACTTTTTTGAAGCCGAAATCTTTTCATGAAAATGTTCAACTTTTTTGAAGCCGAGATTTTTTCATGAAAATTTTCAACTTTTTGAAACCGAAATCTTTTCATGAAAATTTTCAACTTTTTGAAGCCGAAATCTTTTCATGAAAATGGTCAACTTTTTTGAAGCCGAAATCTTTTCATATAAATTTTCAACTTTTTGAAGCTGAAATCTTTTCATGAAAATTTTCAACTTTTTGAAGCCGAAATCTTTTCATGAAAATGTTCAACTTTTTTGAAGCCGAAATCTTTTCATGAAAATGGTCAACTTTTTTGAAGCCGAAATCTTTTCATGAAAATTTTCAACTTTTTTGAAGCAGAAATCTTTTCATGAAAATCTTAGACTTTTTTGAAGTCGAAATCTTTTCATGAAAATTTTCAACTTTTTGAAGCCGAAATCTTTTCATGAAAATTTTCAACTGTTTTGAAGCAGAAATCTTTTCATGAAAATCTTAGACTTTTTTGAAGTCGAAATCTTTTCATGAAAATGTTCAACTTTTTTGAAGCCGAAATCTTTTCATGAAAATGGTCAACTTTTTTGAAGCCGAAATCTTTTCATGAAAATTTTCAACTTTTTTGAAGCAGAAATCTTTTCATGAAAATCTTAGACTTTTTTGAAGTCGAAATCTTTTCATGAAAATTTTCAACTTTTTGAAGCCGAAATCTTTTCATGAAAATTTTCAACTTTTTTGAAGCAGAAATCTTTTCATGAAAATCTTAGACTTTTTTGAAGTCGAAATCTTTTCATGAAAATTTTCAACTTTTTGAAGCCGAAATCTTTTCATGAAAATTTTCAACTTTTTTGAAGCAGAAATCTTTTCATGAAAATCTTAGACTTTTTTGAAGTCGAAATCTTTTCATGTAAATTTTCAACTTTTTTGAAGCAGAAATCTTTTCATGAAAATGTTCAACTTTTTTGAAGCCGAAATCTTTTCATGAAAATGTTCCATTTTTTTGAAGCCGAAATACTTCATGAAAATTTTCAACTTTTTTGAAGTCGAAATCTTTTCATGTAAATTTTCAACTTTTTTGAAGCCGAAATCTATTCATAAAAATGTTCAACTTTTTTGAAGCCGAAATCTTTTCATGAAAATTTTCAACTTTTTTGAAGCCGAAATCTTTTCATGAAAATGGTCAACTTTTTTGAAGCCGAAATCTTTTTATATAAATTTTCAACTTTTTGAAGCCGAAATCTTTTCATGAAAATTTTCAACTTTTTGAAGCCGAAATCTTTTCATGAAAATGTTCAACTTTTTTGAAGCCGAAATCTTTTCATGAAAATGGTCAACTTTTTTGAAGCCGAAATCTTTTCATGAAAATTTTCAACTTTTTTGAAGCAGAAATCTTTTCATGAAAATCTTACACTTTTTTGAAGTCGAAATCTTTTCATGAAAATTTTCAACTTTTTGAAGCCGAAATCTTTTCATGAAAATTTTCAACTTTTTTGAAGCAGAAATCTTTTCATGAAAATCTTAGACTTTTTTGAAGTCGAAATCTTTTCATGTAAATTTTCAACTTTTTTGAAACCGAAATCTTTTCATGTAAATGTTCAACTTTTTTGAAGCCGAAATCTTTTCATGAAAATGTTCAACTTTTTTGAAGCCGAGATTTTTTCATGAAAATTTTCAACTTTTTGAAACCGAAATCTTTTCATGAAAATGTTCAACTTTTTTGAAGCCGAAATCTTTTCATGAAAATTTTCAACTTTTTTGAAGCCGAAATCTTTTCATGAAAATGGTCAACTTTTTTGAAGCCGAAATCTTTTCATATAAATTTTCAACTTTTTGAAGCCGAAATCTTTTCATGAAAATTTTCAACTTTTTGAAGCCGAAATCTTTTCATGAAAATGTTCAACTTTTTTGAAGCCGAAATCTTTTCATGAAAATGGTCAACTTTTTTGAAGCCGAAATCTTTTCATGAAAATTTTCAACTTTTTTGAAGCAGAAATCTTTTCATGAAAATCTTAGACTTTTTTGAAGTCGAAATCTTTTCATGAAAATTTTCAACTTTTTTGAAGCAGAAATCTTTTCATGAAAATCTTAGACTTTTTTGAAGTCGAAATCTTTTCATGTAAATTTTCAACTTTTTTGAAGCCGAAATCTTTTCATGAAAATGTTCAACTTTTTTGAAGCCGAAATCTTTTCATGAAAATGTTCCATTTTTTTGAAGCCGAAATACTTCATGAAAATTTTCAACTTTTTTGAAGTCGAAATCTTTTCATGTAAATTTTCAACTTTTTTGAAGCAGAAATCTTTTCATAAAAATGTTCAACTTTTTTGAAGTCGAAATCTTTTCATGTAAATTTTCAACTTTTTTGAAGTAGAAGTCTTTTCATGAAAATGTTCAACTTTTTTGAAGCCGAAATCTTTTCATGAAAATGTTCCATTTTCTTCAAACCGAAATACTTCATGAAAATTTTCAACTTTTTTGAAGCCGAAATCTTTTCATGAAAATGTTCAACTTTTTTGAAGCCGAGATCTTTTCATGAAAATTTTCAACTTTTTTGAAGTCGAAATCTTTTCATGTAAATTTTCAACTTTTTTGAAGCAGAAGTCTTTTCATGAAAATGTTCAACTGTTTTGAAGCCGAAATCTTTTCATGAAAATTTTCAACTTTTTTGAAGCAGAAATCTTTTCATGAAAATCTTAGACTTTTTTGAAGTCGAAATCTTTTCATGAAAATTTTCAACTTTTTGAAGCCGAAATCTTTTCATGAAAATTTTCAACTTTTTTGAAGCAGAAATCTTTTCATGAAAATCTTAGACTTTTTTGAAGTCGAAATCTTTTCATGAAAATTTTCAACTTTTTGAAGCCGAAATCTTTTCATGAAAATTTTCAACTTTTTTGAAGCAGAAATCTTTTCATGAAAATCTTAGACTTTTTTGAAGTCGAAATCTTTTCATGTAAATTTTCAACTTTTTTGAAGCAGAAATCTTTTCATGAAAATGTTCAACTTTTTTGAAGCCGAAATCTTTTCATGAAAATGTTCCATTTTTTTGAAGCCGAAATACTTCATGAAAATTTTCAACTTTTTTGAAGTCGAAATCTTTTCATGTAAATTTTCAACTTTTTTGAAGCCGAAATCTATTCATAAAAATGTTCAACTTTTTTGAAGCCGAAATCTTTTCATGAAAATTTTCAACTTTTTTGAAGCCGAAATCTTTTCATGAAAATGGTCAACTTTTTTGAAGCCGAAATCTTTTTATATAAATTTTCAACTTTTTGAAGCCGAAATCTTTTCATGAAAATTTTCAACTTTTTGAAGCCGAAATCTTTTCATGAAAATGTTCAACTTTTTTGAAGCCGAAATCTTTTCATGAAAATGGTCAACTTTTTTGAAGCCGAAATCTTTTCATGAAAATTTTCAACTTTTTTGAAGCAGAAATCTTTTCATGAAAATCTTACACTTTTTTGAAGTCGAAATCTTTTCATGAAAATTTTCAACTTTTTGAAGCCGAAATCTTTTCATGAAAATTTTCAACTTTTTTGAAGCAGAAATCTTTTCATGAAAATCTTAGACTTTTTTGAAGTCGAAATCTTTTCATGTAAATTTTCAACTTTTTTGAAACCGAAATCTTTTCATGTAAATGTTCAACTTTTTTGAAGCCGAAATCTTTTCATGAAAATGTTCAACTTTTTTGAAGCCGAGATTTTTTCATGAAAATTTTCAACTTTTTGAAACCGAAATCTTTTCATGAAAATGTTCAACTTTTTTGAAGCCGAAATCTTTTCATGAAAATTTTCAACTTTTTTGAAGCCGAAATCTTTTCATGAAAATGGTCAACTTTTTTGAAGCCGAAATCTTTTCATATAAATTTTCAACTTTTTGAAGCCGAAATCTTTTCATGAAAATTTTCAACTTTTTGAAGCCGAAATCTTTTCATGAAAATGTTCAACTTTTTTGAAGCCGAAATCTTTTCATGAAAATGGTCAACTTTTTTGAAGCCGAAATCTTTTCATGAAAATTTTCAACTTTTTTGAAGCAGAAATCTTTTCATGAAAATCTTAGACTTTTTTGAAGTCGAAATCTTTTCATGAAAATTTTCAACTTTTTTGAAGCAGAAATCTTTTCATGAAAATCTTAGACTTTTTTGAAGTCGAAATCTTTTCATGTAAATTTTCAACTTTTTTGAAGCCGAAATCTTTTCATGAAAATGTTCAACTTTTTTGAAGCCGAAATCTTTTCATGAAAATGTTCCATTTTTTTGAAGCCGAAATACTTCATGAAAATTTTCAACTTTTTTGAAGTCGAAATCTTTTCATGTAAATTTTCAACTTTTTTGAAGCAGAAATCTTTTCATAAAAATGTTCAACTCTTTTGAAGTCGAAATCTTTTCATGTAAATTTTCAACTTTTTTGAAGTAGAAGTCTTTTCATGAAAATGTTCAACTTTTTTGAAGCCGAAATCTTTTCATGAAAATGTTCCATTTTCTTCAAACCGAAATACTTCATGAAAATTTTCAACTTTTTTGAAGCCGAAATCTTTTCATGAAAATGTTCAACTTTTTTGAAGCCGAGATCTTTTCATGAAAATCTTAGACTTTTTTGAAGCCGAAATCTTTTCATGTAAATTTTCAACTTTTTTGAAGCAGAAATCTTTTCATGAAAATGTTCAACTTTTTTGAAGCCGAAATCTTTTCATGAAAATGTTCCATTTTTTTGAAGCCGAAATACTTCATGAAAATTTTCAACTTTTTTGAAGTCGAAATCTTTTCATGTAAATTTTCAACTTTTTTGAAGCAGAAGTCTTTTCATGAAAATGTTCAACTGTTTTGAAGCCGAAATCTTTTCATGAAAATGTTCCATTTTCTTCAAACCGAAATAGTTCATGAAAATTTTCAACTTTTTTGAAGCCGAAATCTTTTCATGAAAATGTTCAACTTTTTTGAAGCCGAGATCTTTTCATGAAAATTTTCAACTTTTTGAAACCCAAATCTTTTCATGAAAATTTTCAACTTTTTGAAGCCGAAATCTTTTCATGAAAATGTTCAACATTTTTGAAGCCGAAATCTTTTCATGAAAATGGTCAACTTTTTGAAGTCGAAATCTTTTCATGAAAATTTTCAACTTTTTTGAAGCAGAAATCTTTTCATGAAAATGTTGAACTTTTTTGAAGCCGAGATCTTTTCATGAAAATGTTCAACTTTTTGAAACCCAAATCTTTTCATGAAAATTTTCAACTTTTTGAAGCCGAAATCTTTTCATGAAAATGTTCAACATTTTTGAAGACGAAATCTTTTCATGAAAATGGTTAACTTTTTTGAAGCCGAAATCTTTTCATGAAAATGTTCAACTTTTTTGAAGCCGAGATCTTTTCAT
Organism: Labrus bergylta; assembly: GCF_963930695.1. Classification (NCBI taxonomy): domain Eukaryota; kingdom Metazoa; phylum Chordata; class Actinopteri; order Labriformes; family Labridae; genus Labrus; species Labrus bergylta. Next base: position 528,021 of record NC_089203.1, on the reverse strand, counting down.
GAAAATCTTAGACTTTTTTGAAGCCGAAATCTTTTCATGTAAATTTTCAACTTTTTTGAAGCAGAAATCTTTTCATGAAAATGTTCAACTTTTTTGAAGCCGAAATCTTTTCATGAAAATGTTCCATTTTTTTGAAGCCGAAATACTTCATGAAAATTTTCAACTTTTTTGAAGTCGAAATCTTTTCATGTAAATTTTCAACTTTTTTGAAGCAGAAGTCTTTTCATGAAAATGTTCAACTTTTTTGAAGCCGAAATCTTTTCATGAAAATGTTCCATTTTCTTCAAACCGAAACACTTCATGAAAATTTTCAACTTTTTTGAAGCCGAAATCTTTTCATGAAAATGTTCAACTTTTTTGAAGCCGAGATCTTTTCATGAAAATTTTCAACTTTTTGAAACCCAAATCTTTTCATGAAAATTTTCAACTTTTTGAAGCCGAAATCTTTTCATGAAAATGTTCAACATTTTTGAAGCCGAAATCTTTTCATGAAAATGGTCAACTTTTTTGAAGTCGAAATACTTCATGAAAATTTTCAACTTTTTTGAAGCCGAAATCTTTTCATGAAAATGTTCAACTTTTTTGAAGCCGAAATCTTTTCATGAAAATCTTAGACTTTTTTGAAGTCGAAATCTTTTCATGTAAATTTTCAACTTTTTTGAAACCGAAATCTTTTCATGTAAATGTTCAACTTTTTGAAGCCGAAATCTTTTCATGAAAATGTTCAACTTTTTTGAAGCCGAAATCTTTTCATGAAAATGGTCAACTTTTTTGAAGCCGAAATCTTTTCATGAAAATTTTCAACTTTTTTGAAGCCGAAATCTTTTCATGAAAATGGTCAACTTTTTTGAAGCCGAAATCTTTTCATATAAATTTTCAACTTTTTGAAGCCGAAATCTTTTCATGAAAATTTTCAACTTTTTGAAGCCGAAATCTTTTCATGAAAATGTTCAACTTTTTTGAAGCCGAAATCTTTTCATGAAAATGGTCAACTTTTTTGAAGCCGAAATCTTTTCATGAAAATTTTCAACTTTTTTGAAGCAGAAATCTTTTCATGAAAATGGTCAACTTTTTTGAAGCCGAAATCTTTTCATGAAAATGGTCAACTTTTTTGAAGCAGAAATCTTTTCATGAAAATTTTCAACTTTTTGAAGCCGAAATCTTTTCATGAAGATTTTCAACTTTTTTGAAGCAGAAATCTTTTCATGAAAATCTTAGACTTTTTTGAAGTCGAAATCTTTTCATGTAAATTTTCAACTTTTTTGAAGCAGAAATCTTTTCATGAAAATGTTCAACTTTTTTGAAGCCGAAATCTTTTCATGAAAATGTTCCATTTTTTTGAAGCCGAAATACTTCATGAAAATTTTCAACTTTTTTGAAGTCGAAATCTTTTCATGTAAATTTTCAACTTTTTTGAAGCAGAAGTCTTTTCATGAAAATGTTCAACTTTTTTGAAGCCGAAATCTTTTCATGAAAATGTTCCATTTTTTTCAAACCGAAATACTTCATGAAAACTTTCAACTTTTTTGAAGCCGAAATCTTTTCTTGAAAATGTTCAACTTTTTTGAAGCCGAAATCTTTTCATGAAAATCTTAGACTTTTTTGAAGTCGAAATCTTTTCATGTAAATTTTCAACTTTTTTGAAACCGAAATCTTTTCATGTAAATTTTCAACTTTTTGAAGCCGAAATCTTTTCATGAAAATGTTCAACTTTTTTGAAGCCGAGATCTTTTCATGAAAATTTTCAACTTTTTGAAACCGAAATCTTTTCATGAAAATTTTCAACTTTTTGAAGCCGAAATCTTTTCATGAAAATGTTCAACATTTTTGAAGCCGAAATCTTTTCATGAAAATGGTCAACTTTTTTGAAGCCGAAATCTTTTCATGAAAATCTTAGACTTTTTGAAGCCGAAATCTTTTCATGAAAATTTTCAACTTTTTGAAGCCGAAATCTTTTCATGAAAATTTTCAACTTTTTTGAAGCAGAAATCTTTTCATGAAAATGTTCCATTTTTTTGAAGCCGAAATACTTCATGAAAATTTTCAACTTTTTTGAAGTCGAAATCTTTTCATGTAAATTTTCAACTTTTTTGAAGCAGAAATCTTTTCATAAAAATGTTCAACTTTTTTGAAGCCGAAATCTTTTCATGAAAATGTTACATTTTTTTGAAGCAGAAATACTTCATGAAAATTTTCAACTTTTTTGAAGCCGAGATCTTTTCATGAAAATTTTCAACTTTTTGAAACCGAAATCTTTTCATGAAAATGGTCAACTTTTTTGAAGCCGAAATCTTTTCATGAAAATGGTCAACTTTTTTGAAGCAGAAATCTTTTCATGAAAATTTTCAACTTTTTGAAGCCGAAATCTTTTCATGAAAATGGTCAACTTTTTTGAAGCCGAAATCTTTTCATGAAAATTTTCAACTTTTTGAAGCCGAAATCTTTTCATGAAAATTTTCATCTTTTTTGAAGCCGAAATCTTTTCATGAAAATGGTCAACTTTTTTGAAGCCGAAATCTTTTCATGAAAATGGTCAACTTTTTTGAAGCCGAAATCTTTTCATGTAAATTTTCAACTTTTTTGAAGCAGAAATCTTTTCATGAAAATCTTAGACTTTTTTGAAGTCGAAATCTTTTCATGTAAATTTTCAACTTTTTTGAAACCGAAATCTTTTCATGAAAATGTTCAACTTTTTTGAAGCCGAGATTTTTTCATGAAAATTTTCAACTTTTTGAAACGGAAATCTTTTCATGAAAATTTTCAACTTTTTGAAGCCGAAATCTTTTCATGAAAATGTTCAACTTTTTGAAGCCGAAATCTTTTCATGAAAATGGTCAACTTTTTTGAAGCCGAAATCTTTTCATGAAAAAGGTCAACTTTTTTGAAGCCGAAATCTTTTCATATAAATTTTCAACTTTTTGAAGCCGAAATCTTTTCATGAAAATTTTCAACTTTTTGAAGCCGAAATCTTTTCATGAAAATGTTCAACTTTTTTGAAGCCGAAATCTTTTCATGAAAATGGTCAACTTTTTTGAAGCCGAAATCTTTTCATGAAAATTTTCAACTTTTTTGAAGCAGAAATCTTTTCATGAAAATCTTACACTTTTTTGAAGTCGAAATCTTTTCATGAAAATTTTCAACTTTTTGAAGCCGAAATCTTTTCATGAAAATTTTCAACTTTTTTGAAGCAGAAATCTTTTCATGAAAATCTTAGACTTTTTTGAAGTCGAAATCTTTTCATGTAAATTTTCAACTTTTTTGAAACCGAAATCTTTTCATGTAAATGTTCAACTTTTTTGAAGCCGAAATCTTTTCATGAAAATGTTCAACTTTTTTGAAGCCGAGATTTTTTCATGAAAATTTTCAACTTTTTGAAACCGAAATCTTTTCATGAAAATGTTCAACTTTTTTGAAGCCGAAATCTTTTCATGAAAATTTTCAACTTTTTTGAAGCCGAAATCTTTTCATGAAAATGGTCAACTTTTTTGAAGCCGAAATCTTTTCATATAAATTTTCAACTTTTTGAAGCCGAAATCTTTTCATGAAAATTTTCAACTTTTTGAAGCCGAAATCTTTTCATGAAAATGTTCAACTTTTTTGAAGCCGAAATCTTTTCATGAAAATGGTCAACTTTTTTGAAGCCGAAATCTTTTCATGAAAATTTTCAACTTTTTTGAAGCAGAAATCTTTTCATGAAAATCTTAGACTTTTTTGAAGTCGAAATCTTTTCATGAAAATTTTCAACTTTTTTGAAGCAGAAATCTTTTCATGAAAATCTTAGACTTTTTTGAAGTCGAAATCTTTTCATGTAAATTTTCAACTTTTTTGAAGCCGAAATCTTTTCATGAAAATGTTCAACTTTTTTGAAGCCGAAATCTTTTCATGAAAATGTTCCATTTTTTTGAAGCCGAAATACTTCATGAAAATTTTCAACTTTTTTGAAGTCGAAATCTTTTCATGTAAATTTTCAACTTTTTTGAAGCAGAAATCTTTTCATAAAAATGTTCAACTCTTTTGAAGTCGAAATCTTTTCATGTAAATTTTCAACTTTTTTGAAGTAGAAGTCTTTTCATGAAAATGTTCAACTTTTTTGAAGCCGAAATCTTTTCATGAAAATGTTCCATTTTCTTCAAACCGAAATACTTCATGAAAATTTTCAACTTTTTTGAAGCCGAAATCTTTTCATGAAAATGTTCAACTTTTTTGAAGCCGAGATCTTTTCATGAAAATCTTAGACTTTTTTGAAGCCGAAATCTTTTCATGTAAATTTTCAACTTTTTTGAAGCAGAAATCTTTTCATGAAAATGTTCAACTTTTTTGAAGCCGAAATCTTTTCATGAAAATGTTCCATTTTTTTGAAGCCGAAATACTTCATGAAAATTTTCAACTTTTTTGAAGTCGAAATCTTTTCATGTAAATTTTCAACTTTTTTGAAGCAGAAGTCTTTTCATGAAAATGTTCAACTGTTTTGAAGCCGAAATCTTTTCATGAAAATGTTCCATTTTCTTCAAACCGAAATAGTTCATGAAAATTTTCAACTTTTTTGAAGCCGAAATCTTTTCATGAAAATGTTCAACTTTTTTGAAGCCGAGATCTTTTCATGAAAATTTTCAACTTTTTGAAACCCAAATCTTTTCATGAAAATTTTCAACTTTTTGAAGCCGAAATCTTTTCATGAAAATGTTCAACATTTTTGAAGCCGAAATCTTTTCATGAAAATGGTCAACTTTTTGAAGTCGAAATCTTTTCATGAAAATTTTCAACTTTTTTGAAGCAGAAATCTTTTCATGAAAATGTTGAACTTTTTTGAAGCCGAGATCTTTTCATGAAAATGTTCAACTTTTTGAAACCCAAATCTTTTCATGAAAATTTTCAACTTTTTGAAGCCGAAATCTTTTCATGAAAATGTTCAACATTTTTGAAGACGAAATCTTTTCATGAAAATGGTTAACTTTTTTGAAGCCGAAATCTTTTCATGAAAATGTTCAACTTTTTTGAAGCCGAGATCTTTTCATGAAAATCTTAGACTTTTTTGAAGCCGAAATCTTTTCATGTAAATTTTCAACTTTTTTGAAGCAGAAATCTTTTCATGAAAATGTTCAACTTTTTTGAAGCCGAAATCTTTTCATGAAAATGTTCCATTTTTTTGAAGCCGAAATACTTCATGAAAATTTTCAACTTTTTTGAAGTCGAAATCTTTTCATGTAAATTTTCAACTTTTTTGAAGCAGAAGTCTTTTCATGAAAATGTTCAACTTTTTTGAAGCCGAAATCTTTTCATGAAAATGTTCCATTTTCTTCAAACCGAAACACTTCATGAAAATTTTCAACTTTTTTGAAGCCGAAATCTTTTCATGAAAATGTTCAACTTTTTTGAAGCCGAGATCTTTTCATGAAAATTTTCAACTTTTTGAAACCCAAATCTTTTCATGAAAATTTTCAACTTTTTGAAGCCGAAATCTTTTCATGAAAATGTTCAACATTTTTGAAGCCGAAATCTTTTCATGAAAATGGTCAACTTTTTTGAAGTCGAAATACTTCATGAAAATTTTCAACTTTTTTGAAGCCGAAATCTTTTCATGAAAATGTTCAACTTTTTTGAAGCCGAAATCTTTTCATGAAAATCTTAGACTTTTTTGAAGTCGAAATCTTTTCATGTAAATTTTCAACTTTTTTGAAACCGAAATCTTTTCATGTAAATGTTCAACTTTTTGAAGCCGAAATCTTTTCATGAAAATGTTCAACTTTTTTGAAGCCGAAATCTTTTCATGAAAATGGTCAACTTTTTTGAAGCCGAAATCTTTTCATGAAAATTTTCAACTTTTTTGAAGCCGAAATCTTTTCATGAAAATGGTCAACTTTTTTGAAGCCGAAATCTTTTCATATAAATTTTCAACTTTTTGAAGCCGAAATCTTTTCATGAAAATTTTCAACTTTTTGAAGCCGAAATCTTTTCATGAAAATGTTCAACTTTTTTGAAGCCGAAATCTTTTCATGAAAATGGTCAACTTTTTTGAAGCCGAAATCTTTTCATGAAAATTTTCAACTTTTTTGAAGCAGAAATCTTTTCATGAAAATGGTCAACTTTTTTGAAGCCGAAATCTTTTCATGAAAATGGTCAACTTTTTTGAAGCAGAAATCTTTTCATGAAAATTTTCAACTTTTTGAAGCCGAAATCTTTTCATGAAGATTTTCAACTTTTTTGAAGCAGAAATCTTTTCATGAAAATCTTAGACTTTTTTGAAGTCGAAATCTTTTCATGTAAATTTTCAACTTTTTTGAAGCAGAAATCTTTTCATGAAAATGTTCAACTTTTTTGAAGCCGAAATCTTTTCATGAAAATGTTCCATTTTTTTGAAGCCGAAATACTTCATGAAAATTTTCAACTTTTTTGAAGTCGAAATCTTTTCATGTAAATTTTCAACTTTTTTGAAGCAGAAGTCTTTTCATGAAAATGTTCAACTTTTTTGAAGCCGAAATCTTTTCATGAAAATGTTCCATTTTTTTCAAACCGAAATACTTCATGAAAACTTTCAACTTTTTTGAAGCCGAAATCTTTTCTTGAAAATGTTCAACTTTTTTGAAGCCGAAATCTTTTCATGAAAATCTTAGACTTTTTTGAAGTCGAAATCTTTTCATGTAAATTTTCAACTTTTTTGAAACCGAAATCTTTTCATGTAAATTTTCAACTTTTTGAAGCCGAAATCTTTTCATGAAAATGTTCAACTTTTTTGAAGCCGAGATCTTTTCATGAAAATTTTCAACTTTTTGAAACCGAAATCTTTTCATGAAAATTTTCAACTTTTTGAAGCCGAAATCTTTTCATGAAAATGTTCAACATTTTTGAAGCCGAAATCTTTTCATGAAAATGGTCAACTTTTTTGAAGCCGAAATCTTTTCATGAAAATCTTAGACTTTTTGAAGCCGAAATCTTTTCATGAAAATTTTCAACTTTTTGAAGCCGAAATCTTTTCATGAAAATTTTCAACTTTTTTGAAGCAGAAATCTTTTCATGAAAATGTTCCATTTTTTTGAAGCCGAAATACTTCATGAAAATTTTCAACTTTTTTGAAGTCGAAATCTTTTCATGTAAATTTTCAACTTTTTTGAAGCAGAAATCTTTTCATAAAAATGTTCAACTTTTTTGAAGCCGAAATCTTTTCATGAAAATGTTACATTTTTTTGAAGCAGAAATACTTCATGAAAATTTTCAACTTTTTTGAAGCCGAGATCTTTTCATGAAAATTTTCAACTTTTTGAAACCGAAATCTTTTCATGAAAATGGTCAACTTTTTTGAAGCCGAAATCTTTTCATGAAAATGGTCAACTTTTTTGAAGCAGAAATCTTTTCATGAAAATTTTCAACTTTTTGAAGCCGAAATCTTTTCATGAAAATGGTCAACTTTTTTGAAGCCGAAATCTTTTCATGAAAATTTTCAACTTTTTGAAGCCGAAATCTTTTCATGAAAATTTTCATCTTTTTTGAAGCCGAAATCTTTTCATGAAAATGGTCAACTTTTTTGAAGCCGAAATCTTTTCATGAAAATGGTCAACTTTTTTGAAGCCGAAATCTTTTCATGTAAATTTTCAACTTTTTTGAAGCAGAAATCTTTTCATGAAAATCTTAGACTTTTTTGAAGTCGAAATCTTTTCATGTAAATTTTCAACTTTTTTGAAACCGAAATCTTTTCATGAAAATGTTCAACTTTTTTGAAGCCGAGATTTTTTCATGAAAATTTTCAACTTTTTGAAACGGAAATCTTTTCATGAAAATTTTCAACTTTTTGAAGCCGAAATCTTTTCATGAAAATGTTCAACTTTTTGAAGCCGAAATCTTTTCATGAAAATGGTCAACTTTTTTGAAGCCGAAATCTTTTCATGAAAAAGGTCAACTTTTTTGAAGCCGAAATCTTTTCATATAAATTTTCAACTTTTTGAAGCCGAAATCTTTTCATGAAAATTTTCAACTTTTTGAAGCCGAAATCTTTTCATGAAAATGTTCAACTTTTTTGAAGCCGAAATCTTTTCATGAAAATGGTCAACTTTTTTGAAGCCGAAATCTTTTCATGAAAATTTTCAACTTTTTTGAAGCAGAAATCTTTTCATGAAAATCTTAGACTTTTTTGAAGCCGAAATCTTTTCATGAAAATGTTCCATTTTTTTCAAAACGAAATACTTCATGAAAATTTTCAACTTTTTTGAAGCCGAAATCTTTTCATGAAAATGTTCAACTTTTTTGAAGCCGAAATCTTTTCATGAAAATCTTAGACTTTTTTGAAGTCGAAATCTTTTCATGTAAATTTTCAACTTTTTTGAAACCGAAATCTTTTCATGTAAATGTTCAACTTTTTGAAGCCGAAATCTTTTCATGAAAATGTTCAACTTTTTTGAAGCCGAAATCTTTTCATGAAAATGGTCAACTTTTTTGAAGCCGAAATCTTTTCATGAAAATTTTCAACTTTTTTGAAGCCGAAATCTTTTCATGAAAATGGTCAACTTTTTTGAAGCCGAAATCTTTTCATATAAATTTTCAACGTTTTGAAGCCGAAATCTTTTCATGAAAATTTTCAACTTTTTGAAGCCGAAATCTTTTCATGAAAATTTTCAACTTTTTTGAAGCCGAAATCTTTTCATGAAAATGGTCAACTTTTTTGAAGCCGAAATCTTTTCATGAAAATGGTCAACTTTTTTGAAGCCGAAATCTTTTCCTGAAAATTTTCAACTTTTTTGAAGCCGAAATCTTTTCATGAAAATGGTCAACTTTTTTGAAGCCGAAATCTTTTCATGAAAATTTTCAACTTTTTTGAAGCAGAAATCTTTTCATGAAAATCTTAGACTTTTTTGAAGTCGAAATCTTTTCATGAAAATTTTCAACTTTTTGAAGCCGAAATCTTTTCATGAAAATTTTCAACTTTTTTGAAGCAGAAATCTTTTCATGAAAATGTTCCATTTTTTTGAAGCCGAAATACTTCATGAAAATTTTCAACTTTTTTGAAGTCGAAATCTTTTCATGTAAATTTTCAACTTTTTTGAAGCAGAAATCTTTTCATAAAAATGTTCAACTTTTTTGAAGCCGAAATCTTTTCATGAAAATGTTACATTTTTTTGAAGCCGAAATATTTCATGAAAATTTTCAACTTTTTTGAAGCCGAGATCTTTTCATGAAAATTTTCAACTTTTTGAAATCGAAATCTTTTCATGAAAATGGTCAACTTTTTTGAAGCAGAAATCTTTTCATGAAAATGGTCAACTTTTTTGAAGCCGAAATTTTTTCATGAAAATTTTCAACTTTTTGAAGCCGAAATCTTTTCATGAAAATGGTCAACTTTTTTGAAGCCGAAATCTTTTCATGAAAATTTTCAACTTTTTGAAGCCGAAATCTTTTCATGTAAATTTTCAACTTTTTTGAAGCAGAAATCTTTTCATGAAAATGGTCAACTTTTTTGAAGCCGAAATCTTTTCATGAAAATGGTCAACTTTTTTGAAGCAGAAATCTTTTCATGTAAATTTTCAACTTTTTTGAAGCAGAAATCTTTTCATGAAAATGTTCAACTTTTTTGAAGCCGAAATCTTTTCATGAAAATCTTAAACTTTTTTGAAGTCGAAATCTTTTCATGTAAATTTTCAATTTTTTTGAAACCGAAATCTTTTCATGTAAATGTTCAACTTTTTTGAAGCCGAAATCTTTTCATGAAAATGTTCAACTTTTTTGAAGCCGAGATTTTTTCATGAAAATTTTCAACTTTTTGAAACCGAAATCTTTTCATGAAAATTTTCAACTTTTTGAAGCCGAAATCTTTTCATGAAAATGTTCAACTTTTTTGAAGCCGAAATCTTTTCATGAAAATGGTCAACTTTTTTGAAGCCGAAATCTTTTCATGAAAATTTTCAACTTTTTTGAAGCAGAAATCTTTTCATGAAAATCTTAGACTTTTTTGAAGTCGAAATCTTTTCATGAAAATTTTCAACTTTTTGAAGCCGAAATCTTTTCATGAAAATTTTCAACTTTTTTGAAGCAGAAATCTTTTCATGAAAATCTTAGACTTTTTTGAAGTCGAAATCTTTTCATGAAAATGTTCAACTTTTTTGAAGCCGAAATCTTTTCATGAAAATGGTCAACTTTTTTGAAGCCGAAATCTTTTCATGAAAATTTTCAACTTTTTTGAAGCAGAAATCTTTTCATGAAAATCTTAGACTTTTTTGAAGTCGAAATCTTTTCATGAAAATTTTCAACTTTTTGAAGCCGAAATCTTTTCATGAAAATTTTCAACTTTTTTGAAGCAGAAATCTTTTCATGAAAATCTTAGACTTTTTTGAAGTCGAAATCTTTTCATGTAAATTTTCAACTTTTTTGAAGCAGAAATCTTTTCATGAAAATGTTCAACTTTTTTGAAGCCGAAATCTTTTCATGAAAATGTTCCATTTTTTTGAAGCCGAAATACTTCATGAAAATTTTCAACTTTTTTGAAGTCGAAATCTTTTCATGTAAATTTTCAACTATTTTGAAGCAGAAATCTTTTCATAAAAATGTTCAACTTTTTTGAAGCCGAAATATTTCATGAAAATTTTCAACTTTTTTGAAGCCGAGATCTTTTCATGAAAATTTTCAACTTTTTGAAATCGAAATCTTTTCATGAAAATGGTCAACTTTTTTGAAGCCGAAATCTTTTCATGAAAATGGTCAACTTTTTTGAAGCCGAAATTTTTTCATGAAAATTTTCAACTTTTTGAAGCCGAAATCTTTTCATGAAAATGGTCAACTTTTTTGAAGCCGAAATCTTTTCATGAAAATTTTCAACTTTTTGAAGCCGAAATCTTTTCATGTAAATTTTCAACTTTTTTGAAGCAGAAATCTTTTCATGAAAATGGTCAACTTTTTTGAAGCCGAAATCTTTTCATGAAAATGGTCAACTTTTTTGAAGCCGAAATCTTTTCATGTAAATTTTCAACTTTTTTGAAGCAGAAATCTTTTCATGAAAATGTTCAACTTTTTTGAAGCCGAAATCTTTTCATGAAAATCTTAGACTTTTTTGAAGTCGAAATCTTTTCATGTAAATTTTCAACTTTTTTGAAACCGAAATCTTTTCATGTAAATGTTCAACTTTTTTGAAGCCGAAATCTTTTCATGAAAATGTTCAACTTTTTTGAAGCCGAGATTTTTTCATGAAAATTTTCAACTTTTTGAAACCGAAATCTTTTCATGAAAATGTTCAACTTTTTTGAAGCCGAAATCTTTTCATGAAAATTTTCAACTTTTTTGAAGCCGAAATCTTTTCATGAAAATGGTCAACTTTTTTGAAGCCGAAATCTTTTCATATAAATTTTCAACTTTTTGAAGCCGAAATCTTTTCATGAAAATTTTCAACTTTTTGAAGCCGAAATCTTTTCATGAAAATGTTCAACTTTTTTGAAGCCGAAATCTTTTCATGAAAATGGTCAACTTTTTTGAAGCCGAAATCTTTTCATGAAAATTTTCAACTTTTTTGAAGCAGAAATCTTTTCATGAAAATCTTAGACTTTTTTGAAGTCGAAATCTTTTCATGAAAATTTTCAACTTTTTTGAAGCAGAAATCTTTTCATGAAAATCTTAGACTTTTTTGAAGTCGAAATCTTTTCATGTAAATTTTCAACTTTTTTGAAGCCGAAATCTTTTCATGAAAATGTTCAACTTTTTTGAAGCCGAAATCTTTTCATGAAAATGTTCCATTTTTTTGAAGCCGAAATACTTCATGAAAATTTTCAACTTTTTTGAAGTCGAAATCTTTTCATGTAAATTTTCAACTTTTTTGAAGCAGAAATCTTTTCATAAAAATGTTCAACTTTTTTGAAGTCGAAATCTTTTCATGTAAATTTTCAACTTTTTTGAAGTAGAAGTCTTTTCATGAAAATGTTTCATTTTCTTCAAACCGAAATACTTCATGAAAATTTTCAACTTTTTTGAAGCCGAAATCTTTTCATGAAAATGTTCAACTTTTTTGAAGCCGAGATCTTTTTATGAAAATCTTAGACTTTTTTGAAGCCGAAATCTTTTCATGTAAATTTTCAACTTTTTTGAAGCAGAAATCTTTTCATGAAAATGTTCAACTTTTTTGAAGCCGAAATCTTTTCATGAAAATGTTCCATTTTTTTGAAGCCGAAATACTTCATGAAAATTTTCAACTTTTTTGAAGTCGAAATCTTTTCATGTAAATTTTCAACTTTTTTGAAGCAGAAGTCTTTTCATGAAAATTTTCAACTGTTTTGAAGCCGAAATCTTTTCATGAAAATGTTCCATTTTCTTCAAACCGAAATAGTTCATGAAAATTTTCAACTTTTTTGAAGCCGAAATCTTTTCATGAAAATGTTCAACTTTTTTGAAGCCGAGATCTTTTCATGAAAATTTTCAACTTTTTGAAACCCAAATCTTTTCATGAAAATTTTCAACTTTTTGAAGCCGAAATCTTTTCATGAAAATGTTCAACATTTTTGAAGCCGAAATCTTTTCATGAAAATGGTCAACTTTTTGAAGTCGAAATCTTTTCATGAAAATTTTCAACTTTTTTGAAGCAGAAATCTTTTCATGAAAATGTTGAACTTTTTTGAAGCCGAGATCTTTTCATGAAAATTTTCAACTTTTTGAAACCCAAATCTTTTCATGAAAATTTTCAACTTTTTGAAGCCGAAATCTTTTCATGAAAATGTTCAACATTTTTGAAGCCGAAATCTTTTCATGAAAATGGTCAACTTTTTTGAAGCCGAAATCTTTTCATGAAAATGTTCAACTTTTTTGAAGCCGAGATCTTTTCATGAAAATCTTAGACTTTTTTGAAGCCGAAATCTTTTCATGTAAATTTTCAACTTTTTTGAAGCAGAAATCTTTTCATGAAAATGTTCAACTTTTTTGAAGCCGAAATCTTTTCATGAAAATGTTCCATTTTTTTGAAGCCGAAATACTTCATGAAAATTTTCAACTTTTTTGAAGTCGAAATCTTTTCATGTAAATTTTCAACTTTTTTGAAGCAGAAGTCTTTTCATGAAAATGTTCAACTTTTTTGAAGCCGAAATCTTTTCATGAAAATGTTCCATTTTCTTCAAACCGAAATACTTCATGAAAATTTTCAACTTTTTTGAAGCCGAAATCTTTTCATGAAAATGTTCAACTTTTTTGAAGCCGAGATCTTTTCATGAAAATTTTCAACTTTTTGAAACCCAAATCTTTTCATGAAAATTTTCAACTTTTTGAAGCCGAAATCTTTTCATGAAAATGTTCAACATTTTTGAAGCCGAAATCTTTTCATGAAAATGGTCAACTTTTTTGAAGTCGAAATCTTTTCATGAAAATTTTCAACTTTTTTGAAGCAGAAATCTTTTCATGAAAATGTTGAACTTTTTTGAAGCCGAAATCTTTTCATGAAAATGTTCCATTTTTTTCAAACCGAAATACTTCATGAAAATTTTCAACTTTTTTGAAGCCGAAATCTTTTCATGAAAATGTTCAACTTTTTTGAAGCCGAAATCTTTTCATGAAAATCTTAGACTTTTTTGAAGTCGAAATCTTTTCATGTAAATTTTCAACTTTTTTGAAACCGAAATCTTTTCATGTAAATGTTCAACTTTTTGAAGCCGAAATCTTTTCATGAAAATGTTCAACTTTTTTGAAGCCGAAATCTTTTCATGAAAATGGTCAACTTTTTTGAAGCCGAAATCTTTTCATGAAAATTTTCAACTTTTTTGAAGCCGAAATCTTTTCATGAAAATGGTCAACTTTTTTGAAGCCGAAATCTTTTCATATAAATTTTCAACTTTTTGAAGCCGAAATCTTTTCATGAAAATTTTCAACTTTTTGAAGCCGAAATCTTTTCATGAAAATGTTCAACTTTTTTGAAGCCGAAATCTTTTCATGAAAATGGTCAACTTTTTTGAAGCCGAAATCTTTTCATGAAAATTTTCAACTTTTTTGAAGCAGAAATCTTTTCATGAAAATGGTCAACTTTTTTGAAGCCGAAATCTTTTCATGAAAATGGTCAACTTTTTTGAAGCAGAAATCTTTTCATGAAAATTTTCAACTTTTTGAAGCCGAAATCTTTTCATGAAGATTTTCAACTTTTTTGAAGCAGAAATCTTTTCATGAAAATCTTAGACTTTTTTGAAGTCGAAATCTTTTCATGTAAATTTTCAACTTTTTTGAAGCAGAAATCTTTTCATGAAAATGTTCAACTTTTTTGAAGCCGAAATCTTTTCATGAAAATGTTCCATTTTCTTCAAACCGAAATACTTCATGAAAATTTTCAACTTTTTTGAAGCCGAAATCTTTTCATGAAAATGTTCAACTTTTTTGAAGCCGAGATCTTTTCATGAAAATTTTCAACTTTTTGAAACCCAAATCTTTTCATGAAAATTTTCAACTTTTTGAAGCCGAAATCTTTTCATGAAAATGTTCAACATTTTTGAAGCCGAAATCTTTTCATGAAAATGGTCAACTTTTTTGAAGTCGAAATCTTTTCATGAAAATTTTCAACTTTTTTGAAGCAGAAATCTTTTCATGAAAATGTTGAACTTTTTTGAAGCCGAAATCTTTTCATGAAAATGTTCCATTTTTTTCAAACCGAAATACTTCATGAAAATTTTCAACTTTTTTGAAGCCGAAATCTTTTCATGAAAATGTTCAACTTTTTTGAAGCCGAAATCTTTTCATGAAAATCTTAGACTTTTTTGAAGTCGAAATCTTTTCATGTAAATTTTCAACTTTTTTGAAACCGAAATCTTTTCATGTAAATGTTCAACTTTTTGAAGCCGAAATCTTTTCATGAAAATGTTCAACTTTTTTGAAGCCGAAATCTTTTCATGAAAATGGTCAACTTTTTTGAAGCCGAAATCTTTTCATGAAAATTTTCAACTTTTTTGAAGCCGAAATCTTTTCATGAAAATGGTCAACTTTTTTGAAGCCGAAATCTTTTCATATAAATTTTCAACTTTTTGAAGCCGAAATCTTTTCATGAAAATTTTCAACTTTTTGAAGCCGAAATCTTTTCATGAAAATGTTCAACTTTTTTGAAGCCGAAATCTTTTCATGAAAATGGTCAACTTTTTTGAAGCCGAAATCTTTTCATGAAAATTTTCAACTTTTTTGAAGCAGAAATCTTTTCATGAAAATGGTCAACTTTTTTGAAGCCGAAATCTTTTCATGAAAATGGTCAACTTTTTTGAAGCAGAAATCTTTTCATGAAAATTTTCAACTTTTTGAAGCCGAAATCTTTTCATGAAGATTTTCAACTTTTTTGAAGCAGAAATCTTTTCATGAAAATCTTAGACTTTTTTGAAGTCGAAATCTTTTCATGTAAATTTTCAACTTTTTTGAAGCAGAAATCTTTTCATGAAAATGTTCAACTTTTTTGAAGCCGAAATCTTTTCATGAAAATGTTCCATTTTTTTGAAGCCGAAATACTTCATGAAAATTTTCAACTTTTTTGAAGTCGAAATCTTTTCATGTAAATTTTCAACTTTTTTGAAGCAGAAGTCTTTTCATGAAGATTTTCAACTTTTTTGAAGCAGAAATCTTTTCATGAAAATCTTAGACTTTTTTGAAGTCGAAATCTTTTCATGTAAATTTTCAACTTTTTTGAAGCAGAAATCTTTTCATGAAAATGTTCAACTTTTTTGAAGCCGAAATCTTTTCATGAAAATGTTCCATTTTTTTGAAGCCGAAATACTTCATGAAAATTTTCAACTTTTTTGAAGTCGAAATCTTTTCATGTAAATTTTCAACTTTTTTGAAGCAGAAGTCTTTTCATGAAAATGTTCAACTTTTTTGAAGCCGAAATCTTTTCATGAAAATGTTCCATTTTTTTCAAACCGAAATACTTCATGAAAATTTTCAACTTTTTTGAAGCCGAAATCTTTTCATGAAAATGTTCAACTTTTTTGAAGCCGAAATCTTTTCATGAAAATCTTAGACTTTTTTGAAGTCGAAATCTTTTCATGTAAATTTTCAACTTTTTTGAAACCGAAATCTTTTCATGTAAATTTTCAACTTTTTGAAGCCGAAATCTTTTCATGAAAATGTTCAACTTTTTTGAAGCCGAGATCTTTTCATGAAAATTTTCAACTTTTTGAAACCGAAATCTTTTCATGAAAATTTTCAACTTTTTGAAGCCGAAATCTTTTCATGAAAATGTTCAACATTTTTGAAGCCGAAATCTTTTCATGAAAATGGTCAACTTTTTTGAAGCCGAAATCTTTTCATGAAAATCTTAGACTTTTTGAAGCCGAAATCTTTTCATGAAAATTTTCAACTTTTTGAAGCCGAAATCTTTTCATGAAAATTTTCAACTTTTTTGAAGCAGAAATCTTTTCATGAAAATGTTCCATTTTTTTGAAGCCGAAATACTTCATGAAAATTTTCAACTTTTTTGAAGTCGAAATCTTTTCATGTAAATTTTCAACTTTTTTGAAGCAGAAATCTTTTCATAAAAATGTTCAACTTTTTTGAAGCCGAAATCTTTTCATGAAAATGTTACATTTTTTTGAAGCCGAAATACTTTATGAAAATTTTCAACTTTTTTGAAGCCGAGATCTTTTCATGAAAATTTTCAACTTTTTGAAACCGAAATCTTTTCATGAAAATGGTCAACTTTTTTGAAGCCGAAATCTTTTCATGAAAATGGTCAACTTTTTTGAAGCAGAAATCTTTTCATGAAAATTTTCAACTTTTTGAAGCCGAAATCTTTTCATGAAAATGGTCAACTTTTTTGAAGCCGAAATCTTTTCATGAAAATTTTCAACTTTTTGAAGCCGAAATCTTTTCATGAAAATTTTCAACTTTTTTGAAGCCGAAATCTTTTCATGAAAATGGTCAACTTTTTTGAAGCCGAAATCTTTTCATGAAAATGGTCAACTTTTTTGAAGCCGAAATCTTTTCATGTAAATTTTCAACTTTTTTGAAGCAGAAATCTTTTCATGAAAATCTTAGACTTTTTTGAAGTCGAAATCTTTTCATGTAAATTTTCAACTTTTTTGAAACCGAAATCTTTTCATGAAAATGTTCAACTTTTTTGAAGCCGAGATTTTTTCATGAAAATTTTCAACTTTTTGAAACGGAAATCTTTTCATGAAAATTTTCAACTTTTTGAAGCCGAAATCTTTTCATGAAAATGTTCAACTTTTTGAAGCCGAAATCTTTTCATGAAAATTTTCAACTTTTTGAAGCCGAAATCTTTTCATTAAAATTTTCAACTTTTTTGAAGCAGAAATCTTTTCATGAAAATGTTCCATTTTTTTGAAGCCGAAATACTTCATGAAAATTTTCAACTTTTTTGAAGTCGAAATCTTTTCATGTAAATTTTCAACTTTTTTGAAGCAGAAATCTTTTCATAAAAATGTTCAACTTTTTTGAAGCCGAAATCTTTTCATGAAAATGTTACATTTTTTTGAAGCCGAAATACTTCATGAAAATTTTCAACTTTTTTGAAGCCGAGATCTTTTCATGAAAATTTTCAACTTTTTGAAACCGAAATCTTTTCATGAAAATGGTCAACTTTTTTGAAGCCGAAATCTTTTCATGAAAATGGTCAACTTTTTTGAAGCAGAAATCTTTTCATGAAAATTTTCAACTTTTTGAAGCCGAAATCTTTTCTTGAAAATGGTCAACTTTTTTGAAGCCGAAATCTTTTCATGAAAATTTTCAACTTTTTGAAGCCGAAATCTTTTCATGAAAATTTTCAACTTTTTTGAAGCCGAAATCTTTTCATGAAAATGGTCAAATTTTTGAAGCCGAAATCTTTTCATGAAAATGGTCAACTTTTTTGAAGCCGAAATCTTTTCATGTAAATTTTCAACTTTTTTGAAGCCGAGATTTTTTCATGAAAATTTTCAACTTTTTGAAACCGAAATCTTTTCATGAAAATTTTCAACTTTTTGAAGCCGAAATCTTTTCATGAAAATGTTCAACTTTTTTGAAGCCGAAATCTTTTCATGAAAATTTTCAACTTTTTTGAAGCAGAAATCTTTTCATGAAAATGTTCAACTTTTTGAAGCCGAAATCTTTTCATGAAAATTTTCAACTTTTTTGAAGCCGAAATCTTTTCATGAAAATGGTCAACTTTTTTGAAGCCGAAATCTTTTCATATAAATTTTCAACTTTTTGAAACCGAAATCTTTTCATGAAAATGGTCAACTTTTTTGAAGCCGAAATCTTTTCATGAAAATTTTCAACTTTTTTGAAGCAGAAATCTTTTCATGAAAATCTTAGACTTTTTTGAAGTCGAAATCTTTTCATGAAAATTTTCAACTTTTTGAAGCCGAAATCTTTTCATGAAAATTTTCAACTTTTTTGAAGCAGAAATCTTTTCATGAAAATCTTAGACTTTTTTGAAGTCGAAATCTTTTCATGTAAATTTTCAACTTTTTTGAAGCAGAAATCTTTTCATGAAAATGTTCAACTTTTTTGAAGCCGAAATCTTTTCATGAAAATGTTCCATTTTTTTGAAGCCGAAATCTTTTCATGTCAATGTTCAACTTTTTTGAAGCCGAAATCTTTTCATGAAAATTTTCAACTTTTTGAAACCGAAATCTTTTCATGAAAATTTTCAACTTTTTGAAGCCGAAATCTTTTCATATAAATTTTCAACTTTTTGAAGCCGAAATCTTTTCATATAAATTTTCAACTTTTTGAAACCGAAATCTTTTCATGAAAATTTTCAACTTTTTGAAGTCTAAATCTTTTCATGTAAATTTTCAACTTTTTTGAAGCCGAAATCTTTTCATGAAAATTTTCAACTTTTTGAAGCCGAAATCTTTTCATGAAAATTTTCAACTTTTTGAAGCCGAAATCTTTTCATGAAAATTTTCAACTTTTTTGAAGCAGAAATCTTTTCATGAAAATGTTCCATTTTTTTGAAGCCGAAATACTTCATGAAAATTTTCAACTTTTTTGAAGTCGAAATCTTTTCATGTAAATTTTCAACTTTTTTGAAGCAGAAATCTTTTCATAAAAATGTTCAACTTTTTTGAAGCCGAAATCTTTTCATGAAAATGTTACATTTTTTTGAAGCCGAAATACTTCATGAAAATTTTCAACTTTTTTGAAGCCGAAATCTTTTCATGTAAATGTTCAACTTTTTTGAAGCCGAAATCTTTTCATGAAAATGTTCAACTTTTTTGAAGCCGAGATTTTTTCATGAAAATTTTCAACTTTTTGAAACCGAAATCTTTTCATGAAAATGGTCAACTTTTTTGAAGCCGAAATCTTTTCATGAAAATTTTCAAATTTTTTGAAGCAGAAATCTTTTCATGAAAATGTTCAACTTTTTTGAAGCCGAAATCTTTTCATGAAAATCTTAGACTTTTTTGAAGTCGAAATCTTTTCATGTAAATTTTCAACTTTTTTGAAACCGAAATCTTTTCATGTAAATGTTCAACTTTTTTGAAGCCGAAATCTTTTCATGAAAATGGTCAACTTTTTTGAAGCCGAAATCTTTTCATATAAATTTTCAACTTTTTGAAACCGAAATCTTTTCATGAAAATGGTCTACTTTTTTGAAGCCGAAATCTTTTCATGAAAATGTTCCATTTTTTTCAAACCGAAATACTTCATGAAAATTTTCAACTTTTTTGAAGCCGAAATCTTTTCATGAAAATTTTCAACTTTTTTGAAGCCGAAATCTTTTCATGAAAATTTTCAACTTTTTTGAAGCAGAAATGTTTTCATGAAAATCTTTGACTTTTTTGAAGTCGAAATCTTTTCATGTAAATTTTCAACTTTTTTGAAGCAGAAATCTTTTCATGAAAATGTTCAACTTTTTTGAAGCCGAAATCTTTTCATGAAAATGTTCCATTTTTTTGAAGCCGAAATACTTCATGAAAATTTTCAACTTTTTTGAAGTCGAAATCTTTTCATGTAAATTTTCAACTTTTTTGAAGCCGAAATCTTTTCATAAAAATGTTCAACTTTTTTGAAGCCGAAATCTTTTCATGAAAATGTTACATTTTTTTGAAGCCGAAATACTTCATGAAAATTTTCAACTTTTTTGAAGCCGAGATCTTTTCATGAAAATTTTCAACTTTTTGAAATCGAAATCTTTTCATGAAAATGGTCAACTTTTTTGAAGCCGAAATCTTTTCATGAAAAGTTTCAACTTTTTGAAGCCGAAATCTTTTCATGAAAATGTTACATTTTTTTGAAGCCGAAATACTTCATGAAAATTTTCAACTTTTTTGAAGCCGAGATCTTTTCATGAAAATTTTCAACTTTTTGAAATCGAAATCTTTTCATGAAAATGGTCAACTTTTTTGAAGCCGAAATCTTTTTATGGAAATGGTCAACTTTTTTGAAGCCGAAATCTTTTCATGAAAATGGTCAACTTTTTTGAAGCAGAAATCTTTTCATGAAAATTTTCAACTTTTTGAAGCCGAAATCTTTTCATGAAAATTTTCAACTTTTTGAAGCCGAAATCTTTTCATGAAAATTTTCAACTTTTTGAAGCCGAAATCTTTTCATTAAAATTTTCAACTTTTTTGAAGCAGAAATCTTTTCATGAAAATGTTCCATTTTTTTGAAGCCGAAATACTTCATGAAAATTTTCAACTTTTTTGAAGTCGAAATCTTTTCATGTAAATTTTCAACTTTTTTGAAGCAGAAATCTTTTCATAAAAATGTTCAACTTTTTTGAAGCCGAAATCTTTTCATGAAAATGTTACATTTTTTTGAAGCCGAAATACTTCATGAAAATTTTCAACTTTTTTGAAGCCGAGATCTTTTCATGAAAATTTTCAACTTTTTGAAACCGAAATCTTTTCATGGAAATGGTCAACTTTTTTGAAGCCGAAATCTTTTCATGAAAATGGTCAACTTTTTTGAAGCAGAAATCTTTTCATGAAAATGTTCCATTTTTTTGAAGCCGAAATACTTCATGAAAATTTTCAACTTTTTTGAAGTCGAAATCTTTTCATGTAAATTTTCAACTTTTTTGAAGCAGAAATCTTTTCATAAAAATGTTCAACTTTTTTGAAGCCGAAATCTTTTCATGAAAATGTTACATTTTTTTGAAGCCGAAATACTTCATGAAAATTTTCAACTTTTTTGAAGCCGAGATCTTTTCATGAAAATTTTCAACTTTTTGAAACCGAAATCTTTTCATGAAAATGGTCAACTTTTTTGAAGCCGAAATCTTTTCATGAAAATGGTCAACTTTTTTGAAGCAGAAATCTTTTCATGAAAATTTTCAACTTTTTGAAGCCGAAATCTTTTCTTGAAAATGGTCAACTTTTTTGAAGCCGAAATCTTTTCATGAAAATTTTCAACTTTTTGAAGCCGAAATCTTTTCATGAAAATTTTCAACTTTTTTGAAGCCGAAATCTTTTCATGAAAATGGTCAAATTTTTGAAGCCGAAATCTTTTCATGAAAATGGTCAACATTTTTGAAGCCGAAATCTTTTCATGAAAATGGTCAACTTTTTTGAAGCCGAAATCTTTTCCTGAAAATTTTCAACTTTTTTGAAGCCGAAATCTTTTCATGAAAATGGTCAACTTTTTTGAAGCCGAAATCTTTTCATGAAAATTTTCAACTTTTTTGAAGCAGAAATCTTTTCATGAAAATCTTAGACTTTTTTGAAGTCGAAATCTTTTCATGAAAATTTTCAACTTTTTGAAGCCGAAATCTTTTCATGAAAATTTTCAACTTTTTTGAAGCAGAAATCTTTTCATGAAAATGTTCCATTTTTTTGAAGCCGAAATACTTCATGAAAATTTTCAACTTTTTTGAAGTCGAAATCTTTTCATGTAAATTTTCAACTTTTTTGAAGCAGAAATCTTTTCATAAAAATGTTCAACTTTTTTGAAGCCGAAATCTTTTCATGAAAATGTTACATTTTTTTGAAGCCGAAATATTTCATGAAAATTTTCAACTTTTTTGAAGCCGAGATCTTTTCATGAAAATTTTCAACTTTTTGAAATCGAAATCTTTTCATGAAAATGGTCAACTTTTTTGAAGCAGAAATCTTTTCATGAAAATGGTCAACTTTTTTGAAGCCGAAATTTTTTCATGAAAATTTTCAACTTTTTGAAGCCGAAATCTTTTCATGAAAATGGTCAACTTTTTTGAAGCCGAAATCTTTTCATGAAAATTTTCAACTTTTTGAAGCCGAAATCTTTTCATGTAAATTTTCAACTTTTTTGAAGCAGAAATCTTTTCATGAAAATGGTCAACTTTTTTGAAGCCGAAATCTTTTCATGAAAATGGTCAACTTTTTTGAAGCAGAAATCTTTTCATGTAAATTTTCAACTTTTTTGAAGCAGAAATCTTTTCATGAAAATGTTCAACTTTTTTGAAGCCGAAATCTTTTCATGAAAATCTTAAACTTTTTTGAAGTCGAAATCTTTTCATGTAAATTTTCAATTTTTTTGAAACCGAAATCTTTTCATGTAAATGTTCAACTTTTTTGAAGCCGAAATCTTTTCATGAAAATGTTCAACTTTTTTGAAGCCGAGATTTTTTCATGAAAATTTTCAACTTTTTGAAACCGAAATCTTTTCATGAAAATTTTCAACTTTTTGAAGCCGAAATCTTTTCATGAAAATGTTCAACTTTTTTGAAGCCGAAATCTTTTCATGAAAATGGTCAACTTTTTTGAAGCCGAAATCTTTTCATGAAAATTTTCAACTTTTTTGAAGCAGAAATCTTTTCATGAAAATCTTAGACTTTTTTGAAGTCGAAATCTTTTCATGAAAATTTTCAACTTTTTGAAGCCGAAATCTTTTCATGAAAATTTTCAACTTTTTTGAAGCAGAAATCTTTTCATGAAAATCTTAGACTTTTTTGAAGTCGAAATCTTTTCATGAAAATGTTCAACTTTTTTGAAGCCGAAATCTTTTCATGAAAATGGTCAACTTTTTTGAAGCCGAAATCTTTTCATGAAAATTTTCAACTTTTTTGAAGCAGAAATCTTTTCATGAAAATCTTAGACTTTTTTGAAGTCGAAATCTTTTCATGAAAATTTTCAACTTTTTGAAGCCGAAATCTTTTCATGAAAATTTTCAACTTTTTTGAAGCAGAAATCTTTTCATGAAAATCTTAGACTTTTTTGAAGTCGAAATCTTTTCATGTAAATTTTCAACTTTTTTGAAGCAGAAATCTTTTCATGAAAATGTTCAACTTTTTTGAAGCCGAAATCTTTTCATGAAAATGTTCCATTTTTTTGAAGCCGAAATACTTCATGAAAATTTTCAACTTTTTTGAAGTCGAAATCTTTTCATGTAAATTTTCAACTATTTTGAAGCAGAAATCTTTTCATAAAAATGTTCAACTTTTTTGAAGCCGAAATATTTCATGAAAATTTTCAACTTTTTTGAAGCCGAGATCTTTTCATGAAAATTTTCAACTTTTTGAAATCGAAATCTTTTCATGAAAATGGTCAACTTTTTTGAAGCCGAAATCTTTTCATGAAAATGGTCAACTTTTTTGAAGCCGAAATTTTTTCATGAAAATTTTCAACTTTTTGAAGCCGAAATCTTTTCATGAAAATGGTCAACTTTTTTGAAGCCGAAATCTTTTCATGAAAATTTTCAACTTTTTGAAGCCGAAATCTTTTCATGTAAATTTTCAACTTTTTTGAAGCAGAAATCTTTTCATGAAAATGGTCAACTTTTTTGAAGCCGAAATCTTTTCATGAAAATGGTCAACTTTTTTGAAGCCGAAATCTTTTCATGTAAATTTTCAACTTTTTTGAAGCAGAAATCTTTTCATGAAAATGTTCAACTTTTTTGAAGCCGAAATCTTTTCATGAAAATCTTAGACTTTTTTGAAGTCGAAATCTTTTCATGTAAATTTTCAACTTTTTTGAAACCGAAATCTTTTCATGTAAATGTTCAACTTTTTTGAAGCCGAAATCTTTTCATGAAAATGTTCAACTTTTTTGAAGCCGAGATTTTTTCATGAAAATTTTCAACTTTTTGAAACCGAAATCTTTTCATGAAAATGTTCAACTTTTTTGAAGCCGAAATCTTTTCATGAAAATTTTCAACTTTTTTGAAGCCGAAATCTTTTCATGAAAATGGTCAACTTTTTTGAAGCCGAAATCTTTTCATATAAATTTTCAACTTTTTGAAGCCGAAATCTTTTCATGAAAATTTTCAACTTTTTGAAGCCGAAATCTTTTCATGAAAATGTTCAACTTTTTTGAAGCCGAAATCTTTTCATGAAAATGGTCAACTTTTTTGAAGCCGAAATCTTTTCATGAAAATTTTCAACTTTTTTGAAGCAGAAATCTTTTCATGAAAATCTTAGACTTTTTTGAAGTCGAAATCTTTTCATGAAAATTTTCAACTTTTTTGAAGCAGAAATCTTTTCATGAAAATCTTAGACTTTTTTGAAGTCGAAATCTTTTCATGTAAATTTTCAACTTTTTTGAAGCCGAAATCTTTTCATGAAAATGTTCAACTTTTTTGAAGCCGAAATCTTTTCATGAAAATGTTCCATTTTTTTGAAGCCGAAATACTTCATGAAAATTTTCAACTTTTTTGAAGTCGAAATCTTTTCATGTAAATTTTCAACTTTTTTGAAGCAGAAATCTTTTCATAAAAATGTTCAACTTTTTTGAAGTCGAAATCTTTTCATGTAAATTTTCAACTTTTTTGAAGTAGAAGTCTTTTCATGAAAATGTTTCATTTTCTTCAAACCGAAATACTTCATGAAAATTTTCAACTTTTTTGAAGCCGAAATCTTTTCATGAAAATGTTCAACTTTTTTGAAGCCGAGATCTTTTTATGAAAATCTTAGACTTTTTTGAAGCCGAAATCTTTTCATGTAAATTTTCAACTTTTTTGAAGCAGAAATCTTTTCATGAAAATGTTCAACTTTTTTGAAGCCGAAATCTTTTCATGAAAATGTTCCATTTTTTTGAAGCCGAAATACTTCATGAAAATTTTCAACTTTTTTGAAGTCGAAATCTTTTCATGTAAATTTTCAACTTTTTTGAAGCAGAAGTCTTTTCATGAAAATTTTCAACTGTTTTGAAGCCGAAATCTTTTCATGAAAATGTTCCATTTTCTTCAAACCGAAATAGTTCATGAAAATTTTCAACTTTTTTGAAGCCGAAATCTTTTCATGAAAATGTTCAACTTTTTTGAAGCCGAGATCTTTTCATGAAAATTTTCAACTTTTTGAAACCCAAATCTTTTCATGAAAATTTTCAACTTTTTGAAGCCGAAATCTTTTCATGAAAATGTTCAACATTTTTGAAGCCGAAATCTTTTCATGAAAATGGTCAACTTTTTGAAGTCGAAATCTTTTCATGAAAATTTTCAACTTTTTTGAAGCAGAAATCTTTTCATGAAAATGTTGAACTTTTTTGAAGCCGAGATCTTTTCATGAAAATTTTCAACTTTTTGAAACCCAAATCTTTTCATGAAAATTTTCAACTTTTTGAAGCCGAAATCTTTTCATGAAAATGTTCAACATTTTTGAAGCCGAAATCTTTTCATGAAAATGGTCAACTTTTTTGAAGCCGAAATCTTTTCATGAAAATGTTCAACTTTTTTGAAGCCGAGATCTTTTCATGAAAATCTTAGACTTTTTTGAAGCCGAAATCTTTTCATGTAAATTTTCAACTTTTTTGAAGCAGAAATCTTTTCATGAAAATGTTCAACTTTTTTGAAGCCGAAATCTTTTCATGAAAATGTTCCATTTTTTTGAAGCCGAAATACTTCATGAAAATTTTCAACTTTTTTGAAGTCGAAATCTTTTCATGTAAATTTTCAACTTTTTTGAAGCAGAAGTCTTTTCATGAAAATGTTCAACTTTTTTGAAGCCGAAATCTTTTCATGAAAATGTTCCATTTTCTTCAAACCGAAATACTTCATGAAAATTTTCAACTTTTTTGAAGCCGAAATCTTTTCATGAAAATGTTCAACTTTTTTGAAGCCGAGATCTTTTCATGAAAATTTTCAACTTTTTGAAACCCAAATCTTTTCATGAAAATTTTCAACTTTTTGAAGCCGAAATCTTTTCATGAAAATGTTCAACATTTTTGAAGCCGAAATCTTTTCATGAAAATGGTCAACTTTTTTGAAGTCGAAATCTTTTCATGAAAATTTTCAACTTTTTTGAAGCAGAAATCTTTTCATGAAAATGTTGAACTTTTTTGAAGCCGAAATCTTTTCATGAAAATGTTCCATTTTTTTCAAACCGAAATACTTCATGAAAATTTTCAACTTTTTTGAAGCCGAAATCTTTTCATGAAAATGTTCAACTTTTTTGAAGCCGAAATCTTTTCATGAAAATCTTAGACTTTTTTGAAGTCGAAATCTTTTCATGTAAATTTTCAACTTTTTTGAAACCGAAATCTTTTCATGTAAATGTTCAACTTTTTGAAGCCGAAATCTTTTCATGAAAATGTTCAACTTTTTTGAAGCCGAAATCTTTTCATGAAAATGGTCAACTTTTTTGAAGCCGAAATCTTTTCATGAAAATTTTCAACTTTTTTGAAGCCGAAATCTTTTCATGAAAATGGTCAACTTTTTTGAAGCCGAAATCTTTTCATATAAATTTTCAACTTTTTGAAGCCGAAATCTTTTCATGAAAATTTTCAACTTTTTGAAGCCGAAATCTTTTCATGAAAATGTTCAACTTTTTTGAAGCCGAAATCTTTTCATGAAAATGGTCAACTTTTTTGAAGCCGAAATCTTTTCATGAAAATTTTCAACTTTTTTGAAGCAGAAATCTTTTCATGAAAATGGTCAACTTTTTTGAAGCCGAAATCTTTTCATGAAAATGGTCAACTTTTTTGAAGCAGAAATCTTTTCATGAAAATTTTCAACTTTTTGAAGCCGAAATCTTTTCATGAAGATTTTCAACTTTTTTGAAGCAGAAATCTTTTCATGAAAATCTTAGACTTTTTTGAAGTCGAAATCTTTTCATGTAAATTTTCAACTTTTTTGAAGCAGAAATCTTTTCATGAAAATGTTCAACTTTTTTGAAGCCGAAATCTTTTCATGAAAATGTTCCATTTTCTTCAAACCGAAATACTTCATGAAAATTTTCAACTTTTTTGAAGCCGAAATCTTTTCATGAAAATGTTCAACTTTTTTGAAGCCGAGATCTTTTCATGAAAATTTTCAACTTTTTGAAACCCAAATCTTTTCATGAAAATTTTCAACTTTTTGAAGCCGAAATCTTTTCATGAAAATGTTCAACATTTTTGAAGCCGAAATCTTTTCATGAAAATGGTCAACTTTTTTGAAGTCGAAATCTTTTCATGAAAATTTTCAACTTTTTTGAAGCAGAAATCTTTTCATGAAAATGTTGAACTTTTTTGAAGCCGAAATCTTTTCATGAAAATGTTCCATTTTTTTCAAACCGAAATACTTCATGAAAATTTTCAACTTTTTTGAAGCCGAAATCTTTTCATGAAAATGTTCAACTTTTTTGAAGCCGAAATCTTTTCATGAAAATCTTAGACTTTTTTGAAGTCGAAATCTTTTCATGTAAATTTTCAACTTTTTTGAAACCGAAATCTTTTCATGTAAATGTTCAACTTTTTGAAGCCGAAATCTTTTCATGAAAATGTTCAACTTTTTTGAAGCCGAAATCTTTTCATGAAAATGGTCAACTTTTTTGAAGCCGAAATCTTTTCATGAAAATTTTCAACTTTTTTGAAGCCGAAATCTTTTCATGAAAATGGTCAACTTTTTTGAAGCCGAAATCTTTTCATATAAATTTTCAACTTTTTGAAGCCGAAATCTTTTCATGAAAATTTTCAACTTTTTGAAGCCGAAATCTTTTCATGAAAATGTTCAACTTTTTTGAAGCCGAAATCTTTTCATGAAAATGGTCAACTTTTTTGAAGCCGAAATCTTTTCATGAAAATTTTCAACTTTTTTGAAGCAGAAATCTTTTCATGAAAATGGTCAACTTTTTTGAAGCCGAAATCTTTTCATGAAAATGGTCAACTTTTTTGAAGCAGAAATCTTTTCATGAAAATTTTCAACTTTTTGAAGCCGAAATCTTTTCATGAAGATTTTCAACTTTTTTGAAGCAGAAATCTTTTCATGAAAATCTTAGACTTTTTTGAAGTCGAAATCTTTTCATGTAAATTTTCAACTTTTTTGAAGCAGAAATCTTTTCATGAAAATGTTCAACTTTTTTGAAGCCGAAATCTTTTCATGAAAATGTTCCATTTTTTTGAAGCCGAAATACTTCATGAAAATTTTCAACTTTTTTGAAGTCGAAATCTTTTCATGTAAATTTTCAACTTTTTTGAAGCAGAAGTCTTTTCATGAAGATTTTCAACTTTTTTGAAGCAGAAATCTTTTCATGAAAATCTTAGACTTTTTTGAAGTCGAAATCTTTTCATGTAAATTTTCAACTTTTTTGAAGCAGAAATCTTTTCATGAAAATGTTCAACTTTTTTGAAGCCGAAATCTTTTCATGAAAATGTTCCATTTTTTTGAAGCCGAAATACTTCATGAAAATTTTCAACTTTTTTGAAGTCGAAATCTTTTCATGTAAATTTTCAACTTTTTTGAAGCAGAAGTCTTTTCATGAAAATGTTCAACTTTTTTGAAGCCGAAATCTTTTCATGAAAATGTTCCATTTTTTTCAAACCGAAATACTTCATGAAAATTTTCAACTTTTTTGAAGCCGAAATCTTTTCATGAAAATGTTCAACTTTTTTGAAGCCGAAATCTTTTCATGAAAATCTTAGACTTTTTTGAAGTCGAAATCTTTTCATGTAAATTTTCAACTTTTTTGAAACCGAAATCTTTTCATGTAAATTTTCAACTTTTTGAAGCCGAAATCTTTTCATGAAAATGTTCAACTTTTTTGAAGCCGAGATCTTTTCATGAAAATTTTCAACTTTTTGAAACCGAAATCTTTTCATGAAAATTTTCAACTTTTTGAAGCCGAAATCTTTTCATGAAAATGTTCAACATTTTTGAAGCCGAAATCTTTTCATGAAAATGGTCAACTTTTTTGAAGCCGAAATCTTTTCATGAAAATCTTAGACTTTTTGAAGCCGAAATCTTTTCATGAAAATTTTCAACTTTTTGAAGCCGAAATCTTTTCATGAAAATTTTCAACTTTTTTGAAGCAGAAATCTTTTCATGAAAATGTTCCATTTTTTTGAAGCCGAAATACTTCATGAAAATTTTCAACTTTTTTGAAGTCGAAATCTTTTCATGTAAATTTTCAACTTTTTTGAAGCAGAAATCTTTTCATAAAAATGTTCAACTTTTTTGAAGCCGAAATCTTTTCATGAAAATGTTACATTTTTTTGAAGCCGAAATACTTTATGAAAATTTTCAACTTTTTTGAAGCCGAGATCTTTTCATGAAAATTTTCAACTTTTTGAAACCGAAATCTTTTCATGAAAATGGTCAACTTTTTTGAAGCCGAAATCTTTTCATGAAAATGGTCAACTTTTTTGAAGCAGAAATCTTTTCATGAAAATTTTCAACTTTTTGAAGCCGAAATCTTTTCATGAAAATGGTCAACTTTTTTGAAGCCGAAATCTTTTCATGAAAATTTTCAACTTTTTGAAGCCGAAATCTTTTCATGAAAATTTTCAACTTTTTTGAAGCCGAAATCTTTTCATGAAAATGGTCAACTTTTTTGAAGCCGAAATCTTTTCATGAAAATGGTCAACTTTTTTGAAGCCGAAATCTTTTCATGTAAATTTTCAACTTTTTTGAAGCAGAAATCTTTTCATGAAAATCTTAGACTTTTTTGAAGTCGAAATCTTTTCATGTAAATTTTCAACTTTTTTGAAACCGAAATCTTTTCATGAAAATGTTCAACTTTTTTGAAGCCGAGATTTTTTCATGAAAATTTTCAACTTTTTGAAACGGAAATCTTTTCATGAAAATTTTCAACTTTTTGAAGCCGAAATCTTTTCATGAAAATGTTCAACTTTTTGAAGCCGAAATCTTTTCATGAAAATTTTCAACTTTTTGAAGCCGAAATCTTTTCATTAAAATTTTCAACTTTTTTGAAGCAGAAATCTTTTCATGAAAATGTTCCATTTTTTTGAAGCCGAAATACTTCATGAAAATTTTCAACTTTTTTGAAGTCGAAATCTTTTCATGTAAATTTTCAACTTTTTTGAAGCAGAAATCTTTTCATAAAAATGTTCAACTTTTTTGAAGCCGAAATCTTTTCATGAAAATGTTACATTTTTTTGAAGCCGAAATACTTCATGAAAATTTTCAACTTTTTTGAAGCCGAGATCTTTTCATGAAAATTTTCAACTTTTTGAAACCGAAATCTTTTCATGAAAATGGTCAACTTTTTTGAAGCCGAAATCTTTTCATGAAAATGGTCAACTTTTTTGAAGCAGAAATCTTTTCATGAAAATTTTCAACTTTTTGAAGCCGAAATCTTTTCTTGAAAATGGTCAACTTTTTTGAAGCCGAAATCTTTTCATGAAAATTTTCAACTTTTTGAAGCCGAAATCTTTTCATGAAAATTTTCAACTTTTTTGAAGCCGAAATCTTTTCATGAAAATGGTCAAATTTTTGAAGCCGAAATCTTTTCATGAAAATGGTCAACTTTTTTGAAGCCGAAATCTTTTCATGTAAATTTTCAACTTTTTTGAAGCCGAGATTTTTTCATGAAAATTTTCAACTTTTTGAAACCGAAATCTTTTCATGAAAATTTTCAACTTTTTGAAGCCGAAATCTTTTCATGAAAATGTTCAACTTTTTTGAAGCCGAAATCTTTTCATGAAAATTTTCAACTTTTTTGAAGCAGAAATCTTTTCATGAAAATGTTCAACTTTTTGAAGCCGAAATCTTTTCATGAAAATTTTCAACTTTTTTGAAGCCGAAATCTTTTCATGAAAATGGTCAACTTTTTTGAAGCCGAAATCTTTTCATATAAATTTTCAACTTTTTGAAACCGAAATCTT
This sequence comes from Labrus bergylta, assembly GCF_963930695.1. Taxonomy (NCBI): domain Eukaryota; kingdom Metazoa; phylum Chordata; class Actinopteri; order Labriformes; family Labridae; genus Labrus; species Labrus bergylta. The sequence continues at coordinate 497,146 of NC_089203.1, read as the reverse complement.
TTCATGAAAATGGTCAACTTTTTTGAAGCCGAAATCTTTTCATGAAAATTTTCAACTTTTTTGAAGCAGAAATCTTTTCATGAAAATCTTAGACTTTTTTGAAGTCGAAATCTTTTCATGAAAATTTTCAACTTTTTGAAGCCGAAATCTTTTCATGAAAATTTTCAACTTTTTTGAAGCAGAAATCTTTTCATGAAAATCTTAGACTTTTTTGAAGTCGAAATCTTTTCATGTAAATTTTCAACTTTTTTGAAGCAGAAATCTTTTCATGAAAATGTTCAACTTTTTTGAAGCCGAAATCTTTTCATGAAAATGTTCCATTTTTTTGAAGCCGAAATCTTTTCATGTCAATGTTCAACTTTTTTGAAGCCGAAATCTTTTCATGAAAATTTTCAACTTTTTGAAACCGAAATCTTTTCATGAAAATTTTCAACTTTTTGAAGCCGAAATCTTTTCATATAAATTTTCAACTTTTTGAAGCCGAAATCTTTTCATATAAATTTTCAACTTTTTGAAACCGAAATCTTTTCATGAAAATTTTCAACTTTTTGAAGTCTAAATCTTTTCATGTAAATTTTCAACTTTTTTGAAGCCGAAATCTTTTCATGAAAATTTTCAACTTTTTGAAGCCGAAATCTTTTCATGAAAATTTTCAACTTTTTGAAGCCGAAATCTTTTCATGAAAATTTTCAACTTTTTTGAAGCAGAAATCTTTTCATGAAAATGTTCCATTTTTTTGAAGCCGAAATACTTCATGAAAATTTTCAACTTTTTTGAAGTCGAAATCTTTTCATGTAAATTTTCAACTTTTTTGAAGCAGAAATCTTTTCATAAAAATGTTCAACTTTTTTGAAGCCGAAATCTTTTCATGAAAATGTTACATTTTTTTGAAGCCGAAATACTTCATGAAAATTTTCAACTTTTTTGAAGCCGAAATCTTTTCATGTAAATGTTCAACTTTTTTGAAGCCGAAATCTTTTCATGAAAATGTTCAACTTTTTTGAAGCCGAGATTTTTTCATGAAAATTTTCAACTTTTTGAAACCGAAATCTTTTCATGAAAATGGTCAACTTTTTTGAAGCCGAAATCTTTTCATGAAAATTTTCAAATTTTTTGAAGCAGAAATCTTTTCATGAAAATGTTCAACTTTTTTGAAGCCGAAATCTTTTCATGAAAATCTTAGACTTTTTTGAAGTCGAAATCTTTTCATGTAAATTTTCAACTTTTTTGAAACCGAAATCTTTTCATGTAAATGTTCAACTTTTTTGAAGCCGAAATCTTTTCATGAAAATGGTCAACTTTTTTGAAGCCGAAATCTTTTCATATAAATTTTCAACTTTTTGAAACCGAAATCTTTTCATGAAAATGGTCTACTTTTTTGAAGCCGAAATCTTTTCATGAAAATGTTCCATTTTTTTCAAACCGAAATACTTCATGAAAATTTTCAACTTTTTTGAAGCCGAAATCTTTTCATGAAAATTTTCAACTTTTTTGAAGCCGAAATCTTTTCATGAAAATTTTCAACTTTTTTGAAGCAGAAATCTTTTCATGAAAATCTTTGACTTTTTTGAAGTCGAAATCTTTTCATGTAAATTTTCAACTTTTTTGAAGCAGAAATCTTTTCATGAAAATGTTCAACTTTTTTGAAGCCGAAATCTTTTCATGAAAATGTTCCATTTTTTTGAAGCCGAAATACTTCATGAAAATTTTCAACTTTTTTGAAGTCGAAATCTTTTCATGTAAATTTTCAACTTTTTTGAAGCCGAAATCTTTTCATAAAAATGTTCAACTTTTTTGAAGCCGAAATCTTTTCATGAAAATGTTACATTTTTTTGAAGCCGAAATACTTCATGAAAATTTTCAACTTTTTTGAAGCCGAGATCTTTTCATGAAAATTTTCAACTTTTTGAAATCGAAATCTTTTCATGAAAATGGTCAACTTTTTTGAAGCCGAAATCTTTTCATGAAAATTTTCAACTTTTTGAAGCCGAAATCTTTTCATGAAAATGTTACATTTTTTTGAAGCCGAAATACTTCATGAAAATTTTCAACTTTTTTGAAGCCGAGATCTTTTCATGAAAATTTTCAACTTTTTGAAATCGAAATCTTTTCATGAAAATGGTCAACTTTTTTGAAGCCGAAATCTTTTTATGGAAATGGTCAACTTTTTTGAAGCCGAAATCTTTTCATGAAAATGGTCAACTTTTTTGAAGCAGAAATCTTTTCATGAAAATTTTCAACTTTTTGAAGCCGAAATCTTTTCATGAAAATTTTCAACTTTTTGAAGCCGAAATCTTTTCATGAAAATTTTCAACTTTTTGAAGCCGAAATCTTTTCATTAAAATTTTCAACTTTTTTGAAGCAGAAATCTTTTCATGAAAATGTTCCATTTTTTTGAAGCCGAAATACTTCATGAAAATTTTCAACTTTTTTGAAGTCGAAATCTTTTCATGTAAATTTTCAACTTTTTTGAAGCAGAAATCTTTTCATAAAAATGTTCAACTTTTTTGAAGCCGAAATCTTTTCATGAAAATGTTACATTTTTTTGAAGCCGAAATACTTCATGAAAATTTTCAACTTTTTTGAAGCCGAGATCTTTTCATGAAAATTTTCAACTTTTTGAAACCGAAATCTTTTCATGGAAATGGTCAACTTTTTTGAAGCCGAAATCTTTTCATGAAAATGGTCAACTTTTTTGAAGCAGAAATCTTTTCATGAAAATGTTCCATTTTTTTGAAGCCGAAATACTTCATGAAAATTTTCAACTTTTTTGAAGTCGAAATCTTTTCATGTAAATTTTCAACTTTTTTGAAGCAGAAATCTTTTCATAAAAATGTTCAACTTTTTTGAAGCCGAAATCTTTTCATGAAAATGTTACATTTTTTTGAAGCCGAAATACTTCATGAAAATTTTCAACTTTTTTGAAGCCGAGATCTTTTCATGAAAATTTTCAACTTTTTGAAACCGAAATCTTTTCATGAAAATGGTCAACTTTTTTGAAGCCGAAATCTTTTCATGAAAATGGTCAACTTTTTTGAAGCAGAAATCTTTTCATGAAAATTTTCAACTTTTTGAAGCCGAAATCTTTTCTTGAAAATGGTCAACTTTTTTGAAGCCGAAATCTTTTCATGAAAATTTTCAACTTTTTGAAGCCGAAATCTTTTCATGAAAATTTTCAACTTTTTTGAAGCCGAAATCTTTTCATGAAAATGGTCAAATTTTTGAAGCCGAAATCTTTTCATGAAAATGGTCAACTTTTTTGAAGCCGAAATCTTTTCATGTAAATTTTCAACTTTTTTGAAGCCGAGATTTTTTCATGAAAATTTTCAACTTTTTGAAACCGAAATCTTTTCATGAAAATTTTCAACTTTTTGAAGCCGAAATCTTTTCATGAAAATGTTCAACTTTTTTGAAGCCGAAATCTTTTCATGAAAATTTTCAACTTTTTTGAAGCAGAAATCTTTTCATGAAAATGTTCAACTTTTTGAAGCCGAAATCTTTTCATGAAAATTTTCAACTTTTTTGAAGCCGAAATCTTTTCATGAAAATGGTCAACTTTTTTGAAGCCGAAATCTTTTCATGAAAATGTTCAACTTTTTTGAAGCCGAAATCTTTTCATGAAAATGTTCCATTTTTTTGAAGCCGAAATCTTTTCATGTCAATGTTCAACTTTTTTGAAGCCGAAATCTTTTCATGAAAATTTTCAACTTTTTGAAACCGAAATCTTTTCATGAAAATTTTCAACTTTTTGAAGCCGAAATCTTTTCATATAAATTTTCAACTTTTTGAAGCCGAAATCTTTTCATATAAATTTTCAACTTTTTGAAACCGAAATCTTTTCATGAAAATTTTCAACTTTTTGAAGTCTAAATCTTTTCATGTAAATTTTCAACTTTTTTGAAGCCGAAATCTTTTCATGAAAATTTTCAACTTTTTGAAGCCGAAATCTTTTCATGAAAATTTTCAACTTTTTGAAGCCGAAATCTTTTCATGAAAATTTTCAACTTTTTTGAAGCAGAAATCTTTTCATGAAAATGTTCCATTTTTTTGAAGCCGAAATACTTCATGAAAATTTTCAACTTTTTTGAAGTCGAAATCTTTTCATGTAAATTTTCAACTTTTTTGAAGCAGAAATCTTTTCATAAAAATGTTCAACTTTTTTGAAGCCGAAATCTTTTCATGAAAATGTTACATTTTTTTGAAGCCGAAATACTTCATGAAAATTTTCAACTTTTTTGAAGCCGAAATCTTTTCATGTAAATGTTCAACTTTTTTGAAGCCGAAATCTTTTCATGAAAATGTTCAACTTTTTTGAAGCCGAGATTTTTTCATGAAAATTTTCAACTTTTTGAAACCGAAATCTTTTCATGAAAATGGTCAACTTTTTTGAAGCCGAAATCTTTTCATGAAAATTTTCAAATTTTTTGAAGCAGAAATCTTTTCATGAAAATGTTCAACTTTTTTGAAGCCGAAATCTTTTCATGAAAATCTTAGACTTTTTTGAAGTCGAAATCTTTTCATGTAAATTTTCAACTTTTTTGAAACCGAAATCTTTTCATGTAAATGTTCAACTTTTTTGAAGCCGAAATCTTTTCATGAAAATGGTCAACTTTTTTGAAGCCGAAATCTTTTCATATAAATTTTCAACTTTTTGAAACCGAAATCTTTTCATGAAAATGGTCTACTTTTTTGAAGCCGAAATCTTTTCATATAAATTTTCAACTTTTTGAAACCGAAATCTTTTCATGAAAATGGTCAACTTTTTTGAAGCCGAAATCTTTTCATGAAAATTTTCAACTTTTTTGAAGCAGAAATCTTTTCATGAAAATCTTAGACTTTTTTGAAGTCGAAATCTTTTCATGAAAATTTTCAACTTTTTGAAGCCGAAATCTTTTCATGAAAATTTTCAACTTTTTTGAAGCAGAAATCTTTTCATGAAAATCTTAGACTTTTTTGAAGCCGAAATCTTTTCATGTAAATTTTCAACTTTTTTGAAGCAGAAATCTTTTCATGAAAATGTTCAACTTTTTTGAAGCCGAAATCTTTTCATGAAAATGTTCCATTTTTTTGAAGCCGAAATCTTTTCATGTCAATGTTCAACTTTTTTGAAGCCGAAATCTTTTCATGAAAATTTTCAACTTTTTGAAGCCGAAATCTTTTCATATAAATTTTCAACTTTTTGAAGCCGAAATCTTTTCATATAAATTTTCAACTTTTTGAAACCGAAATCTTTTCATGAAAATTTTCAACTTTTTGAATCCGAAATCTTTTCATGAAAATGTTCAACTTTTTTGAAGCCGAAATCTTTTCATGAAAATGGTCAACTTTTTTGAAGCCGAAATCTTTTCATGAAAATTTTCAACTTTTTTGAAGCAGAAATCTTTTCATGAAAATCTTAGACTTTTTTGAAGTCGAAATCTTTACATGAAAATTTTCAACTTTTTTGAAGCCGAGATGTTTTCATGAAAATTTTCAACTTTTTGAAACGGAAATCTTTTCATGAAAATTTTCAACTTTTTGAAGCCGAAATCTTTTCATGAAAATGTTCAACTTTTTGAAGCCGAAATCTTTTCATATAAATTTTCAACTTTTTGAAGCCGAAATCTTTTCATGAAAATTTTCAACTTTTTGAAGCCGAAATCTTTTCATGAAAATGTTCAACTTTTTTGAAGCCGAAATCTTTTCATGAAAATGGTCAACTTTTTTGAAGCCGAAATCTTTTCATGAAAATTTTCAACTTTTTTGAAGCAGAAATCTTTTCATGAAAATCTTAGACTTTTTTGAAGTCGAAATCTTTACATGAAAATTTTCAACTTTTTTGAAGCCGAGATTTTTTCATGAAAATTTTCAACTTTTTGAAACGGAAATCTTTTCATGAAAATTTTCAACTTTTTGAAGCCGAAATCTTTTCATGAAAAAGGTCAACTTTTTTGAAGCCGAAATCTTTTCATATAAATTTTCAACTTTTTGAAGCCGAAATCTTTTCATGAAAATTTTCAACTTTTTGAAGCCGAAATCTTCTCATGAAAATGTTCAACTTTTTTGAAGCCGAAATCTTTTCATGAAAATGGTCAACTTTTTTGAAGCCGAAATCTTTTCATGAAAATTTTCAACTTTTTTGAAGCAGAAATCTTTTCATGAAAATCTTAGACTTTTTTGAAGCCGAAATCTTTTCATGAAAATGTTCCATTTTTTTCAAACCGAAATACTTCATGAAAATTTTCAACTTTTTTGAAGCCGAAATCTTTTCATGAAAATGTTCAACTTTTTTGAAGCCGAAATCTTTTCATGAAAATCTTAGACTTTTTTGAAGTCGAAATCTTTTCATGTAAATTTTCAACTTTTTTGAAACCGAAATCTTTTCATGTAAATGTTCAACTTTTTGAAGCCGAAATCTTTTCATGAAAATGTTCAACTTTTTTGAAGCCGAAATCTTTTCATGAAAATGGTCAACTTTTTTGAAGCCAAAATCTTTTCATGAAAATTTTCAACTTCTTTGAAGCCGAAATCTTTTCATGAAAATGGTCAACTTTTTTGAAGCCGAAATCTTTTCATATAAATTTTCAACTTTTTGAAGCCGAAATCTTTTCATGAAAATTTTCAACTTTTTGAAGCCGAAATCTTTTCATGAAAATTTTCAACTTTTTTGAAGCCGAAATCTTTTCATGAAAATGGTCAACTTTTTTGAAGCCGAAATCTTTTCATGAAAATGGTCAACTTTTTTGAAGCCGAAATCTTTTCCTGAAAATTTTCAACTTTTTTGAAGCAGAAATCTTTTCATGAAAATCTTAGACTTTTTTGAAGTCGAAATCTTTTCATGAAAATTTTCAACTTTTTGAAGCCGAAATCTTTTCATGAAGATTTTCAACTTTTTTGAAGCAGAAATCTTTTCATGAAAATCTTAGACTTTTTTGAAGTCGAAATCTTATCATGTAAATTTTCAACTTTTTTGAAGCAGAAATCTTTTCATGAAAATGTTCAACTTTTTTGAAGCCGAAATCTTTTCATGAAAATGTTCCATTTTTTTGAAGCCGAAATACTTCATGAAAATTTTCAACTTTTTTGAAGTCGAAATCTTTTCATGTAAATTTTCAACTTTTTTGAAGCAGAAGTCTTTTCATGAAAATGTTCAACTTTTTTGAAGCCGAAATCTTTTCATGAAAATGTTCCATTTTTTTCAAACCGAAATACTTCATGAAAATTTTCAACTTTTTTGAAGCCGAAATCTTTTCATGAAAATTTTCAACTTTTTTGAAGCCGAAATCTTTTCATGAAAATTTTCAACTTTTTTGAAGCAGAAATCTTTTCATGAAAATCTTTGACTTTTTTGAAGTCGAAATCTTTTCATGTAAATTTTCAACTTTTTTGAAGCAGAAATCTTTTCATGAAAATGTTCAACTTTTTTGAAGCCGAAATCTTTTCATGAAAATGTTCCATTTTTTTGAAGCCGAAATACTTCATGAAAATTTTCAACTTTTTTGAAGTCGAAATCTTTTCATGTAAATTTTCAACTTTTTTGAAGCCGAAATCTTTTCATAAAAATGTTCAACTTTTTTGAAGCCGAAATCTTTTCATGAAAATGTTACATTTTTTTGAAGCCGAAATACTTCATGAAAATTTTCAACTTTTTTGAAGCCGAGATCTTTTCATGAAAATTTTCAACTTTTTGAAATCGAAATCTTTTCATGAAAATGGTCAACTTTTTTGAAGCCGAAATCTTTTCTTGAAAATTTTCAACTTTTTGAAGCCGAAATCTTTTCATGAAAATGTTACATTTTTTTGAAGCCGAAATACTTCATGAAAATTTTCAACTTTTTTGAAGCCGAGATCTTTTCATGAAAATTTTCAACTTTTTGAAATCGAAATCTTTTCATGAAAATGGTCAACTTTTTTGAAGCCGAAATCTTTTTATGGAAATGGTCAACTTTTTTGAAGCCGAAATCTTTTCATGAAAATGGTCAACTTTTTTGAAGCAGAAATCTTTTCATGAAAATTTTCAACTTTTTGAAGCCGAAATCTTTTCATGAAGATTTTCAACTTTTTTGAAGCAGAAATCTTTTCATGAAAATCTTAGACTTTTTTGAAGTCGAAATCTTTTCATGTAAATTTTCAACTTTTTTGAAGCCGAAATCTTTTCATGAAAATGTTCCATTTTTTTCAAACCGAAATACTTCATGAAAATTTTCAACTTTTTTGAAGCCGAAATCTTTTCATGAAAATGTTCAACTTTTTTGAAGCCGAAATCTTTTCATGAAAATCTTAGACTTTTTTGAAGTCGAAATCTTTTCATGTAAATTTTCAACTTTTTTGAAACCGAAATCTTTTCATGTAAATTTTCAACTTTTTGAAGCCGAAATCTTTTCATGAAAATGTTCAACTTTTTTGAAGCCGAGATCTTTTCATGAAAATTTTCAACTTTTTGAAACCGAAATCTTTTCATGAAAATTTTCAACTTTTTGAAGCCGAAATCTTTTCATGAAAATGTTCAACATTTTTGAAGCCGAAATCTTTTCATGAAAATGGTCAACTTTTTTGAAGCCGAAATCTTTTCATGAAAATTTTCAACTTTTTTGAAGCAGAAATCTTTTCATGAAAATGTTCCATTTTTTTGAAGCCGAAATACTTCATGAAAATTTTCAACTTTTTTGAAGTCGAAATCTTTTCATGTAAATTTTCAACTTTTTTGAAGCAGAAGTCTTTTCATGAAAATGTTCAACTTTTTTGAAGCCGAAATCTTTTCATGAAAATGTTCCATTTTTTTCAAACCGAAATACTTCATGAAAATTTTCAACTTTTTTGAAGCCGAAATCTTTTCATGAAAATTTTCAACTTTTTTGAAGCCGAAATCTTTTCATGAAAATTTTCAACTTTTTTGAAGCAGAAATCTTTTCATGAAAATCTTTGACTTTTTTGAAGTCGAAATCTTTTCATGTAAATTTTCAACTTTTTTGAAGCAGAAATCTTTTCATGAAAATGTTCAACTTTTTTGAAGCCGAAATCTTTTCATGAAAATGTTCCATTTTTTTGAAGCCGAAATACTTCATGAAAATTTTCAACTTTTTTGAAGTCGAAATCTTTTCATGTAAATTTTCAACTTTTTTGAAGCCGAAATCTTTTCATAAAAATGTTCAACTTTTTTGAAGCCGAAATCTTTTCATGAAAATGTTACATTTTTTTGAAGCCGAAATACTTCATGAAAATTTTCAACTTTTTTGAAGCCGAGATCTTTTCATGAAAATTTTCAACTTTTTGAAATCGAAATCTTTTCATGAAAATGGTCAACTTTTTTGAAGCCGAAATCTTTTCTTGAAAATTTTCAACTTTTTGAAGCCGAAATCTTTTCATGAAAATGTTACATTTTTTTGAAGCCGAAATACTTCATGAAAATTTTCAACTTTTTTGAAGCCGAGATCTTTTCATGAAAATTTTCAACTTTTTGAAATCGAAATCTTTTCATGAAAATGGTCAACTTTTTTGAAGCCGAAATCTTTTTATGGAAATGGTCAACTTTTTTGAAGCCGAAATCTTTTCATGAAAATGGTCAACTTTTTTGAAGCAGAAATCTTTTCATGAAAATTTTCAACTTTTTGAAGCCGAAATCTTTTCATGAAGATTTTCAACTTTTTTGAAGCAGAAATCTTTTCATGAAAATCTTAGACTTTTTTGAAGTCGAAATCTTTTCATGTAAATTTTCAACTTTTTTGAAGCCGAAATCTTTTCATGAAAATGTTCCATTTTTTTCAAACCGAAATACTTCATGAAAATTTTCAACTTTTTTGAAGCCGAAATCTTTTCATGAAAATGTTCAACTTTTTTGAAGCCGAAATCTTTTCATGAAAATCTTAGACTTTTTTGAAGTCGAAATCTTTTCATGTAAATTTTCAACTTTTTTGAAACCGAAATCTTTTCATGTAAATTTTCAACTTTTTGAAGCCGAAATCTTTTCATGAAAATGTTCAACTTTTTTGAAGCCGAGATCTTTTCATGAAAATTTTCAACTTTTTGAAACCGAAATCTTTTCATGAAAATTTTCAACTTTTTGAAGCCGAAATCTTTTCATGAAAATGTTCAACATTTTTGAAGCCGAAATCTTTTCATGAAAATGGTCAACTTTTTTGAAGCCGAAATCTTTTCATGAAAATTTTCAACTTTTTTGAAGCAGAAATCTTTTCATGAAAATGTTCCATTTTTTTGAAGCCGAAATACTTCATGAAAATTTTCAACTTTTTTGAAGTCGAAATCTTTTCATGTAAATTTTCAACTTTTTTGAAGCAGAAATCTTTTCATAAAAATGTTCAACTTTTTTGAAGCCGAAATCTTTTCATGAAAATGTTACATTTTTTTGAAGCCGAAATACTTCATGAAAATTTTCAACTTTTTTGAAGCCGAGATCTTTTCATGAAAATGGTCAACTTTTTTGAAGCCGAAATCTTTTCATGAAAATGTTCAACTTTTTTGAAGCCGAAATCTTTTCATGAAAATGGTCAACTTTTTTGAAGCCGAAATCTTTTCATGAAAATTTTCAACTTTTTTGAAGCAGAAATCTTTTCATGAAAATCTTAGACTTTTTTGAAGCCGAAATCTTTTCATGAAAATGTTCCATTTTTTTCAAACCGAAATACTTCATGAAAATTTTCAACTTTTTTGAAGCCGAAATCTTTTCATGAAAATGGTCAACTTTTTTGAAGCCGAAATCTTTTCCTGAAAATTTTCAACTTTTTTGAAGCAGAAATCTTTTCATGAAAATCTTAGACTTTTTTGAAGTCGAAATCTTTTCATGAAAATTTTCAACTTTTTGAAGCCGAAATCTTTTCATGAAGATTTTCAACTTTTTTGAAGCAGAAATCTTTTCATGAAAATCTTAGACTTTTTTGAAGTCGAAATCTTATCATGTAAATTTTCAACTTTTTTGAAGCAGAAATCTTTTCATGAAAATGTTCAACTTTTTTGAAGCCGAAATCTTTTCATGAAAATGTTCCATTTTTTTGAAGCCGAAATACTTCATGAAAATTTTCAACTTTTTTGAAGTCGAAATCTTTTCATGTAAATTTTCAACTTTTTTGAAGCAGAAGTCTTTTCATGAAAATGTTCAACTTTTTTGAAGCCGAAATCTTTTCATGAAAATGTTCCATTTTTTTCAAACCGAAATACTTCATGTAAATTTTCAACTTTTTTGAAGCAGAAATCTTTTCATGAAAATCTTAGACTTTTTTGAAGCCGAAATCTTTTCATGTAAATTTTCAACTTTTTTGAAGCAGAAATCTTTTCATGAAAATGTTCAACTTTTTTGAAGCCGAAATCTTTTCATGAAAATGTTCCATTTTTTTGAAGCCGAAATCTTTTCATGTCAATGTTCAACTTTTTTGAAGCCGAAATCTTTTCATGAAAATTTTCAACTTTTTGAAGCCGAAATCTTTTCATATAAATTTTCAACTTTTTGAAGCCGAAATCTTTTCATATAAATTTTCAACTTTTTGAAACCGAAATCTTTTCATGAAAATTTTCAACTTTTTTGAAGCAGAAGTCTTTTCATGAAAATGTTCAACTTTTTTGAAGCCGAAATCTTTTCATGAAAATGTTCAACTTTTTTGAAGCCGAGATCTTTTCATGAAAATTTTCAACTTTTTGAAACCGAAATCTTTTCATGAAAATTTTCAACTTTTTGAAGCCGAAATCTTTTCATGAAAATGTTCAACTTTTTGGAAGCCGAAATCTTTTCATGAAAATGGTCAACTTTTTTGAAGCCGAAATCTTTTCATGAAAATTTTCAACTTTTTTGAAGCCGAAATCTTTTCATGAAAATGGTCAACTTTTTTGAAGCCGAAATCTTTTCATGAAAATTTTCAACTTTTTTGAAGCCGAAATCTTTTCATGAAAATGGTCAACTTTTTTGAAGCCGAAATCTTTTCATATAAATTTTCAACTTTTTGAAGCCGAAATCTTTTCATGAAAATTTTCAACTTTTTTGAAGCAGAAATCTTTTCATGAAAATGTTCCATTTTTTTGAAGCCGAAATACTTCATGAAAATTTTCAACTTTTTTGAAGTCGAAATCTTTTCATGTAAATTTTCAACTTTTTTGAAGCAGAAATCTTTTCATAAAAATGTTCAACTTTTTTGAAGCCGAAATCTTTTCATGCAAATTTTACATTTTTTTGAAGCCGAAATACTTCATGAAAATTTTCAACTTTTTTGAAGCCGAGATCTTTTCATGAAAATTTTCAACTTTTTGAAATCGAAATCTTTTCATGAAAATGGTCAACTTTTTTGAAGCCGAAATCTTTTCATGAAAATGGTCAACTTTTTTGAAGCCGAAATCTTTTCATGAAAATTTTCAACTTTTTGAAGCCGAAATCTTTTCATGAAAATGGTCAACTTTTTTGAAGCCGAAATCTTTTCTTGAAAATTTTCAACTTTTTGAAGCCGAAATCTTTTCATGAAAATGGTCAACTTTTTTGAAGCCGAAATCTTTTCATGAAAATGGTCAACTTTTTTGAAGCCGAAATCTTTTCATGAAAATTTTCAACTTTTTGAAGCCGAAATCTTTTCATGAAAATGGTCAACTTTTTTGAAGCAGAAATCTTTTCATGAAAATGTTCCATTTTTTTGAAGCCGAAATACTTCATGAAAATTTTCAACTTTTTTGAAGTCGAAATCTTTTCATGTAAATTTTCAACTTTTTTGAAGCAGAAATCTTTTCATAAAAATGTTCAACTTTTTTGAAGCCGAAATCTTTTCATGAAAATGTTACATTTTTTTGAAGCCGAAATACTTCATGAAAATTTTCAACTTTTTTGAAGCCGAGATCTTTTCATGAAAATTTTCAACTTTTTGAAATCGAAATCTTTTCATGAAAATGGTCAACTTTTTTGAAGCCGAAATCTTTTCATGAAAATGGTCAACTTTTTTGAAGCCGAAATCTTTTCATGAAAATTTTCAACTTTTTGAAGCCGAAATCTTTTCATGAAAATGGTCAACTTTTTTGAAGCCGAAATCTTTTCTTGAAAATTTTCAACTTTTTGAAGCCGAAATCTTTTCATGAAAATGGTCAACTTTTTTGAAGCCGAAATCTTTTCATGAAAATTTTCAACTTTTTTGAAGCCGAAATCTTTTCATGAAAATGTTCAACTTTTTTGAAGCCGAAATCTTTTCATGAAAATCTTAGACTTTTTTGAAGTCGAAATCTTTTCATGTAAATTTTCAACTTTTTTGAAACCGAAATCTTTTCATGTAAATGTTCAACTTTTTTGAAGCCGAAATCTTTTCATGAAAATGTTCAACTTTTTTGAAGCCGAGATCTTTTCATGAAAATTTTCAACTTTTTGAAACCGAAGTCTTTTCATGAAAATTTTCAACTTTTTGGAATCGAAATCTTTTCATGAAAATGGTCAACTTTTTTGAAGCCGAAATCTTTTCATGAAAATGGTCAACTTTTTTGAAGCCGAAATCTTTTCATGAAAATTTTCAACTTTTTGAAGCCGAAATCTTTTCATGAAAATGGTCAACTTTTTTGAAGCCGAAATCTTTTCATGAAAATGGTCAACTTTTTTGAAGCCGAAATCTTTTCATGAAAATGTTCCATTTTTTTGAAGCCGAAATCTTTTCTTGAAAATTTTCAACTTTTTGAAGCAGAAATCTTTTCATGAAAATTTTCAACTTTTTGGAATCGAAATCTTTTCATGAAAATGGTCAACTTTTTTGAAGCCGAAATCTTTTCATGAAAATGGTCAACTTTTTTGAAGCCGAAATCTTTTCATGAAAATTTTCAACTTTTTGAAGCCGAAATCTTTTCATGAAAATGGTCAACTTTTTTGAAGCCGAAATCTTTTCTTGAAAATTTTCAAATTTTTGAAGCCGAAATCTTTTCATGAAAATTTTCAACTTTTTTGAAGCCGAAATCTTTTCATGAAAATGGTCAACTTTTTTGAAGCCGAAATCTTTTCATGAAAATGTTCCATTTTTTTGAAGCCGAAATACTTCATGAAAATTTTCAACTTTTTTGAAGTCGAAATCTTTTCATGTAAATTTTCAACTTTTTTGAAGCAGAAGTCTTTTCATGAAAATGTTCAACTTTTTTGAAGCCGAAATCTTTTCATGAAAATGTTCCATTTTTTTCAAACCAAAATACTTCATGAAAATTTTCAACTTTTTTGAAGCCGAAATCTTTTCATGAAAATGTTACATTTTTTTGAAGCCAAAATACTTCATGAAAATTTTCAACTTTTTTGAAGCCGAGATCTTTCCATGAAAATTTTCAACTTGTTGAAAACGAAATCTTTTCATGAAAATGTTCAACTTTTTTGAAGCCGAAATCTTTTCATGAAAATGTTCAACTTTTTTGAAGCCGAAATCTTTTCATGAAAATGTTACATTTTTTTGAAGCCGAAATACTTCATGAAAATGTTCAACTTTTTTGAAGCCGAGATCTTTCCATGAAAATTTTCAACTTTTTGAAACCGAAATCTTTTCATGAAAATTTTCAACTTTTTTGAAGCAGAAATCTTTTCATGAAAATCTTAGACTTTTTTGAAGTCGAAATCTTTTCATGTAAATTTTCAACTTTTTTGAAGCCGAGATCTTTCCATGAAAAATTTCAACTTTTTGAAACCGAAATATTTTCATGAAAATTTTCAACTTTTTTGAAGCAGAAATCTTTTCATGAAAATTTTCAACTTTTTTGAAGCAGAAATCTTTTCATGAAAATGTTCAACTTTTTTGAAGCCGAAATCTTTTCATGAAAATTTTCAACTTTTTTGAAGCCGAAATCTTTTCATGAAAATGGTCAACTTTTTTGAAGCCGAAATCTTTTCATGAAAATGTTACATTTTTTTGAAGCCAAAATACTTCATGAAAATTTTCAACTTTTTTGAACCCGAAATCTTTTCATGAAAATGTTCAACTTTTTTGAAGCCGAAATCTTTTCATGAAAATGTTACATTTTTTTGAAGCCGAAATCTTTTCATGAAAATGTTCAACTTTTTTGAAGCCGAAATCTTTTCATGAAAATTTTCAAGTTTTTTGAAGCAGAAATCTTTTCATGAAAATCTTAGACTTTTTTGAAGTCGAAATCTTTTCATGAAAATGTTCAACTTTTTTGAAGCAGAAATCTTTTCATGAAAATGTTCAACTTTTTTGAAGCCGAAATCTTTTCATGAAAATTTTCAACTTTTTTGAAGCAGAAATCTTTTCATGAAAATGGTCAACTTTTTTGAAGCCGAAATCTTTTCATGAAAATTTTCAACTTTTTGAAGCCGAAATCTTTTCATGAAAATTTTCAACTTTTTTGAAGCAGAAATCTTTTCATGAAAATCTTAGACTTTTTTGAAGTCGAAATCTTTTCATGTAAATTTTCAACTTTTTTGAAGCAGAAATCTTTTCATGAAAATGTTCAACTTTTTTGAAGCCGAAATCTTTTCATGAAAATGTTACATTTTTTTGAAGCCGGAATACTTCATGAAAATTTTCAACTTTTTTGAAGCCGAGATCTTTTCATGAAAATTTTCAACTTTTTGAAACCGAAATCTTTTCATGAAAATTTTCAACTTTTTTGAAGCCGAAATCTTTTCATGAAAATGTTCAACTTTTTTGAAGCCGAAATCTTTTCATGAAAATTTTCAACTTTTTGAAGCAGAAATCTTTTCATGAAAATTTTCAACTTTTTTGAAGCAGAAATCTTTTCATGAAAATCTTAGACTTTTTTGAAGTCGAAATCTTTTCATGTAAATTTTCAACTTTTTTGAAGCAGAAATCTTTTCATGAAAATGTTCAACTTTTTTGAAGTCGAAATCTTTTCATGAAAATGTTCAACTTTTTTGAAGCCAAAATCTTTTCATGAAAATGTTCAACTTTTTTGAAGCCGAAATCTTTTCATGAAAATGTTACATTTTTTTGAAGCCAAAATACTTCATGAAAATTTTCAACTTTTTTGAAGCCGAGATCTTTCCATGAAAATTTTCAACTTTTTGAAACCGAAGTCTTTTCATGAAAATTTTCAACTTTTTTGAAGCTGAAATCTTTTCATGAAAATCTTAGACTTTTTTGAAGTCGAAATCTTTTCATGTAAATTTTCAACTTTTTTGAAGCCGAGATCTTTCCATGAAAAATTTCAACTTTTTGAAACCGAAATATTTTCATGAAAATTTTCAACTTTTTTGAAGCAGAAATCTTTTCATGAAAATTTTCAACTTTTTTGAAGCAGAAATCTTTTCATGAAAATCTTAGACTTTTTTGAAGTCGAAATCTTTTCATGTAAATTTTCAACTTTTTTGAAGCAGAAATATTTTCATGAAAATGTTCAACTTTTTTGAAGCCGAAATCTTTTCATGAAAATTTTCAACTTTTTTGAAGCCGAAATCTTTTCATGAAAATGGTCAACTTTTTTGAAGCCGAAATCTTTTCATGAAAATGTTACATTTTTTTGAAGCCAAAATACTTCATGAAAATTTTCAACTTTTTTGAAGCCGAAATCTTTTCATGAAAATGTTCAACTTTTTTGAAGCCGAAATCTTTTCATGAAAATGTTACATTTTTTTGAAGCCGAAATACTTCATGAAAATTTTCAACTTTTTTGAAGCCGAGATCTTTCCATGAAAATTTTCAACTTTTTGAAACCGAAATCTTTTCATGAAAATTTTCAACTTTTTTGAAGCCGAAATCTTTTCATGAAAATGGTCAACTTTTTTGAAGTCGAAATCTTTTCATGTAAATTTTCAACTTTTTTGAAGCCGAAATCTTTTCATGAAAATGGTCAACTTTTTTGAAGCCGAAATCTTTTCATGAAAATTTTCAACTTTTTGAAGCCGAAATCTTTTCATGAAAATGTTCAACTTTTTTGAAGCCGAAATCTTTTCATGAAAATGTTCAACTTTTTTGAAGCCGAAATCTTTTCATGAAAATGTTACATTTTTTTGAAGCCAAAATACTTCATGAAAATGTTCAACTTTTTGAAACCAAAATCTTTTCATGAAAATTTTCAACTTTTTTGAAGCTGAAATCTTTTCATGAAAATGTTACATTTTTTTGAAGCCAAAATACTTCATGAAAATTTTCAACTTTTTGAAACCAAAATCTTTTCATGAAAATTTTCAACTTTTTTGAAGCTGAAATCTTTTCATGAAAATGTTCAACTTTTTGAAGCCGAAATCTTTTCATGAAAATTTTCAACTTTTTTGAAGCAGAAATCTTTTCATGAAAATTTTCAACTTTTTGAAGCCGAAATCTTTTCATGAAAATGTTCAACTTTTTGAAGCCGAAATCTTTTCATGAAAATGTTCAACTTTTTTGAAGCCGAAATCTTTTCATGAAAATGTTCAACTTTTTTGAAGCCGAAATCTTTTCATGAAAATGTTACATTTTTTTGAAGCCAAAATACTTCATGAAAATGTTCAACTTTTTGAAACCAAAATCTTTTCATGAAAATTTTCAACTTTTTTGAAGCTGAAATCTTTTCATGAAAATGTTACATTTTTTTGAAGCCAAAATACTTCATGAAAATTTTCAACTTTTTGAAACCAAAATCTTTTCATGAAAATTTTCAACTTTTTTGAAGCTGAAATCTTTTCATGAAAATGTTCAACTTTTTGAAGCCGAAATCTTTTCATGAAAATTTTCAACTTTTTTGAAGCAGAAATCTTTTCATGAAAATGTTCAACTTTTTTGAAGCCGAAATCTTTTCATGAAAATGTTCAACTTTTTGAAACCGAAGTCTTTTCATGAAAATTTTCAACTTTTTTGAAGCAGAAATCTTTTCATGAAAATCTTAGACTTTTTTGAAGTCGAAATCTTTTCATGTAAATTTTCAACTTTTTTGAAGCCGAGATCTTTCCATGAAAAATTTCAACTTTTTGAAACCGAAATATTTTCATGAAAATTTTCAACTTTTTTGAAGCAGAAATCTTTTCATGAAAATTTTCAACTTTTTTGAAGCAGAAATCTTTTCATGAAAATCTTAGACTTTTTTGAAGTCGAAATCTTTTCATGTAAATTTTCAACTTTTTTGAAGCAGAAATCTTTTCATGAAAATGTTCAACTTTTTTGAAGCCGAAATCTTTTCATGAAAATTTTCAACTTTTTTGAAGCTGAAATCTTTTCATGAAAATGTTACATTTTTTTGAAGCCAAAATACTTCATGAAAATTTTCAACTTTTTGAAACCAAAATCTTTTCATGAAAATTTTCAACTTTTTTGAAGCTGAAATCTTTTCATGAAAATGTTCAACTTTTTGAAGCCGAAATCTTTTCATGAAAATTTTCAACTTTTTTGAAGCCGAAATCTTTTCATGAAAATTTTCAACTTTTTGAAGCCGAAATCTTTTCATGAAAATGTTCAACTTTTTTGAAGCCGAAATCTTTTCATGAAAATGTTCAACTTTTTTGAAGCCGAAATCTTTTCATGAAAATGTTACATTTTTTTGAAGCCAAAATACTTCATGAAAATGTTCAACTTTTTGAAACCAAAATCTTTTCATGAAAATTTTCAACTTTTTTGAAGCTGAAATCTTTTCATGAAAATGTTACATTTTTTTGAAGCCAAAATACTTCATGAAAATTTTCAACTTTTTGAAACCAAAATCTTTTCATGAAAATTTTCAACTTTTTTGAAGCTGAAATCTTTTCATGAAAATGTTCAACTTTTTGAAGCCGAAATCTTTTCATGAAAATTTTCAACTTTTTTGAAGCAGAAATCTTTTCATGAAAATGTTCAACTTTTTTGAAGCCGAAATCCTTTCATGAAAATGTTCAACTTTTTTGAAGCCGAAATCTTTTCATGTAAATTTTCAACTTTTTTGAAACCGAAATCTTTTCATGTAAATTTTCAACTTTTTTGAAGCAGAAATCTTTTCATGAAAATTTTCAACTTTTTTGAAGCAGAAATCTTTTCATGAAAATCTTAGACTTTTTTGAAGTCGAAATCTTTTCATGTAAATTTTCAACTTTTTTGAAGCAGAAATCTTTTCATGAAAATGTTCAACTTTTTTGAAGTCGAAATCTTTTCATGAAAATGTTCAACTTTTTTGAAGCCGAAATCTTTTCATGAAAATGTTCAACTTTTTTGAAGCCGAAATCTTTTCATGAAAATTTTCAACTTTTTTGAAGCTGAAATCTTTTCATGAAAATGTTACATTTTTTTGAAGCCAAAATACTTCATGAAAATTTTCAACTTTTTGAAACCAAAATCTTTTCATGAAAATTTTCAACTTTTTTGAAGCTGAAATCTTTTCATGAAAATGTTCAACTTTTTGAAGCCGAAATCTTTTCATGAAAATTTTCAACTTTTTTGAAGCCGAAATCTTTTCATGAAAATTTTCAACTTTTTGAAGCCGAAATCTTTTCATGAAAATGTTCAACTTTTTTGAAGCCGAAATCTTTTCATGAAAATGTTCAACTTTTTTGAAGCCGAAATCTTTTCATGAAAATGTTACATTTTTTTGAAGCCAAAATACTTCATGAAAATGTTCAACTTTTTGAAACCAAAATCTTTTCATGAAAATTTTCAACTTTTTTGAAGCTGAAATCTTTTCATGAAAATGTTACATTTTTTTGAAGCCAAAATACTTCATGAAAATTTTCAACTTTTTGAAACCAAAATCTTTTCATGAAAATTTTCAACTTTTTTGAAGCTGAAATCTTTTCATGAAAATGTTCAACTTTTTGAAGCCGAAATCTTTTCATGAAAATTTTCAACTTTTTTGAAGCAGAAATCTTTTCATGAAAATGTTCAACTTTTTTGAAGCCGAAATCTTTTCATGAAAATGTTCAACTTTTTTGAAGCCGAAATCTTTTCATGTAAATTTTCAACTTTTTTGAAACCGAAATCTTTTCATGTAAATTTTCAACTTTTTTGAAGCAGAAATCTTTTCATGAAAATTTTCAACTTTTTTGAAGCAGAAATCTTTTCATGAAAATCTTAGACTTTTTTGAAGTCGAAATCTTTTCATGTAAATTTTCAACTTTTTTGAAGCAGAAATCTTTTCATGAAAATGTTCAACTTTTTTGAAGTCGAAATCTTTTCATGAAAATGTTCAACTTTTTTGAAGCCGAAATCTTTTCATGAAAATGTTCAACTTTTTTGAAGCCGAAATCTTTTCATGAAAATGTTACATTTTTTTGAAGCCAAAATACTTCATGAAAATTTTCAACTTTTTTGAAGCAGAAATCTTTTCATGAAAATGTTCAACTTTTTTGAAGCCGACATCTTTTCATGAAAATGTTACATTTTTTTGAAGCCGAAATACTTCATGAAAATTTTCAACTTTTTTGAAGCCGAGATATTTCCATGAAAATTTTCAACTTGTTGAAAACGAAATCTTTTCATGAAAATTTTCAACTTTTTTGAAGCCGAAATCTTTTCATGAAAATGGTCAACTTTTTTGAAGTCGAAATCTTTTCATGTAAATTTTCAACTTTTTTGAAGCCGAAATCTTTTCATGAAAATGGTCAACTTTTTTGAAGCCGAAATCTTTTCATGAAAATGTTACATTTTTTTGAAGCCGAAATACTTCATGAAAATTTTCAACTTTTTTGAAGCCGAGATCTTTCCATGAAAATTTTCAACTTTTTTGAAGCCGAGATCTTTCCATGAAAATTTTCAACTTTTTGAAACCGAAATCTTTTCATGAAAATTTTCAACTTTTTTGAAGCAGAAATCTTTTCATGAAAATCTTTGACTTTTTTGAAGTCGAAATCTTTTCATGTAAATTTTCAACTTTTTTGAAGCAGAAATCTTTTCATGAAAATGTTCAACTTTTTTGAAGCAGAAATCTTTTCATGAAAATGTTCAACTTTTTTGAAGCCGAAATCTTTTCATGAAAATTTTCAACTTTTTGAAACCAAAATCTTTTCATGTAATTTTTCAACTTTTTTTGAAGCAGAAATCTTTTCATGAAAATGTTCAACTTTTTTGAAGCAGAAATCTTTTCATGAAAATTTTCAACTTTTTTGAAGCAGAAATCTTTTCATGAAAATGTTCAACTTTTTGAAGCCGAAATCTTTTCATGAAAATTTTCAACTTTTTTGAAGCAGAAATCTTTTCATGAAAATGTTCAACTTTTTTGAAGCCGAAATCTTTTCATGAAAATGTTCAACTTTTTTGAAGCCGAAATCTTTTCATGTAAATTTTCAACTTTTTTGAAACCGAAATCTTTTCATGTAAATTTTCAACTTTTTTGAAGCAGAAATCTTTTCATGAAAATGTTACATTTTTTTGAAGCCAAAATACTTCATGAAAATTTTCAACTTTTTGAAGCCAAAATACTTCATGAAAATTTTCAACTTTTTTGAAGCAGAAATCTTTTCATGAAAATGTTCAACTTTTTTGAAGCAGAAATCTTTTCATGAAAATGTTCAACTTTTTTGAAGTCGAAATCTTTTCATGAAAATGTTCAACTTTTTTGAAGCCGAAATCTTTTCATGAAAATGTTCAACTTTTTTGAAGCCGAAATCTTTTCATGAAAATGTTACATTTTTTTGAAGCCAAAATACTTCATGAAAATTTTCAACTTTTTTGAAGCAGAAATCTTTTCATGAAAATGTTCAACTTTTTTGAAGCCGAAATCTTTTCATGAAAATGTTACATTTTTTTGAAGCCGAAATACTTCATGAAAATTTTCAACTTTTTTGAAGCCGAGATATTTCCATGAAAATTTTCAACTTGTTGAAAACGAAATCTTTTCATGAAAATTTTCAACTTTTTTGAAGCCGAAATCTTTTCATGAAAATGGTCAACTTTTTTGAAGTCGAAATCTTTTCATGAAAATCTTAGACTTTTTTGAAGTCGAAATCTTTTCATGAAAATGTTCAACTTTTTTGAAGCCGAGATCTTTCCATGAAAATTTTCAACTTTTTGAAACCGAAATCTTTTCATGAAAATTTTCAACTTTTTTGAAGCAGAAATCTTTTCATGAAAATCTTAGACTTTTTTGAAGTCGAAATCTTTTCATGAAAATGTTCAACTTTTTGAAGCCGAAATCTTTTCATGAAAATGTTCAACTTTTTTGAAGCCGAAATCTTTTCATGAAAATTTTCAACTTTTTTGAAGCCGAAATCTTTTCATGAAAATGGTCAACTTTTTTGAAGCCGAAATCGTTTCATGAAAATTTTCAACTTTTTGAAGCCGAAATCTTTTCATGAAAATGTTCAACTTTTTTGAAGCCGAGATCTTTTCATGAAAATTTTCAACTTTTTGAAACCGAAATCTTTTCATGAAAATTTTCAACTTTTTTGAAGCAGAAATCTTTTCATGAAAATCTTAGACTTTTTTGAAGTCGAAATCTTTTCATGTAAATTTTCAACTTTTTTGAAGCCGAAATCTTTTCATGAAAATGTTACATTTTTTTGAAGCCGAAATACTTCATGAAAATTTTCAACTTTTTTGAAGCCGAAATCTTTTCATGAAAATGTTTAACTTTTTTGAAACCGAAATCTTTTCATGAAAATTTTCAACTTTTTGAAACCAAAATCTTTTCATGAAAATTTTCAACTTTTTTGAAGCAGAAATATTTTCATGAAAATTTTCAACTTTTTTGAAGCAGAAATCTTTTCATGAAAATCTTAGACTTTTTTGAAGTCGAAATCTTTTCATGTAAATTTTCAACTTTTTTGAAGCAGAAATCTTTTCATGAAAATGTTCAACTTTTTTGAAGCAGAAATCTTTTCATGAAAATGTTCAACTTTTTTGAAGCCGAAATCTTTTCATGAAAATTTTCAACTTTTTTTGAAGCAGAAATCTTTTCATGAAAATGTTCAACTTTTTTGAAGCAGAAATCTTTTCATGAAAATTTTCAACTTTTTTGATGCCGAAATAGTTCATGAAAATTTTCAACTTTTTTGATGCCGAAATAGTTCATGAAAATTTTCAACTTTTTTGAACCCGAAATCTTTTCATGAAAATTTTCAACTTTTTTGAAGCCGAAATACTTCATGAAAATGTTCAACTTTTTTGAAGCCGAGATCTTTTCATGAAAATCTTAAACTTTTTTGAAGTCGAAATCTTTTCATGTACATTTTCAACTTTTTTGAAGCAGAAATCTTTTCATGAAAATGTTCAACTTTTTTGAAGCCGAAATCTTTTCATGAAAATGGTCAACTTTTTTGAAGCCGAAATCTTTTCATGAAAATTTTCAACTTTTTTGAAGCAGAAATCTTTTCATGAAAATTTTAGACTTTTTTGAAGTCGAAATCTTTTCATTTAAATTTTCAACTTTTTTGAAGCAGAAATCTTTTCATGAAAATGTTCAACTTTTTTGAAGCCGAAATCTTTTCATGAAAATGTTCCATTTTTTTGAAGCCAAAATACTTCATGAAAATTTTCAACTTTTTTGAAGTCGAAATCTTTTCATGTAAATTTTCAACTTTTTTGAAGCAGAAATCTTTTCATGAAAATGTTCAACTTTTTTGAAGCCGAAATCTTTTCATGAAAATGTTCCATTTTTTTCAAACCGAAATACTTCATGAAAATTTTCAACTTTTTTGAAGCCGAAATCTTTTCATGAAAATGTTCAACTTTTTTGAAGCCGAAATCTTTTCATGTAAATTTTCAACTTTTTTGAAACCGAAATCTTTTCATGTAAATTTTCAACTTTTTTGAAGCAGAAATCTTTTCATGAAAATTTTCAACTTTTTGAAGCCGAAATCTTTTCATGAAAATGGTCAACTTTTTTGAAGCCGAAATCTTTTCATGAAAATGTTCAACTTTTTGAAGCCGAAATCTTTTCATGAAAATTTTCAACTTTTTTGAAGCAGAAATCTTTTCATGAAAATCTTAGACTTTTTTGAAGTCGAAATCTTTTCATGTAAATTTTCAACTTTTTTGAAGCAGAAATCTTTTCATGAAAATGTTCAACTTTTTTGAAGCCGAAATCTTTTCATGAAAATGTTCAACTTTTTTGAAGCCGAAATCTTTTCATGAAAATGTTCAACTTTTTTGAAGTCGAAATCTTTTCATGAAAATGTTCAACTTTTTTGAAGCCGAAATCTTTTCATGAAAATTTTCAACTTTTTTGAAGCCGAAATCTTTTCATGAAAATGTTCAACTTTTTTGAAGCCGAAATCTTTTCATGAAAATGTTACATTTTTTTGAAGCCGAAATACTTCATGAAAATTTTCAACTTTTTTGAAGCCGAGATCTTTCCATGAAAATTTTCAACTTGTTGAAAACGAAATCTTTTCATGAAAATTTTCAACTTTTTTGAAGCAGAAATCTTTTCATGAAAATCTTAGACTTTTTTGAAGTCGAAATCTTTTCATGTAAATTTTCAACTTTTTTGAAGCAGAAATCTTTTCATGAAAATGTTCAACTTTTTTGAAGCAGAAATCTTTTCATGAAAATGTTCAACTTTTTTGAAGCCGAAATCTTTTCATGAAAATTTTCAACTTTTTGAAACCAAAATCTTTTCATGTAATTTTTCAACTTTTTTTGAAGCAGAAATCTTTTCATGAAAATGTTCAACTTTTTTGAAGCAGAAATCTTTTCATGAAAATTTTCAACTTTTTTGAAGCAGAAATCTTTTCATGAAAATGTTCAACTTTTTGAAGCCGAAATCTTTTCATGAAAATTTTCAACTTTTTTGAAGCAGAAATCTTTTCATGAAAATGTTCAACTTTTTTGAAGCCGAAATCTTTTCATGAAAATGTTCAACTTTTTTGAAGCCGAAATCTTTTCATGTAAATTTTCAACTTTTTTGAAACCGAAATCTTTTCATGTAAATTTTCAACTTTTTTGAAGCAGAAATCTTTTCATGAAAATGTT
This sequence comes from Labrus bergylta, assembly GCF_963930695.1. Lineage (NCBI taxonomy): Eukaryota > Metazoa > Chordata > Actinopteri > Labriformes > Labridae > Labrus > Labrus bergylta. Next base: position 472,403 of record NC_089203.1, on the reverse strand, counting down.
CAACTTTTTGAAGCCGAAATCTTTTCATGAAAATTTTCAACTTTTTTGAAGCAGAAATCTTTTCATGAAAATGTTCAACTTTTTTGAAGCCGAAATCTTTTCATGAAAATGTTCCATTTTTTTGAAGCCAAAATACTTCATGAAAATTTTCAACTTTTTTGAAGTCGAAATCTTTTCATGTAAATTTTCAACTTTTTTGAAGCAGAAATCTTTTCATGAAAATGTTCAACTTTTTTGAAGCCGAAATCTTTTCATGAAAATGTTCCATTTTTTTCAAACCGAAATACTTCATGAAAATTTTCAACTTTTTTGAAGCCGAAATCTTTTCATGAAAATGTTCAACTTTTTTGAAGCCGAAATCTTTTCATGTAAATTTTCAACTTTTTTGAAACCGAAATCTTTTCATGTAAATTTTCAACTTTTTTGAAGCAGAAATCTTTTCATGAAAATTTTCAACTTTTTGAAGCCGAAATCTTTTCATGAAAATGGTCAACTTTTTTGAAGCCGAAATCTTTTCATGAAAATGTTCAACTTTTTGAAGCCGAAATCTTTTCATGAAAATTTTCAACTTTTTTGAAGCAGAAATCTTTTCATGAAAATCTTAGACTTTTTTGAAGTCGAAATCTTTTCATGTAAATTTTCAACTTTTTTGAAGCAGAAATCTTTTCATGAAAATGTTCAACTTTTTTGAAGCCGAAATCTTTTCATGAAAATGTTCAACTTTTTTGAAGCCGAAATCTTTTCATGAAAATGTTCAACTTTTTTGAAGTCGAAATCTTTTCATGAAAATGTTCAACTTTTTTGAAGCCGAAATCTTTTCATGAAAATTTTCAACTTTTTTGAAGCCGAAATCTTTTCATGAAAATGTTCAACTTTTTTGAAGCCGAAATCTTTTCATGAAAATGTTACATTTTTTTGAAGCCGAAATACTTCATGAAAATTTTCAACTTTTTTGAAGCCGAGATCTTTCCATGAAAATTTTCAACTTGTTGAAAACGAAATCTTTTCATGAAAATTTTCAACTTTTTTGAAGCAGAAATCTTTTCATGAAAATCTTAGACTTTTTTGAAGTCGAAATCTTTTCATGTAAATTTTCAACTTTTTTGAAGCAGAAATCTTTTCATGAAAATGTTCAACTTTTTTGAAGCAGAAATCTTTTCATGAAAATGTTCAACTTTTTTGAAGCCGAAATCTTTTCATGAAAATTTTCAACTTTTTGAAACCAAAATCTTTTCATGTAATTTTTCAACTTTTTTTGAAGCAGAAATCTTTTCATGAAAATGTTCAACTTTTTTGAAGCAGAAATCTTTTCATGAAAATTTTCAACTTTTTTGAAGCAGAAATCTTTTCATGAAAATGTTCAACTTTTTGAAGCCGAAATCTTTTCATGAAAATTTTCAACTTTTTTGAAGCAGAAATCTTTTCATGAAAATGTTCAACTTTTTTGAAGCCGAAATCTTTTCATGAAAATGTTCAACTTTTTTGAAGCCGAAATCTTTTCATGTAAATTTTCAACTTTTTTGAAACCGAAATCTTTTCATGTAAATTTTCAACTTTTTTGAAGCAGAAATCTTTTCATGAAAATGTTCAACTTTTTGAAGCCGAAATCTTTTCATGAAAATTTTCAACTTTTTTGAAGCCGAAATCTTTTCATGAAAATTTTCAACTTTTTGAAGCCGAAATCTTTTCATGAAAATGTTCAACTTTTTTGAAGCCGAAATCTTTTCATGAAAATGGTCAACTTTTTGAAGCCGAAATCTTTTCATGAAAATTTTCAACTTTTTGAAGCCGAAATCTTTTCATGAAAATGTTCAACTTTTTTGAAGCCGAAATCTTTTCATGAAAATGTTCAACTTTTTTGAAGCCGAAATCTTTTCATGAAAATGTTACATTTTTTTGAAGCCAAAATACTTCATGAAAATGTTCAACTTTTTGAAACCAAAATCTTTTCATGAAAATTTTCAACTTTTTTGAAGCTGAAATCTTTTCATGAAAATGTTACATTTTTTTGAAGCCAAAATACTTCATGAAAATTTTCAACTTTTTGAAACCAAAATCTTTTCATGAAAATTTTCAACTTTTTTGAAGCTGAAATCTTTTCATGAAAATGTTCAACTTTTTGAAGCCGAAATCTTTTCATGAAAATTTTCAACTTTTTTGAAGCAGAAATCTTTTCATGAAAATGTTCAACTTTTTTGAAGCCGAAATCTTTTCATGAAAATGTTCAACTTTTTTGAAGCCGAAATCTTTTCATGTAAATTTTCAACTTTTTTGAAACCGAAATCTTTTCATGTAAATTTTCAACTTTTTTGAAGCAGAAATCTTTTCATGAAAATTTTCAACTTTTTTGAAGCAGAAATCTTTTCATGAAAATCTTAGACTTTTTTGAAGTCGAAATCTTTTCATGTAAATTTTCAACTTTTTTGAAGCAGAAATCTTTTCATGAAAATGTTCAACTTTTTTGAAGTCGAAATCTTTTCATGAAAATGTTCAACTTTTTTGAAGCCGAAATCTTTTCATGAAAATGTTCAACTTTTTTGAAGCCGAAATCTTTTCATGAAAATGTTACATTTTTTTGAAGCCAAAATACTTCATGAAAATTTTCAACTTTTTTGAAGCAGAAATCTTTTCATGAAAATGTTCAACTTTTTTGAAGCCGAAATCTTTTCATGAAAATGTTACATTTTTTTGAAGCCGAAATACTTCATGAAAATTTTCAACTTTTTTGAAGCCGAGATATTTCCATGAAAATTTTCAACTTGTTGAAAACGAAATCTTTTCATGAAAATTTTCAACTTTTTTGAAGCCGAAATCTTTTCATGAAAATGGTCAACTTTTTTGAAGTCGAAATCTTTTCATGTAAATTTTCAACTTTTTTGAAGCCGAAATCTTTTCATGAAAATGGTCAACTTTTTTGAAGCCGAAATCTTTTCATGAAAATGTTACATTTTTTTGAAGCCGAAATACTTCATGAAAATTTTCAACTTTTTTGAAGCCGAGATCTTTCCATGAAAATTTTCAACTTTTTTGAAGCCGAGATCTTTCCATGAAAATTTTCAACTTTTTGAAACCGAAATCTTTTCATGAAAATTTTCAACTTTTTTGAAGCAGAAATCTTTTCATGAAAATCTTAGACTTTTTTGAAGTCGAAATCTTTTCATGAAAATGTTCAACTTTTTGAAGCCGAAATCTTTTCATGAAAATGTTCAACTTTTTTGAAGCCGAAATCTTTTCATGAAAATTTTCAACTTTTTTGAAGCCGAAATCTTTTCATGAAAATGGTCAACTTTTTTGAAGCCGAAATCGTTTCATGAAAATTTTCAACTTTTTGAAGCCGAAATCTTTTCATGAAAATGTTCAACTTTTTTGAAGCCGAGATCTTTTCATGAAAATTTTCAACTTTTTGAAACCGAAATCTTTTCATGAAAATTTTCAACTTTTTTGAAGCAGAAATCTTTTCATGAAAATCTTAGACTTTTTTGAAGTCGAAATCTTTTCATGTAAATTTTCAACTTTTTTGAAGCCGAAATCTTTTCATGAAAATGTTACATTTTTTTGAAGCCGAAATACTTCATGAAAATTTTCAACTTTTTTGAAGCCGAAATCTTTTCATGAAAATGTTTAACTTTTTTGAAACCGAAATCTTTTCATGAAAATTTTCAACTTTTTGAAACCAAAATCTTTTCATGAAAATTTTCAACTTTTTTGAAGCAGAAATATTTTCATGAAAATTTTCAACTTTTTGAAACCAAAATCTTTTCATGTAATTTTTCAACTTTTTTTGAAGCAGAAATCTTTTCATGAAAATGTTCAACTTTTTTGAAGCAGAAATCTTTTCATGAAAATTTTCAACTTTTTTGATGCCGAAATAGTTCATGAAAATTTTCAACTTTTTTGAACCCGAAATCTTTTCATGAAAATTTTCAACTTTTTTGATGCCGAAATATTTCATGAAAATGTTCAACTTTTTTGAAGCCGAGATCTTTTCATGAAAATCTTAAACTTTTTTGAAGTCGAAATCTTTTCATGTACATTTTCAACTTTTTTGAAGCAGAAATCTTTTCATGAAAATGTTCAACTTTTTTGAAGCCGAAATCTTTTCATGAAAATGGTCAACTTTTTTGAAGCCGAAATCTTTTCATGAAAATTTTCAACTTTTTTGAAGCAGAAATCTTTTCATGAAAATTTTAGACTTTTTTGAAGTCGAAATCTTTTCATTTAAATTTTCAACTTTTTTGAAGCAGAAATCTTTTCATGAAAATGTTCAACTTTTTTGAAGCCGAAATCTTTTCATGAAAATGTTCCATTTTTTTCAAACCGAAATACTTCATGAAAATTTTCAACTTTTTTGAAGCCGAAATCTTTTCATGAAAATGTTCAACTTTTTTGAAGCCGAAATCTTTTCATGTAAATTTTCAACTTTTTTGAAACCGAAATCTTTTCATGTAAATTTTCAACTTTTTTGAAGCCGAAATCTTTTCATGTAAATTTTCAACTTTTTTGAAACCGAAATCTTTTCATGTAAATTTTCAACTTTTTTGAAGCCGAAATCTTTTCATGAAAATGGTCAACTTTTTTGAAGCCGAAATCTTTTCATGAAAATGTTACATTTTTTTGAAGCCGAAATACTTCATGAAAATTTTCAACTTTTTTGAAGCCGAGATCTTTCCATGAAAATTTTCAACTTTTTTGAAGCCGAGATCTTTCCATGAAAATTTTCAACTTTTTGAAACCGAAATCTTTTCATGAAAATTTTCAACTTTTTTGAAGCAGAAATCTTTTCATGAAAATCTTAGACTTTTTTGAAGTCGAAATCTTTTCATGAAAATGTTCAACTTTTTGAAGCCGAAATCTTTTCATGAAAATGTTCAACTTTTTTGAAGCCGAAATCTTTTCATGAAAATTTTCAACTTTTTTGAAGCCGAAATCTTTTCATGAAAATGGTCAACTTTTTTGAAGCCGAAATCGTTTCATGAAAATTTTCAACTTTTTGAAGCCGAAATCTTTTCATGAAAATGTTCAACTTTTTTGAAGCCGAGATCTTTTCATGAAAATTTTCAACTTTTTGAAACCGAAATCTTTTCATGAAAATTTTCAACTTTTTTGAAGCAGAAATCTTTTCATGAAAATCTTAGACTTTTTTGAAGTCGAAATCTTTTCATGTAAATTTTCAACTTTTTTGAAGCCGAAATCTTTTCATGAAAATGTTACATTTTTTTGAAGCCGAAATACTTCATGAAAATTTTCAACTTTTTTGAAGCCGAAATCTTTTCATGAAAATGTTTAACTTTTTTGAAACCGAAATCTTTTCATGAAAATTTTCAACTTTTTGAAACCAAAATCTTTTCATGAAAATTTTCAACTTTTTTGAAGCAGAAATATTTTCATGAAAATTTTCAACTTTTTTGAAGCAGAAATCTTTTCATGAAAATCTTAGACTTTTTTGAAGTCGAAATCTTTTCATGTAAATTTTCAACTTTTTTGAAGCAGAAATCTTTTCATGAAAATGTTCAACTTTTTTGAAGCAGAAATCTTTTCATGAAAATGTTCAACTTTTTTGAAGCCGAAATCTTTTCATGAAAATTTTCAACTTTTTGAAACCAAAATCTTTTCATGTAATTTTTCAACTTTTTTTGAAGCAGAAATCTTTTCATGAAAATGTTCAACTTTTTTGAAGCAGAAATCTTTTCATGAAAATTTTCAACTTTTTTGATGCCGAAATAGTTCATGAAAATTTTCAACTTTTTTGAACCCGAAATCTTTTCATGAAAATTTTCAACTTTTTTGAAGCCGAAATACTTCATGAAAATGTTCAACTTTTTTGAAGCCGAGATCTTTTCATGAAAATCTTAAACTTTTTTGAAGTCGAAATCTTTTCATGTACATTTTCAACTTTTTTGAAGCAGAAATCTTTTCATGAAAATGTTCAACTTTTTTGAAGCCGAAATCTTTTCATGAAAATGGTCAACTTTTTTGAAGCCGAAATCTTTTCATGAAAATTTTCAACTTTTTTGAAGCAGAAATCTTTTCATGAAAATTTTAGACTTTTTTGAAGTCGAAATCTTTTCATTTAAATTTTCAACTTTTTTGAAGCAGAAATCTTTTCATGAAAATGTTCAACTTTTTTGAAGCCGAAATCTTTTCATGAAAATGTTCCATTTTTTTGAAGCCAAAATACTTCATGAAAATTTTCAACTTTTTTGAAGTCGAAATCTTTTCATGTAAATTTTCAACTTTTTTGAAGCAGAAATCTTTTCATGAAAATGTTCAACTTTTTTGAAGCCGAAATCTTTTCATGAAAATGTTCCATTTTTTTCAAACCGAAATACTTCATGAAAATTTTCAACTTTTTTGAAGCCGAAATCTTTTCATGAAAATGTTCAACTTTTTTGAAGCCGAAATCTTTTCATGTAAATTTTCAACTTTTTTGAAACCGAAATCTTTTCATGTAAATTTTCAACTTTTTTGAAGCCGAAATCTTTTCATGTAAATTTTCAACTTTTTTGAAACCGAAATCTTTTCATGTAAATTTTCAACTTTTTTGAAGCAGAAATCTTTTCATGAAAATTTTCAACTTTTTGAAGCCGAAATCTTTTCATGAAAATGGTCAACTTTTTTGAAGCCGAAATCTTTTCATGAAAATGTTCAACTTTTTGAAGCCGAAATCTTTTCATGAAAATTTTCAACTTTTTTGAAGCAGAAATCTTTTCATGAAAATCTTAGACTTTTTTGAAGTCGAAATCTTTTCATGTAAATTTTCAACTTTTTTGAAGCAGAAATCTTTTCATGAAAATGTTCAACTTTTTTGAAGCCGAAATCTTTTCATGAAAATGTTCAACTTTTTTGAAGCCGAAATCTTTTCATGAAAATGTTCAACTTTTTTGAAGTCGAAATCTTTTCATGAAAATGTTCACCTTTTTTGAAGCCGAAATCTTTTCATGAAAATTTTCAACTTTATTGAAGCCGAAATCTTTTCATGAAAATGTTCAACTTTTTTGAAGCCGAAATCTTTTCATGAAAATGTTACATTTTTTTGAAGCCGAAATACTTCATGAAAATTTTCAACTTTTTTGAAGCCGAGATCTTTCCATGAAAATTTTCAACTTGTTGAAAACGAAATCTTTTCATGAAAATTTTCAACTTTTTTGAAGCAGAAATCTTTTCATGAAAATCTTAGACTTTTTTGAAGTCGAAATCTTTTCATGTAAATTTTCAACTTTTTTGAAGCAGAAATCTTTTCATGAAAATGTTCAACTTTTTTGAAGCCGAAATCTTTTCATGAAAATGTTCAACTTTTTTGAAGTCGAAATCTTTTCATGAAAATGTTCAACTTTTTTGAAGCCGAAATCTTTTCATGAAAATGTTCAACTTTTTTGAAGCCGAAATCTTTTCATGAAAATGTTCAACTTTTTTGAAGTCGAAATCTTTTCATGAAAATGTTCAACTTTTTTGAAGTCGAAATCTTTTCATGTAAATTTTCAACTTTTTTGAAGCCGAAATCTTTTCATGAAAATGGTCAACTTTTTTGAAGCCGAAATCTTTTCATGAAAATTTTCAACTTTTTGAAGCAGAAATCTTTTCATGAAAATGTTCAACTTTTTTGAAGCCGAAATCTTTTCATGAAAATGTTCAACTTTTTTGAAGCCGAAATCTTTTCATGAAAATGTTACATTTTTTTGAAGCCGAAATACTTCATGAAAATTTTCAACTTTTTTGAAGCCGAGATCTTTCCATGAAAATTTTCAAATTTTTGAAACCGAAATCTTTTCATGAAAATTTTCAACTTTTTTGAAGCAGAAATCTTTTCATGAAAATCTTAGACTTTTTTGAAGTCGAAATCTTTTCATGTAAATTTTCAACTTTTTTGAAGCCGAGATCTTTCCATGAAAATTTTCAACTTTTTGAAACCGAAATATTTTCATGAAAATTTTCAACTTTTTTGAAGCAGAAATCTTTTCATGAAAATTTTCAACTTTTTTGAAGCAGAAATCTTTTCATGAAAATTTTCAACTTTTTTGAAGCAGAAATCTTTTCATGAAAATTTTCAACTTTTTTGAAGCAGAAATCTTTTCATGAAAATCTTAGACTTTTTTGAAGTCGAAATCTTTTCATGTAAATTTTCAACTTTTTTGAAGCAGAAATATTTTCATGAAAATGTTCAACTTTTTTGAAGCCGAAATCTTTTCATGAAAATTTTCAACTTTTTTGAAGCCGAAATCTTTTCATGAAAATGGTCAACTTTTTGAAACCAAAATCTTTTCATGAAAATTTTCAACTTTTTTGAAGCTGAAATCTTTTCATGAAAATGTTCAACTTTTTGAAGCCGAAATCTTTTCATGAAAATTTTCAACTTTTTTGAAGCAGAAATCTTTTCATGAAAATCTTAGACTTTTTTGAAGTCGAAATCTTTTCATGAAAATGTTCAACTTTTTTGAAGCAGAAATCTTTTCATGAAAATGTTCAACTTTTTTGAAGCCGAAATCTTTTCATGAAAATGTTCAACTTTTTTGAAGCCGAGATCTTTTCATGAAAATCTTAGACTTTTTTGAAGTCGAAATCTTTTCATGTACATTTTCAACTTTTTTGAAGCAGAAATCTTTTCATGAAAATGTTCAACTTTTTTGAAGCCGAAATCTTTTCATGAAAATTTTAGACTTTTTTGAAGCCGAAATCTTTTCATGAAAATGGTCAACTTTTTTGAAGCCGAAATCTTTTCATGAAAATTTTCAACTTTTTTGAAGCAGAAATCTTTTCATGAAAATTTTAGACTTTTTTGAAGTCGAAATCTTTTCATTTAAATTTTCAACTTTTTTGAAGCAGAAATCTTTTCATGAAAATGTTCAACTTTTTTGAAGCCGAAATCTTTTCATGAAAATGTTCAACTTTTTTGAAGCCGAAATCTTTTCATGAAAATGTTCCATTTTTTTCAAACCGAAATACTTCATGAAAATTTTTAACTTTTTTGAAGCCGAAATCTTTTCATGAAAATGTTCAACTTTTTTGAAGCCGAAATCTTTTCATGAAAATCTTAGACTTTTTTGAAGTCGAAATCTTTTCACGTAAATTTTCAACTTTTTGAAACCGAAATCTTTTCATGAAAATTTTTAACTTTTTTGAAGCCGAAATCTTTTCATGAAAATGGTCAACTTTTTTGAAGCCAAAATCTTTTCATGAAAATGTTACAATTTTTTGAAGCCGAAATACTTCATGAAAATTTTCAACTTTTTTGAAGCCGAGATCTTTCCATGAAAATTTTCAACTTTTTGAAACCGAAATCTTTTCATGAAAATGTTTAACTTTTTTGAAGCCGAAATCTTTTCATGAAAATGGTCAACTTTTTTGAAGCCGAAATCTTTTCATGAAAATGTTACATTTTTTTGAAGCCGAAATACTTCATGAAAATTTTCAAATTTTTTGAAGCCGAGATCTTTCCATGAAAATTTTCAACTTTTTTGAAGCCGAGATCTTTCCATGAAAATTTTCAACTTTTTGAAACCGAAATCTTTTCATGAAAATTTTTAACTTTTTTGAAGCCGAAATCTTTTCATGAAAATGGTCAACTTTTTTGAAGCCGAAATCTTTTCATGAAAATTTTCAACTTTTTGAAGACGAAATATTTTCATGAAAATTTTCAACTTTTTGAAGACGAAATATTTTCATGAAAATTTTCAACTTTTTTGAAGCAGAAATCTTTTCATGAAAATCTTAGACTTTTTTGAAGTCTAAATCTTTTCATGTAAATTTTCAACTTTTTTGAAGCAGAAATCTTTTCATGAAAATGTTCAACTTTTTTGAAGTCAAAATCTTTTCATGTAAATTTTCAACTTTTTTGAAGCAGAAATCTTTTCATGAAAATGTTCAACTTTTTTGAAGCCGAAATCTTTTCATGAAAATGTTCAACTTTTTTGAAGCCGAAATCTTTTCATGAAAATGTTCATTTTTTTTGAAGCCGAAATCTTTTCATGAAAATGTTCCATTTTTTTGAAGCCAAAATACTTCATGAAAATTTTCAACTTTTTTGAAGCAGAAATCTTTTCATGAAAATGTTCCATTTTTTTGAAGCCAAAATACTTCATGAAAATTTTCAACTTTTTTGAAGTCGAAATCTTTTCATGTAAATTTTCAACTTTTTTGAAGCAGAAATCTTTTCATGAAAATGTTCAATTTTTTTGAAGCCGAAATCTATTCATGAAAATGTTCCATTTTTTTGAAGCCGAAATACTTCATGAAAATGGTCAAATTTTTTGAAGCCGAAATCTTTTCATGAAAATGTTCCATTTTTTTGAAGCCGAAATACTTCATGAAAATTTTCAACTTTTTTGAAGCCGAGATCTTTCCATGAAAATTTTCAACTTTTTTGAAGCTGAGATCTTTCCATGAAAATTTTCAACTTTTTGAAACCGAAATCTTTTCATGAAAATTTTTAACTTTTTTGAAGCCGAATTCTTTTCATGAAAATGGTCAACTTTTTTGAAGCCGAAATCTTTTCATGAAAATTTTCAACTTTTTGAAGCAGAAATCTTTTCATGAAAATGTTCAACTTTTTTGAAGTCAAAATCTTTTCATGTAAATTTTCAACTTTTTTGAAGCAGAAATCTTTTCATGAAAATGTTCAACTTTTTTGAAGCCGAAATCTTTTCATGAAAATGTTCAACTTTTTTGAAGCCGAAATCTTTTCATGAAAATGTTCATTTTTTTTGAAGCCGAAATCTTTTCATGAAAATGTTCCATTTTTTTGAAGCCAAAATACTTCATGAAAATTTTCAACTTTTTTGAAGTCGAAATCTTTTCATGTAAATTTTCAACTTTTTGAAACCGAAATCTTTTCATGAAAATGTTCAACTTTTTGAAGCAGAAATCTTTTCATGAAAATGTTCAACTTTTTTGAAGCCGAAATCTTTTCATGAAAATGTTCAACTTTTTTGAAGCCGAAATCTTTTCATGAAAATGTTCAACTTTTTTGAAGCCGAAATCTTTTCATGAAAATGTTCATTTTTTTTGAAGCCGAAATCTTTTCATGAAAATTTTCAACTTTTTTGAAGCAGAAATCTTTTCATGAAAATGTTCAACTTTTTTGAAGCCGAAATCTTTTCATGAAAATGTTACATTTTTTTGAAGCCGAAATACTTCATGAAAATTTTCAACTTTTTTGAAGCCGAGATCTTTCCATGAAAATTTTCAACTTTTTGAAACCGAAATCTTTTCATGAAAATTTTCAACTTTTTTGAAGCCGAAATCTTTTCATGAAAATGGTCAACTTTTTTGAAGCCGAAATCTTTTCATGAAAATTTTCAACTTTTTGAAGCCGAAATATTTTCATGAAAATTTTCAACTTTTTTGAAGTAGAAATCTTTTCATGAAAATCTTAGACTTTTTTGAAGTCGAAATCTTTTCATGAAAATTTTCAACTTTTTTGAAGTCAAAATCTTTTCATGTAAATTTTCAACTTTTTTGAAGCCGAAATCTTTTCATGAAAATGTTCAACTTTTTTGAAGCCGAAATCTTTTCATGAAAATGTTCAACTTTTTTGAAGCCGAAATCTTTTCATGAAAATGTTCAACTTTTTTGAAGCCGAGATCTTTTCATGAAAATTTTCAACTTTTTTGAAGCCGAGATCTTTTCATGAAAATGTTCAACTTTTTGAAACCGAATTCTTTTCATGAAAATGTTCCATTTTTTTGAAGCCGAAATACTTCATGAAAATGGTCAACTTTTTTGAAGCCGAAATCTTTTCATGAAAATGTTACATTTTTTTGAAGCCGAAATACTTCATGAAAATTTTCAACTTTTTTGAAGCCGAGATCTTTCCATGAAAATTTTCAACTTTTTGAAACCGAAATCTTTTCATGAAAATTTTCAACTTTTTTGAAGCCGAAATCTTTTCATGAAAATGGTCAACTTTTTTGAAGCCGAAATCTTTTCATGAAAATTTTCAACTTTTTGAAGCCGAAATATTTTCATGAAAATTTTTAACTTTTTTGAAGTAGAAATCTTTTCATGAAAATCTTAGACTTTTTTGAAGTCGAAATCTTTTCATGTAAATTTTCAACTTTTTTGAAGCAGAAATCTTTTCATGAAAATGTTCAACTTTTTGAAGCCGAAATCTTTTCATGAAAATGTTCAACTTTTTTGAAGCCGAAATCTTTTCATGAAAATGTTCCATTTTTTTGAAGCCGAAATACTTAATGAAAATTTTCAACTTTTTGAAACCGAAATCTTTATATGAAAATTTTCAACTTTTTTGAAGCCGAAATCTTTTCATGAAAATTTTCAACTTTTTGAAGTCGAAATATTTTCATGAAAATTTTCAACTTTTTTGAAGCCGAAATCTTTTCATGAAAATCTTAGACTTTTTTGAAGTCTAAATCTTTTCATGTAAATTTTCAACTTTTTTGAAGTCAAAATCTTTTTATGTAAATTTTCAACTTTTTTGAAGCAGAAATCTTTTCATGAAAATGTTCAACTTTTTTGAAGCCGAAATCTTTTCATGAAAATGTTCCATTTTTTTGAAGCCGAAATACTTCATGAAAATTTTCAACTTTTTGAATCTAAAATCTTTTCATGAAAATGTTCAACTTTTTTGAAGCCGAAATCTTTTCATGAAAATGGTCAACTTTTTTGAATCCGAAATCTTTTCATGAAAATGGTCAACTTTTTTGAAGCCGAAATCTTTTCATGAAAATTTTCAACTTTTTGAAGCCGAAATCTTTTCATGAAAATGTTCAACTTTTTTGAAGCTGAAATCTTTTCATGAAAATGTTCAACTTTTTTGAAGCCGAAATCTTTTCATGAAAATGTTACATTTTTTTGAAGCCGAAATACTTCATGAAAATTTTCAACTTTTTTGAAGCCGAGATCTTTCCATGAAAATTTTCAACTTTTTGAAGCCGAAATACTTCATGAAAATTTTCAACTTTTTTGAAGTCGAAATCTTTTCATGTAAATTTTCAACTTTTTTGAAGCCGAAATCTTTTCATGAAAATGTTCAACTTTTTTGAAGCCGAAATCTTTTCATGAAAATGTTCCATTTTTTTCAAACCGAAATACTTCATGAAAATTTTCAACTTTTTTGAAGCCGAAATCTTTTCATGAAAATGTTCAACTTTTTTGAAGCCGAAATCTTTTCATGAAAATGTTCCATTTTTTTGAAGCCGAAATACTTCATGAAAATTTTCAACTTTTTGAATCCAAAATCTTTTCATGAAAATGTTCAACTTTTTTGAAGCCGAGATCTTTACATGAAAATGTTCAACTTTTTTGAAGCCGAGATCTTTTCATGAAAATTTTCAACTTTTTGAATCCGAAATCTTTTCATGAAAATTTTAAACTTTTTTGAAGCCGAAATCTTTTCATGAAAATGGTCAACTTTTTTGAAGCCGAAATCTTTTCATGAAAATTTTCAACTTTTTTGAAGCAGAAATCTTTTCATGTAAATTTTCAACTTTTTGAAGCAGAAATCTTTTCATAAAAATTTTCAACTTTTTTGAACCAGAAATCTTTTCATGAAAATCTTAGACTTTTTTGAAGTCGAAATATTTTCATGTAAATTTTCAACTTTTTTGAAGCAGAAATCTTTTCATGAAAATGTTCAACTTTTTGAAGCAGAAATCTTTTCATAAAAATTTTCAACTTTTTTGAACCAGAAATCTTTTCATGAAAATCTTAGACTTTTTTGAAGTCGAAATATTTTCATGTAAATTTTCAACTTTTTTGAAGCAGAAATCTTTTCATGAAAATGTTCAACTTTTTTGAAGCCGAAATCTTTTCATGAAAATGTTCCATTTTTTTGAAGCCGAAATACTTCATGAAAATTTTCAACTTTTTTGAAGTCGAAATCTTTTTATGTAAATTTTCAACTTTTTTGAAGCAGAAATCTTTTCATAAAAATGTTCAACTTTTTTGAAGCCGAAATCTTTTCATGTAAATTTTCAACTTTTTTGAAGCAGAAATCTTTTCATGAAAATGTTCAACTTTTTTGAAGCCGAAATCTTTTCATGAAAATGTTCCATTTTTTTGAAGCCGAAATACTTCATGAAAATTTTCAACTTTTTGAAACCGAAATCTTTTCATGAAAATTTTCAACTTTTTTGAAGCCGAAATCTTTTCATGAAAATTTTCAACTTTTTGAAGTCGAAATATTTTCATGAAAATTTTCAACTTTTTTGAAGCAGAAATCTTTTCATGAAAATCTTAGACTTTTTTGAAGTCGAAATCTTTTCATGTAAATTTTCAACTTTTTTGAAGCAGAAATCTTTTCATGAAAATGTTCAACTTTTTTGAAGCCGAAATCTTTTCATGAAAATGTTCCATTTTTTTGAAGCCGAAATACTTCATGAAAATTTTCAACTTTTTTGAAGTCGAAATCTTTTTATGTAAATTTTCAACTTTTTTGAAGCAGAAATCTTTTCATAAAAATGTTCAACTTTTTTGAAGTCAAAATCTTATCATGAAAATGTTACATTTTTTTGAAGCCGAAATACTTCATGAAAATTTTCAACTTTTTGAAACCGAAATCTTTTCATGAAAATTTTCAACTTTTTTGAAGCCGAAATCTTTTCATGAAAATGGTCAACTTTTTTGAAGCCGAAATCTTTTCATGAAAATTTTCAACTTTTTGAAGTCGAAATATTTTCATGAAAATTTTCAACTTTTTTGAAGCAGAAATCTTTTCATGAAAATCTTAGACTTTTTTGAAGTCTAAATCTTTTCATGTAATTTTTCAACTTTTTTGAAGTCAAAATCTTTTTATGTAAATTTTCAACTTTTTTGAAGCAGAAATCTTTTCATGAAAATGTTGAACTTTTTTGAAGCCGAAATCTTTTCATGAAAATGTTCCATTTTTTTGAAGCCGAAATACTTCATGAAAATTTTCAACTTTTTGAATCTAAAATCTTTTCATGAAAATGTTCAACTTTTTTGAAGCAGAAATCTTTTCATGAAAATGTTCAACTTTTTTGAAGCCGAGATCTTTTCATGAAAATTTTAAACTTTTTGAATCCGAAATCTTTTCATGAAAATTTTCAACTTTTTTGAAGCCGAAATCTTTTCATGAAAATGGTCAACTTTTTTGAAGCCGAAATCGTTTCATGAAAATTTTCAACTTTTTGAAGCCGAAATCTTTTCATGAAAATTTTCAACTTTTTTGAAGCAGAAATCTTTTCATGAAAATGTTCAACTTTTTTGAAGCTGAAATCTTTTCATGAAAATGTTCAACTTTTTTGAAGCCGTAATCTTTTCATGAAAATGTTCAACTTTTTTGAAGCCGAGATCTTTTCATGAAAATGTTCAACTTTTTTGAAGTCGAAATCTTTTCATGAAAATGTTCAACTTTTTTGAAGCCGAAATCTTTTCATGAAAATGTTCAACTTTTTTGAAGCTGAAATCTTTTCATGAAAATGTTCAACTTTTTTGAAGCCGAAATCTTTTCATGAAAATGTTCAACTTTTTTGAAGCAGAAATCTTTTCATGAAAATCTTAGACTTTTTTGAAGTCGAAATCTTTTCATGTAAATTTTCAACTTTTTTGAAGTCAAAATCTTTTCATGTAAATTTTCAACTTTTTTGAAGCAGAAATCTTTTCATGAAAATGTTCAACTTTTTTGAAGCCGAAATCTTTTCATGAAAATGTTCAACTTTTTTGAAGCCGAAATCTTTTCATGAAAATGTTCCATTTTTTTGAAGCCGAAATACTTCATGAAAATTTTCAACTTTTTGAAACCGAGATCTTTTCATGAAAATTTTCAACTTTTTTGAAGCCGAAATCTTTTCATGAAAATGTTCAACTTTTTTGAAGCCGAGATCTTTTCATGAAAATTTTCAACTTTTTGGAACTGAAATCTTTTCATGAAAATTTTCAACTTTTTCGAAGCCGAAATCTTTTCATGAAAATTTTCAACTTTTTTGAAGCCGAGATCTTTTCATGAAAATTTTCAACTTTTTGAAACCGAAACCTTTTCATGAAAATTTTCAACTTTTTTGAAGCAGAAATCTTTTCATGAAAATCTTAAACTTTTTTGAAGTCAAAATCTTTTCATGAAAATGGTCAACTTTTTTGAAGCCGAAATCTTTTCATGAAAATTTTCAACTTTTTGAAGCCGAAATATTTTCATGAAAATTTTCAACTTTTTTGAAGCAGAAATCTTTTCATGAAAATTTTAGACTTTTTTGAAGTCGAAATCTTTTCATGTAAATTTTCAACTTTTTTGAAGCCGAAATCTTTTCATGAAAATGGTCAACTTTTTTGAAGCCGAAATCTTTTCATGAAAATTTTCAACTTTTTGAAGCCGAAATCTTTTCATGAAAATTTTCAACTTTTTTGAAGCAGAAATCTTTTCATGAAAATCTTAGACTTTTTTGAAGCCGAAATCTTTTCATGAAAATTTTCAACTTTTTGAAGCCGAAATATTTTCATGAAAATTTTCAACTTTTTTGAAGTAGAAATCTTTTCATGAAAATCTTAGACTTTTTTGAAGTCGAAATCTTTTCATGTAAATTTTCAACTTTTTTGAAGCAGAAATCTTTTCATGAAAATGTTCAACTTTTTTGAAGCCGAAATCTTTTCATGAAAATGTTCCATTTTTTTCAAACCGAAATACTTCATGAAAATTTTCAACTTTTTTGAAGCCGAAATCTTTTCATGAAAATGTTCAACTTTTTTGAAGCCGAAATCTTTTCATGAAAATGTTACATTTTTTTGAATCCGAAATACTTCATGAAAATTTTCAACTTTTTTGAAGCCGAAATCTTTTCATGAAAATGTTTAACTTTTTTGAAGCCGAAATCTTTTCATGAAAATTTTCAACTTTTTGAAACCAAAATCTTTTCATGAAAATTTTCAACTTTTTTGAAGCAGAAATCTTTTCATGAAAATGTTCAACTTTTTTGAAGCCGAAATCTTTTCATGAAAATGTTCCATTTTTTTGAAGCCGAAATACTTCATGAAAATGGTCAACTTTTTTGAAGCCGAAATCTTTTCATGAAAATGTTACATTTTTTTGAAGCCGAAATACTTCATGAAAATGGTCAACTTTTTTGAAGCTGAAATCTTTTCATGAAAATGTTCAACTTTTTTGAAGCCGAAATCTTTTCATGAAAATGTTCAACTTTTTGAAGCCGAGATCTTTTCATGAAAATTTTCAACTTTTTGAAACCGAATTCTTTTCATGAAAATTTTCAACTTTTTTGAAGCCGAAATCTTTTGATGAAAATGGTCAACTTTTTTGAAGCCGAAATCTTTTCATGAAAATGTTACATTTTTTTGAAGCCGAAATACTTCATGAAAATGGTCAACTTTTTTGAAGCCGAAATCTTTTCATGAAAATGTTCCATTTTTTTGAAGCCGAAATACTTCATGAAAATTTTCAACTTTTTTGAAGTCGAAATCTTTTTATGTAAATTTTCAACTTTTTTGAAGCAGAAATCTTTTCATAAAAATGTTCAACTTTTTTGAAGCCGAAATCTTTTCATGTAAATTTTCAACTTTTTTGAAGCAGAAATCTTTTCATGAAAATGTTCAACTTTTTTGAAGCCGAAATCTTTTCATGAAAATGTTCCATTTTTTTGAAGCCGAAATAATTCATGAAAATTTTCAACTTTTTGAAACCGAAATCTTTTCATGAAAATTTTCAACTTTTTTGAAGCCGAAATCTTTTCATGAAAATGGTCAACTTTTTTGAAGCCGAGATCTTTTCATGAAAATTTTCAACTTTTTGAAACCGAAACCTTTTCATGAAAATTTTCAACTTTTTTGAAGCAGAAATCTTTTCATGAAAATCTTAAACTTTTTTGAAGTCAAAATCTTTTCATGAAAATGGTCAACTTTTTTGAAGCCGAAATCTTTTCATGAAAATTTTCAACTTTTTGAAGCCGAAATATTTTCATGAAAATTTTCAACTTTTTTGAAGCAGAAATCTTTTCATGAAAATTTTAGACTTTTTTGAAGTCGAAATCTTTTCATGTAAATTTTCAACTTTTTTGAAGCCGAAATCTTTTCATGAAAATGGTCAACTTTTTTGAAGCCGAAATCTTTTCATGAAAATTTTCAACTTTTTGAAGCCGAAATCTTTTCATGAAAATTTTCAACTTTTTTGAAGCAGAAATCTTTTCATGAAAATCTTAGACTTTTTTGAAGCCGAAATCTTTTCATGAAAATTTTCAACTTTTTGAAGCCGAAATATTTTCATGAAAATTTTCAACTTTTTTGAAGTAGAAATCTTTTCATGAAAATCTTAGACTTTTTTGAAGTCGAAATCTTTTCATGTAAATTTTCAA
Organism: Labrus bergylta; assembly: GCF_963930695.1. NCBI lineage: Eukaryota > Metazoa > Chordata > Actinopteri > Labriformes > Labridae > Labrus > Labrus bergylta. Next base: position 454,134 of record NC_089203.1, on the reverse strand, counting down.
CTTTTTTGAAGCAGAAATCTTTTCATGAAAATGTTCAACTTTTTTGAAGCCGAAATCTTTTCATGAAAATGTTCCATTTTTTTCAAACCGAAATACTTCATGAAAATTTTCAACTTTTTTGAAGCCGAAATCTTTTCATGAAAATGTTCAACTTTTTTGAAGCCGAAATCTTTTCATGAAAATGTTACATTTTTTTGAATCCGAAATACTTCATGAAAATTTTCAACTTTTTTGAAGCCGAAATCTTTTCATGAAAATGTTTAACTTTTTTGAAGCCGAAATCTTTTCATGAAAATTTTCAACTTTTTGAAACCAAAATCTTTTCATGAAAATTTTCAACTTTTTTGAAGCAGAAATCTTTTCATGAAAATGTTCAACTTTTTTGAAGCCGAAATCTTTTCATGAAAATGTTCCATTTTTTTGAAGCCGAAATACTTCATGAAAATGGTCAACTTTTTTGAAGCCGAAATCTTTTCATGAAAATGTTACATTTTTTTGAAGCCGAAATACTTCATGAAAATGGTCAACTTTTTTGAAGCCGAGATCTTTCCATGAAAATTTTCAACTTTTTGAAACGAAATCTTTTCATGAAAATTTTCAACTTTTTTGAAGCCGAAATCTTTTCATGAAAATGGTCAACTTTTTTGAAGCCGAAATCTTTTCATGAAAATTTTCAACTTTTTGAAGCCGAAATATTTTCATGAAAATTTTTAACTTTTTTGAAGTAGAAATCTTTTCATGAAAATCTTAGACTTTTTTGAAGTCGAAATCTTTTCATGTAAATTTTCAACTTTTTTGAAGCAGAAATCTTTTCATGAAAATGTTCAACTTTTTTGAAGCCGAAATCTTTTCATGAAAATGTTCAACTTTTTTGAAGCCGAAATCTTTTCATGAAAATGTTCCATTTTTTTGAAGCCGAAATACTTCATGAAAATTTTCAACTTTTTGAAACCGAAATCTTTTCATGAAAATTTTCAACTTTTTTGAAGCAGAAATCTTTTCATGAAAATGTTCAACTTTTTTGAAGCCGAAATCTTTTCATGAAAATGTTCCATTTTTTTGAAGCCGAAATACTTCATGAAAATTTTCAACTTTTTGAATCCAAAATCTTTTCATGAAAATGTTCAACTTTTTTGAAGCCGAAATCTTTTCATGAAAATGTTCAACTTTTTTGAAGCCGAAATCTTTTCATGAAAATGGTCAACTTTTTTGAAGCCGAAATCGTTTCATGAAAATTTTCAACTTTTTGAAGCCGAAATCTTTTCATGAAAATTTTCAACTTTTTTGAAGCAGAAATCTTTTTATGAAAATGTTCAACTTTTTTGAAGCTGAAATCTTTTCATGAAAATGTTCAACTTTTTTGAAGCCGAAATCTTTTCATGAAAATGTTCAACTTTTTTGAAGCCGAGATCTTTTCATGAAAATTTTCAACTTTTTGAAACCGAATTCTTTTCATGAAAATTTTCAACTTTTTTGAAGCCGAAATCTTTTGATGAAAATGGTCAACTTTTTTGAAGCCGAAATCTTTTCATGAAAATGTTACATTTTTTTGAATCCGAAATACTTCATGAAAATTTTCAACTTTTTTGAAGCCGAAATCTTTTCATGAAAATGTTTAACTTTTTTGAAGCCGAAATCTTTTCATGAAAATTTTCAACTTTTTGAAACCAAAATCTTTTCATGAAAATTTTCAACTTTTTTGAAGCAGAAATCTTTTCATGAAAATTTTCAACTTTTTTGAAGCCGAAATCTTTTCATGAAAATGTTACATTTTTTTGAAGCCGAAATACTTCATGAAAATGGTCAACTTTTTTGAAGCCGAAATCTTTTCATGAAAATGTTACATTTTTTTGAAGCCGAAATACTTCATGAAAATTTTCAACTTTTTTGAAGCCGAGATCTTTCCATGAAAATTTTCAACTTTTTGAAACCGAAATCTTTTCATGAAAATTTTCAACTTTTTTGAAGCCGAAATCTTTTCATGAAAATGGTCAACTTTTTTGAAGCCGAAATCTTTTCATGAAAATTTTCAACTTTTTGAAGCCGAAATATTTTCATGAAAATTTTTAACTTTTTTGAAGTAGAAATCTTTTCATGAAAATCTTAGACTTTTTTGAAGTCGAAATCTTTTCATGTAAATTTTCAACTTTTTTGAAGCAGAAATCTTTTCATGAAAATGTTCAACTTTTTTGAAGCCGAAATCTTTTCATGAAAATGTTCAACTTTTTTGAAGCCGAAATCTTTTCATGAAAATGTTCCATTTTTTTGAAGCCGAAATACTTCATGAAAATTTTCAACTTTTTGAAACCGAAATCTTTTCATGAAAATTTTCAACTTTTTTGAAGCAGAAATCTTTTCATGAAAATGTTCAACTTTTTTGAAGCCGAAATCTTTTCATGAAAATGTTCCATTTTTTTGAAGCCGAAATACTTCATGAAAATTTTCAACTTTTTGAATCCAAAATCTTTTCATGAAAATGTTCAACTTTTTTGAAGCCGAAATCTTTTCATGAAAATGTTCAACTTTTTTGAAGCCGAAATCTTTTCATGAAAATGGTCAACTTTTTTGAAGCCGAAATCGTTTCATGAAAATTTTCAACTTTTTGAAGCCGAAATCTTTTCATGAAAATTTTCAACTTTTTTGAAGCAGAAATCTTTTTATGAAAATGTTCAACTTTTTTGAAGCTGAAATCTTTTCATGAAAATGTTCAACTTTTTTGAAGCCGAAATCTTTTCATGAAAATGTTCAACTTTTTTGAAGCCGAGATCTTTTCATGAAAATTTTCCACTTTTTGAAACCGAATTCTTTTCATGAAAATTTTCAACTTTTTTGAAGCCGAAATCTTTTGATGAAAATGGTCAACTTTTTTGAAGCCGAAATCTTTTCATGAAAATGTTACATTTTTTTGAATCCGAAATACTTCATGAAAATTTTCAACTTTTTTGAAGCCGAAATCTTTTCATGAAAATGTTTAACTTTTTTGAAGCCGAAATCTTTTCATGAAAATGGTCAACTTTTTTGAAGCCGAAATCTTTTCATGAAAATGTTCATTTTTTTTGAAGCCGAAATCTTTTCATGAAAATGTTCCATTTTTTTGAAGCCAAAATACTTCATGAAAATTTTCAACTTTTTTGAAGTCGAAATCTTTTCATGTAAATTTTCAACTTTTTTGAAGCCGAAATCTTTTCATGAAAATGTTCAACTTTTTTGAAGCCGAAATCTTTTCATGAAAATGTTCCATTTTTTTCAAACCGAAATACTTCATGAAAATTTTCAACTTTTTTGAAGCCGAAATCTTTTCATGAAAATGTTCAACTTTTTTGAAGCCGAAATCTTTTCATGAAAATGGTCAACTTTTTTGAAGCCGAAATCGTTTCATGAAAATTTTCAACTTTTTGAAGCCGAAATCTTTTCATGAAAATTTTCAACTTTTTTGAAGCAGAAATCTTTTTATGAAAATGTTCAACTTTTTTGAAGCTGAAATCTTTTCATGAAAATGTTCAACTTTTTTGAAGCCGAAATCTTTTCATGAAAATGTTCAACTTTTTTGAAGCCGAGATCTTTTCATGAAAATTTTCAACTTTTTGAAACCGAATTCTTTTCATGAAAATTTTCAACTTTTTTGAAGCCGAAATCTTTTGATGAAAATGGTCAACTTTTTTGAAGCCGAAATCTTTTCATGAAAATGTTACATTTTTTTGAATCCGAAATACTTCATGAAAATTTTCAACTTTTTTGAAGCCGAAATCTTTTCATGAAAATGTTTAACTTTTTTGAAGCCGAAATCTTTTCATGAAAATTTTCAACTTTTTGAAACCAAAATCTTTTCATGAAAATTTTCAACTTTTTTGAAGCAGAAATCTTTTCATGAAAATTTTCAACTTTTTTGAAGCCGAAATCTTTTCATGAAAATGTTACATTTTTTTGAAGCCGAAATACTTCATGAAAATGGTCAACTTTTTTGAAGCCGAAATCTTTTCATGAAAATGTTACATTTTTTTGAAGCCGAAATACTTCATGAAAATTTTCAACTTTTTTGAAGCCGAGATCTTTCCATGAAAATTTTCAACTTTTTGAAACCGAAATCTTTTCATGAAAATTTTCAACTTTTTTGAAGCCGAAATCTTTTCATGAAAATGGTCAACTTTTTTGAAGCCGAAATCTTTTCATGAAAATTTTCAACTTTTTGAAGCCGAAATATTTTCATGAAAATTTTTAACTTTTTTGAAGTAGAAATCTTTTCATGAAAATCTTAGACTTTTTTGAAGTCGAAATCTTTTCATGTAAATTTTCAACTTTTTTGAAGCAGAAATCTTTTCATGAAAATGTTCAACTTTTTTGAAGCCGAAATCTTTTCATGAAAATGTTCAACTTTTTTGAAGCCGAAATCTTTTCATGAAAATGTTCCATTTTTTTGAAGCCGAAATACTTCATGAAAATTTTCAACTTTTTGAAACCGAAATCTTTTCATGAAAATTTTCAACTTTTTTGAAGCAGAAATCTTTTCATGAAAATGTTCAACTTTTTTGAAGCCGAAATCTTTTCATGAAAATGTTCCATTTTTTTGAAGCCGAAATACTTCATGAAAATTTTCAACTTTTTGAATCCAAAATCTTTTCATGAAAATGTTCAACTTTTTTGAAGCCGAAATCTTTTCATGAAAATGTTCATCTTTTTTGAAGCCGAAATCTTTTCATGAAAATGGTCAACTTTTTTGAAGCCGAAATCGTTTCATGAAAATTTTCAACTTTTTGAAGCCGAAATCTTTTCATGAAAATTTTCAACTTTTTTGAAGCAGAAATCTTTTTATGAAAATGTTCAACTTTTTTGAAGCTGAAATCTTTTCATGAAAATGTTCAACTTTTTTGAAGCCGAAATCTTTTCATGAAAATGTTCAACTTTTTTGAAGCCGAGATCTTTTCATGAAAATTTTCAACTTTTTGAAACCGAATTCTTTTCATGAAAATTTTCAACTTTTTTGAAGCCGAAATCTTTTGATGAAAATGGTCAACTTTTTTGAAGCCGAAATCTTTTCATGAAAATGTTACATTTTTTTGAATCCGAAATACTTCATGAAAATTTTCAACTTTTTTGAAGCCGAAATCTTTTCATGAAAATGTTTAACTTTTTTGAAGCCGAAATCTTTTCATGAAAATTTTCAACTTTTTGAAACCAAAATCTTTTCATGAAAATTTTCAACTTTTTTGAAGCAGAAATCTTTTCATGAAAATTTTCAACTTTTTTGAAGCCGAAATCTTTTCATGAAAATGTTACATTTTTTTGAAGCCGAAATACTTCATGAAAATGGTCAACTTTTTTGAAGCCGAAATCTTTTCATGAAAATGTTACATTTTTTTGAAGCCGAAATACTTCATGAAAATTTTCAACTTTTTTGAAGCCGAGATCTTTCCATGAAAATTTTCAACTTTTTGAAACCGAAATCTTTTCATGAAAATTTTCAACTTTTTTGAAGCCGAAATCTTTTCATGAAAATGTTCAACTTTTTTGAAGCCGAAATCTTTTCATGAAAATTTTCAACTTTTTTGAAGCCGAAATCTTTTCATGAAAATGTTCATTTTTTTTGAAGCCGAAATCTTTTCATGAAAATTTTCCATTTTTTTGAAGCCAAAATACTTCATGAAAATTTTCAACTTTTTTGAAGTCGAAATCTTTTCATGTAAATTTTCAACTTTTTTGAAGCCGAAATCTTTTCATGAAAATGTTCCATTTTTTTCAAACCGAAATACTTCATGAAAATTTTCAACTTTTTTGAAGCCGAAATCTTTTCATGAAAATGTTCAACTTTTTTGAAGCCGAAATCTTTTCATGAAAATTTTCAACTTTTTTGAAGCAGAAATCTTTTCATGAAAATCTTAGACTTTTTTGAAGTCTAAATCTTTTCATGTAAATTTTCAACTTTTTTGAAGCCGAAATCTTTTCATGAAAATGTTACATTTTTTTGAAGCCGAAATACTTCATGAAAATGGTCAACTTTTTTGAAGCCGAAATCTTTTCATGAAAATGTTACATTTTTTTGAAGCCGAAATACTTCATGAAAATTTTCAACTTTTTTGAAGCCGAGATCTTTCCATGAAAATTTTCAACTTTTTGAAACCGAAATCTTTTCATGAAAATTTTCAACTTTTTTGAAGCCGAAATCTTTTCATGAAAATGGTCAACTTTTTTGAAGCCGAAATCTTTTCATGAAAATGTTCATTTTTTTTGAAGCCGAAATCTTTTCATGAAAATGTTCCATTTTTTTGAAGCCAAAATACTTCATGAAAATTTTCAACTTTTTTGAAGTCGAAATCTTTTCATGTAAATTTTCAACTTTTTTGAAGCCGAAATCTTTTCATGAAAATGTTCAACTTTTTTGAAGCCGAAATCTTTTCATGAAAATGTTCCATTTTTTTCAAACCGAAATACTTCATGAAAATTTTCAACTTTTTTGAAGCCGAAATCTTTTCATGAAAATGTTCAACTTTTTTGAAGCCGAAATCTTTTCATGAAAATCTTAGACTTTTTTGAAGTCGAAATCTTTTCATGTAATTTTTCAACTTTTTTGAAGCCGAAATCTTTTCATGAAAATGGTCAACTTTTTTGAAGCCGAAATCGTTTCATGAAAATTTTCAACTTTTTGAAGCCGAAATCTTTTCATGAAAATTTTCAACTTTTTTGAAGCCGAAATCTTTTCATGAAAATGGTCAACTTTTTTGAAGCCGAAATCTTTTCATGAAAATGTTACATTTTTTTGAATCCGAAATACTTCATGAAAATTTTCAACTTTTTTGAAGCCGAAATCTTTTCATGAAAATGTTTAACTTTTTTGAAGCCGAAATCTTTTCATGAAAATTTTCAACTTTTTGAAACCAAAATCTTTTCATGAAAATTTTCAACTTTTTTGAAGCAGAAATCTTTTCATGAAAATGTTCAACTTTTTTGAAGCCGAAATCTTTTCATGAAAATGTTACATTTTTTTGAAGCCGAAATACTTCATGAAAATGGTCAACTTTTTTGAAGCCGAAATCTTTTCATGAAAATGTTACATTTTTTTGAAGCCGAAATACTTCATGAAAATTTTCAACTTTTTTGAAGCCGAGATCTTTCCATGAAAATTTTCAACTTTTTGAAACCGAAATCTTTTCATGAAAATTTTCAACTTTTTGAAGTCGAAATCTTTTCATGTAAATTTTCAACTTTTTTGAAGCAGAAATCTTTTCATGAAAATGTTCAACTTTTTTGAAGTCGAAATCTTTTCATGAAAATGTTCCATTTTTTTCAAACCGAAATACTTCATGAAAATTTTCAACCTTTTTGAAGCCGAAATCTTTTCATGAAAATGTTCAACTTTTTTGAAGCCGAAATCTTTTCATGAAAATTTTCAACTTTTTGAAGCCGAAATCTTTTCATGAAAATTTTCAACTTTTTTGAAGCAGAAATCTTTTCATGAAAATCTTAGACTTTTTTGAAGTCGAAATCTTTTCATGTAAATTTTCAACTTTTTTGAAGCAGAAATCTTTTCATGAAAATGTTCAACTTTTTTGAAGCCGAAATCTTTTCATGAAAATGTTCCATTTTTTTGAAGCCGAAATACTTCATGAAAATGTTCAACTTTTTTGAAGCCGAAATCTTTTCATGAAAATGTTCAACTTTTTTGAAGCAGAAATCTTTTCATGAAAATCTTAGACTTTTTTGAAGCCGAAATCTTTTCATGAAAATGTTCAACTTTTTTGAAGCCGAAATCTTTTCATGAAAATTTTCAACTTTTTGAAGCCGAAATCTTTTCATGAAAATTTTCAACTTTTTTGAAGCAGAAATCTTTTCATGAAAATCTTAGACTTTTTTGAAGTCTAAATCTTTTCATGTAAATTTTCAACTTTTTTGAAGTCAAAATCTTTTTATGTAAATTTTCAACTTTTTTGAAGCAGAAATCTTTTCATGAAAATGTTCAACTTTTTTGAAGCCGAAATCTTTTCATGAAAATGTTCAACTTTTTTGAAGCCGAAATCTTTTCATGAAAATTTTCAACTTTTTGAAGCAGAAATCTTTTCATGAAAATTTTCAACTTTTTTGAAGCAGAAATCGTTTCATGAAAATTTTCAACTTTTTGAAGCCGAAATCTTTTCATGAAAATTTTCAACTTTTTTGAAGCAGAAATCTTTTCATGAAAATGTTCAACTTTTTTGAAGCCGAAATCTTTTCATGAAAATGGTCAACTTTTTTGAATCCGAAATCGTTTCATGAAAATTTTCAACTTTTTGAAGCCGAAATCTTTTCAGGAAAATTTTCAACTTTTTTGAAGCCGAAATCTTTTCATGAAAATGTTTAACTTTTTTGAAGCCGAAATCTTTTCATGAAAATTTTCAACTTTTTGAAACCAAAATCTTTTCATGAAAATTTTCAACTTTTTTGAAGCAGAAATCTTTTCATGAAAATGTTCAACTTTTTTGAAGCCGAAATCTTTTCATGAAAATGTTACATTTTTTTGAAGCCGAAATACTTCATGAAAATGGTCAACTTTTTTGAAGCCGAAATCTTTTCATGAAAATGTTACATTTTTTTGAAGCCGAAATACTTCATGAAAATTTTCAACTTTTTTGAAGCCGAGATCTTTCCATGAAAATTTTCAACTTTTTGAAACCGAAATCTTTTCATGAAAATTTTCAACTTTTTTGAAGCCGAAATCTTTTCATGAAAATGGTCAACTTTTTTGAAGCCGAAATCTTTTCATGAAAATGTTCATTTTTTTTGAAGCCGAAATCTTTTCATGAAAATGTTCCATTTTTTTGAAGCCAAAATACTTCATGAAAATTTTCAACTTTTTTGAAGTCGAAATCTTTTCATGTAAATTTTCAACTTTTTTGAAGCAGAAATCTTTTCATGAAAATGTTCAACTTTTTTGAAGTCGAAATCTTTTCATGAAAATGTTCCATTTTTTTCAAACCGAAATACTTCATGAAAATTTTCAACCTTTTTGAAGCCGAAATCTTTTCATGAAAATGTTCAACTTTTTTGAAGCCGAAATCTTTTCATGAAAATTTTCAACTTTTTGAAGCCGAAATCTTTTCATGAAAATTTTCAACTTTTTTGAAGCAGAAATCTTTTCATGAAAATCTTAGACTTTTTTGAAGTCGAAATCTTTTCATGTAAATTTTCAACTTTTTTGAAGCAGAAATCTTTTCATGAAAATGTTCAACTTTTTTGAAGCCGAAATCTTTTCATGAAAATGTTCCATTTTTTTGAAGCCGAAATACTTCATGAAAATTTCAACTTTTTTGAAGTCGAAATCTTTTCATAAAAATTTTCAACTTTTTTGAACCAGAAATCTTTTCATGAAAATCTTAGACTTTTTTGAAGTCGAAATCTTTTCATGTAAATTTTCAACTTTTTTGAAGCAGAAATCTTTTCATGAAAATGTTCAACTTTTTTGAAGCCGAAATCTTTTCATGAAAATGTTCCATTTTTTTGAAGCCGAAATACTTCATGAAAATTTTCAACTTTTTTGAAGTCGAAATCTTTTTATGTAAATTTTCAACTTTTTTGAAGCAGAAATCTTTTCATAAAAATGTTCAACTTTTTTGAAGCCGAAATCTTTTCATGAAAATGTTACATTTTTTTGAAGCCGAAATACTTCATGAAAATTTTCAACTTTTTGAAACCGAAATCTTTTCATGAAAATTTTCAACTTTTTTGAAGCCGAAATCTTTTCATGAAAATGGTCAACTTTTTTGAAGCCGAAATCTTTTCATGAAAATTTTCAACTTTTTGAAGTCAAAATATTTTCATGAAAATTTTCAACTTTTTTGAAGCAGAAATCTTTTCATGAAAATCTTAGACTTTTTTGAAGTCTAAATCTTTTCATGTAAATTTTCAACTGTTTTGAAGTCAAAATCTTTTTATGTAAATTTTCAACTTTTTTGAAGCAGAAATCTTTTCATGAAAATGTTCAACTTTTTTGAAGCCGAAATCTTTTCATGAAAATGTTCCATTTTTTTGAAGCCGAAATACTTCATGAAAATTTTCAACTTTTTTGAAGCCGAAATCTTTTCATGAAAATGTTCATTTTTTTTGAAGCCGAAATCTTTTCATGAAAATTTTCCATTTTTTTGAAGCCAAAATACTTCATGAAAATTTTCAACTTTTTTGAAGTCGAAATCTTTTCATGTAAATTTTCAACTTTTTTGAAGCCGAAATCTTTTCATGAAAATGTTCCATTTTTTTCAAACCGAAATACTTCATGAAAATTTTCAACTTTTTTGAAGCCGAAATCTTTTCATGAAAATGTTCAACTTTTTTGAAGCCGAAATCTTTTCATGAAAATTTTCAACTTTTTTGAAGCAGAAATCTTTTCATGAAAATCTTAGACTTTTTTGAAGTCTAAATCTTTTCATGTAAATTTTCAACTTTTTTGAAGCCGAAATCTTTTCATGAAAATGTTACATTTTTTTGAAGCCGAAATACTTCATGAAAATGGTCAACTTTTTTGAAGCCGAAATCTTTTCATGAAAATGTTACATTTTTTTGAAGCCGAAATACTTCATGAAAATTTTCAACTTTTTTGAAGCCGAGATCTTTCCATGAAAATTTTCAACTTTTTGAAACCGAAATCTTTTCATGAAAATTTTCAACTTTTTTGAAGCCGAAATCTTTTCATGAAAATGGTCAACTTTTTTGAAGCCGAAATCTTTTCATGAAAATGTTCATTTTTTTTGAAGCCGAAATCTTTTCATGAAAATGTTCCATTTTTTTGAAGCCAAAATACTTCATGAAAATTTTCAACTTTTTTGAAGTCGAAATCTTTTCATGTAAATTTTCAACTTTTTTGAAGCCGAAATCTTTTCATGAAAATGTTCAACTTTTTTGAAGCCGAAATCTTTTCATGAAAATGTTCCATTTTTTTCAAACCGAAATACTTCATGAAAATTTTCAACTTTTTTGAAGCCGAAATCTTTTCATGAAAATGTTCAACTTTTTTGAAGCCGAAATCTTTTCATGAAAATCTTAGACTTTTTTGAAGTAGAAATCTTTTCATGTAATTTTTCAACTTTTTTGAAGCCGAAATCTTTTCATGAAAATGGTCAACTTTTTTGAAGCCGAAATCGTTTCATGAAAATTTTCAACTTTTTGAAGCCGAAATCTTTTCATGAAAATTTTCAACTTTTTTGAAGCCGAAATCTTTTCATGAAAATGGTCAACTTTTTTGAAGCCGAAATCTTTTCATGAAAATGTTACATTTTTTTGAATCCGAAATACTTCATGAAAATTTTCAACTTTTTTGAAGCCGAAATCTTTTCATGAAAATGTTTAACTTTTTTGAAGCCGAAATCTTTTCATGAAAATTTTCAACTTTTTGAAACCAAAATCTTTTCATGAAAATTTTCAACTTTTTTGAAGCAGAAATCTTTTCATGAAAATGTTCAACTTTTTTGAAGCCGAAATCTTTTCATGAAAATGTTACATTTTTTTGAAGCCGAAATACTTCATGAAAATGGTCAACTTTTTTGAAGCCGAAATCTTTTCATGAAAATGTTACATTTTTTTGAAGCCGAAATACTTCATGAAAATTTTCAACTTTTTTGAAGCCGAGATCTTTCCATGAAAATTTTCAACTTTTTGAAACCGAAATCTTTTCATGAAAATTTTCAACTTTTTTGAAGCCGAAATCTTTTCATGAAAATGGTCAACTTTTTTGAAGCCGAAATCTTTTCATGAAAATGTTCATTTTTTTTGAAGCCGAAATCTTTTCATGAAAATGTTCCATTTTTTTGAAGCCAAAATACTTCATGAAAATTTTCAACTTTTTTGAAGTCGAAATCTTTTCATGTAAATTTTCAACTTTTTTGAAGCAGAAATCTTTTCATGAAAATGTTCAACTTTTTTGAAGTCGAAATCTTTTCATGAAAATGTTCCATTTTTTTCAAACCGAAATACTTCATGAAAATTTTCAACCTTTTTGAAGCCGAAATCTTTTCATGAAAATGTTCAACTTTTTTGAAGCCGAAATCTTTTCATGAAAATTTTCAACTTTTTGAAGCCGAAATCTTTTCATGAAAATTTTCAACTTTTTTGAAGCAGAAATCTTTTCATGAAAATCTTAGACTTTTTTGAAGTCGAAATCTTTTCATGTAAATTTTCAACTTTTTTGAAGCAGAAATCTTTTCATGAAAATGTTCAACTTTTTTGAAGCCGAAATCTTTTCATGAAAATGTTCCATTTTTTTGAAGCCGAAATACTTCATGAAAATTTTCAACTTTTTTGAAGCCGAAATCTTTTCATGAAAATGTTCAACTTTTTTGAAGCAGAAATCTTTTCATGAAAATCTTAGACTTTTTTGAAGCCGAAATCTTTTCATGAAAATGTTCAACTTTTTTGAAGCCGAAATCTTTTCATGAAAATTTTCAACTTTTTGAAGCCGAAATCTTTTCATGAAAATTTTCAACTTTTTTGAAGCAGAAATCTTTTCATGAAAATCTTAGACTTTTTTGAAGTCTAAATCTTTTCATGTAAATTTTCAACTTTTTTGAAGTCAAAATCTTTTTATGTAAATTTTCAACTTTTTTGAAGCAGAAATCTTTTCATGAAAATGTTCAACTTTTTTGAAGCCGAAATCTTTTCATGAAAATGTTCCATTTTTTTGAAGCCGAAATACTTCATGAAAATTTTCAACTTTTTGAATCCAAAATCTTTTCATGAAAATGTTCAACTTTTTTGAAGCCGAAATCTTTTCATGAAAATGGTCAACTTTTTTGAAGCCGAAATCGTTTCATGAAAATGTTCAACTTTTTTGAAGTCGAAATCTTTTCATGTAAATTTTCAACTTTTTTGAAACCGAAATCTTTTCATGTAAATGTTCAACTTTTTTGAAGCCGAAATCTTTTCATGAAAATTTTCAACTTTTTGAAGCAGAAATCTTTTCATGAAAATTTTCAACTTTTTTGAAGCAGAAATCGTTTCATGAAAATTTTCAACTTTTTGAAGCCGAAATCTTTTCATGAAAATTTTCAACTTTTTTGAAGCCGAAATCTTTTCATGAAAATGGTCAACTTTTTTGAATCCGAAATCGTTTCATGAAAATTTTCAACTTTTTGAAGCCGAAATCTTTTCATGAAAATTTTCAACTTTTTTGAAGCCGAAATCTTTTCATGAAAATGTTTAACTTTTTTGAAGCCGAAATCTTTTCATGAAAATTTTCAACTTTTTGAAACCAAAATCTTTTCATGAAAATTTTCAACTTTTTTGAAGCAGAAATCTTTTCATGAAAATGTTCAACTTTTTTGAAGCCGAAATCTTTTCATGAAAATGTTCCATTTTTTTGAAGCCGAAATACTTCATGAAAATTTTCAACTTTTTTGAAGTCGAAATCTTTTTATGTAAATTTTCAACTTTTTTGAAGCAGAAATCTTTTCATAAAAATGTTCAACTTTTTTGAAGCCGAAATCTTTTCATGAAAATGTTACATTTTTTTGAAGCCGAAATACTTCATGAAAATTTTCAACTTTTTGAAACCGAAATCTTTTGATGAAAATTTTCAACTTTTTTGAAGCCGAAATCTTTACATGAAAATGGTCAACTTTTTTGAAGCCGAAATCTTTTCATGAAAATTTTCAACTTTTTGAAGTCAAAATATTTTCATGAAAATTTTCAACTTTTTTGAAGCAGAAATCTTTTCATGAAAATCTTAGACTTTTTTGAAGTCTAAATCTTTTCATGTAAATTTTCAACTGTTTTGAAGTCAAAATCTTTTTATGTAAATTTTCAACTTTTTTGAAGCAGAAATCTTTTCATGAAAATGTTCAACTTTTTTGAAGCCGAAATCTTTTCATGAAAATGTTCCATTTTTTTGAAGCCGAAATACTTCATGAAAATTTTCAACTTTTTGAATCCAAAATCTTTTCATGAAAATGTTCAACTTTTTTGAAGCCGAAATCTTTTCATGAAAATGTTCAACTTTTTTGAAGCCGAGATCTTTTCATGAAAATTTTCAACTTTTTGAATCCAAAATCTTTTCATGAAAATGTTCAACTTTTTTGAAGCCGAAATCTTTTCATGAAAATGTTCAACTTTTTTGAAGCCGAAATCTTTTCATGAAAATGGTCAACTTTTTTGAAGCCGAAATCGTTTCATGAAAATTTTCAACTTTTTGAAGCCGAAATCTTTTCATGAAAATTTTCAACTTTTTTGAAGCAGAAATCTTTTCATGAAAATGTTCAACTTTTTTGAAGCTGAAATCTTTTCATGAAAATGTTCAACTTTTTTGAAGCCGAAATCTTTTCATGAAAATGTTCAACTTTTTTGAAGCCGAGATCTTTTCATGAAAATTTTCAACTTTTTGAAACCGAATTCTTTTCATGAAAATTTTCAACTTTTTTGAAGCCGAAATCTTTTCATGAAAATGGTCAACTTTTTTGAAGCCGAAATCTTTTCATGAAAATGTTACATTTTTTTGAATCCGAAATACTTCATGAAAATTTTCAACTTTTTTGAAGCCGAAATCTTTTCATGAAAATGTTACATTTTTTTGAAGCCGAAATACTTCATGAAAATGGTCAACTTTTTTGAAGCCGAAATCTTTTCATGAAAATGTTACATTTTTTTGAAGCCGAAATACTTCATGAAAATGGTCAACTTTTTTGAAGCAGAAATCTTTTCATGAAAATTTTCAACTTTTTTGAAGCCGAAATCTTTTCATGAAAATGGTCAACTTTTTTGAAGCCGAAATCTTTTCATGAAAATGTTCATTTTTTTTGAAGCCGAAATCTTTTCATGAAAATGTTCCATTTTTTTGAAGCCAAAATACTTCATGAAAATTTTCAACTTTTTTGAAGTCGAAATCTTTTCATGTAAATTTTCAACTTTTTTGAAGCCGAAATCTTTTCATGAAAATGTTCAACTTTTTTGAAGCCGAAATCTTTTCATGAAAATTTTCAACTTTTTGAAGCCGAAATCTTTTCATGAAAATCTTAGACTTTTTTGAAGTCGAAATCTTTTCATGTAAATTTTCAACTTTTTGAAGTCAAAATATTTTCATGAAAATTTTCAACTTTTTTGAAGCAGAAATCTTTTCATGAAAATCTTAGACTTTTTTGAAGTCTAAATCTTTTCATGTAAATTTTCAACTTTTTTGAAGTCGAAATCTTTTCATGAAAATTTTCAACTTTTTGAAGCCGAAATCTTTTCATGAAAATGTTCCATTTTTTTGAAGCCGAAATACTTCATGAAAATTTTCAACTTTTTTGAAGTCGAAATCTTTTTATGTAAATTTTCAACTTTTTTGAAGCAGAAATCTTTTCATAAAAATGTTACATTTTTTTGAATCCGAAATACTTCATGAAAATTTTCAACTTTTTTGAAGTCGAAATCTTTTTATGTAAATTTTCAACTTTTTTGAAGCCGAAATCTTTTCATGAAAATGTTACATTTTTTTGAATCCGAAATACTTCATGAAAATTTTCAACTTTTTGAAACCGAAATCTTTTCATGAAAATCTTAGACTTTTTTTAAGTCTAAATCTTTTCATGTAAATTTTAAACTTTTTTGAAGTCAAAATCTTTTTATGTAAATTTTCAACTTTTTTGAAGCAGAAATCTTTTCATGAAAATGTTCAACTTTTTTGAAGCCGAAATCTTTTCATGAAAATGTTCCATTTTTTTGAAGCCGAAATACTTCATGAAAATTTTCAACTTTTTGAATCCAAAATCTTTTCATGAAAATGTTCAACTTTTTTGAAGCCGAGATCTTTTCATGAAAATGTTCAACTTTTTTGAAGCCGAGATCTTTTCATGAAAATTTTCAACTTTTTGAATCCGAAATCTTTTCATGAAAATTTTAAACTTTTTTGAAGCCGAAATCTTTTCATGAAAATGGTCAACTTTTTTGAAGCCGAAATCGTTTCATGAAAATTTTCAACTTTTTGAAGCCGAAATCTTTTCATGAAAATGTTCAACTTTTTTGAAGCCGTAATCTTTTCATGAAAATGTTCAACTTTTTTGAAGCCGAGATCTTTTCATGAAAATGTTCAACTTTTTTGAAGTCGAAATCTTTTCATGAAAATGTTCAACTTTTTTGAAGCCGAGATCTTTTCATGAAAATGTTCAACTTTTTTGAAGCCGAAATCGTTTCATGAAAATTTTCAACTTTTTGAAGCCGAAATCTTTTCATGAAAATGTTCAACTTTTTTGAAGCCGAAATCTTTTCATGAAAATGTTCAACTTTTTTGAAGCAGAAATCTTTTCATGAAAATCTTAGACTTTTTTGAAGTCGAAATCTTTTCATGTAAATTTTCAACTTTTTTGAAGTCAAAATCTTTTCATGTAAATTTTCAACTTTTTTGAAGCAGAAATCTTTTCATGAAAATGTTCAACTTTTTTGAAGCCGAAATCTTTTCATGAAAATGTTCAACTTTTTTGAAGCCGAAATCTTTTCATGAAAATGTTCCATTTTTTTGAAGCCGAAATACTTCATGAAAATTTTCAACTTTTTGAAACCAAAATCTTTTCATGAAAATTTTCAACTTTTTTGAAGCCGAAATCTTTTCATGAAAATGTTCAACTTTTTTGAAGCCGAGATCTTTTCATGAAAATTTTCAACTTTTTGGAACTGAAATCTTTTCATGAAAATTTTCAACTTTTTTGAAGCCGAAATCTTTTCATGAAAATTTTCAACTTTTTTGAAGCCGAGATCTTTTCATGAAAATTTTCAACTTTTTGGAACTGAAATCTTTTCATGAAAATGTTCAACTTTTTTGAAGCAGAAATCTTTTCATGAAAATGTTCAACTTTTTTGAAGCCGAAATCTTTTCATGAAAATGTTCAACTTTTTTGAAGCAGAAATCTTTTCATGAAAATCTTAGACTTTTTTGAAGTCTAAATCTTTTCATGTAAATTTTCAACTTTTTTGAAGTCAAAATCTTTTTATGTAAATTTTCAACTTTTTTGAAGCAGAAATCTTTTCATGAAAATGTTCAACTTTTTTGAAGCCGAAATCTTTTCATGAAAATGTTCCATTTTTTTGAAGCCGAAATACTTCATGAAAATTTTCAACTTTTTGAATCCAAAATCTTTTCATGAAAATGTTCAACTTTTTTGAAGCCGAAATCTTTTCATGAAAATGTTCAACTTTTTTGAAGCCGAAATCTTTTCATGAAAATGTTACATTTTTTTGAAGCCGAAATACTTCATGAAAATTTTCAACTTTTTTGAAGCCGAGATCTTTCCATGAAAATTTTCAACTTTTTGAAACCGAAATCTTTTCATGAAAATTTTCAACTTTTTTGAAGCCGAAATCTTTTCATGAAAATGGTCAACTTTTTTGAAGCCGAAATCTTTTCATGAAAATGTTCATTTTTTTTGAAGCCGAAATCTTTTCATGAAAATGTTCCATTTTTTTGAAGCCAAAATACTTCATGAAAATTTTCAACTTTTTTGAAGTCGAAATCTTTTCATGTAAATTTTCAACTTTTTTGAAGCCGAAATCTTTTCATGAAAATGTTCAACTTTTTTGAAGCCGAGATCTTTTCATGAAAATTTTCAACTTTTTGCAACTGAAATCTTTTCATGAAAATTTTCAACTTTTTTGAAGCCGAAATCTTTTCATGAAAATTTTCAACTTTTTTGAAGCCGAGATCTTTTCATGAAAATTTTCAACTTTTTGAAACCGAAACCTTTTCATGAAAATTTTCAACTTTTTTGAAGCAGAAATCTTTTCATGAAAATCTTAAACTTTTTTGAAGTCGAAATCTTTTCATGAAAATGGTCAACTTTTTTGAAGCCGAAATCTTTTCATGAAAATTTTCAACTTTTTGAAGCCGAAATATTTTCATGAAAATTTTGAACTTTTTTGAAGCAGAAATCTTTTCATGAAAATTTTAGACTTTTTTGAAGTCGAAATCTTTTCATGTAAATTTTCAACTTTTTTGAAGCCGAAATCTTTTCATGAAAATGGTCAACTTTTTTGAAGCCGAAATCTTTTCATGAAAATTTTCAACTTTTTTGAAGCAGAAATCTTTTCATGAAAATCTTAGACTTTTTTGAAGCAGAAATCTTTTCATGAAAATGTTCAACTTTTTTGAAGCCGAAATATTTTCATGAAAATGTTCAACTTTTTTGAAGCCGAAATCTTTTCATGAAAATGTTACATTTTTTTGAAGCCGAAATACTTCATGAAAATTTTCAACTTTTTTGAAGCCGAGATCTTTCCATGAAAATTTTCAACTTTTTGAAGCCGAAATACTTCATGAAAATCTTAGACTTTTTGAAACCAAAATCTTTTCATGAAAATTTTCAACTTTTTTGAAGCCGAAGTCTTTTCATGAAAATGTTCAACTTTTTTGAAGCCGAAATCTTTTCATGAAAATGTTCAACTTTTTTGAAGCCGAAATCTTTTCATGAAAATCTTAGACTTTTTTGAAGTCGAAATCTTTTCATGTAAATTTTCAACTTTTTTGAAACCGAAATCTTTTCATGTAAATTTTCAACTTTTTTGAAGCAGAAATCTTTTCATGAAAATGTTCAACTTTTTTGAAGCCGAAATCTTTTCATGAAAATTTTCAACTTTTTTGAAGCAGAAATCTTTTCATGAAAATCTTAGACTTTTTTGAAGTCGAAATCTTTTCATGTAAATTTTCAACTTTTTTGAAGCAGAAATCTTTTCATTAAAATTTTCGACTTTTTTGAAGCCGAAATCTTTTCATGAAAATTTTCAACTTTTTTGAAGCCGAAATCTTTTCATGAAAATGTTGAACTTTTTTGAAGCCGAGATCTTTTCATTAAAATTTTCAACTTTTTGAAACCGAAATCTTTTCATGAAAATTTTCAACTTTTTTGAAGCCGAAATCTTTTCATGAAAATGTTCAACTTTTTTGAAGCCGAGATCTTTTCATGAAAATTTTCAACTTTTTGAAACCGAAACCTTTTCATGAAAATTTTCAACTTTTTTGAAGCAGAAATCTTTTCATGAAAATGGTCAACTTTTTTGAAGCCGAAATCTTTTCATGAAAATGTTACATTTTTTTCAAGCCGAAATACTACATGAAAATTTTCAACTTTTTTGAAGCCGAGATCTTTTCATGAAAATTTTCAACTTTTTTGAAGCTGAAATCTTTTCATGAAAATGTTCAACTTTTTTGAAGCTGAAATCTTTTCATGAAAATGTTCAACTTTTTTGAAGCCAGATCTTTTCATGAAAATTTTCAACTTTTTGAAACCGAAATCTTTTCATGAAAATTTTCAACTTTTTGAAACCGAAATCTTTTCATGAAAATTTTCAACTTTTTTGAAGCCGAAATCTTTTCATGAAAATTTTCAACTTTTTTGAAGCAGAAATCTTTTCATGAAAATCTTAAACTTTTTTGAAGCCGAAATCTTTTCATGAAAATGTTACATTTTTTTCAAGCCGAAATACTACATGAAAATTTTCAACTTTTTTGAAGCCGAGATCTTTTCATGAAAATTTTCAACTTTTTTGAAGCTGAAATCTTTTCATGAAAATGTTCAACTTTTTTGAAGCTGAAATCTTTTCATGAAAATGTTCAACTTTTTTGAAGCCAGATCTTTTCATGAAAATTTTCAACTTTTTGAAACCGAAATCTTTTCATGAAAATTTTCAACTTTTTTGAAGCCGAAATCTTTTCATGAAAATTTTCAACTTTTTTGAAGCAGAAATCTTTTCATGAAAATCTTAGACTTTTTTGAAGTCGAAATCTTTTCATGTAAATTTTCAACTTTTTTGAAGCAGAAATCTTTTCATGAAAATGTTCAACTTTTTTGAAGCCGAAATCTTTTCATGAAAATGTTCAACTTTTTTGAAGCCGAGTTCTTTTCATGAAAATTTTCAACTTTTTGAAACCGAAATCTTTTCATGAAAATTTTCAACTTTTTTGAAGCCGAAATCTTTTCATGAAAATGTTCAACTTTTTTGAAGCCGAGATCTTTTCATGAAAATTTTCAACTTTTTGAAACCGAAACCTTTTCATGAAAATTTTCAACTTTTTTGAAGCCGAAATCTTTTCATGAAAATTTTCAACTTTTTGAAGCCGAAATCTTTTCATGAAAATGTTCAACTTTTTTGAAGCCGAAATCTTTTCATGAAAATGGTCAACTTTTTTGAAGCCGAAATCTTTTCATGAAAATTTTCAACTTTTTTGAAGCAGAAATCTTTTCATGAAAATTTTCAACTTTTTGAAGCCGAAATCTTTTCATGAAAATTTTCAACTTTTTTGAAGCCGAAATCTTTTCATGAAAATTTTCAACTTTTTGAAGCCGAAATCTTTTCATGAAAATGGTCAACTTTTTTGAAGCCGAAATCTTTTCATGAAAATGGTCAACTTTTTTGAAGCCGAAATCTTTTCATGAAAATTTTCAACTTTTTTGAAGCAGAAATCTTTTCATGAAAATATTAGACTTTTTTGAAGTCGAAATCTTTTCATGTAAATTTTCAACTTTTTTGAAGCAGAAATCTTTTCATTAAAATTTTCGACTTTTTTGAAGCCGAAATCTTTTCATGAAAATTTTCAACTTTTTTGAAGCCGAAATCTTTTCATGAAAATGTTCAACTTTTTTGAAGCCGAGATCTTTTCATTAAAATTTTCAACTTTTTGAAACCGAAATCTTTTCATGAAAATTTTCAACTTTTTTGAAGCCGAAATCTTTTCATGAAAATGTTCAACTTTTTTGAAGCCGAAATCTTTTCATGAAAATGTTACATTTTTTTCAAGCCGAAATACTACATGAAAATTTTCAACTTTTTTGAAGCCGAGATCTTTTCATGAAAATTTTCAACTTTTTTGAAGCTGAAATCTTTTCATGAAAATGTTCAACTTTTTTGAAGCTGAAATCTTTTCATGAAAATGTTCAACTTTTTTGAAGCCAGATCTTTTCATGAAAATTTTCAACTTTTTGAAACCGAAATCTTTTCATGAAAATTTTCAACTTTTTTGAAGCCGAAATCTTTTCATGAAAATTTTCAACTTTTTTGAAGCAGAAATCTTTTCATGAAAATCTTAGACTTTTTTGAAGTCGAAATCTTTTCATGTAAATTTTCAACTTTTTGAAGCCGAAATCTTTTCATGAAAATTTTCAACTTTTTTGAAGCCGAAATCTTTTCATGAAAATGTTCAACTTTTTTGAAGCCGAGTTCTTTTCATGAAAATTTTCAACTTTTTGAAACCGAAATCTTTTCATGAAAATTTTCAACTTTTTTGAAGCCGAAATCTTTTCATGAAAATGTTCAACTTTTTTGAAGCCGAGATCTTTTCATGAAAATTTTCAACTTTTTGAAACCGAAACCTTTTCATGAAAATTTTCAACTTTTTTGAAGCAGAAATCTTTTCATGAAAATCTTAAACTTTTTTGAAGTCGAAATCTTTTCATGAAAATTTTCAACTTTTTTGAAGCCGAAATCTTTTCATGAAAATTTTCAACTTTTTGAAGCCGAAATCTTTTCATGAAAATGTTCAACTTTTTTGAAGCCGAAATCTTTTCATGAAAATGGTCAACTTTTTTGAAGCCGAAATCTTTTCATGAAAATTTTCAACTTTTTTGAAGCAGAAATCTTTTCATGAAAATTTTCAACTTTTTTGAAGCCGAAATCTTTTCATGAAAATTTTCAACTTTTTGAAGCCGAAATCTTTTCATGAAAATGGTCAACTTTTTTGAAGCCGAAATCTTTTCATGAAAATGGTCAACTTTTTTGAAGCCGAAATATTTTCATGAAAATTTTCAACTTTTTTGAAGCCGAAATCTTTTCATGAAAATGTTCAACTTTTTTGAAGCCGAGATCTTTTCAAGAACATTTTCAACTTTTTGAAACCGAAACCTTTTCATGAAAATTTTCAACTTTTTTGAAGCAGAAATCTTTTCATGAAAATCTTAAACTTTTTTGAAGCCGAAATCTTTTCATGAAAATTTTCAACTTTTTTGAAGCCGAAATCTTTTCATGAAAATGTTCCATTTTTTTGAAACCGAAATACTTCATGAAAATTTTCAACTTTTTTGAAGCCGAAATCTTTTCATGAAAATGTTCAACTTTTTTGAAGCCGAAATCTTTTCATGAAAATCTTAGACTTTTTTGAAGTCGAAATCTTTTCATGTAAATTTTCAACTTTTTTGAAACCGAAATCTTTTCATGTAAATTTTCAACTTTTTTGAAGCCGAAATCTTTTCATGAAAATTTTCAACTTTTTTGAAGCCGAAATCTTTTCATGAAAATGTTACATTTTTTTCAAGCCGAAATACTACATGAAAATTTTCAACTTTTTTGAAGCCGAAATCTTTTCATGAAAATGGTCAACTTTTTTGAAGCCGAAATCTTTTCATGAAAATTTTCAACTTTTTTGAAGCAGAAATCTTTTCATGAAAATTTTCAACTTTTTTGAAGCCGAAAACTTTTCATGAAAATTTTCAACTTTTTGAAGCCGAAATCTTTTCATGAAAATGGTCAACTTTTTTGAAGCCGAAATCTTTTCATGAAAATGGTCAACTTTTTTGAAGCCGAAATCTTTTCATGAAAATTTTCAACTTTTTTGAAGCCGAAATCTTTTCATGAAAATGTTCAACTTTTTTGAAGCCGAGATCTTTTCAAGAACATTTTCAACTTTTTGAAACCGAAATCTTTTCATGAAAATTTTCAACTTTTTTGAAGCAGAAATCTTTTCATGAAAATCTTAAACTTTTTTGAAGCCGAAATCTTTTCATGAAAATTTTCAACTTTTTTGAAGCCGAAATCTTTTCATGAAAATTTTCAACTTTTTGAAGCCGAAATCTTTTCATGAAAATGGTCAACTTTTTTGAAGCCGAAATCTTTTCATGAAAATCTTAAACTTTTTTGAAGCCGAAATCTTTTCATGAAAATTTTCAACTTTTTTGAAGCCGAAATCTTTTCATGAAAATGTTCCATTTTTTTGAAACCGAAATACTTCATGAAAATTTTCAACTTTTTTGAAGCCGAAATCTTTTCATGAAAATGTTCAACTTTTTTGAAGCCGAAATCTTTTCATGAAAATCTTAGACTTTTTTGAAGTCGAAATCTTTTCATGTAAATTTTCAACTTTTTTGAAACCGAAATCTTTTCATGTAAATTTTCAACTTTTTTGAAGCCGAAATCTTTTCATGAAAATTTTCAACTTTTTTGAAGCCGAAATCTTTTCATGAAAATGTTACATTTTTTTCAAGCCGAAATACTACATGAAAATTTTCAACTTTTTTGAAGCCGAGATCTTTTCATGAAAATTTTCAACTTTTTGAAACCGAAATCTTTTCATGAAAATTTTCAACTTTTTTGAAGCCGAAATCTTTTCATGAAAATGTTCAACTTTTTTGAAGCCGAGATCTTTTCAAGAACATTTTCAACTTTTTGAAACCGAAAACTTTTTATGAAAGTTTTCAACATTTTTGAAGCAGAAATCTTTTCATGAAAATTTTCAACTTTTTTGAAGCCGAAATCTTTTCATGAAAATGGTAAACTTTTTTGAAGCCGAAATCTTTTCATGAAAATGGTCAACTTTTTTGAAGCCGAAATCTTTTCATGAAAATTTTCAACATTTTTGAAGCAGAAATCTTTTCATGAAAATTTTCAACTTTTTTGAAGCCGAAATCTTTTCATGAAAATGGTAAACTTTTTTGAAGCCGAAATCTTTTCATGAAAATGGTCAACTTTTTTGAAGCCGAAATCTTTTCATGAAAATTTTCAACTTTTTTGAAGCAGAAATCTTTTCATGAAAATCTTAGACTTTTTTGAAGTCGAAATCTTTTCATGTAAATTTTCAACTTTTTTGAAGCAGAAATCTTTTCATTAAAATTTTCGACTTTTTTGAAGCCGAAATCTTTTCATGAAAATTTTCAACTTTTTTGAAGCCGAAATCTTTTCATGAAAATGTTCAACTTTTTTGAAGCCGAGATCTTTTCATGAAAATTTTCAACTTTTTGAAACCGAAATCTTTTCATGAAAATTTTCAACTTTTTTGAAGCCGAAATCTTTTCATGAAAATGGTAAACTTTTTTGAAGCCGAAATCTTTTCATGAAAATGGTCAACTTTTTTGAAGCCGAAATCTTTTCATGAAAATTTTCAACTTTTTTGAAGCAGAAATCTTTTCATGAAAATCTTAGACTTTTTTGAAGTCGAAATCTTTTCATGTAAATTTTCAACTTTTTTGAAGCAGAAATCTTTTCATTAAAATTTTCGACTTTTTTGAAGCCGAAATCTTTTCATGAAAATTTTCAACTTTTTTGAAGCCGAAATCTTTTCATGAAAATGTTCAACTTTTTTGAAGCCGAGATCTTTTCATGAAAATTTTCAACTTTTTGAAACCGAAATCTTTTCATGAAAATTTTCAACTTTTTTGAAGCCGAAATCTTTTCATGAAAATGTTCAACTTTTTTGAAGCCGAGATCTTTTCATGAAAATTTTCAACTTTTTGAAACCGAAACCTTTTCATGAAAATTTTCAACTTTTTTGAAGCAGAAATCTTTTCATGAAAATCTTAAACTTTTTTGAAGCCGAAATCTTTTCATGAAAATGTTACATTTTTTTCAAGCCGAAATACTACATGAAAATGTTCAACTTTTTTGAAGCCGAGATCTTTTCATGAAAATTTTCAACTTTTTGAAACCGAAATCTTTTCATGAAAATTTTCAACTTTTTTGAAGCCGAAATCTTTTCATGAAAATGGTCAACTTTTTTGAAGCCGAAATCTTTTCATGAAAATTTTCAACTTTTTGAAGCCGAAATCTTTTCATGAAAATTTTCAACTTTTTTGAAGCCAAAATCCTCTCATGAAAATTTTCAACTTTTTTGAAGCCGAAATACTTCATGAAAATGTTCAACTTTTTTGAAGCTGAAATCTTTTCATGAAAATGTTCAACTTTTTTGAAGCCAGATCTTTTCATGAAAATTTTCAACTTTTTTGAAGCAGAAATCTTTTCATGAAAATCTTAGACTTTTTTGAAGTCGAAATCTTTTCATGAAAATTTTCAACTTTTTGAAACCGAAATCTTTTCATGAAAATTTTCAACTTTTTTGAAGCCGAAATCTTTTCATGAAAATGTTTAACTTTTTTGAAGCCGAGATCTTTTCATGAAAATTTTCAACTTTTTGAAATCGAAACCTTTTCATGAAAATTTTCAACTTTTTTGAAGCAGAAATCTTTTCATGAAAATCTTAAACTTTTTTGAAGTCGAAATCTTTTCATGAAAATTTTCAACTTTTTTGAAGCCAAAATCTTTTCATGAAAATTTTCAACTTTTTGAAGCCGAAATCTTTTCATGAAAATGTTCAACTTTTTTGAAGCCGAAATCTTTTCATGAAAATGGTCAACTTTTTTGAAGCCGAAATCTTTTCATGAAAATTTTAAACTTTTTTGAAGCAGAAATCTTTTCATGAAAATTTTCAACTTTTTGAAGCCGAAATCTTTTCATGAAAATTTTCAACTTTTTTGAAGCCGAAATCTTTTCATGAAAATTGTCAACTTTTTTGAAGCCGAAATCTTTTCATGAAAATTTTCAACTTTTTGAAGCCGAAATCTTTTCATGAAAATTTTCAACTTTTTTGAAGCAGAAATCTTTTCATGAAAATCTTAGACTTTTTTGAAGTCGAAATCTTTTCATGTAAATTTTCAACTTTTTTGAAGCCGAAATACTTCATGAAAATGTTCAACTTTTTTGAAGCTGAAATCTTTTCATGAAAATGTTCAACTTTTTTGAAGCCGAGATCTTTTCATGAAAATTTTCAACTTTTTTGAAGCCGAGATCTTTTCATGAAAATTTTCAACTTTTTGAAACCGAAATCTTTTCATGAAAATTTTCAACTTTTTTGAAGCCGAAATCTTTTCATGAAAATGTTCAACTTTTTTGAAACCGAGATCTTTTCAAGAACATTTTCAACTTTTTGAAACCGAAACCTTTTCATGAAAGTTTTCAACTTTTTTGAAGCAGAAATCTTTTCATGAAAATTTTCAACTTTTTTGAAGCCGAAATCTTTTCATGAAAATTTTCAACTTTTTGAAGCCGAAATCTTTTCAGGAAAATGGTCAACTTTTTTGAAGCCGAAATCTTTTCATGAAAATG
This sequence comes from Labrus bergylta, assembly GCF_963930695.1. Taxonomy (NCBI): domain Eukaryota; kingdom Metazoa; phylum Chordata; class Actinopteri; order Labriformes; family Labridae; genus Labrus; species Labrus bergylta. The sequence goes on along the minus strand of NC_089203.1, from coordinate 428,079 downwards.
GTCAACTTTTTTGAAGCCGAAATCTTTTCATGAAAATTTTCAACTTTTTTGAAGCAGAAATCTTTTCATGAAAATCTTAGACTTTTTTGAAGTCGAAATCTTTTCATGTAAATTTTCAACTTTTTTGAAGCAGAAATCTTTTCATTAAAATTTTCGACTTTTTTGAAGCCGAAATCTTTTCATGAAAATTTTCAACTTTTTTGAAGCCAAAATCTTTTCATGAAAATGGTCAACTTTTTTGAAGCCGAAATCTTTTCATGAAAATGGTCTACTTTTTTGAAGCCGAAATCTTTTCATGAAAATTTTCAACTTTTTTGAAGCAGAAATCTTTTCATGAAAATCTTAGAATTTTTTGAAGTCGAAATCTTTTCATGTAAATTTTCAACTTTTTTGAAGCAGAAATCTTTTCATGAAAATGTTCAACTTTTTTGAAGCCGAAATCTTTTCATGAAAATGGTCAACTTTTTTGAAGCCGAAATCTTTTCATGAAAATTTTCAACTTTTTTGAAGCAGAAATCTTTTCATGAAAATCTTAGACTTTTTTGAAGTCGAAATCTTTTCATGAAAATTTTCAACTTTTTGAAACCGAAATCTTTTCATGAAAATTTTCAACTTTTTTGAAGCCGAAATCTTTTCATGAAAATGTTCAACTTTTTTGAAGCCGAGATCTTTTCATGAAAATTTTCAACTTTTTGAAACCGAAACCTTTTCATGAAAATTTTCAACTTTTTTGAAGCAGAAATCTTTTCATGAAAATCTTAAACTTTTTTGAAGTCGAAATCTTTTCATGAAAATTTTCAACTTTTTTGAAGCCAAAATCTTTTCATGAAAATTTTCAACTTTTTGAAGCCGAAATCTTTTCATGAAAATGTTCAACTTTTTTGAAGCCGAAATCTTTTCATGAAAATGGTCAACTTTTTTGAAGCCGAAATCTTTTCATGAAAATTTTAAACTTTTTTGAAGCAGAAATCTTTTCATGAAAATTTTCAACTTTTTGAAGCCGAAATCTTTTCATGAAAATTTTCAACTTTTTTGAAGCCGAAATCTTTTCATGAAAATTGTCAACTTTTTTGAAGCCGAAATCTTTTCATGAAAATTTTCAACTTTTTGAAGCCGAAATCTTTTCATGAAAATTTTCAACTTTTTTGAAGCAGAAATCTTTTCATGAAAATCTTAGACTTTTTTGAAGTCGAAATCTTTTCATGTAAATTTTCAACTTTTTTGAAGCCGAAATACTTCATGAAAATGTTCAACTTTTTTGAAGCTGAAATCTTTTCATGAAAATGTTCAACTTTTTTGAAGCCGAGATCTTTTCATGAAAATTTTCAACTTTTTTGAAGCCGAGATCTTTTCATGAAAATTTTCAACTTTTTGAAACCGAAATCTTTTCATGAAAATTTTCAACTTTTTTGAAGCCGAAATCTTTTCATGAAAATGTTCAACTTTTTTGAAACCGAGATCTTTTCAAGAACATTTTCAACTTTTTGAAACCGAAACCTTTTCATGAAAGTTTTCAACTTTTTTGAAGCAGAAATCTTTTCATGAAAATTTTCAACTTTTTTGAAGCCGAAATCTTTTCATGAAAATTTTCAACTTTTTGAAGCCGAAATCTTTTCAGGAAAATGGTCAACTTTTTTGAAGCCGAAATCTTTTCATGAAAATGGTCAACTTTTTTGAAGCCGAAATCTTTTCATGAAAATTTTCAACTTTTTTGAAGCAGAAATCTTTTCATGAAAATCTTAGACTTTTTTGAAGTCGAAATCTTTTCATGTAAATTTTCAACTTTTTTGAAGCAGAAATCTTTTCATTAAAATTTTCGACTTTTTTGAAGCCGAAATCTTTTCATGAAAATTTTCAACTTTTTTGAAGCCAAAATCTTTTCATGAAAATGGTCAACTTTTTTGAAGCCGAAATCTTTTCATGAAAATGGTCTACTTTTTTGAAGCCGAAATCTTTTCATGAAAATTTTCAACTTTTTTGAAGCAGAAATCTTTTCATGAAAATCTTAGAATTTTTTGAAGTCGAAATCTTTTCATGTAAATTTTCAACTTTTTTGAAGCAGAAATCTTTTCATGAAAATGTTCAACTTTTTTGAAGCCGAAATCTTTTCATGAAAATGTTCAACTTTTTTGAAGCCGAGATCTTTTCATGAAAATTTTCAACTTTTTGAAACCGAAATCTTTTCATGAAAATTTTCAACTTTTTTGAAGCCGAAATCTTTTCATGAAAATGTTCAACTTTTTTGAAGCCGAAATCTTTTCATGAAAATGGTCAACTTTTTTGAAGCCGAAATCAACTTTCAACTTTTTTGAAGCAGAAATCTTTTCATGAAAATTTTCAACTTTTTTGAAGCCAAAATCTTTTCATGAAAATGTTCAACTTTTTTGAAGCCGAGATCTTTTCAAGAACATTTTCAACTTTTTGAAACCGAAACCTTTTCATGAAAATTTTCAACTTTTTTGAAGCAGAAATCTTTTCATGAAAATCTTAAACTTTTTTGAAGCCGAAATCTTTTCATGAAAATTTTCAACTTTTTTGAAGCCGAAATCTTTTCATGAAAATGTTCCATTTTTTTGAAACCGAAATACTTCATGAAAATTTTCAACTTTTTGAAGCCGAAATCTTTTCATGAAAATGTTCAACTTTTTTGAAGCCGAAATCTTTTCATGAAAATCTTAGACTTTTTTGAAGTCGAAATCTTTTCATGTAAATTTTCAACTTTTTTGAAACCGAAATCTTTTCATGTAAATTTTCAACTTTTTTGAAGCAGAAATCTTTTCATGAAAATTTTCAACTTTTTTGAAGCAGAAATCTTTTCATGAAAATTTTCAACTTTTTTGAAGCCGAAATCTTTTCATGAAAATGTTACATTTTTTTCAAGCCGAAATACTACATGAAAATTTTCAACTTTTTTGAAGCCGAGATCTTTTCATGAAAATTTTCAACTTTTTGAAACCGAAATCTTTTCATGAAAATGTTCAACTTTTTTGAAGCCGAAATCTTTTCATGAAAATGGTCAACTTTTTTGAAGCCGAAATCTTTTCATGAAAATTTTCAACTTTTTTGAAGCAGAAATCTTTTCATGAAAATGTTCAACTTTTTTGAAGCCGAAATCTTTTCATGAAAATTTTCAACTTTTTTGAAGTCAAAATCTTTTCATATAAATTTTCAACTTTTTTGAAGCAGAAATCTTTTCATGAAAATGTTCAACTTTTTTGAAGCCGAAATCTTTTCATGAAAATGTTCAACTTTTTTGAAGCCGAGATCTTTTCAAGAACATTTTCAACTTTTTGAAACCGAAACCTTTTCATGAAAATTTTCAACTTTTTTGAAGCAGAAATCTTTTCATGAAAATCTTAAACTTTTTTGAAGCCGAAATCTTTTCATGAAAATTTTCAACTTTTTTGAAGCCGAAATCTTTTCATGAAAATGTTCCATTTTTTTGAAACCGAAATACTTCATGAAAATTTTCAACTTTTTGAAGCCGAAATCTTTTCATGAAAATGTTCAACTTTTTTGAAGCCGAAATCTTTTCATGAAAATCTTAGACTTTTTTGAAGTCGAAATCTTTTCATGTAAATTTTCAACTTTTTTGAAACCGAAATCTTTTCATGTAAATTTTCAACTTTTTTGAAGCAGAAATCTTTTCATGAAAATTTTCAACTTTTTTGAAGCAGAAATCTTTTCATGAAAATTTTCAACTTTTTTGAAGCCGAAATCTTTTCATGAAAATGTTACATTTTTTTCAAGCCGAAATACTACATGAAAATTTTCAACTTTTTTGAAGCCGAGATCTTTTCATGAAAATTTTCAACTTTTTGAAACCGAAATCTTTTCATGAAAATGTTCAACTTTTTTGAAGCCGAAATCTTTTCATGAAAATGGTCAACTTTTTTGAAGCCGAAATCTTTTCATGAAAATTTTCAACTTTTTTGAAGCAGAAATCTTTTCATGAAAATGTTCAACTTTTTTGAAGCCGAAATCTTTTCATGAAAATTTTCAACTTTTTTGAAGTCAAAATCTTTTCATATAAATTTTCAACTTTTTTGAAGCAGAAATCTTTTCATGAAAATGTTCAACTTTTTTGAAGCCGAAATCTTTTCATGAAAATGTTCCATTTTTTTGAAGCCGAAATACTTCATGAAAATTTTCAACTTTTTGAAACCAAAATCTTTTCATGAAAATTTTCAACTTTTTTGAAGCCGAAATCTTTTCATGAAAATGGTCAACTTTTTTGAAGCCGAAATCTTTTCATGAAAATTTTCAACTTTTTTGAAGCAGAAATCTTTTCATGAAAATGTTCAACTTTTTTGAAGCCGAAATCTTTTCATGAAAATTTTCAACTTTTTTGAAGTCAAAATCTTTTCATATAAATTTTCAACTTTTTTGAAGCAGAAATCTTTTCATGAAAATGTTCAACTTTTTTGAAGCCGAAATCTTTTCATGAAAATGTTCCATTTTTTTGAAGCCGAAATACTTCATGAAAATTTTCAACTTTTTGAAACCAAAATCTTTTCATGAAAATTTTCAACTTTTTTGAAGCCGAAATCTTTTCATGAAAATGTTCAACTTTTTTGAAGCCGAAATCTTTTCATGAAAATGGTCAACTTTTTTGAAGCCGAAATCGATTCATGAAAATTTTCAACTTTTTGAAGCCGAAATTTTTGCATGAAAATTTTCAACTTTTTTGAAGCAGAAATCTTTTCATGAAAATTTTCAACTTTTTTGAAGCTGAAATCTTTTCATGAAAATTTTCAACTTTTTTGAAGCCGAAATCTTTTCATGAAAATGTTCAACTTTTTTGAAGCCGAAATCTTTTCATGAAAATGTTCAACTTTTTTGAAGCCGAAATCTTTTCATGAAAATGTTACATTTTTTTGAAGCCAAAATACTTCATGAAAATTTTCAACTTTTTGAAACCGAAATCTTTTCATGAAAATTTTCAACTTTTTTGAAGCCGAAATCTTTTCCTGAAAATTTTCAACTTTTTTGAAGCCGAAATCTTTTCATGAAAATTTTCAACTTTTTTGAAGCAGAAATCTTTTCATGAAAATCTTAGACTTTTTTGAAGTCGAAATCTTTTCATGTAAATTTTCAACTTTTTTGAAGCAGAAATCTTTTCATGAAAATGGTCAACTTTTTTGAAGCCGAAATCTTTTCATGAAAATGTTCCATTTTTTTGAAGCCGAAATACTTCATGAAAATCTTAGACTTTTTGAAACCAAAATCTTTTCATGAAAATTTTCAACTTTTTTGAAGCCGAAGTCTTTTCATGAAAATGTTCAACTTTTTTGAAGCCGAAATCTTTTCATGAAAATGTTCAACTTTTTTGAAGCCGAAATCTTTTCATGAAAATCTTAGACTTTTTTGAAGTCGAAATCTTTTCATGTAAATTTTCAACTTTTTTGAAACCGAAATCTTTTCATGTAAATGTTCAACTTTTTTGAAGCCGAAATCTTTTCATGAAAATGTTCAACTTTTTTGAAGCCGAGATCTTTTCAAGAACATTTTCAACTTTTTGAAACCGAAACCTTTTCATGAAAGTTTTCAACATTTTTGAAGCAGAAATCTTTTCATGTAAATTTTCAACTTTTTTGAAGCAGAAATCTTTTCATTAAAATTTTCGACTTTTTTGAAGCCGAAATCTTTTCATGAAAATTTTCAACTTTTTTGAAGCCGAAATCTTTTCATGAAAATGTTCAACTTTTTTGAAGCCGAGATCTTTTCATTAAAATTTTCAACTTTTTGAAACCGAAATCTTTTCATGAAAATTTTCAACTTTTTTGAAGCCGAAATCTTTTCATGAAAATGTTCAACTTTTTTGAAGCCGAGATCTTTTCATGAAAATTTTCAACTTTTTGAAACCGAAACCTTTTCATGAAAATTTTCAACTTTTTTGAAGCAGAAATCTTTTCATGAAAATCTTAAACTTTTTTGAAGCCGAAATCTTTTCATGAAAATGTTACATTTTTTTCAAGCCGAAATACTACATGAAAATTTTCAACTTTTTTGAAGCCGAGATCTTTTCATGAAAATGTTCAACTTTTTTGAAGCTGAAATCTTTTCATGAAAATGTTCAACTTTTTTGAAGCTGAAATCTTTTCATGAAAATGTTCAACTTTTTTGAAGCCAGATCTTTTCATGAAAATTTTCAACTTTTTGAAGCCGAAATCTTTTCATGAAAATGGTCAACTTTTTTGAAGCCGAAATCTTTTCATGAAAATGGTCAACTTTTTTGAAGCCGAAATCTTTTCATGAAAATTTTCAACTTTTTTGAAGCCGAAATCTTTTCATCAAAATGTTCAACTTTTTTGAAGCCGAGATATTTTCAAGAACATTTTCAACTTTTTGAAACCGAAACCTTTTCATGAAAATTTTCAACTTTTTTGAAGCAGAAATCTTTTCATGAAAATCTTAAACTTTTTTGAAGCCGAAATCTTTTCATGAAAATTTTCAACTTTTTTGAAGCCGAAATCTTTTCATGAAAATGTTCCATTTTTTTGAAACCGAAATACTTCATGAAAATTTTCAACTTTTTTGAAGCCGAAATCTTTTCATGAAAATGTTCAACTTTTTTGAAGCCGAAATCTTTTCATGAAAATGTTCAACTTTTTTGAAGCCGAGATCTTTTCATGAAAATTTTCAACTTTTTGAAACCGAAACCTTTTCATGAAAATTTTCAACTTTTTTGAAGCCGAAATCTTTTCATGAAAATGTTCAACTTTTTTGAAGCCGAGATCTTTTCATGAAAATTTTCAACTTTTTGAAACCGAAACCTTTTCATGAAAATTTTCAACTTTTTTGAAGCCGAAATCTTTTCATGAAAATTTTCAACTTTTTGAAGTCGAAATCTTTTCATGTAAATTTTCAACTTTTTTGAAATCGAAATCTTTTCATGTAAATTTTCAACTTTTTGAAGCCGAAATCTTTTCATGAAAATTTTCAACTTTTTTGAAGCCGAAATCTTTTCATGAAAATTTTCAACTTTTTAAAGCCGAAATCTTTTCATGAAAATGGTCAACTTTTTTGAAGCCGAAATCTTTTCATGAAAATTTTCAACTTTTTTGAAGCCGAAATCTTTTCATGAAAATGTTCAACTTTTTTGAAGCCGAGATCTTTTCATGAAAATTTTCAACTTTTTGAAGCTGAAATCTTTTCATGAAAATTTTCAACTTTTTTGAAGCCGAAATCTTTTCATGAAAATGTTCAACTTTTTTGAAGCCGAGATCTTTTCATGAAAATTTTCAACTTTTTGAAACCGAAACCTTTTCATGAAAATTTTCAACTTTTTTGAAGCCGAAATCTTTTCATGAAAATTTTCAACTTTTTGAAGTCGAAATCTTTTCATGTAAATTTTCAACTTTTTTGAAACCGAAATCTTTTCATGTAAATTTTCAACTTTTTGAAGCCGAAATCTTTTCATGAAAATGTTACATTTTTTTGAAACCGAAATACTTCATGAAAATTTTCAACTTTTTTGAAGCCGAAATCTTTTCATGAAAATGTTCAACTTTTTTGAAGCCGAAATCTTTTCATGAAAATGTTCAACTTTTTTGAAGCCGAGATCTTTTCAAGAACATTTTCAACTTTTTGAAACCGAAACCTTTTCATGAAAGTTTTCAACTTTTTTGAAGCAGAAATCTTTTCATGAAAATTTTCAACTTTTTTGAAGCCGAAATCTTTTCATGAAAATGGTCAACTTTTTTGAAGCCGAAATCTTTTCATGAAAATGGTCAACTTTTTTGAAGCCGAAATCTTTTCATGAAAATTTTCAACTTTTTTGAAGCCGAAATCTTTTCATGAAAATTTTCAACTTTTTTGAAGCCGAGATCTTTTCATGAAAATTTTCAACTTTTTGAAACCGAAATCTTTTCATGAAAATTTTTAACTTTTTTGAAGCCGAAATCTTTTCATGAAAATGTTCAACTTTTTTGAAGCCGAGATCTTTTCATGAAAATTTTCAACTTTTTGAAACCGAAATCTTTTCATGAAAATTTTCAACTTTTTTGAAGCAGAAATCTTTTCATGAAAATTTTCAACTTTTTTGAAGTCAAAATCTTTTCATGTAAATTTTCAACTTTTTTGAAGCAGAAATCTTTTCATGAAAATGTTCAACTTTTTTGAAGCCGAAATCTTTTCATGAAAATGTTCAACTTTTTTGAAGCCAAAATCTTTTCATGAAAATGTTCCATTTTTTTGAAGCTGAAATCTTTTCATGAAAATGTTCAACTTTTTTGAAGCAGAAATCTTTTCATGAAAATTTTCAACTTTTTGAAACCGAAATCTTTTCATGAAAATGGTCAACTTTTTTGAAGCCGAAATCTTTTCATGAAAATGTTACATTTTTTTGAAGCCGAAATACTTCATGAAAATTTTCAACTTTTTTGAAGCCGAAATCTTTTCATGAAAATGTTTAACTTTTTTGAAGCCGAAATCTTTTCATGAAAATTTTCATCTTTTTTGAAGCAGAAATCTTTTCATGAAAATGTTCAACTTTTTTGAAGCAGAAATCTTTTCATGAAAATTTCAACTTTTTTGAAGTCGAAATCTTTTCATGTAAATTTTCAACTTTTTGAAGCAGAAATCTTTTCATAAAAATTTTCAACTTTTTTGAACCAGAAATCTTTTCATGAAAATCTTAGTCTTTTTTGAAGTCGAAATCTTTTCATGTAAATTTTCAACTTTTTTGAAGCAGAAATCTTTTCATGAAAATGTTCAACTTTTTTGAAGCCGAAATCTTTTCATGAAAATGTTCCATTTTTTTGAAGCCGAAATACTTCATGAAAATTTTCAACTTTTTTGAAGTCGAAATCTTTTTATGTAAATTTTCAACTTTTTTGAAGCAGAAATCTTTTCAAAAAAATGTTCAACTTTTTTGAAGCCGAAATCTTTTCATGAAAATGTTACATTTTTTTGAAGCCGAAATACTTCTTGAAAATTTTCAACTTTTTGAAACCGAAATCTTTTCATGAAAATTTTCAACTTTTTTGAAGCCGAAATCTTTTCATGAAAATGGTCAACTTTTTTGAAGCCGAAATCTTTTCATGAAAATGTTCAACTTTTTGAAGTCAAAATATTTTCATGAAAATTTTCAACTTTTTTGAAGCAGAAATCTTTTCATGAAAATCTTAGACTTTTTTGAAGTCTAAATCTTTTCATGTAAATTTTCAACTTTTTTGAAATCAAATTCTTTTTATGTAAATTTTCAACTTTTTTGAAGCAGAAATCTTTTCATGAAAATGTTCAACTTTTTTGAAGCCGAAATCTTTTCATGAAAATGTTCCATTTTTTTGAAGCCGAAATACTTCATGAAAATTTTCAACTTTTTGAATCCAAAATCTTTTCATGAAAATGTTCAACTTTTTTGAAGCCGAAATCTTTTCATGAAAATGGTCAACTTTTTTGAAGCCGAAATCGTTTCATGAAAATGTTCAACTTTTTTGAAGTCGAAATCTTTTCATGTAAATTTTCAACTTTTTTGAAACCGAAATCTTTTCATGTAAATGTTCAACTTTTTTGAAGCCGAAATCTTTTCATGAAAATGTTCCATTTTTTTGAAGCCGAAATACTTCATGAAAATTTTCAACTTTTTTGAAGTAGAAATCTTTTCATGTAAATTTTCAACTTTTTTGAAGCTGAAATCTTTTCATAAAAATGGTCAACTTTTTTGAAGCCGAAATCGTTTCATGAAAATGTTCAACTTTTTTGAAGTCTAAATCTTTTCATGAAAATTTTCAACTTTTTTGAAGCAGAAATCTTTTCATGAAAATGTTCAACTTTTTTGAAGCCGAAATCTTTTCATGAAAATGTTCCATTTTTTTGAAGCCGAAATACTTCATGAAAATTTTCAACTTTTTTGAAGTCGAAATCTTTTTATGTAAATTTTCAACTTTTTTGAAGCAGAAATCTTTTCAAAAAAATGTTCAACTTTTTTGAAGCCGAAATCTTTTCATGAAAATGTTACATTTTTTTGAAGCCGAAATACTTCTTGAAAATTTTCAACTTTTTGAAACCGAAATCTTTTCATGAAAATTTTCAACTTTTTTGAAGCCGAAATCTTTTCATGAAAATGGTCAACTTTTTTGAAGCCGAAATCTTTTCATGAAAATGTTCAACTTTTTGAAGTCAAAATATTTTCATGAAAATTTTCAACTTTTTTGAAGCAGAAATCTTTTCATGAAAATCTTAGACTTTTTTGAAGTCTAAATCTTTTCATGTAAATTTTCAACTTTTTTGAAATCAAATTCTTTTTATGTAAATTTTCAACTTTTTTGAAGCAGAAATCTTTTCATGAAAATGTTCAACTTTTTTGAAGCCGAAATCTTTTCATGAAAATGTTCCATTTTTTTGAAGCCGAAATACTTCATGAAAATTTTCAACTTTTTGAATCCAAAATCTTTTCATGAAAATGTTCAACTTTTTTGAAGCCGAAATCTTTTCATGAAAATGGTCAACTTTTTTGAAGCCGAAATCGTTTCATGAAAATGTTCAACTTTTTTGAAGTCGAAATCTTTTCATGTAAATTTTCAACTTTTTTGAAACCGAAATCTTTTCATGTAAATGTTCAACTTTTTTGAAGCCGAAATCTTTTCATGAAAATGTTCCATTTTTTTGAAGCCGAAATACTTCATGAAAATTTTCAACTTTTTTGAAGTAGAAATCTTTTCATGTAAATTTTCAACTTTTTTGAAGCTGAAATCTTTTCATAAAAATTTTCAACTTTTTTGAAGCAGAAATCTTTTCATGAAAATCTTAGACTTTTTTGAAGTCGAAATCTTTTCATGAAAATTTTCAACTTTTTTGAAGTCGAAATCTTTTTATGTAAATTTTCAACTTTTTTGAAGCAGAAATCTTTTCATAAAAATGTTCAACTTTTTTGAAGCCGAAATCTTTTCATGAAAATGTTACATTTTTTTGAAGCCGAAATACTTCATGAAAATTTTCAACTTTTTGAAACCGAAATCTTTTCTTGAAAATTTTCAACTTTTTTGATGCCGAAATCTTTTCATGAAAATGGTCAACTTTTTTGAAGCCGAAATCTTTTCATGAAAATTTTCAACTTTTTGAAGTCGAAATATTTTCATGAAAATTTTCAACTTTTTTGAAGCAGAAATCTTTTCATGAAAATCTTAGACTTTTTTGAAGTCTAAATCTTTTCATGTAAATTTTCAACTTTTTTGAAGTCAAAATCTTTTTATGTAAATTTTCAACTTTTTTGAAGCAGAAATCTTTTCATGAAAATGTTCAACTTTTTTGAAGCCGAAATCTTTTCATGAAAATGTTCCATTTTTTTGAAGCCGAAATACTTCATGAAAATTTTCAACTTTTTGAATCCAAAATCTTTTCATGAAAATGTTCAACTTTTTTGAAGCCGAAATCTTTTCATGAAAATGTTCAACTTTTTTGAAGCCGAGATCTTTTCATGAAAATTTTCAACTTTTTGAATCCGAAATCTTTTCATGAAAATTTTAAACTTTTTTGAAGCCGAAATCTTTTCATGAAAATGGTCAACTTTTTTGAAGCCGAAATCGTTTCATGAAAATTTTCAACTTTTTGAAGCCGAAATCTTTTCATGAAAATTTTCAACTTTTTTGAAGCAGAAATCTTTTCATGAAAATGTTCAACTTTTTTGAAGCTGAAATCTTTTCATGAAAATGTTCAACTTTTTTGAAGCCGTAATCTTTTCATGAAAATGTTCAACTTTTTTGAAGCCGAGATCTTTTCATGAAAATGTTCAACTTTTTTGAAGTCGAAATCTTTTCATGAAAATGTTCAACTTTTTTGAAGCCGAAATCTTTTCATGAAAATGTTCAACTTTTTTGAAGCTGAAATCTTTTCATGAAAATGTTCAACTTTTTTGAAGCCGAAATCTTTTCATGAAAATGTTCAACTTTTTTGAAGCAGAAATCTTTTCATGAAAATCTTAGACTTTTTTGAAGTCGAAATCTTTTCATGTAAATTTTCAACTTTTTTGAAGTCAAAATCTTTTCATGTAAATTTTTAACTTTTTTGAAGCAGAAATCTTTTCATGAAAATGTTCAACTTTTTTGAAGCCGAAATCTTTTCATGAAAATGTTCAACTTTTTTGAAGCCGAAATCTTTTCATGAAAATGTTCCATTTTTTTGAAGCCGAAATACTTCATGAAAATTTTCAACTTTTTGAAACCAAAATCTTTTCATGAAAATTTTAGACTTTTTTGAAGTCGAAATCTTTTCATGTAAATTTTCAACTTTTTTGAAGCCGAAATCTTTTCATGAAAATGGTCAACTTTTTTGAAGCCGAAATCTTTTCATGAAAATTTTCAACTTTTTGAAGCCGAAATCTTTTCATGAAAATTTTCAACTTTTTTGAAGCAGAAATCTTTTCATGAAAATGGTCAACTTTTTTGAAGCCGAAATCTTTTCATGAAAATGTTCAACTTTTTTGAAGCCGAAATATTTTCATGAAAATTTTCAACTTTTTGAAACCGAAATCTTTTCATGAAAATTTTCAACTTTTTTGAAGCAGAAATCTTTTCATGAAAATCTTAAACTTTTTTGAAGTATACATCTTTTCATGAAAATTTTCAACTTTTTTGAAGCAGAAATCTTTTCATGAAAATGGTCAACTTTTTTGAAGCCGAAATCTTTTCATGAAAATGTTCAACTTTTTTGAAGCCGAAATATTTTCATGAAAATGTTCAACTTTTTTGAAGCCGAAATCTTTTCATGAAAATGTTACATTTTTTTGAAGCCGAAATACTTCATGAAAATTTTCAACTTTTTTGAAGCCGAGATCTTTCCATGAAAATTTTCAACTTTTTGAAACCGAAATCTTTTCATGAAAATTTTCAACTTTTTTGAAGCCGAAATCTTTTCATGAAAATGGTGAACTTTTTTGAAGCCGAATTCTTTTCATGAAAATTTTCAACTTTTTTGAAGCCGAAATCTTTTCATGAAAATTTTCAACTTTTTGAAGCCGAAATCTTTTCATGAAAATTTTCAACTTTTTTGAAGCCGAAATCTTTTCATGAAAATGGTGAACTTTTTTGAAGCCGAAATCTTTTCATGAAAATGGTCAACTTTTTTGAAGCCGAAATCTTTTCATGAAAATTTTCAACTTTTTGAAGCCGAAATCTTTTCATGAAAATGTTTCATTTTTTTGAAGCCGAAATACTTCATAAAAATGTTCAACTTTTTTGAAGTCAAAATCTTTTCATGTAAATTTTCAACTTTTTTGAAGCAGAAATCTTTTCATGAAAATCTTAGACTTTTTTGAAGTCGAAATCTTTTCATGTAAATTTTCAACTTTTTTGAAGTCAAAATCTTTTCATGTAAATTTTTAACTTTTTTGAAGCAGAAATCTTTTCATGAAAATGTTCAACTTTTTTGAAGCCGAAATCTTTTCATGAAAATGTTCAACTTTTTTGAAGCCGAAATATTTTCATGAAAATGTTCCATTTTTTTGAAGCCGAAATACTTCATGAAAATTTTCAACTTTTTGAAACCAAAATCTTTTCATGAAAATTTTAGACTTTTTTGAAGTCGAAATCTTTTCATGTAAATTTTCAACTTTTTTGAAGCCGAAATCTTTTCATGAAAATGGTCAACTTTTTTGAAGCCGAAATCTTTTCATGAAAATTTTCAACTTTTTGAAGCCGAAATCTTTTCATGAAAATTTTCAACTTTTTGAAACCGAAATCTTTTCATGAAAATTTTCAACTTTTTTGAAGCAGAAATCTTTTCATGAAAATCTTAAACTTTTTTGAAGTATACATCTTTTCATGAAAATTTTCAACTTTTTTGAAGCCGAAATCTTTTCATGAAAATGTTGAACTTTTTTGAAGCCGAAATCTTTTCATGAAAATTTTCAACTTTTTGAAGCCGAAATCTTTTCATGAAAATGTTCAACTTTTTTGAAGCAGAAATCTTTTCATGAAAATGTTCAACTTTTTTGAAGCTGAAATCTTTTCATGAAAATGTTCAACTTTTTTGAAGCCGAGATCTTTTCATGAAAATTTTCATCTTTTTGAAACCGAAATCTTTTCATGAAAACTTTCAACGTTTTTGAAGCCGAAATCTTTTCATGAAAATGGTCAACTATTTTGAAGCCGAAATCTTTTCATGAAAATTTTCAACTTTTTTGAAGCAGAAATCTTTTCATGAAAATTTTCAACTTTTTTGAAGCCGAAATCTTTTCATGAAAATCTTAAACTTTTTTGAAGTCGAAATCTTTTCATGTAAATTTTCAACTTTTTTGAAGTCGAAATCTTTTCATGTAAATTTTCAACTTTTTTGAAGCAGAAATCTTTTCATGAAAATGTTCAAGTTTTTTGAAGCCGAAATCTTTTCATGAAAATGTTCCATTTTTTTGAAGACAAAATACTTCATGAAAATTTTCAACTTTTTTGAAGCCGAAATCTTTTCATGAAAATGTTCAACTTTTTTGAAGCCGAGATCTTTTCATGAAAATTTTCAACTTTTTTGAAACCGAAATCTTTTCATGAAAATTTTCAACTTTTTTGAAGCCGAAATCCTTTCATGAAAATGGTCAACTTTTTTGAAGCCGAAATCTTTTCATGAAAATTTTCAACTTTTTGAAGCCGAAATCTTTTCATGAAAATTTTCAACTTTTTGAAGCAGAAATCTTTTCATGAAAATCTTAGACTTTTTTGAAGTCGAAATCTTTTCATGTAAATGTTCAACTTTTTTGAAGCCGAAATCTTTTCATGAAAATCTTAGACTTTTTTGAAGCCGAAATACTTCATGAAAATTTTCAACTTTTTTGAAGTCGAAATCTTTTCATGTAAATTTTCAACTTTTTTGAAGCCAAAATCTTTTCATGAAAATGTTAAATTTTTTTGAAGCCGAAATACTTCATGAAAATGTTCAACTTTTTTGAAGCCGAAATCTTTTCATGAAAATGTTCAAGTTTTTTGAAGCCGAAATCTTTTCATGAAAATGTTCCATTTTTTTGAAGACAAAATACTTCATGAAAATTTTCAACTTTTTTGAAGCCGAAATCTTTTCATGAAAATGTTCAACTTTTTTGAAGCCGAGATCTTTTCATGAAAATTTTCAACTTTTTGAAACCGAAATCTTTTCATGAAAATTTTCAACTTTTTTGAAGCCGAAATCCTTTCATGAAAATGGTCAACTTTTTTGAAGCCGAAATCTTTTCATGAAAATTTTCAACTTTTTGAAGCCGAAATCTTTTCATGAAAATTTTCAACTTTTTGAAGCAGAAATCTTTTCATGAAAATCTTAGACTTTTTTGAAGTCGAAATCTTTTCATGTAAATGTTCAACTTTTTTGAAGCCGAAATCTTTTCATGAAAATCTTAGACTTTTTTGAAGCCGAAATACTTCATGAAAATTTTCAACTTTTTTGAAGTCGAAATCTTTTCATGTAAATTTTCAACTTTTTTGAAGCCGAAATCTTTTCATGAAAATGTTCAACTTTTTTGAAGCCGAAATCTTTTCATGAAAATGTTAAATTTTTTTGAAGCCGAAATACTTCATGAAAATGTTCAACTTTTTTGAAGCCGAAATCTTGTCATGAAAATGTTACATTTTTTTGAAGCCGAAATACTTCATGAAAATTTTCAACTTTTTTGAAGCCGAAATCTTTTCATGAAAATTTTCAACTTTTTGAAGCCGAAATCTTTTCATGAAAATTTTCAACTTTTTTGAAGCAGAAATCTTTTCATGAAAATCATAGACTTTTTTGAAGTCGAAATCTTTTCATGTAAATTTTCAACTTTTTTGAAGCAGAAATCTTTTCATGAAAATTTTCAACTTTTTTGAAGCCGAAATCTTTTCATGAAAATGTTCAACTTTTTTGAAGCCGAGATCTTTTCATGAAAATTTTCAACTTTTTGAAACCGAAATCTTTTCATGAAAATTTTCAACTTTTTTGAAGCCGAAATCTTTTCATGAAAATGGTCAACTTTTTTGAAGCAGAAATCTTTTCATGAAAATTTTCAACTTTTTGAAGCCGAAATCTTTTCATGAAAATTTTCAACTTTTTGAAGCCGAAATACTTCATGAAAATTTTCAACTTTTTGAAGCCGAAATCTTTTCATGAAAATGGTCAACTTTTTTGAAGCCGAAATCTTTTCATGAAAATTTTAGACTTTTTTGCAGCCGAAATACTTCATGAAAATGTTCAACTTTTTTGAAGCCGAAATCTTTTCATGAAAATTTTCAACTTTTTGAAGCCGAAATCTTTTCATGAAAATTTTCAGCTTTTTTGAAGCCGAAATCTTTTCATGAAAATTTTCAACTTTTTGAAGCCGAAATCTTTTCATGAAAATTTTCAACTTTTTTGAAGCAGAAATCTTTTCATGAAATTCTTAGACTTTTTTGAAGTCGAAATCTTTTCATGTAAATTTTCAACTTTTTTGAAGCAGAAATCTTTTCATGAAAATGTTCAAATTTTTTGAAACCGAAATCTTTTCTTGAAAATGTTCAAGTTTTTTGAAGCCGAAATCTTTTCATGAAAATGTTCCATTTTTTTGAAGCCGAAATACTTCATGAAAATTTTCAACTTTTTTGAAGCAGAAATCTTTTCATGAAAATGTTCAACTTTTTTGAAACCAAAATCTTTTCATGAAAATTTTCAACTTTTTTGAAGCCGAAATCTTTTCTTGAAAATGTTCAACTTTTTTGAAAATGAGATCTTTTCATGAAAATTTTCAACTTTTTGAAACCGAAATCTTTTCATGAAAATTTTCAACTTTTTTGAAGCCGAAATCTTTTCATGAAAATGGTCAACTTTTTTGAAGCCGAAATCTTTTCATGAAAATTTTCAACTTTTTGAAGCCGAAATCTTTTCATGAAAATGGTCAACTTTTTTGAAGCAGAAATCTTTTCATGAAAATTTTCAACTTTTTGAAACCGAAATCTTTTCATGAAAATTTTCAACTTTTTTGAAGCAGAAATCTTTTCATGAAAATCTTAAACTTTTTTGAAGTATACATCTTTTCATGAAAATTTTCAACTTTTTTGAAGCCGAAATCTTTTCATGAAAATGTTCAACTTTTTTGAAGCCGAGATCTTTTCATGAAAATTTTCATCTTTTTGAAACCGAAATCTTTTCATGAAAACTTTCAACGTTTTTGAAGCCGAAATCTTTTCATGAAAATGGTCAACTATTTTGAAGCCGAAATCTTTTCATGAAAATTTTCAACTTTTTGAAGCCGAAATCTTTTCATGAAAATGGTCAACTTTTTTGAAGCCGAAATCTTTTCATGAAAATTTTAGACTTTTTTGCAGCCGAAATACTTCATGAAAATGTTCAACTTTTTTGAAGCCGAAATCTTTTCATGAAAATTTTCAACTTTTTGAAGCCGAAATCTTTTCATGAAAATTTTCAACTTTTTTGAAGCCGAAATCTTTTCATGAAAATGGTGAACTTTTTTGAAGCCGAAATCTTTTCATGAAAATGGTCAACTTTTTTGAAGCCGAAATCTTTTCATGAAAATTTTCAACTTTTTGAAGCCGAAATCTTTTCATGAAAATGTTTCATTTTTTTGAAGCCGAAATACTTCATAAAAATGTTCAACTTTTTTGAAGCCGAAATCTTTTCATGAAAATGTTACATTTTTTTGAAGCCGAAATACTTCATGAAATTTTTCAACTTTTTTGAAGCCGAAATCTTTTCATGAAAATTTTCAACTTTTTTGAAGCCGAAATCTTTTCATGAAAGTTTTCAACTTTTTGAAACCGAAATCTTTTCATGAAAATTTTCAACTTTTTTGAAGCAGAAATCTTTTCATGAAAATCTTAAACTTTTTTGAAGTATACATCTTTTCATGAAAATTTTCAACTTTTTTGAAGCCGAAATCTTTTCATGAAAATGTTGAACTTTTTTGAAGCCGAAATCTTTTCATGAAAATTTTCAACTTTTTGAAGCCGAAATCTTTTCATGAAAATGTTCAACTTTTTTGAAGCTGAAATCTTTTCATGAAAATGTTCAACTTTTTTGAAGCCGAAATCTTTTCATGAAAATGTTCAACTTTTTTGAAGCCGAGATCTTTTCATGAAAATTTTCATCTTTTTGAAACCGAAATCTTTTCATGAAAACTTTCAACGTTTTTGAAGCCGAAATCTTTTCATGAAAATGGTCAACTATTTTGAAGCCGAAATCTTTTCATGAAAATTTTCAACTTTTTGAAGCCGAAATCTTTTCATGAAAATTTTCAACTTTTTTGAAGCAGAAATCTTTTCATGAAAATTTTCAACTTTTTTGAAGCAGAAATCTTTTCATGAAAATTTTCAACTTTTTTGAAGCCGAAATCTTTTCATGAAAATGGTGAACTTTTTTGAAGCCGAAATCTTTTCATGAAAATCTTAAACTTTTTTGAAGTATACATCTTTTCATGAAAATTTTCAACTTTTTTGAAGCCGAAATCTTTTCATGAAAATGTTGAACTTTTTTGAAGCCGAAATCTTTTCATGAAAATTTTCAACTTTTTGAAGCCGAAATCTTTTCATGAAAATGTTCAACTTTTTTGAAGCTGAAATCTTTTCATGAAAATGTTCAACTTTTTTGAAGCCGAAATCTTTTCATGAAAATGTTCAACTTTTTTGAAGCCGAGATCTTTTCATGAAAATTTTCATCTTTTTGAAACCGAAATCTTTTCATGAAAACTTTCAACGTTTTTGAAGCCGAAATCTTTTCATGAAAATGGTCAACTATTTTGAAGCCGAAATCTTTTCATGAAAATTTTCAACTTTTTGAAGCCGAAATCTTTTCATGAAAATTTTCAACTTTTTTGAAGCAGAAATCTTTTCATGAAAATTTTCAACTTTTTTGAAGCAGAAATCTTTTCATGAAAATTTTCAACTTTTTTGAAGCCGAAATCTTTTCATGAAAATGGTGAACTTTTTTGAAGCCGAAATCTTTTCATGAAAATGGTCAACTTTTTTGAAGCCGAAATCTTTTCATGAAAATTTTCAACTTTTTGAAGCCGAAATCTTTTCATGAAAATGTTTCATTTTTTTGAAGCCGAAATACTTCATAAAAATGTTCAACTTTTTTGAAGTCAAAATCTTTTCATGTAAATTTTCAACTTTTTTGAAGCAGAAATCTTTTCATGAAAATCTTAGACTTTTTTGAAGTCGAAATCTTTTCATGTAAATTTTCAACTTTTTTGAAGTCAAAATCTTTTCATGTAAATTTTTAACTTTTTTGAAGCAGAAATCTTTTCATGAAAATGTTCAACTTTTTTGAAGCCGAAATCTTTTCATGAAAATGTTCAACTTTTTTGAAGCCGAAATCTTTTCATGAAAATGTTCCATTTTTTTGAAGCCGAAATACTTCATGAAAATTTTCAACTTTTTGAAACCAAAATCTTTTCATGAAAATTTTAGACTTTTTTGAAGTCGAAATCTTTTCATGTAAATTTTCAACTTTTTTGAAGCCGAAATCTTTTCATGAAAATGGTCAACTTTTTTGAAGCCGAAATCTTTTCATGAAAATTTTCAACTTTTTGAAGCCGAAATCTTTTCATGAAAATTTTCAACTTTTTGAAACCGAAATCTTTTCATGAAAATTTTCAACTTTTTTGAAGCAGAAATCTTTTCATGAAAATCTTAAACTTTTTTGAAGTATATATCTTTTCATGAAAATTTTCAACTTTTTTGAAGCCGAAATCTTTTCATGAAAATGTTGAACTTTTTTGAAGCCGAAATCTTTTCATGAAAATTTTCAACTTTTTGAAGCCGAAATCTTTTCATGAAAATGTTCAACTTTTTTGAAGCAGAAATCTTTTCATGAAAATGTTCAACTTTTTTGAAGCTGAAATCTTTTCATGAAAATGTTCAACTTTTTTGAAGCCGAGATCTTTTCATGAAAATTTTCATCTTTTTGAAACCGAAATCTTTTCATGAAAACTTTCAACGTTTTTGAAGCCGAAATCTTTTCATGAAAATGGTCAACTATTTTGAAGCCGAAATCTTTTCATGAAAATTTTCAACTTTTTTGAAGCAGAAATCTTTTCATGAAAATTTTCAACTTTTTTGAAGCCGAAATCTTTTCATGAAAATCTTAAACTTTTTTGAAGTCGAAATCTTTTCATGTAAATTTTCAACTTTTTTGAAGTCGAAATCTTTTCATGTAAATTTTCAACTTTTTTGAAGCAGAAATCTTTTCATGAAAATGTTCAAGTTTTTTGAAGCCGAAATCTTTTCATGAAAATGTTCCATTTTTTTGAAGACAAAATACTTCATGAAAATTTTCAACTTTTTTGAAGCCGAAATCTTTTCATGAAAATGTTCAACTTTTTTGAAGCCGAGATCTTTTCATGAAAATTTTCAACTTTTTTGAAACCGAAATCTTTTCATGAAAATTTTCAACTTTTTTGAAGCCGAAATCCTTTCATGAAAATGGTCAACTTTTTTGAAGCCGAAATCTTTTCATGAAAATTTTCAACTTTTTGAAGCCGAAATCTTTTCATGAAAATTTTCAACTTTTTGAAGCAGAAATCTTTTCATGAAAATCTTAGACTTTTTTGAAGTCGAAATCTTTTCATGTAAATGTTCAACTTTTTTGAAGCCGAAATCTTTTCATGAAAATCTTAGACTTTTTTGAAGCCGAAATACTTCATGAAAATTTTCAACTTTTTTGAAGTCGAAATCTTTTCATGTAAATTTTCAACTTTTTTGAAGCCGAAATCTTTTCATGAAAATGTTAAATTTTTTTGAAGCCGAAATACTTCATGAAAATGTTCAACTTTTTTGAAGCCGAAATCTTTTCATGAAAATGTTCAAGTTTTTTGAAGCCGAAATCTTTTCATGAAAATGTTCCATTTTTTTGAAGACAAAATACTTCATGAAAATTTTCAACTTTTTTGAAGCCGAAATCTTTTCATGAAAATGTTCAACTTTTTTGAAGCCGAGATCTTTTCATGAAAATTTTCAACTTTTTGAAACCGAAATCTTTTCATGAAAATTTTCAACTTTTTTGAAGCCGAAATCCTTTCATGAAAATGGTCAACTTTTTTGAAGCCGAAATCTTTTCATGAAAATTTTCAACTTTTTGAAGCCGAAATCTTTTCATGAAAATTTTCAACTTTTTGAAGCAGAAATCTTTTCATGAAAATCTTAGACTTTTTTGAAGTCGAAATCTTTTCATGTAAATGTTCAACTTTTTTGAAGCCGAAATCTTTTCATGAAAATCTTAGACTTTTTTGAAGCCGAAATACTTCATGAAAATTTTCAACTTTTTTGAAGTCGAAATCTTTTCATGTAAATTTTCAACTTTTTTGAAGCCGAAATCTTTTCATGAAAATGTTCAACTTTTTTGAAGCCGAAATCTTTTCATGAAAATGTTAAATTTTTTTGAAGCCGAAATACTTCATGAAAATGTTCAACTTTTTTGAAGCCGAAATCTTGTCATGAAAATGTTACATTTTTTTGAAGCCGAAATACTTCATGAAAATTTTCAACTTTTTTGAAGCCGAAATCTTTTCATGAAAATTTTCAACTTTTTGAAGCCGAAATCTTTTCATGAAAATTTTCAACTTTTTTGAAGTCGAAATCTTTTCATGTAAATGTTCAACTTTTTTGAAGCCGAAATCTTTTCATGAAAATCTTAGACTTTTTTGAAGCCGAAATACTTCATGAAAATTTTCAACTTTTTTGAAGTCGAAATCTTTTCATGTAAATTTTCAACTTTTTTGAAGCCGAAATCTTTTCATGAAAATGTTCAACTTTTTTGAAGCCGAAATCTTTTCATGAAAATGTTAAATTTTTTTGAAGCCGAAATACTTCATGAAAATGTTCAACTTTTTTGAAGCCGAAATCTTGTCATGAAAATGTTACATTTTTTTGAAGCCGAAATACTTCATGAAAATTTTCAACTTTTTTGAAGCCGAAATCTTTTCATGAAAATTTTCAACTTTTTGAAGCCGAAATCTTTTCATGAAAATTTTCAACTTTTTTGAAGCAGAAATCTTTTCATGAAAATCATAGACTTTTTTGAAGTCGAAATCTTTTCATGTAAATTTTCAACTTTTTTGAAGCAGAAATCTTTTCATGAAAATCTTCAACTTTTTTGAAGCCGAAATCTTTTCATGAAAATGTTCAACTTTTTTGAAGCCGAGATCTTTTCATGAAAATTTTCAACTTTTTGAAACCGAAATCTTTTCATGAAAATTTTCAACTTTTTTGAAGCCGAAATCTTTTCATGAAAATGGTCAACTTTTTTGAAGCAGAAATCTTTTCATGAAAATTTTCAACTTTTTGAAGCCGAAATCTTTTCATGAAAATTTTCAACTTTTTGAAGCCGAAATACTTCATGAAAATTTTCAACTTTTTGAAGCCGAAATCTTTTCATGAAAATGGTCAACTTTTTTGAAGCCGAAATCTTTTCATGAAAATTTTAGACTTTTTTGCAGCCGAAATACTTCATGAAAATGTTCAACTTTTTTGAAGCCGAAATCTTTTCATGAAAATTTTCAACTTTTTGAAGCCGAAATCTTTTCATGAAAATTTTCAGCTTTTTTGAAGCCGAAATCTTTTCATGAAAATTTTCAACTTTTTTGAAGCAGAAATCTTTTCATGAAAATTTTCAACTTTTTTGAAGCAGAAATCTTTTCATGAAAATGTTTCATTTTTTTGAAGCCGAAATACTTCATAAAAATGTTCAACTTTTTTGAAGTCAAAATCTTTTCATGTAAATTTTCAACTTTTTTGAAGCAGAAATCTTTTCATGAAAATCTTAGACTTTTTTGAAGTCGAAATCTTTTCATGTAAATTTTCAACTTTTTTGAAGTCAAAATCTTTTCATGTAAATTTTTAACTTTTTTGAAGCAGAAATCTTTTCATGAAAATGTTCAACTTTTTTGAAGCCGAAATCTTTTCATGAAAATGTTCAACTTTTTTGAAGCCGAAATCTTTTCATGAAAATGTTCCATTTTTTTGAAGCCGAAATACTTCATGAAAATTTTCAACTTTTTGAAACCAAAATCTTTTCATGAAAATTTTAGACTTTTTTGAAGTCGAAATCTTTTCATGTAAATTTTCAACTTTTTTGAAGCCGAAATCTTTTCATGAAAATGGTCAACTTTTTTGAAGCCGAAATCTTTTCATGAAAATTTTCAACTTTTTGAAGCCGAAATCTTTTCATGAAAATTTTCAACTTTTTGAAACCGAAATCTTTTCATGAAAATTTTCAACTTTTTTGAAGCAGAAATCTTTTCATGAAAATCTTAAACTTTTTTGAAGTATATATCTTTTCATGAAAATTTTCAACTTTTTTGAAGCCGAAATCTTTTCATGAAAATGTTGAACTTTTTTGAAGCCGAAATCTTTTCATGAAAATTTTCAACTTTTTGAAGCCGAAATCTTTTCATGAAAATGTTCAACTTTTTTGAAGCAGAAATCTTTTCATGAAAATGTTCAACTTTTTTGAAGCTGAAATCTTTTCATGAAAATGTTCAACTTTTTTGAAGCCGAGATCTTTTCATGAAAATTTTCATCTTTTTGAAACCGAAATCTTTTCATGAAAACTTTCAACGTTTTTGAAGCCGAAATCTTTTCATGAAAATGGTCAACTATTTTGAAGCCGAAATCTTTTCATGAAAATTTTCAACTTTTTTGAAGCAGAAATCTTTTCATGAAAATTTTCAACTTTTTTGAAGCCGAAATCTTTTCATGAAAATCTTAAACTTTTTTGAAGTCGAAATCTTTTCATGTAAATTTTCAACTTTTTTGAAGTCGAAATCTTTTCATGTAAATTTTCAACTTTTTTGAAGCAGAAATCTTTTCATGAAAATGTTCAAGTTTTTTGAAGCCGAAATCTTTTCATGAAAATGTTCCATTTTTTTGAAGACAAAATACTTCATGAAAATTTTCAACTTTTTTGAAGCCGAAATCTTTTCATGAAAATGTTCAACTTTTTTGAAGCCGAGATCTTTTCATGAAAATTTTCAACTTTTCTGAAACCGAAATCTTTTCATGAAAATTTTCAACTTTTTTGAAGCCGAAATCCTTTCATGAAAATGGTCAACTTTTTTGAAGCCGAAATCTTTTCATGAAAATTTTCAACTTTTTGAAGCCGAAATCTTTTCATGAAAATTTTCAACTTTTTGAAGCAGAAATCTTTTCATGAAAATCTTAGACTTTTTTGAAGTCGAAATCTTTTCATGTAAATGTTCAACTTTTTTGAAGCCGAAATCTTTTCATGAAAATCTTAGACTTTTTTGAAGCCGAAATACTTCATGAAAATTTTCAACTTTTTTGAAGTCGAAATCTTTTCATGTAAATTTTCAACTTTTTTGAAGCCGAAATCTTTTCATGAAAATGTTAAATTTTTTTGAAGCCGAAATACTTCATGAAAATGTTCAACTTTTTTGAAGCCGAAATCTTTTCATGAAAATGTTCAAGTTTTTTGAAGCCGAAATCTTTTCATGAAAATGTTCCATTTTTTTGAAGACAAAATACTTCATGAAAATTTTCAACTTTTTTGAAGCCGAAATCTTTTCATGAAAATGTTCAACTTTTTTGAAGCCGAGATCTTTTCATGAAAATTTTCAACTTTTTGAAACCGAAATCTTTTCATGAAAATTTTCAACTTTTTTGAAGCCGAAATCCTTTCATGAAAATGGTCAACTTTTTTGAAGCCGAAATCTTTTCATGAAAATTTTCAACTTTTTGAAGCCGAAATCTTTTCATGAAAATTTTCAACTTTTTGAAGCAGAAATCTTTTCATGAAAATCTTAGACTTTTTTGAAGTCGAAATCTTTTCATGTAAATGTTCAACTTTTTTGAAGCCGAAATCTTTTCATGAAAATCTTAGACTTTTTTGAAGCCGAAATACTTCATGAAAATTTTCAACTTTTTTGAAGTCGAAATCTTTTCATGTAAATTTTCAACTTTTTTGAAGCCGAAATCTTTTCATGAAAATGTTCAACTTTTTTGAAGCCGAAATCTTTTCATGAAAATGTTAAATTTTTTTGAAGCCGAAATACTTCATGAAAATGTTCAACTTTTTTGAAGCCGAAATCTTGTCATGAAAATGTTACATTTTTTTGAAGCCGAAATACTTCATGAAAATTTTCAACTTTTTTGAAGCCGAAATCTTTTCATGAAAATTTTCAACTTTTTGAAGCCGAAATCTTTTCATGAAAATTTTCAACTTTTTTGAAGCAGAAATCTTTTCATGAAAATCATAGACTTTTTTGAAGTCGAAATCTTTTCATGTAAATTTTCAACTTTTTTGAAGCAGAAATCTTTTCATGAAAATTTTCAACTTTTTTGAAGCCGAAATCTTTTCATGAAAATGTTCAACTTTTTTGAAGCCGAGATCTTTTCATGAAAATTTTCAACTTTTTGAAACCGAAATCTTTTCATGAAAATTTTCAACTTTTTTGAAGCCGAAATCTTTTCATGAAAATGGTCAACTTTTTTGAAGCAGAAATCTTTTCATGAAAATTTTCAACTTTTTGAAGCCGAAATCTTTTCATGAAAATTTTCAACTTTTTGAAGCCGAAATACTTCATGAAAATTTTCAACTTTTTGAAGCCGAAATCTTTTCATGAAAATGGTCAACTTTTTTGAAGCCGAAATCTTTTCATGAAAATTTTAGACTTTTTTGCAGCCGAAATACTTCATGAAAATGTTCAACTTTTTTGAAGCCGAAATCTTTTCATGAAAATTTTCAACTTTTTGAAGCCGAAATCTTTTCATGAAAATTTTCAGCTTTTTTGAAGCCGAAATCTTTTCATGAAAATTTTCAACTTTTTGAAGCCGAAATCTTTTCATGAAAATTTTCAACTTTTTTGAAGCAGAAATCTTTTCATGAAATTCTTAGACTTTTTTGAAGTCGAAATCTTTTCATGTAAATTTTCAACTTTTTTGAAGCAGAAATCTTTTCATGAAAATGTTCAAATTTTTTGAAACCGAAATCTTTTCTTGAAAATGTTCAAGTTTTTTGAAGCCGAAATCTTTTCATGAAAATGTTCCATTTTTTTGAAGCCGAAATACTTCATGAAAATTTTCAACTTTTTTGAAGCAGAAATCTTTTCATGAAAATGTTCAACTTTTTTGAAACCAAAATCTTTTCATGAAAATTTTCAACTTTTTTGAAGCCGAAATCTTTTCTTGAAAATGTTCAACTTTTTTGAAAATGAGATCTTTTCATGAAAATTTTCAACTTTTTGAAACCGAAATCTTTTCATGAAAATTTTCAACTTTTTTGAAGCCGAAATCTTTTCATGAAAATGGTCAACTTTTTTGAAGCCGAAATCTTTTCATGAAAATTTTCAACTTTTTGAAGCCGAAATCTTTTCATGAAAATGGTCAACTTTTTTGAAGCAGAAATCTTTTCATGAAAATTTTCAACTTTTTGAAACCGAAATCTTTTCATGAAAATTTTCAACTTTTTTGAAGCCGAAATCTTTTCATGAAAATCTTAAACTTTTTTGAAGTATACATCTTTTCATGAAAATTTTCAACTTTTTTGAAGCCGAAATCTTTTCATGAAAATGTTCAACTTTTTTGAAGCCAAAATACTTCATGAAAATTTTCATCTTTTTGAAACCGAAATCTTTTCATGAAAACTTTCAACTATTTTGAAGCCGAAATCTTTTCATGAAAATTTTCAACTTTTTGAAGCCGAAATCTTTTCATGAAAATGGTCAACTTTTTTGAAGCCGAAATCTTTTCATGAAAATTTTAGACTTTTTTGCAGCCGAAATACTTCATGAAAATGTTCAACTTTTTTGAAGCCGAAATCTTTTCATGAAAATTTTCAACTTTTTGAAGCCGAAATCTTTTCATGAAAATTTTCAACTTTTTTGAAGCCGAAATCTTTTCATGAAAATGGTGAACTTTTTTGAAGCCGAAATCTTTTCATGAAAATGGTCAACTTTTTTGAAGCCGAAATCTTTTCATGAAAATTTTCAACTTTTTGAAGCCGAAATCTTTTCATGAAAATGTTTCATTTTTTTGAAGCCGAAATACTTCATAAAAATGTTCAACTTTTTTGAAGCCGAAATCTTTTCATGAAAATGTTACATTTTTTTGAAGCCGAAATACTTCATGAAATTTTTCAACTTTTTTGAAGCCGAAATCTTTTCATGAAAATTTTCAACTTTTTTGAAGCCGAAATCTTTTCATGAAAGTTTTCAACTTTTTGAAACCGAAATCTTTTCATGAAAATTTTCAACTTTTTTGAAGCAGAAATCTTTTCATGAAAATCTTAAACTTTTTTGAAGTATACATCTTTTCATGAAAATTTTCAACTTTTTTGAAGCCGAAATCTTTTCATGAAAATGTTGAACTTTTTTGAAGCCGAAATCTTTTCATGAAAATTTTCAACTTTTTGAAGCCGAAATCTTTTCATGAAAATGGTCAACTTTTTTGAAGCAGAAATCTTTTCATGAAAATCTTCGACTTTTTTGAAGCCGAAATACATGATGAAAATATTCAACTTTTTTGAAGTCTAAATCTTTTCATGAAAATTTTCAACTTTTTTGAAGCAGAAATCTTTTCATGAAAATTTTCAACTTTTTTGATGCTGAAATAGTTCATGAAAATCTTCGACTTTTTTGAAGCCGAAATACTTCATGAAAATTTTCAACTTTTTTGAAGCTGAAATCTTTTCATGAAAATGTTCAACTTTTTTGAAACATAAATCTTTTCATGAAAATTTTGGACTTTTTTGTAGTCGAAATACTTCATGAAAATTTTCAACTTTTTTGAAGCCGAAATCTTTTCATGAAAATCTTCGACTTTTTTGAAGTCGAAATAGTTCATGAAAGTTTTCAACCTTTTTGAAGTCGAAATCCTGTCATGAAAATTTTCAACTTTTTTGAAGCCGAAATCTTTTCATGAAAATGGTCAACTTTTTTGAAGCCGAAATCTTTTCATGTAAATTTTAGACTTTTTTGCAGCCGAAATACTTCATGAAAATGTTCAACTTTTTTGAAGTCGAAATCTTTTCATTTAAATTTTCAACTTTTTTGAAGCCGAAATCTTTTCATGAAAATTTTCCATTTTTTTGAAGCCGAAATACTTCATGAAAATTTTCAACTTTTTTGAAGCCGAAATCTTTTCATGAAAATTTTCAACTTTTTGAAACCGAAATCTTTTCATGAAAATTTTCAACTTTTTTGAAGCCGAAATCTTTTCATGAAAATGGTCAACTTTTTTGAAGCAGAAATCTTTTCATGAAAATTTTCAACTTTTTGAAGCCGAAATCTTTTCATGAAAATTTTCAACTTTTTGAAGCCGAAATACTTCATGAAAATTTTCAACTTTTTGAAGCCGAAATCTTTTCATGAAAATGGTCAACTTTTTTGAAGCCGAAATCTTTTCATGAAAATTTTAGACTTTTTTGCAGCCGAAATACTTCATGAAAATGTTCAACTTTTTTGAAGCCGAAATCTTTTCATGAAAATTTTCAACTTTTTGAAGCCGAAATCTTTTCATGAAAATTTTCAGCTTTTTTGAAGCCGAAATCTTTTCATGAAAATTTTCAACTTTTTGAAGCCGAAATCTTTTCATGAAAATTTTCAACTTTTTTGAAGCAGAAATCTTTTCATGAAATTCTTAGACTTTTTTGAAGTCGAAATCTTTTCATGTAAATTTTCAACTTTTTTGAAGCAGAAATCTTTTCATGAAAATGTTCAAATTTTTTGAAACCGAAATCTTTTCTTGAAAATGTTCAAGTTTTTTGAAGCCGAAATCTTTTCATGAAAATGTTCCATTTTTTTGAAGCCGAAATACTTCATGAAAATTTTCAACTTTTTTGAAGCAGAAATCTTTTCATGAAAATGTTCAACTTTTTTGAAACCAAAATCTTTTCATGAAAATTTTCAACTTTTTTGAAGCCGAAATCTTTTCATGAAAATTTTCAACTTTTTGAAGCCGAAATCTTTTCATGAAAATGGTCAACTTTTTTGAAGCAGAAATCTTTTCATGAAAATTTTCAACTTTTTGATACCAAAATCTTTTCATGAAAATTTTCAACTTTTTTGAAGCAGAAATCTTTTCATGAAAATCTTAGACTTTTTTGAATTCGAAATCTTTTCATGTAATTTTTCAACTTTTTTGAAGCAGAAATCTTTTCATGAAAATGTTCAACTGTTTTGAAGCCGAAATCTTTTCATGAAAATCTTCGACTTTTTTGATGCTGAAATAGTTCATGAAAATCTTCGACTTTTTTGAAGCCGAAATACTTCATGAAAATTTTCAACTTTTTTGAAACCAAAATCTTTTCATGAAAATTTTCAACTTTTTTGATGCCGAAATATTTCATGAAAATTTTCAACTTTTTTGATGCCGAAATATTTCATGAAAATGTTCAACTTTTTTGAAGCCGAAATCTTTTCATGAAAATGTTCAACTTTTTTGAAACATAAATCTTTTCATGAAAATTTTGGACTTTTTTGTAGTCGAAATACTTCATGAAAATTTTCAACTTTTTTGAAGCCGAAATCTTTTCATGAAAATCTTCGACTTTTTTGAAGTCGAAATAGTTCATGAAAGTTTTCAACCTTTTTGAAGCCAAAATCCTGTCATGAAAATTTTCAACTTTTTTGAAGCCGAAATCTTTTCATGAAAATGGTCAACTTTTTTGAAGCCGAAATCTTTTCATGTAAATTTTAGACTTTTTTGCAGCCGAAATACTTCATGAAAATGTTCAACTTTTTTGAAGTCGAAATCTTTTCATTTAAATTTTCAACTTTTTTGAAGCCGAAATCTTTTCATGAAAATTTTCCATTTTTTTGAAGCCGAAATACTTCATGAAAATTTTCAACTTTTTTGAAGCCGAAATCTTTTCTTGAAAATTTTCAACTTTTTGAAACCGAAATCTTTTCATGAAAATGGTCAGCTTTTTTGAAGCAGAAATCTTTTCATGAAAATTTTCAACTTTTTAAGCTGAAATCTTTTCATGAAAATTTTCAACTTTTTTGAAGCCGAAATCTTTTCATGAATATGTTCAACTTTTTTGAAGCCGAAATCTTTTCATGAAAATTTTAGACTTTTTGAAACCAAAATCTTTTCATGAAAATTTTCAACTTTTTTGAAGCCGAAATCTTTTCGTGAAAATCTTAGACTTTTTTGAAGTCGAAATCTTTTCATGTAAATTTTCAACTTTTTTGAAGCAGAAATCTTTTCATGAAAATGTTCAACTTTTTTGATGCCGAAATCTTTTCATGAAAATTTTCAACTTTTTGAAGCCCAAATCTTTTCATTAAAATTTTCATCTTTTTTGAAGCAGAAATCTTTTCATGAAAATCTTAGACTTTTTTGATACCGAAATAGTTCATGAAAATTTTCAATTTTTTTGTAGCCGAAATCTTTTCATGAAAATTTTCATCTTTTTTGAAGCATAAATCTTTTCATGAAAATTTTAGACTTTTTTGAAGTCGAAATAGTTCATGAAAGTTTTCAACCTTTTTGAAGCTGAAATCTTTTCATGAAAATTTTCAACTTTTTGAAACCGAAATCTTTTCATGAAAATTTTCAACTTTTTGAAGCCGAAATACTTCATGAAAATTTTCAACTTTTTGAAGCCGAAATCTTTTCATGAAAATGGTCAACTTTTTTGAAGCCGAAATCTTTTCATGAAAATTTTAGACTTTTTTGCAGCCGAAATACTTCATGAAAATGTTCAACTTTTTTGAAGCCGAAATCTTTTCATGAAAATTTTCAACTTTTTGAAGCCGAAATCTTTTCATGAAAATTTTCAGCTTTTTTGAAGCCGAAATCTTTTCATGAAAATTTTCAACTTTTTGAAGCCGAAATCTTTTCATGAAAATTTTCAACTTTTTTGAAGCAGAAATCTTTTCATGAAATTCTTAGACTTTTTTGAAGTCGAAATCTTTTCATGTAAATTTTCAACTTTTTTGAAGCAGAAATCTTTTCATGAAAATGTTCAAATTTTTTGAAACCGAAATCTTTTCTTGAAAATGTTCAAGTTTTTTGAAGCCGAAATCTTTTCATGAAAATGTTCCATTTTTTTGAAGCCGAAATACTTCATGAAAATTTTCAACTTTTTTGAAGCAGAAATCTTTTCATGAAAATGTTCAACTTTTTTGAAACCAAAATCTTTTCATGAAAATTTTCAACTTTTTTGAAGCCGAAATCTTTTCTTGAAAATGTTCAACTTTTTTGAAAATGAGATCTTTTCATGAAAATTTTCAACTTTTTGAAACCGAAATCTTTTCATGAAAATTTTCAACTTTTTTGAAGCCGAAATCTTTTCATGAAAATGGTCAACTTTTTTGAAGCCGAAATCTTTTCATGAAAATTTTCAACTTTTTGAAGCCGAAATCTTTTCATGAAAATGGTCAACTTTTTTGAAGCAGAAATCTTTTCATGAAAATTTTCAACTTTTTGAAACCGAAATCTTTTCATGAAAATTTTCAACTTTTTTGAAGCCGAAATCTTTTCATGAAAATCTTAAACTTTTTTGAAGTATACATCTTTTCATGAAAATTTTCAACTTTTTTGAAGCCGAAATCTTTTCATGAAAATGTTCAACTTTTTTGAAGCCAAAATACTTCATGAAAATTTTCATCTTTTTGAAACCGAAATCTTTTCATGAAAACTTTCAACTATTTTGAAGCCGAAATCTTTTCATGAAAATTTTCAACTTTTTGAAGCCGAAATCTTTTCATGAAAATGGTCAACTTTTTTGAAGCCGAAATCTTTTCATGAAAATTTTAGACTTTTTTGCAGCCGAAATACTTCATGAAAATGTTCAACTTTTTTGAAGCCGAAATCTTTTCATGAAAATTTTCAACTTTTTGAAGCCGAAATCTTTTCATGAAAATTTTCAACTTTTTTGAAGCCGAAATCTTTTCATGAAAATGGTGAACTTTTTTGAAGCCGAAATCTTTTCATGAAAATGGTCAACTTTTTTGAAGCCGAAATCTTTTCATGAAAATTTTCAACTTTTTGAAGCCGAAATCTTTTCATGAAAATGTTTCATTTTTTTGAAGCCGAAATACTTCATAAAAATGTTCAACTTTTTTGAAGCCGAAATCTTTTCATGAAAATGTTACATTTTTTTGAAGCCGAAATACTTCATGAAATTTTTCAACTTTTTTGAAGCCGAAATCTTTTCATGAAAATTTTCAACTTTTTTGAAGCCGAAATCTTTTCATGAAAGTTTTCAACTTTTTGAAACCGAAATCTTTTCATGAAAATTTTCAACTTTTTTGAAGCAGAAATCTTTTCATGAAAATCTTAAACTTTTTTGAAGTATACATCTTTTCATGAAAATTTTCAACTTTTTTGAAGCCGAAATCTTTTCATGAAAATGTTGAACTTTTTTGAAGCCGAAATCTTTTCATGAAAATTTTCAACTTTTTGAAGCCGAAATCTTTTCATGAAAATGGTCAACTTTTTTGAAGCAGAAATCTTTTCATGAAAATTTTCAACTTTTTGATACCAAAATCTTTTCATGAAAATTTTCAACTTTTTTGAAGCAGAAATCTTTTCATGAAAATCTTAGACTTTTTTGAATTCGAAATCTTTTCATGTAATTTTTCAACTTTTTTGAAGCAGAAATCTTTTCATGAAAATGTTCAACTTTTTTGAAGCCGAAATCTTTTCATGAAAATCTTCGACTTTTTTGAAGCCGAAATACATGATGAAAATATTCAACTTTTTTGAAGTCTAAATCTTTTCATGAAAATTTTCAACTTTTTTGAAGCAGAAATCTTTTCATGAAAATTTTCAACTTTTTTGATGCTGAAATAGTTCATGAAAATCTTCGACTTTTTTGAAGCCGAAATACTTCATGAAAATTTTCAACTTTTTTGAAGCTGAAATCTTTTCATGAAAATGTTCAACTTTTTTGAAACATAAATCTTTTCATGAAAATTTTGGACTTTTTTGTAGTCGAAATACTTCATGAAAATTTTCAACTTTTTTGAAGCCGAAATCTTTTCATGAAAATCTTCGACTTTTTTGAAGTCGAAATAGTTCATGAAAGTTTTCAACCTTTTTGAAGTCGAAATCCTGTCATGAAAATTTTCAACTTTTTTGAAGCCGAAATCTTTTCATGAAAATGGTCAACTTTTTTGAAGCCGAAATCTTTTCATGTAAATTTTAGACTTTTTTGCAGCCGAAATACTTCATGAAAATGTTCAACTTTTTTGAAGTCGAAATCTTTTCATTTAAATTTTCAACTTTTTTGAAGCCGAAATCTTTTCATGAAAATTTTCCATTTTTTTGAAGCCGAAATACTTCATGAAAATTTTCAACTTTTTTGAAGCCGAAATCTTTTCATGAAAATTTTCAACTTTTTGAAACCGAAATCTTTTCATGAAAATTTTCAACTTTTTTGAAGCCGAAATCTTTTCATGAAAATGGTCAACTTTTTTGAAGCAGAAATCTTTTCATGAAAATTTTCAACTTTTTGAAGCCGAAATCTTTTCATGAAAATTTTCAACTTTTTGAAGCCGAAATACTTCATGAAAATTTTCAACTTTTTGAAGCCGAAATCTTTTCATGAAAATGGTCAACTTTTTTGAAGCCGAAATCTTTTCATGAAAATTTTAGACTTTTTTGCAGCCGAAATACTTCATGAAAATGTTCAACTTTTTTGAAGCCGAAATCTTTTCATGAAAATTTTCAACTTTTTGAAGCCGAAATCTTTTCATGAAAATTTTCAGCTTTTTTGAAGCCGAAATCTTTTCATGAAAATTTTCAACTTTTTGAAGCCGAAATCTTTTCATGAAAATTTTCAACTTTTTTGAAGCAGAAATCTTTTCATGAAATTCTTAGACTTTTTTGAAGTCGAAATCTTTTCATGTAAATTTTCAACTTTTTTGAAGCAGAAATCTTTTCATGAAAATGTTCAAATTTTTTGAAACCGAAATCTTTTCTTGAAAATGTTCAAGTTTTTTGAAGCCGAAATCTTTTCATGAAAATGTTCCATTTTTTTGAAGCCGAAATACTTCATGAAAATTTTCAACTTTTTTGAAGCAGAAATCTTTTCATGAAAATGTTCAACTTTTTTGAAACCAAAATCTTTTCATGAAAATTTTCAACTTTTTTGAAGCCGAAATCTTTTCATGAAAATTTTCAACTTTTTGAAGCCGAAATCTTTTCATGAAAATGGTCAACTTTTTTGAAGCAGAAATCTTTTCATGAAAATTTTCAACTTTTTGATACCAAAATCTTTTCATGAAAATTTTCAACTTTTTTGAAGCAGAAATCTTTTCATGAAAATCTTAGACTTTTTTGAATTCGAAATCTTTTCATGTAATTTTTCAACTTTTTTGAAGCAGAAATCTTTTCATGAAAATGTTCAACTGTTTTGAAGCCGAAATCTTTTCATGAAAATCTTCGACTTTTTTGATGCTGAAATAGTTCATGAAAATCTTCGACTTTTTTGAAGCCGAAATACTTCATGAAAATTTTCAACTTTTTTGAAACCAAAATCTTTTCATGAAAATTTTCAACTTTTTTGATGCCGAAATATTTCATGAAAATTTTCAACTTTTTTGATGCCGAAATATTTCATGAAAATTTTCAACTTTTTTGAAGCCGAAATCTTTTCATGAAAATGTTCAACTTTTTTGAAACATAAATCTTTTCATGAAAATTTTGGACTTTTTTGTAGTCGAAATACTTCATGAAAATTTTCAACTTTTTTGAAGCCGAAATCTTTTCATGAAAATCTTCGACTTTTTTGAAGTCGAAATAGTTCATGAAAGTTTTCAACCTTTTTGAAGCCAAAATCCTGTCATGAAAATTTTCAACTTTTTTGAAGCCGAAATCTTTTCATGAAAATGGTCAACTTTTTTGAAGCCGAAATCTTTTCATGTAAATTTTAGACTTTTTTGCAGCCGAAATACTTCATGAAAATGTTCAACTTTTTTGAAGTCGAAATCTTTTCATTTAAATTTTCAACTTTTTTGAAGCCGAAATCTTTTCATGAAAATTTTCCATTTTTTTGAAGCCGAAATACTTCATGAAAATTTTCAACTTTTTTGAAGCCGAAATCTTTTCTTGAAAATTTTCAACTTTTTGAAACCGAAATCTTTTCATGAAAATGGTCAGCTTTTTTGAAGCAGAAATCTTTTCATGAAAATTTTCAACTTTTTAAGCTGAAATCTTTTCATGAAAATTTTCAACTTTTTTGAAGCCGAAATCTTTTCATGAATATGTTCAACTTTTTTGAAGCCGAAATCTTTTCATGAAAATTTTAGACTTTTTGAAACCAAAATCTTTTCATGAAAATTTTCAACTTTTTTGAAGCCGAAATCTTTTCGTGAAAATCTTAGACTTTTTTGAAGTCGAAATCTTTTCATGTAAATTTTCAACTTTTTTGAAGCAGAAATCTTTTCATGAAAATGTTCAACTTTTTTGATGCCGAAATCTTTTCATGAAAATTTTCAACTTTTTGAAGCCCAAATCTTTTCATTAAAATTTTCATCTTTTTTGAAGCAGAAATCTTTTCATGAAAATCTTAGACTTTTTTGATACCGAAATAGTTCATGAAAATTTTCAATTTTTTTGTAGCCGAAATCTTTTCATGAAAATTTTCATCTTTTTTGAAGCATAAATCTTTTCATGAAAATTTTAGACTTTTTTGAAGTCGAAATAGTTCATGAAAGTTTTCAACCTTTTTGAAGCTGAAATCTTTTCATGAAAATTTTCAACTTTTTGAAACCAAAATCTTTTCATGAAAATTTTCGACTTTTTTGAAGTCGAAATAGTTCATGAAAGTTTTCAACCTTTTTGAAGCCAAAATCCTGTCATGAAAATTTTCAACTTTTTTGAAGCAGAAATCTTTTCATGAAAATTTTCAACTTTTTGAAACCGAAAACTTTTCATGAAAATGTTCAACTTTTTTGAAGCCGAGATCTTTTCATGAAAATTTTCAACTTTTTTGAAGCAGAAATCTTTTCATGAAAATGTTCAACTTTTTTGAAGCCAAAATACTTCATGAAAATTTTCAACTTTTTTGAAACCTAAATCTTTTCATGAAAATTTTCAACTTTTTTGAAGCCGAAATCTTTTCATGAAAATGTTCCATTTTTTTGAAGCCGATATATTTCATGAAAATGTTCAACTTTTTTGAAGCCGAGAACTTTTCATGAAAATGTTCAACTTTTTGAAACCGAAATCTTTTCATGAAAATTTTCAACTTTTTTGAAGCCGAAATCTTTTCATGAAAATGGTCAACTTTTTGAAGCCGAAATCTTTTCATGAAGATTTTCAACTTTTTGAAGCAGAAATCTTTTCATGAAAATGGTCAGCTTTTTTGAAGCCGAAATCTTTTCATGAAAATTTTCAACTTTTTAAGCCGAAATCTTTTCATGAAAATTTTCAACTTTTTTGAAGCCGAAATCTTTTCATGAAAATGTTCCATTTTTTTGAAGCCGAAATCTTTTCATGAAAATCTTCGACTTTTTTGAAGTCGAAATAGTTCATGAAAGTTTTAAACCTTTTTGAAGCCAAAATCCTGTCATGAAAATTTTCAACTTTTTTGAAGCAGAAATCTTTTCATGAAAATTTTCAACTTTTTGAAACCGAAAACTTTTCATGAAAATGTTCAACTTTTTTGAAGCCGAGATCTTTTCATGAAAATTTTCAACTTTTTTGAAGCAGAAATCTTTTCATGAAAATCTTAGACTTTTTTGAAGTAGAAATCTTTTCATGAAAATCTTCGACTTTTTTGAAGTCGAAATAGTTCATGAAAGTTTTCAACCTTTTTGAAGCCAAAATCCTGTCATGAAAATTTTCAACTTTTTTGAAGCAGAAATCTTTTCATGAAAATTTTCAACTTTTTGAAACCGAAAACTTTTCATGAAAATGTTCAACTTTTTTGAAGCCGAGATCTTTTCATGAAAATTTTCAACTTTTTTGAAGCAGAAATCTTTTCATGAAAATGTTCAACTTTTTTGAAGCCAAAATACTTCATGAAAATTTTCAACTTTTTTGAAACCTAAATCTTTTCATGAAAATTTTCAACTTTTTTGAAGCCGAAATCTTTTCATGAAAATGTTCCATTTTTTTGAAGCCGATATATTTCATGAAAATGTTCAACTTTTTTGAAGCCGAGAACTTTTCATGAAAATGTTCAACTTTTTGAAACCGAAATCTTTTCATGAAAATTTTCAACTTTTTTGAAGCCGAAATCTTTTCATGAAAATGGTCAACTTTTTGAAGCCGAAATCTTTTCATGAAGATTTTCAACTTTTTGAAGCAGAAATCTTTTCATGAAAATGTTCAACTTTTTGAAACCAAAATCTTTTCTTGAAAATTTTCAACTTTTTTGAAGCAGAAATCTTTTCATGAAAATCTTAGACTTTTTTGAATTCGAAATCTTTTCATGTAATTTTTCAACTTTTTTGAAGCAGAAATCTTTTCATGAAAATGTTCAACTTTTTTGAAGCCGAAATCTTTTCATGAAAATCTTCGACTTTTTTGAAGCCGAAATACATGATGAAAATATTCAACTTTTTTGAAGTCTAAATCTTTTCATGAAAATTTTCAACTTTTTTGAAGCAGATATCTTTTCATGAAAATTTTCAACTTTTTTGATGCTGAAATAGTTCATGAAAATCTTCGACTTTTTTGAAGCCGAAATACTTCATGAAAATTTTCAACTTTTTTGAAACCTAAATCTTTTCATGAAAATTTTAAACTTTTTGGAGGCCGAAATAGTTCATGAAAATTTTCAACTTTTTTGAAGCCGAAATCTTTTCAAGAAAATGTTCAACTTTTTTGAAACATAAATCTTTTCATGAAAATTTTGGACTTTTTTGTAGTCGAAATAGTTCATGAAAGTTTTCAACCTTTTTGAAGCCAAAATCCTGTCATGAAAATTTTCAACTTTTTTGAAGCCGAAATCTTTTCATGAAAATGGTCAACTTTTTTGAAGCCGAAATCTTTTCATGAAAATGGTCAACTTTTTTGAAGCCGAAACCTTTTCATGAAAATGTTCCATTGTTTTGAAGCCGAAATACTTCATGAAAATTTTCAACTTTTTTGAAGCAGAAATCTTTTCATGAAAATGTTCAACTTTTTTGAAACCAAAATCTTTTCTTGAAAATTTTCAACTTTTTTGAAGCCGAGATCTTTTCATGAAAATGGTCAACTTTTTTGAAGCCGAAATCTTTTCATGAAAATTTTCAACTTTTTGAAGCCGAAATCTTTTCATGAAAATTTTCAACTTTTTGGAAGCCGAAATCTTTTCATGAATATGTTCAACTTTTTTGAAGCCGAAATCTTTTCATGAAAATTTTAGACTTTTTGAAACCAAAATCTTTTCATGAAAATTTTCAACTTTTTTGAAGCCGAAATCTTTTCGTGAAAATCTTAGACTTTTTTGAAGTCGAAATCTTTTCATGTAAATTTTCAACTTTTTTGAAGCAGAAATCTTTTCATGAAAATGTTCAACTTTTTTGAAGCCGAAATCTTTTCATGAAAATGTTCAACTTTTTTGATGCCGAAATCTTTTCATGAAAATTTTCAACTTTTTGAAGCCCAAATCTTTTCATTAAAATTTTCATCTTTTTTGAAGCAGAAATCTTTTCATGAAAATTTTAGACTTTTTTGAAGTCGAAATAGTTCATGAAAGTTTTCAACCTTTTTGAAGCTGAAATCTTTTCATGAAAATTTTCAACTTTTTGAAACCAAAATCTTTTCATGAAAATTTTCAACTTTTTTGAAGCCGAAATCTTTTCATGAAAATCTTCGACTTTTTTGAAGTCGAAATAGTTCATGAAAGTTTTCAACCTTTTTGAAGCCAAAATCCTGTCATTAAAATTTTCAACTTTTTTGAAGCAGAAATCTTTTCATGAAAATTTTCAACTTTTTGAAACCGAAAACTTTTCATGAAAATGTTCAACTTTTTTGAAGCCGAGATCTTTTCATGAAAATTTTCAACTTTTTTGAAGCAGAAATCTTTTCATGAAAATGTTCAACTTTTTTGAAGCCAAAATACTTCATGAAAATTTTCAACTTTTTTGAAACCTAAATCTTTTCATGAAAATTTTCAACTTTTTTGAAGCCGAAATCTTTTCATGAAAATGTTCCATTTTTTTGAAGCCGATATATTTCATGAAAATGTTCAACTTTTTTGAAGCCGAGAACTTTTCATGAAAATGTTCAACTTTTTGAAACCGAAATCTTTTCATGAAAATTTTCAACTTTTTTGAAGCCGAAATCTTTTCATGAAAATGGTCAACTTTTTGAAGCCGAAATCTTTTCATGAAGATTTTCAACTTTTTGAAGCAGAAATCTTTTCATGAAAATTTTCAAGTTTTTTGAAGCCGAAATCTTTTCAGGAAAATGTTCCATTTTTTTGAAGCAGAAATACTTCATGAAAATGTTCAACTTTTTTGAAGCCGAAATCTTTTCATGACAATTTTCCACTTTTTTGAAGCAGAAATCTTTTCATGAAAATCTTAGACTTTTTTGAAGTCGAAATCTTTTCATTTAAATTTTCAACTTTTTTGAAGCCGAAATCTTTTCATTTAAATTTTCAACTTTTTTGAAGCAGAAATCTTTTCATGAAAATGTTCAACTTTTTTGAAGCCGAAATAGTTCATGAAAATTTTAGACTTTTTTGAAGCCGAAATACTTCATGAAAATTTTCAACTTTTTGAAACAAAAATCTTTTCATGAAAATTTTCAACTTTTTTGAAGCCGGAATCTTTTCATGAAAATGTTCCATTTTTTTGAAGCCGAAATACTTCATGAAAATTTTCAACTTTTTTGAAGCCGAAATCTTTTCATGAAAATTTTCAACTTTTTGAAGCCGAAATCTTTTCATGAAAATGTTCCATTTTTTTGCAGCCGAAATACTTCATGAAAATTTTCATATTTTTTGAAGCCGAAATCTTTTCATGAAAATCTTCGACTTTTTTGAAGTCGAAATAGTTCATGAACGTTTTCAACCATTTTTGAAGCCAAAATCCTGTCATGAAAATTTTCAACTTTTTTGAAGCAGAAATCTTTTCATGAAAATTTTCAACTTTTTGAAACCGAAATCTTTTCATGAAAATTTTCAACTTTTTTGAAGCCGAGATCTTTTCATGAAAATTTTCAACTTTTTGAAACCGAATTCTTTTCATGAAAATTTTCAACTTATTTGAAGCCGAAATCTTTTCATGAAAATTTTCAACTTTTTTGAAGCAGAAATCTTTTCATGAAAATGTTCAAGTTTTTTGAAGCCGAAATCTTTTCATGAAAATGTTCCATTTTTTTGAAGCCGAAATACTTCATGAAAATTTTCAACTTTTTTGAAGCAGAAATCTTTTCATGAAAATGTTCAAGTTTTTCAAGCCGAAATCTTTTCATGAAAATGTTCCATTTTTTTGAAGCCGAAATACTTCATGAAAATTTTCAACTTTTTTGAAGCAGAAATCTTTTCATGAAAATGTTCAACTTTTTTGAAAACGAGATCTTTTCATGAAAATTTTCAACTTTTTGAAGCCGAAATCTTTTCATGAAAATCTTCGACTTTTTTGAAGTCGAAATATTTCATGAAAGTTTTCAACCTTTTTGAAGCCGAAATCTTTTCATGAAAATTGTCAACTTTTTTGAAGCCGAAATCTTTTCATGAAAATTTTCAACTTTTTTGAAGCAGAAATCTTTTCTTGTAAATTTTCAACTTTTTTGAAGCCGAAATCTTTTCATGAAAATGTTCCATTTTTTGGCAGCCGAAATACTTCATGAAAATTTTCAACTTTTTTGAAGCCGAAATCTTTTCATGAAAATCTTCATCTTTTTTGAAGCATAAATCTTTTCATGAAAATTTTAGACTTTTTTGCAGCCGAAATACTTCATGAAAATTTTCAACTTTTTTGAAGCCAAAATCTTTTCATGAAAATTTTCAACTTTTTTGAAGCAGATATCTTTTCATGAAAATCTTAGACTTTTTTGAAGCAGATATCTTTTCATGTAAATTTTTAACTTTTTTGAAGCAGAAATCTTTTCAAGAAAATGTTCAACTTTTTTGAAGCCGAAATCTTTTCATGAAAATGTTCAAGTTTTTTGAAGCCGAAATCTTTTCATGAAAATGTTCCATTTTTTTGAAGACAAAATACTTCTTGAAAATGTTCAACTTTTTTGAAGCCGAAATCTTTTCATGAAAATGATCAACTTTTTTGAAGCCGAAATCTTTTCATGAAAATTTTCAACTTTTTGAAGCCGAAATCTTTTCATGAAAATTTTCAACTTTTTTGAAGCAGAAATCTTTTCATGAAAATGTTCAACTTTTTTGAAGCAGAAATCTTTTCATGAAAATGTTCAACTTTTTTGAAGCCGAAATCTTTTCATGAAAATTTTCAACTTTTTGAAGTCGAAATCTTTTCATGTAAATTTTCAACTTTTTTGAAGCAGAAATCTTTTCATGAAAATGTTCAACTTTTTTGAAGCCGAAATCTTTTCATGAAAATGTTCCATTTTTTTGAAGCCGAAATACTTCATGAAAATTTTCAACTTTTTTGAAGCCGAAATCTTTTCATGAAAATGTACACCTTTTTTGAAGCCGAAATCTTTTCATGAAAATTTTCAACTTTTTTGAAGCCGAAATCTTTTCATGAAAATGTTCAACTTTTTTGAAGCCGAGATCTTTTCATGAAAATCTTTGACTTTTTTGAAGCCGAAATACTTCATGAAAATATTCAACTTTTTTGAAGTCTAAATCTTTTCATGAAAAGTTTCAACTTTTTTGAAGCCGAAATCTTTTCATGAAAATGTTCAACTTTTTTGAAGCCGAGATCTTTTCATGAAAATCTTTGACTTTTTTGAAGCCGAAATACTTCATGAAAATATTCAACTTTTTTGAAGTCTAAATCTTTTCATGAAAAGTTTCAAATTTTTTGAAGCCGAAATCTTTTCATGAAAATTTTCAACTTTTTTGATGCCGAAATAGTTCATGAAAATTTTCAACTTTTTTGAAGCTGAAATACTTCATGAAAATTTTCAACTTTTTTGAAACCTAAATCTTTTCATGAAAATTTTCAACTTTTTGAAGCCCAAATCTTTTCATGAAAATTTTCATCTTTTTTGAAACATAAATCTTTTCATGAAAATTTTAGACTTTTTTGTAGTCGAAATACTTCATGAAAATTTTCAACTTTTTTAAAGCCGAAATCTTTTCTTGAAAATTTTCAACTTTTTGAAACCGAAATCTTTTCATGAAAATGGTCAACTTTTTTGAAGCCGAAATCTTTTCATGAATATTTTCAACTTTTTAAGCAGAAATATTTTCATGAAAATCTTCAACTTTTTTGAAGCAGAAATCTTTTCAGGAAAATCTTCAACTTTTTTGAAGCAGAAATCTTTTCATGAAAATCTTTGACTTTTTTGAAGCCGAAATACTTCATGAAAATTTTCAACTTTTTTGAAACCTAAATCTTTTCATGAAAATTTTCAACTTTTTTGATGCCGAAATGGTTCATGTAAATTTTCAACTTTTTTGAACCCGAAATCTTTTCATGAAAATTTTCAATTTTTTTGAAGCCGAAATCTTTTCATGAAAATTTTCATCTTTTTTGAAACATAAATCTTTTCATGAAAATTTTAGACTTTTTTGTAGTCGAAATACTTCATGAAAATTTTCAACTTTTTTGAAGTCTAAATCTTTTCATGAAAAGTTTCAACTTTTTTGAAGCCGAAATCTTTTCATGAAAATTTTCAACTTTTTTGATGCCGAAATAGTTCATGAAAATTTTCGACTTTTTTGAAGCTGAAATACTTCATGAAAATTTTCAACTTTTTTGAAGCCCAAATCTTTTCATGAAAATTTTCATCTTTTTTGAAACATAAATCTTTTCATGAAAATTTTAGACTTTTTTGTAGTCGAAATACTTCATGAAAATTTTCAACTTTTTTAAAGCCGAAATCTTTTCTTGAAAATTTTCAACTTTTTGAAACCGAAATCTTTTCATGAAAATGGTCAACTTTTTTGAAGCCGAAATCTTTTCATGAAAATTTTCAACTTTTTAAGCCGAAATCTTTTCATGAAAATTTTCAACTTTTTTGAAGCAGAAATCTTTTCATGAAAATCTTTGACTTTTTTGAAGCCGAAATACTTCATGAAAATTTTCAACTTTTTTGAAACCTAAATCTTTTCATGAAAATTTTCAACTTTTTTGATGCCGAAATGGTTCATGAAAATTTTCAATTTTTTTGAACCCGAAATCTTTTCATGAAAATTTTCAATTTTTTTGAAGCCGAAATCTTTTCATGAAAATTTTCATCTTTTTTGAAACATAAATCTTTTCATGAAAATTTTAGACTTTTTTGTAGTCGAAATACTTGATGAAAATTTTCAACTTTTTTGAAGTCTAAATCTTTTCATGAAAAGTTTCAACTTTTTTGAAGCCGAAATCTTTTCATGAAAATTTTCAACTTTTTTGATGCCGAAATAGTTCATGAAAATTTTCGACTTTTTTGAAGCTGAAATACTTCATGAAAATTTTCAACTTTTTTGAAGCCCAAATCTTTTCATGAAAATTTTCATCTTTTTTGAAACATAAATCTTTTCATGAAAATTTTAGACTTTTTTGTAGTCGAAATACTTCATGAAAATTTTCAACTTTTTTAAAGCCGAAATCTTTTCTTGAAAATTTTCAACTTTTTGAAACCGAAATCTTTTCATGAAAATGGTCAACTTTTTTGAAGCCGAAATCTTTTCATGAAAATTTTCAACTTTTTAAGCCGAAATCTTTTCATGAAAATTTTCAACTTTTTTGAAGCAGAAATCTTTTCATGAAAATCTTTGACTTTTTTGAAGCCGAAATACTTCATGAAAATTTTCAACTTTTTTGAAGCCGAAATCTTTTATGAAAATTTTCATCTTTTTTGAAACATAAATCTTTTCATGAAAATTTTAGACTTTTTTGTAGTCGAAATACTTCATGAAAATTTTCAACTTTTTTAAAGCCGAAATCTTTTCATGAAAATTTTCAACTTTTTTGATGCCGAAATAGTTCATGAAAATTTTCGACTTTTTTGAAGCTGAAATACTTCATGAAAATTTTCAACTTTTTTGAAGCCCAAATCTTTTCATGAAAATTTTCATCTTTTTTGAAACATAAATCTTTTCATGAAAATTTTAGACTTTTTTGTAGTCGAAATACTTCATGAAAATTTTCAACTTTTTTGAAGCCGAAATCTTTTCATGAAAATTTTCAACTTTTTTGATGCCGAAATAGTTCATGAAAATTTTCGACTTTTTTGAAGCTGAAATACTTCATGAA
This sequence comes from Labrus bergylta, assembly GCF_963930695.1. Taxonomy (NCBI): domain Eukaryota; kingdom Metazoa; phylum Chordata; class Actinopteri; order Labriformes; family Labridae; genus Labrus; species Labrus bergylta. The sequence continues at coordinate 383,903 of NC_089203.1, read as the reverse complement.
AATTTTCAACTTTTTTGAAGCCCAAATCTTTTCATGAAAATTTTCATCTTTTTTGAAACATAAATCTTTTCATGAAAATTTTAGACTTTTTTGTAGTCGAAATACTTCATGAAAATTTTCAACTTTTTTAAAGCCGAAATCTTTTCTTGAAAATTTTCAACTTTTTGAAACCGAAATCTTTTCATGAAAATGGTCAACTTTTTTGAAGCCGAAATCTTTTCATGAAAATTTTCAACTTTTTAAGCCGAAATCTTTTCATGAAAATTTTCAACTTTTTTGAAGCAGAAATCTTTTCATGAAAATCTTTGACTTTTTTGAAGCCGAAATACTTCATGAAAATTTTCAACTTTTTTGAAACCTAAATCTTTTCATGAAAATTTTCAACTTTTTTGATGCCGAAATGGTTCATGAAAATTTTCAATTTTTTTGAACCCGAAATCTTTTCATGAAAATTTTCAATTTTTTTGAATCCGAAATCTTTTCATGAAAATTTTCATCTTTTTTGAAACATAAATCTTTTCATGAAAATTTTAGACTTTTTTGTAGTCGAAATACTTCATGAAAATTTTCAACTTTTTTGAAGTCTAAATCTTTTCATGAAAAGTTTCAACTTTTTTGAAGCCGAAATCTTTTCATGAAAATTTTCAACTTTTTTGATGCCGAAATAGTTCATGAAAATTTTCCACTTTTTTGAAGCTGAAATACTTCATGAAAATTTTCAACTTTTTTGAAGCCCAAATCTTTTCATGAAAATTTTCATCTTTTTTGAAACATAAATCTTTTCATGAAAATTTTAGACTTTTTTGTAGTCGAAATACTTCATGAAAATTTTCAACTTTTTTAAAGCCGAAATCTTTTCTTGAAAATTTTCAACTTTTTGAAACCGAAATCTTTTCATGAAAATGGTCAACTTTTTTGAAGCCGAAATCTTTTCATGAAAATTTTCAACTTTTTAAGCCGAAATCTTTTCATGAAAATTTTCAACTTTTTTGAAGCAGAAATCTTTTCATGAAAATCTTTGACTTTTTTGAAGCCGAAATACTTCATGAAAATTTTCAACTTTTTTGAAACCTAAATCTTTTATGAAAATTTTCATCTTTTTTGAAACATAAATCTTTTCATGAAAATTTTAGACTTTTTTGTAGTCGAAATACTTCATGAAAATTTTCAACTTTTTTAAAGCCGAAATCTTTTCATGAAAATCTTCGACTTTTTTGAAGTCGAAATAGTTCATGAAAGTTTTCAACCTTTTTGAAGCTGAAATCTTTTCATGAAAATTTTCAACTTTTTTGAAGCCGAAATCTTTTCATGAAAATGTTCCATTTTTTTGAAGCCGAAATACTTCATGAAAATTTTCAACTTTTTTGAAGCAGAAATCTTTTCATGAAAATTTTCAACTTTTTGAAACCGAAATCTTTTCATGAAAATTTTCAACTTTTTTGAAGCCGAAATCTTTTCATGAAAATGGTCAACTTTTTTGAAGCAGATATCTTTTCATGAAAATCTTAGACTTTTTTGAAGTCGAAACCTTTTATGTTAATTTTCAACTTTTTTGAAGCCGAAATACTTGATGAAAATATTCAACTTTTTTGAAGTCTAAATCTTTTCATGAAAATTTTCAACTTTTTGAAACCAAAATGTTTTCATGAAAATTTTCAACTTTTTTGAAGCAGAAATCTTTTCACTAAAATCTTAGACTTTTTTGAAGTCGAAATCTTTTTATGTAAATTTTCAACTTTTTTGAAGTCGAAATCTTTTCATGTAAATTTTCAACTTTTTTGAAGCAGAAATCTTTTCATGAAAATGTTCAACTTTTTTGAAGCCAAAATCTTTTCATGAAAATGTTACATTTTTTTGAAGCTGAAATACTTCATGAAAATTTTCAACTTTTTTGAAGTCGAAATAGTTCATGAAATTTTTCAACCTTTTTGAAGCTGAAATCTTTTCATGAAAATTTTCAACTTTTTTGAAGCTGAAATCTTTTCATGAAAATGGTCAACTTTTTTGAAGTCGAAATCTTTTTATGTAAATTTTCAACTTTTTTGAAGTCGAAATCTTTTCATGTAAATTTTCAACTTTTTTGAAGCAGAAATCTTTTCATGAAAATGTTCAACTTTTTTGAAGCCGAAATCTTTTCATGAAAATGTTACATTTTTTTGAAGCTGAAATACTTCAAGAAAATTTTCAACTTTTTTGAAGTCGAAATAGTTCATGAAAGTTTTCAACCTTTTTGAAGCTGAAATCTTTTCATGAAAATTTTCAACTTTTTTGAAGCTGAAATCTTTTCCATGAAAATGGTCAACTTTTTTGAAGCCGAAATCTTTTCATGAAAATTTTCAACTTTTTGAAACCGAAATCTTTTCATGAAAATTTTCAACTTTTTGAAACCAAAATCTTTTCATGAAAATTTTCAACTTTTTGAAGCCGAAATCTTTTCATGAAAATTTTCAACTTTTTAAGCCGAAATCTTTTCATGAAAATTTTCAACTTTTTTGAAGCAGAAATCTTTTCATGAAAATCTTTGACTTTTTTGAAGCCGAAATACTTCATGAAAATTTTCAACTTTTTTGAAACCTAAATCTTTTATGAAAATTTTCATCTTTTTTGAAACATAAATCTTTTCATGAAAATTTTAGACTTTTTTGTTGTCGAAATACTTCATGAAAATTTTCAACTTTTTTAAAGCCGAAATCTTTTCATGAAAATCTTCGACTTTTTTGAAGTCGAAATAGTTCATGAAAGTTTTCAACCTTTTTGAAGCTGAAATCTTTTCATGAAAATTTTCAACTTTTTTGAAGCCGAAATCTTTTCATGAAAATGTTCCATTTTTTTGAAGCCGAAATACTTCATGAAAATTTTCAACTTTTTTGAAGCAGAAATCTTTTCATGAAAATTTTCAACTTTTTGAAACCGAAATCTTTTCATGAAAATTTTCAACTTTTTTGAAGCCGAAATCTTTTCATGAAAATGGTCAACTTTTTTGAAGCAGATATCTTTTCATGAAAATCTTAGACTTTTTTGAAGTCGAAACCTTTTATGTTAATTTTCAACTTTTTTGAAGCCGAAATACTTGATGAAAATATTCAACTTTTTTGAAGTCTAAATCTTTTCATGAAAATTTTCAACTTTTTGAAACCAAAATGTTTTCATGAAAATTTTCAACTTTTTTGAAGCAGAAATCTTTTCACTAAAATCTTAGACTTTTTTGAAGTCGAAATCTTTTTATGTAAATTTTCAACTTTTTTGAAGTCGAAATCTTTTCATGTAAATTTTCAACTTTTTTGAAGCAGAAATCTTTTCATGAAAATGTTCAACTTTTTTGAAGCCGAAATCTTTTCATGAAAATGTTACATTTTTTTGAAGCTGAAATACTTCATGAAAATTTTCAACTTTTTTGAAGTCGAAATAGTTCATGAAATTTTTCAACCTTTTTGAAGCTGAAATCTTTTCATGAAAATTTTCAACTTTTTTGAAGCTGAAATCTTTTCATGAAAATGGTCAACTTTTTTGAAGTCGAAATCTTTTTATGTAAATTTTCAACTTTTTTGAAGTCGAAATCTTTTCATGTAAATTTTCAACTTTTTTGAAGCAGAAATCTTTTCATGAAAATGTTCAACTTTTTTGAAGCCGAAATCTTTTCATGAAAATGTTACATTTTTTTGAAGCTGAAATACTTCAAGAAAATTTTCAACTTTTTTGAAGTCGAAATAGTTCATGAAAGTTTTCAACCTTTTTGAAGCTGAAATCTTTTCATGAAAATTTTCAACTTTTTTGAAGCTGAAATCTTTTCCATGAAAATGGTCAACTTTTTTGAAGCCGAAATCTTTTCATGAAAATTTTCAACTTTTTGAAACCGAAATCTTTTCATGAAAATTTTCAACTTTTTGAAACCAAAATCTTTTCATGAAAATTTTCAACTTTTTGAAGCCGAAATCTTTTCATGAAAATTTTCAACTTTTTAAGCCGAAATCTTTTCATGAAAATTTTCAACTTTTTTGAAGCAGAAATCTTTTCATGAAAATCTTTGACTTTTTTGAAGCCGAAATACTTCATGAAAATTTTCAACTTTTTTGAAACCTAAATCTTTTATGAAAATTTTCATCTTTTTTGAAACATAAATCTTTTCATGAAAATTTTAGACTTTTTTGTTGTCGAAATACTTCATGAAAATTTTCAACTTTTTTAAAGCCGAAATCTTTTCATGAAAATCTTCGACTTTTTTGAAGTCGAAATAGTTCATGAAAGTTTTCAACCTTTTTGAAGCTGAAATCTTTTCATGAAAATTTTCAACTTTTTTGAAGCCGAAATCTTTTCATGAAAATGTTCCATTTTTTTGAAGCCGAAATACTTCATGAAAATTTTCAACTTTTTTGAAGCAGAAATCTTTTCATGAAAATTTTCAACTTTTTGAAACCGAAATCTTTTCATGAAAATTTTCAACTTTTTTGAAGCCGAAATCTTTTCATGAAAATGGTCAACTTTTTTGAAGCAGATATCTTTTCATGAAAATCTTAGACTTTTTTGAAGTCGAAACCTTTTATGTTAATTTTCAACTTTTTTGAAGCCGAAATCTTTTCATGAAAATCTTCGACTTTTTTGAAGCCGAAATACTTGATGAAAATATTCAACTTTTTTGAAGTCTAAATCTTTTCATGAAAATTTTCAACTTTTTGAAACCAAAATGTTTTCATGAAAATGTTCCATTTTTTTGAAGCCGAAATACTTCATGAAAATTTTCAACTTTTTTGAAGTAGAAATCTTTTCATGAAAATGTTCAACTTTTTTGAAGACGAAATCTTTTTATGAAAATCTTTGACTTTTTTGAAGCCGAAATACTTGATGAAAATATTCAACTTTTTTGAAGTCTAAATCTTTTCATGAAAATTTTCAACTTTTTGAAACCAAAATCTTTTCATGAAAATTTTCAACTTTTTTGAAACAGAAATCTTTTCATGAAAATCTTAGACTTTTTTGAAGTCGAAATCTTTTTATGTAAATTTTCAACTTTTTTGAAGTCGAAATCTTTTCATGTAAATTTTCAACTTTTTTGAAGCAGAAATCTTTTCATGAAAATGTTCAACTTTTTTGAAGCCGAAATCTTTTCATGAAAATGTTCAACTTTTTTGAAGACGAAATCTTTTCATGAAAATGTTACATTTTTTTGAAGCTGAAATACTTCATGAAAATGTTCAACTTTTTTGAAGCCGAAATCTTTTCATGAAAATTTTCAACTTTTTTGAAGCAGAAATCTTTTCATGAAAATGTTCAACTTTTTTGAAGCCGAAATCTTTTCATGAAAATCTTCGACTTTTTTGAAGCCGAAATACTTGATGAAAATATTCAACTTTTTTGAAGCCGAAATCTTTTCATGAAAATCTTCGACTTTTTTGAAGCCGAAATACTTGATGAAAATATTCAACTTTTTTGAAGTCTAAATCTTTTCATGAAAATTTTCAACTTTTTTGAATCCGAAATCTTTTCATGAAAATTTTCAACTTTTTTGAAGCAGAAATCTTTTCATGAAAATTTTCAACTTTTTTGAAGACGAAATACTTCATGAAAATTTTCAACTTTTTTGAAACCGAAATCTTTTCATGAAAATGTTCAACTTTTTTGAAGCCGAAATCTTTTCATGAAAATGTTCAATTTTTTTGAAGCCGAAATACTTCATGAAAATTTTCAACTTTTTTTAAGCCGAAATCTTTTCATGAAAATTTTCAACTTTTTTGAAGCAGAAATCTTTTCATGAAAATTTTCAACTTTTTTGAAGCCGAAATAGTACATGAAAATTTTAGACTTTTTTGAAGCCGAAATCTTTTCATGAAAATTTTCAACTTTTTTGATGCCGAAATAGTTCATGAAAATTTTCAACTTTTTTGAAACCGAAATCTTTTCATGAAAATGTTCAACTTTTTTGAAGCCGAAATCTTTTCATGAAAATGTTCAACTTTTTTGAAGCCGAAATCTTTTCATGAAAATGTTCAACTTTTTTGAAGACGAAATCTTTTCATGAAAATGTTCCATTTTTTTGAAGCAGAAATACTTCATGAAAATGTTCAACTTTTTTGAAGCCGAAATCTTTTCATGAAAATGTTCAACTTTTTTGAAGCCGAAATCTTTTCATGAAAATGTTCCATTTTTTTGAAGCCGAAATGCTTAATGAAAATGTTCCATTTTTTTGATGCCGAAATACTTCATGAAAATGTTCAACTTTTTTGAAGCCGAAATCTTTTCATGAAAATGTTCAATTTTTTTGAAGCCGAAATACTTCATGAAAATTTTCAACTTTTTTGAATCCGAAATCTTTTCATGTAAATTTTCAACTTTTTTGAAGCAGAAATCTTTTCATGAAAATGTTGAACTTTTTTGAAGCCGAAATCTTTTCATGAAAATCTTCGACTTTTTGAAGCCGAAATCTTTTCATGAAAATTTTCAACTTTTTGAAGCAGAAATCTTTTCATGAAAATTTTCAACTTTTTTGAAGCAGAAATCTTTTCATGAAAATGTTCAACTTTTTTGAAGCCGAAATCTTTTCATGAAAATGTTACATTTTTTTGAAGCCCAAATACTTCATGAAAATTTTCAACTTTTTTGAAGTCTAAATCTTTTCATGAAAATTTTCAACTTTTTTGAAGCCGAAATCTTTTCATGAAAATTTTCAACTTTTTTGAAGCAGAAATCCTTTCATGAAAATTTTCAACTTTTTGAAACCAAAATCTTTTCATGTAATTTTTCAACTTTTTTGAAGCCGAAATCTTTTCATGAAAATGTTACATTTTTTTGAAGCCGAAATACTTCATGAAAATTTTCGACTTTTTTGAAGCAGAAATCTTTTCATGAAAATTTTCAACTTTTTTGAAGCAGAAATCTTTTCATGAAAATCTTAGACTTTTTTGAAGTCGAAATCTTTTCATGTAAATTTTCAACTTTTTTGAAGCAGAAATCTTTTCATGAAAATGTTCCATTTTTTTGATGCCGAAATACTTCATGAAAATTTTCAACTTTTTTGAAGCAGAAATCTTTTCATGAAAATGTTCAACTTTTTTGAAGCCGAAATCTTTTCATGAAAATTTTCAACTTTTTTGAAGCCAAAATAGTTCATGAAAATTTTCAACTTTTTGAACCCGAAATCTTTTCATGAAAATTTTCAACTTTTTTGAAGCAGAAATCTTTTAATGAAAATCTTAGACTTTTTTGAAGTCGAAATCTTTTCATGTAAATTTTCAACTTTTTTGAAGCAGAAATCTTTTCATGAAAATGTTCCATTTTTTTGAAGCCGAAATACTTGATGAAAATTTTCAACTTTTTTGAAGCAGAAATCTTTTCATGAAAATGTTCAACTTTTTTGAAGCCGAAATCTTTTCATGAAAATTTTCAACTTTTTTGAAGCCAAAATAGTTCATGAAAATTTTCAACTTTTTGAACCCGAAATCTTTTCATGAAAATGTTCAACTTTTTTAAAGCCGAAATCTTTTCATGAAAATTTTCAACTTTTTTGAAGCCGAAATCTTTTCATGAAAATCTTCGACTTTTTTGAAGTCGAAATAGTTCATGAAAGTTTTCAACCTTTTTGAAGTCGAAATAGTTCATGAACGTTTTCAACCTTTTTGAAGCCGAAATCTTTTCATGAAAATTTTCAACTTTTTTGAAGCAGAAATCTTTTCATGAAAATGTTCAACTTTTTTGAAGCCGAAATCTTTTCATGAAAATTTTCAACTTTTTTGAAGCAGAAATCTTTTCATGAAAATCTTCGACTTTTTTGAAGTCGAAATACTTGATGAAAATATTCAACTTTTTTGAAGTCTAAATCTTTTCATGAAAATTTTCAACTTTTTTGAAGGCGAAATCTTTTCATGTAAATTTTCAACTTTTTTGAAGCAGAAATCTTTTCATTAAAATGTTCAACTTTTTTGAAGCCGAAATCTTTTCATGAAAATGTTCAACTTTTTTGAAGCCGAAATCTTTTCATGAAAATTTTCAACTTTTTGAAACCAAAATCTTTTCATGTAATTTTTCAACTTTTTTGAAGCCGAAATCTTTTCATGAAAATGTTACATTTTTTTGAAGCCGAAATACTTGATGAAAATATTCAACTTTTTTGAAGTCTAAATCTTTTCATGAAAATTTTCAACTTTTTTGAAGCCGAAATCTTTTCATGAAAATGTTACATTTTTTTGAAGCCGAAATACTTCATGAAAATTTTCGACTTTTTTGAAGCCGAAATCTTTTCATGAAAATGTTACATTTTTTTGAAGCCGAAATACTTCATGAAAATTTTCAACTTTTTTTAAGCCGAAATATTTTCATGAAAATTTTCAACTTTTTTGAAGCCGAAATCTTTTCATGAAAATGTTCAACTTTTTTGAAGACGAAATCTTTTCATGAAAATGTTCCATTTTTTTGAAGCAGAAATACTTCATGAAAATGTTCAACTTTTTTGAAGCCGAAATCTTTTCATGAAAATGTTCAACTTTTTTGAAGACGAAATCTTTTCATGAAAATGTTCCATTTTTTTGAAGCAGAAATACTTCATGAAAATGTTCAACTTTTTTGAAGCCGAAATCTTTTCATGAAAATGTTCAACTTTTTTGAAGCCGAAATCTTTTCATGAAAATGTTCCATTTTTTTGAAGCCGAAATGCTTCATGAAAATGTTCCATTTTTTTGATGCCGAAATACTTCATGAAAATGTTCAACTTTTTTGAAGCCGAAATCTTTTCATGAAAATGTTCAATTTTTTTGAAGCCGAAATACTTCATGAAAATTTTCAACTTTTTTGAATCCGAAATCTTTTCATGTAAATTTTCAACTTTTTTGAAGCAGAAATCTTTTCATGAAAATGTTGAACTTTTTTGAAGCCGAAATCTTTTCATGAAAATCTTCGACTTTTTGAAGCCGAAATCTTTTCATGAAAATTTTCAACTTTTTGAAGCAGAAATCTTTTCATGAAAATTTTCAACTTTTTTGAAGCAGAAATCTTTTCATGAAAATGTTCAACTTTTTTGAAGCCGAAATCTTTTCATGAAAATTTTCAACTTTTTTGATGCATAAATCTTTTCATGAAAATTTTAGACTTTTTTGAAGTCGAAAAAAGTCATGGACATGTTCAACTTTTTTGAAGTCTAAATCTTTTCATGAAAATTTTCAACTTTTTTGAAGCCGAAATCTTTTCATGAAAATTTTCAACTTTTTTGAAGCAGAAATCCTTTCATGAAAATTTTCAACTTTTTGAAACCAAAATCTTTTCATGTAATTTTTCAACTTTTTTGAAGCCGAAATCTTTTCATGAAAATGTTACATTTTTTTGAAGCCGAAATACTTCATGAAAATTTTCGACTTTTTTGAAGCAGAAATCTTTTCATGAAAATTTTCAACTTTTTTGAAGCAGAAATCTTTTCATGAAAATTTTCAACTTTTTGAAACCAAAATCTTTTCATGTAATTTTTCAACTTTTTTGAAGCCGAAATCTTTTCATGAAAATGTTACATTTTTTTGAAGCCGAAATACTTCATGAAAATTTTCGACTTTTTTGAAGCAGAAATCTTTTCATGAAAATTTTCAACTTTTTTGAAGCAGAAATCTTTTCATGAAAATCTTAGACTTTTTTGAAGTCGAAATCTTTTCATGTAAATTTTCAACTTTTTTGAAGCAGAAATCTTTTCATGAAAATGTTCCATTTTTTTGATGCCGAAATACTTCATGAAAATTTTCAACTTTTTTGAAGCAGAAATCTTTTCATGAAAATGTTCAACTTTTTTGAAGCCGAAATCTTTTCATGAAAATTTTCAACTTTTTTGAAGCCAAAATAGTTCATGAAAATTTTCAACTTTTTGAACCCGAAATCTTTTCATGAAAATTTTCAACTTTTTTGAAGCAGAAATCTTTTAATGAAAATCTTAGACTTTTTTGAAGTCGAAATCTTTTCATGTAAATTTTCAACTTTTTTGAAGCAGAAATCTTTTCATGAAAATGTTCCATTTTTTTGAAGCCGAAATACTTGATGAAAATTTTCAACTTTTTTGAAGCAGAAATCTTTTCATGAAAATGTTCAACTTTTTTGAAGCCGAAATCTTTTCATGAAAATTTTCAACTTTTTTGAAGCCAAAATAGTTCATGAAAATTTTCAACTTTTTGAACCCGAAATCTTTTCATGAAAATGTTCAACTTTTTTAAAGCCGAAATCTTTTCATGAAAATTTTCAACTTTTTTGAAGCCGAAATCTTTTCATGAAAATCTTCGACTTTTTTGAAGTCGAAATAGTTCATGAAAGTTTTCAACCTTTTTGAAGTCGAAATAGTTCATGAACGTTTTCAACCTTTTTGAAGCCGAAATCTTTTCATGAAAATTTTCAACTTTTTTGAAGCAGAAATCTTTTCATGAAAATGTTCAACTTTTTTGAAGCCGAAATCTTTTCATGAAAATTTTCAACTTTTTTGAAGCAGAAATCTTTTCATGAAAATCTTCGACTTTTTTGAAGTCGAAATACTTGATGAAAATATTCAACTTTTTTGAAGTCTAAATCTTTTCATGAAAATTTTCAACTTTTTTGAAGGCGAAATCTTTTCATGTAAATTTTCAACTTTTTTGAAGCAGAAATCTTTTCATTAAAATGTTCAACTTTTTTGAAGCCGAAATCTTTTCATGAAAATGTTCAACTTTTTTGAAGCCGAAATCTTTTCATGAAAATTTTCAACTTTTTGAAACCAAAATCTTTTCATGTAATTTTTCAACTTTTTTGAAGCCGAAATCTTTTCATGAAAATGTTACATTTTTTTGAAGCCGAAATACTTGATGAAAATATTCAACTTTTTTGAAGTCTAAATCTTTTCATGAAAATTTTCAACTTTTTTGAAGCCGAAATCTTTTCATGAAAATGTTACATTTTTTTGAAGCCGAAATACTTCATGAAAATTTTCGACTTTTTTGAAGCCGAAATCTTTTCATGAAAATGTTACATTTTTTTGAAGCCGAAATACTTCATGAAAATTTTCAACTTTTTTTAAGCCGAAATCTTTTCATGAAAATTTTCAACTTTTTTGAAGCAGAAATCTTTTCATGAAAATTTTCAACTTTTTTGAAGCCGAAATAGTACATGAAAATTTTAGACTTTTTTGAAGCCGAAATCTTTTCATGAAAATTTTCAACTTTTTTGATGCCGAAATAGTTCATGAAAATTTTCAACTTTTTTGAAACCGAAATCTTTTCATGAAAATGTTCAACTTTTTTGAAGCCGAAATCTTTTCATGAAAATGTTCAACTTTTTTGAAGCCGAAATCTTTTCATGAAAATGTTCAACTTTTTTGAAGACGAAATCTTTTCATGAAAATGTTCCATTTTTTTGAAGCAGAAATACTTCATGAAAATGTTCAACTTTTTTGAAGCCGAAATCTTTTCATGAAAATGTTCAACTTTTTTGAAGCCGAAATCTTTTCATGAAAATGTTCCATTTTTTTGAAGCCGAAATGCTTCATGAAAATGTTCCATTTTTTTGATGCCGAAATACTTCATGAAAATGTTCAACTTTTTTGAAGCCGAAATCTTTTCATGAAAATGTTCAATTTTTTTGAAGCCGAAATACTTCATGAAAATTTTCAACTTTTTTGAATCCGAAATCTTTTCATGTAAATTTTCAACTTTTTTGAAGCAGAAATCTTTTCATGAAAATGTTGAACTTTTTTGAAGCCGAAATCTTTTCATGAAAATCTTCGACTTTTTGAAGCCGAAATCTTTTCATGAAAATTTTCAACTTTTTGAAGCAGAAATCTTTTCATGAAAATTTTCAACTTTTTTGAAGCAGAAATCTTTTCATGAAAATGTTCAAATTTTTTGAAGCCGAAATCTTTTCATGAAAATGTTACATTTTTTTGAAGCCCAAATACTTCATGAAAATTTTCGACTTTTTTGAAGCAGAAATCTTTTCATGAAAATTTTCAACTTTTTTGAAGCAGAAATCTTTTCATGAAAATCTTAGACTTTTTTGAAGTCGAAATCTTTTCATGTAAATTTTCAACTTTTTTGAAGCAGAAATCTTTTCATGAAAATGTTCCATTTTTTTGATGCCGAAATACTTCATGAAAATTTTCAACTTTTTTGAAGCAGAAATCTTTTCATGAAAATGTTCAACTTTTTTGAAGCCGAAATCTTTTCATGAAAATTTTCAACTTTTTTGAAGCCAAAATAGTTCATGAAAATTTTCAACTTTTTGAACCCGAAATCTTTTCATGAAAATTTTCAACTTTTTTGAAGCAGAAATCTTTTAATGAAAATCTTAGACTTTTTTGAAGTCGAAATCTTTTCATGTAAATTTTCAACTTTTTTGAAGCAGAAATCTTTTCATGAAAATGTTCCATTTTTTTGAAGCCGAAATACTTGATGAAAATTTTCAACTTTTTTGAAGCAGAAATCTTTTCATGAAAATGTTCAACTTTTTTGAAGCCGAAATCTTTTCATGAAAATTTTCAACTTTTTTGAAGCCAAAATAGTTCATGAAAATTTTCAACTTTTTGAACCCGAAATCTTTTCATGAAAATGTTCAACTTTTTTAAAGCCGAAATCTTTTCATGAAAATTTTCAACTTTTTTGAAGCCGAAATCTTTTCATGAAAATCTTCGACTTTTTTGAAGTCGAAATAGTTCATGAAAGTTTTCAACCTTTTTGAAGTCGAAATAGTTCATGAACGTTTTCAACCTTTTTGAAGCCGAAATCTTTTCATGAAAATTTTCAACTTTTTTGAAGCAGAAATCTTTTCATGAAAATGTTCAACTTTTTTGAAGCCGAAATCTTTTCATGAAAATTTTCAACTTTTTTGAAGCAGAAATCTTTTCATGAAAATCTTCGACTTTTTTGAAGTCGAAATACTTGATGAAAATATTCAACTTTTTTGAAGTCTAAATCTTTTCATGAAAATTTTCAACTTTTTTGAAGGCGAAATCTTTTCATGAAAATTTTCAACTTTTTTTGAAGCAGAAATCTTTTCATTAAAATGTTCAACTTTTTTGAAGCCGAAATCTTTTCATGAAAATGTTCAACTTTTTTGAAGCCGAAATCTTTTCATGAAAATTTTCAACTTTTTGAAACCAAAATCTTTTCATGTAATTTTTCAACTTTTTTGAAGCCGAAATCTTTTCATGAAAATGTTACATTTTTTTGAAGCCGAAATACTTGATGAAAATATTCAACTTTTTTGAAGTCTAAATCTTTTCATGAAAATTTTCAACTTTTTTGAAGCCGAAATCTTTTCATGAAAATGTTACATTTTTTTGAAGCCGAAATACTTCATGAAAATTTTCGACTTTTTTGAAGCCGAAATCTTTTCATGAAAATGTTACATTTTTTTGAAGCCGAAATACTTCATGAAAATTTTCAACTTTTTTGAAGCCGAAATCTTTTCATGAAAATTTTCAACTTTTTTGAAGCCGAAATCTTTTCATGTAAATTTTCAACTTTTTTGAAGCAGAAATCTTTTCATTAAAATGTTCAACTTTTTTGAAGCCGAAATCTTTTCATGAAAATTTTCAAGTTTTTTGAAGCCGAAATCTTTTCATGAAAATGTTCAACTTTTTTGAAGCCGAAATCTTTTCATGAAAATTTTCAACTTTTTGAAACCAAAATCTTTTCATGTAATTTTTCAACTTTTTTGAAGCCGAAATCTTTTCATGAAAATGTTACATTTTTTTGAAGCCGAAATACTTCATGAAAATTTTCGACTTTTTTGAAGCAGAAAACTTTTCATGAAAATTTTCAACTTTTTTGAAGCAGAAATCTTTTCATGAAAATCTTAGACTTTTTTGAAGCAGAAATCTTTTCATGAAAATGTTCCATTTTTTTGAAGCCGAAATACTTCATGAAAATTTTCAACTTTTTTGAAGCAGAAATCTTTTCATGAAAATGTTCAACTTTTTTGAAGCCGAAATCTTTTCATGAAAATTTTCAACTTTTTTGAAGCCAAAATAGTTCATGAAAATTTTCAACTTTTTGAACCCGAAATCTTTTCATGAAAATTTTCAACTTTTTTGAAGCAGAAATCTTTTAATGAAAATCTTAGACTTTTTTGAAGTCGAAATCTTTTCATGTAAATTTTCAACTTTTTTGAAGCAGAAATCTTTTCATGAAAATGTTCCATTTTTTTGAAGCCGAAATACTTCATGAAAATTTTCAACTTTTTTGAAGCAGAAATCTTTTCATGAAAATGTTCAACTTTTTTGAAGCCGAAATCTTTTCATGAAAATCTTCGACTTTTTTGAAGTCGAAATAGTTCATGAAAGTTTTCAACCTTTTTGAAGTCGAAATAGTTCATGAAAGTTTTCAACCTTTTTGAAGCCGAAATCTTTTCATGAAAATTTTCAACTTTTTTGAAGCAGAAGTCTTTTCATGAAAATGTTCAACTTTTTTGAAGCCGAAATCTTTTCATGAAAATTTTCAACTTTTTTGAAGCAGAAATCTTTTCATGAAAATCTTCGACTTTTTTGAAGTCGAAATACTTGATGAAAATATTCAACTTTTTTGAAGTCTAAATCTTTTCATGAAAATTTTCAACTTTTTTGAAGCCGAAATCTTTTCATGAAAATGTTACATTTTTTTGAAGCCGAAATACTTCATGAAAATTTTCGACTTTTTTGAAGCCGAAATCTTTTCATGAAAATGTTACATTTTTTTGAAGCCGAAATACTTCATGAAAATTTTCAACTTTTTTGAAGCCGAAATCTTTTCATGAAAATTTTCAACTTTTTTGAAGCCGAAATCTTTTCATGTAAATTTTCAACTTTTTTGAAGCAGAAATCTTTTCATGAAAATGTTCCATTTTTTTGAAGCCGAAATACTTCATGAAAATTTTCAACTTTTTGAACCCGAAATCTTTTCATGAAAATTTTCAACTTTTTTGAAGCAGAAATCTTTTAATGAAAATCTTAGACTTTTTTGAAGTCGAAATCTTTTCATGTAAATTTTCAACTTTTTTGAAGCAGAAATCTTTTCATGAAAATGTTCCATTTTTTTGAAGCCGAAATACTTCATGAAAATTTTCAACTTTTTTGAAGCAGAAATCTTTTCATGAAAATGTTCAACTTTTTTGAAGCCGAAATCTTTTCATGAAAATTTTCAACTTTTTTGAAGCCAAAATAGTTCATGAAAATTTTCAACTTTTTGAACCCGAAATCTTTTCATGAAAATTTTCAACTTTTTTGAAGCAGAAATCTTTTAATGAAAATCTTAGACTTTTTTGAAGTCGAAATCTTTTCATGTAAATTTTCAACTTTTTTGAAGCAGAAATCTTTTCATGAAAATGTTCCATTTTTTTGAAGCCGAAATACTTCATGAAAATTTTCAACTTTTTTGAAGCAGAAATCTTTTCATGAAAATGTTCAACTTTTTTGAAGCCGAAATCTTTTCATGAAAATTTTCAACTTTTTTGAAGCCAAAATAGTTCATGAAAATGTTCAACTTTTTGAACCCGAAATCTTTTCATGAAAATGTTCAGCTTTTTTAAAGCCGAAATCTTTTCATGAAAATTTTCAACTTTTTTGAAGCCGAAATCTTTTCATGAAAATCTTCGACTTTTTTGAAGTCGAAATAGTTCATGAAAGTTTTCAACCTTTTTGAAGTCGAAATAGTTCATGAAAGTTTTCAACCTTTTTGAAGCCGAAATCTTTTCATGAAAATTTTCAACTTTTTTGAAGCAGAAATCTTTTCATGAAAATGTTCAACTTTTTTGAAGCCGAAATCTTTTCATGAAAATTTTCAACTTTTTTGAAGCAGAAATCTTTTCATGAAAATCTTCGACTTTTTTGAAGTCGAAATACTTGATGAAAATATTCAACTTTTTTGAAGTCTAAATCTTTTCATGAAAATTTTCAACTTTTTTGAAGCCGAAATCTTTTCATGAAAATGTTACATTTTTTTGAAGCCGAAATACTTCATGAAAATTTTCAACTTTTTTGAAGCCGAAATCTTTTCATGAAAATGTTTAACTTTTTTGAAGCCGAAATCTTTTCATGAAAATGTTCAACTTTTTTGAAGACGAAATCTTTTCATGAAAATGTTCCATTTTTTTGAAGCAGAAATACTTCATGAAAATGTTCCATTTTTTTGAAGCCGAAATACTTCATGAAAATGTTCAACTTTTTTGAAGCCGAAATCTTTTCATGAAAATGTTCAACTTTTTTGAAACCGAAATCTTTTCATGAAAATGTTCAACTTTTTTGAAGCCGAAATCTTTTCATGAAAATGTTCAACTTTTTTGAAGCCGAAATCTTTTCATGAAAATGTTCAACTTTTTTGAAGACGAAATCTTTTCATGAAAATGTTCCATTTTTTTGAAGCAGAAATACTTCATGAAAATGTTCCATTTTTTTGAAGCCGAAATACTTCATGAAAATGTTCAACTTTTTTGAAGCCGAAATCTTTTCATGAAAATGTTCAACTTTTTTGAAGCCGAAATCTTTTCATGAAAATGTTCCATTTTTTTGAAGCCGAAATACTTCATGAAA
This sequence comes from Labrus bergylta, assembly GCF_963930695.1. Lineage (NCBI taxonomy): Eukaryota > Metazoa > Chordata > Actinopteri > Labriformes > Labridae > Labrus > Labrus bergylta. The sequence goes on along the minus strand of NC_089203.1, from coordinate 367,420 downwards.
ATGTTCCATTTTTTTGATGCCGAAATACTTCATGAAAATGTTCAACTTTTTTGAAGCCGAAATCTTTTCATGAAAATGTTCAATTTTTTTGAAGCCGAAATACTTCATGAAAATTTTCAACTTTTTTGAAGCCGAAATCTTTTCATGTAAATTTTCAACTTTTTTGAAGCCGAAATCTTTTCATGAAAATGTTCAACTTTTTGAAGCAGAAATCTTTTCATGGGAAATTTTCAACTTTTTTGAAGCAGAAATCTTTTCATGAAAATGTTCAACTTTTTTGAAGCCGAAATCTTTTCATGAAAATGTTACATTTTTTTGAAGCCCAAATACTTGATGAAAATATTCAACTTTTTTGAAGTCTAAATCTTTTCATGAAAATTTTCAACTTTTTTGAAGCCGAAATCTTTTCATGAAAATTTTCAACTTTTTTGAAGCAGAAATCCTTTCATGAAAATTTTCAACTTTTTGAAGCCGAAATCTTTTCATGAAGATTTTCAACTTTTTGAAGCAGAAATCTTTTCATGAAAATGGTCAACTTTTTTGAAGCCGAAATCTTTTCATGAAAATTTTCAAGTTTTTTGAAGCCGAAATCTTTTCATGAAAATGTTCAACTTTTTTGAAGCCGAAATCTTTTCATGAAAATTTTCAACTTTTTGAAACCAAAATCTTTTCATGTAATTTTTCAACTTTTTTGAAGCCGAAATCTTTTCATGAAAATGTTACATTTTTTTGAAGCCGAAATACTTCATGAAAATTTTCGACTTTTTTGAAGCAGAAATCTTTTCATGAAAATTTTCAACTTTTTTGAAGCAGAAATCTTTTCATGAAAATCTTAGACTTTTTTGAAGTCGAAATCTTTTCATGTAAATTTTCAACTTTTTTGAAGCAGAAATCTTTTCATGAAAATGTTCCATTTTTTTGAAGCCGAAATACTTCATGAAAATTTTCAACTTTTTTGAAGCAGAAATCTTTTCATGAAAATGTTCAACTTTTTTGAAGCCGAAATCTTTTCATGAAAATTTTCAACTTTTTTGAAGCCAAAATAGTTCATGAAAATTTTCAACTTATTGAACCCGAAATCTTTTCATGAAAATTTTCAACTTTTTTGAAGCAGAAATCTTTTAATGAAAATCTTAGACTTTTTTGAAGTCGAAATCTTTTCATGTAAATTTTCAACTTTTTTGAAGCAGAAATCTTTTCATGAAAATGTTCCATTTTTTTGAAGCCGAAATACTTCATGAAAATTTTCAACTTTTTTGAAGCAGAAATCTTTTCATGAAAATGTTCAACTTTTTTGAAGCCGAAATCTTTTCATGAAAATTTTCAACTTTTTTGAAGCCAAAATAGTTCATGAAAATTTTCAACTTTTTGAACCCGAAATCTTTTCATGAAAATGTTCAACTTTTTTAAAGCCGAAATCTTTTCATGAAAATTTTCAACTTTTTTGAAGCCGAAATCTTTTCATGAAAATCTTCGACTTTTTTGAAGTCGAAATAGTTCATGAAAGTTTTCAACCTTTTTGAAGTCGAAATAGTTCATGAAAGTTTTCAACCTTTTTGAAGCCGAAATCTTTTCATGAAAATTTTCAACTTTTTTGAAGCAGAAATCTTTTCATGAAAATGTTCAACTTTTTTGAAGCCGAAATCTTTTCATGAAAATTTTCAACTTTTTTGAAGCAGAAATCTTTTCATGAAAATCTTCGACTTTTTTGAAGTCGAAATACTTGATGAAAATATTCAACTTTTTTGAAATCTAAATCTTTTCATGAAAATTTTCAACTTTTTTGAAGCCGAAATCTTTTCATGAAAATTTTCAACTTTTTTGAAGCAGAAATCTTTTCATGAAAATTTTCAACTTTTTGAAGCCGAAATCTTTTCATGAAAATTGTCAACTTTTTTGAAGTCGAAATCTTTTCATGAAAATTTTCAACTTTTTTGAAGCCGAAATCTTTTCATGAAAATGGTCAACTTTTTAGAAGCCGAAATCTTTTCATGAAAATTTTCAACTTTTTGAAGCCGAAATATTTTCATGAAAATGTTCCATTTTTTTGAAGCCGAAATACTTCATGAAAATTTTCAACTTTTTTGAAGCCGAAATCTTTTCATGAAAATGTTACATTTTTTTGAAGCCGAAATACTTCATGAAAATTTCAGACTTTTTTGAAGCCGAAATCTTTTCATGAAAATTTTCAACTTTTTTGAAGCAGAAATCTTTTCATGAAAATGTTCCATTTTTTTGAAGCCGAAATACTTCATGAAAATTTTCAACTTTTTTGAAGCAGAAATCTTTTCATGAAAATGTTCAACTTTTTTGAAGCCGAAATCTTTTCATGAAAATTTTCAACTTTTTTGAAGCCAAAATAGTTCATGAAAATTTTCAACTTTTTGAACCCGAAATCTTTTCATGAAAATTTTCAACTTTTTTGAAGCAGAAATCTTTTAATGAAAATCTTAGACTTTTTTGAAGTCGAAATCTTTTCATGTAAATTTTCAACTTTTTTGAAGCAGAAATCTTTTCATGAAAATGTTCCATTTTTTTGAAGCCGAAATACTTCATGAAAATTTTCAACTTTTTTGAAGCAGAAATCTTTTCATGAAAATGTTCAACTTTTTTTAAGCCGAAATCTTTTCATGAAAATTTTCAACTTTTTTGAAGCCAAAATAGTTCATGAAAATTTTCAACTTTTTGAACCCGAAATCTTTTCATGAAAATGTTCAACTTTTTTAAAGCCGAAATCTTTTCATGAAAATTTTCAACTTTTTTGAAGCCGAAATCTTTTCATGAAAATCTTCGACTTTTTTGAAGTCGAAATAGTTCATGAAAGTTTTCAACCTTTTTGAAGTCGAAATAGTTCATGAAAGTTTTCAACCTTTTTGAAGCCGAAATCTTTTCATGAAAATTTTCAACTTTTTTGAAGCAGAAATCTTTTCATGAAAATGTTCAACTTTTTTGAAGCCGAAATCTTTTCATGAAAATTTTCAACTTTTTTGAAGCAGAAATCTTTTCATGAAAATCTTCGACTTTTTTGAAGTCGAAATACTTGATGAAAATATTCAACTTTTTTGAAATCTAAATCTTTTCATGAAAATTTTCAACTTTTTTGAAGCCGAAATCTTTTCATGAAAATTTTCAACTTTTTTGAAGCAGAAATCTTTTCATGAAAATTTTCAACTTTTTGAAGCCGAAATCTTTTCATGAAAATTGTCAACTTTTTTGAAGTCGAAATCTTTTCATGAAAATTTTCAACTTTTTTGAAGCCGAAATCTTTTCATGAAAATGGTCAACTTTTTAGAAGCCGAAATCTTTTCATGAAAATTTTCAACTTTTTGAAGCCGAAATATTTTCATGAAAATGTTCCATTTTTTTGAAGCCGAAATACTTCATGAAAATTTTCAACTTTTTTGAAGCCGAAATCTTTTCATGAAAATGTTACATTTTTTTGAAGCCGAAATACTTCATGAAAATTTCAGACTTTTTTGAAGCCGAAATCTTTTCATGAAAATTTTCAACTTTTTTGAAGCAGAAATCTTTTCATGAAAATGTTCCATTTTTTTGAAGCCGAAATACTTCATGAAAATTTTCAACTTTTTTGAAGCAGAAATCTTTTCATGAAAATGTTCAACTTTTTTGAAGCCGAAATCTTTTCATGAAAATTTTCAACTTTTTTGAAGCCAAAATAGTTCATGAAAATTTTCAACTTTTTGAACCCGAAATCTTTTCATGAAAATTTTCAACTTTTTTGAAGCAGAAATCTTTTAATGAAAATCTTAGACTTTTTTGAAGTCGAAATCTTTTCATGTAAATTTTCAACTTTTTTGAAGCAGAAATCTTTTCATGAAAATGTTCCATTTTTTTGAAGCCGAAATACTTCATGAAAATTTTCAACTTTTTTGAAGCAGAAATCTTTTCATGAAAATGTTCAACTTTTTTGAAGCCGAAATCTTTTCATGAAAATTTTCAACTTTTTTGAAGCCAAAATAGTTCATGAAAATTTTCAACTTTTTGAACCCGAAATCTTTTCATGAAAATGTTCAACTTTTTTAAAGCCGAAATCTTTTCATGAAAATTTTCAACTTTTTTGAAGCCGAAATCTTTTCATGAAAATCTTCGACTTTTTTGAAGTCGAAATAGTTCATGAAAGTTTTCAACCTTTTTGAAGTCGAAATAGTTCATGAAAGTTTTCAACCTTTTTGAAGCCGAAATCTTTTCATGAAAATTTTCAACTTTTTTGAAGCAGAAATCTTTTCATGAAAATGTTCAACTTTTTTGAAGCCGAAATCTTTTCATGAAAATTTTCAACTTTTTTGAAGCAGAAATCTTTTCATGAAAATCTTCGACTTTTTTGAAGTCGAAATACTTGATGAAAATATTCAACTTTTTTGAAATCTAAATCTTTTCATGAAAATTTTCAACTTTTTTGAAGCCGAAATCTTTTCATGAAAATTTTCAACTTTTTTGAAGCAGAAATCTTTTCATGAAAATTTTCAACTTTTTGATGCCGAAATCTTTTCATGAAAATTTTCAACTTTTTTGAAGCAGAAATCTTTTCATGAAAATTGTCAACTTTTTTGAAGTCGAAATCTTTTCATGAAAATTTTCAACTTTTTTGAAGCCGAAATCTTTTCATGAAAATGGTCAACCTTTTAGAAGCCGAAATCTTTTCATGAAAATTTTCAACTTTTTGAAGCCGAAATATTTTCATGAAAATGTTCCATTTTTTTGAAGCCGAAATACTTCATGAAAATTTTCAACTTTTTTGAAGCCGAAATCTTTTCATGAAAATGTTACATTTTTTTGAAGCCGAAATACTTCATGAAAATTTTAGACTTTTTTGAAGCCGAAATCTTTTCATGAAAATTTTCAACTTTTTTGATGCCGAAATAGTTCATGAAAATTTTCAACTTTTTTGAACCCGAAATCTTTTCATGAAAATGTTCAACTTTTTTGAAGCCGAAATCTTTTCATGAAAATGTTCCATTTTTTTGAAGCCGAAATACTTCATGAAAATTTTCAACTTTTTTGAAACCGAAATCTTTTCATGAAAATGTTCAACTTTTTTGAAGCCGAAATCTTTTCATGAAAATGTTCAACTTTTTTGAAGCCGAAATCTTTTCATGAAAATGTTCAACTTTTTTGAAGACGAAATCTTTTCATGAAAATGTTCCATTTTTTTGAAGCAGAAATACTTCATGAAAATGTTCCATTTTTTTGAAGCCGAAATACGTCATGAAAATGTTCAACTTTTTTGAAGCCGAAATCTTTTCATGAAAATGTTCAACTTTTTTGAAGCCGAAATCTTTTCATGAAAATGTTCCATTTTTTTGAAGCCGAAATACTTCATGAAAATGTTCCATTTTTTTGATGCCGAAATACTTCATGAAAATGTTCAACTTTTTTGAAGCCGAAATCTTTTCATGAAAATGTTCAATTTTTTTGAAGCCGAAATACTTCATGAAAATTTTCAACTTTTTTGAAGCCGAAATCTTTTCATGTAAATTTTCAACTTTTTTGAAGCCGAAATCTTTTCATGAAAATGTTGAACTTTTTTGAAGCCGAAATCTTTTCATGAAAATCTTCGACTTTTTGAAGCCGAAATCTTTTCATGAAAATTTTCAACTTTTTGAAGCAGAAATCTTTTCATGAAAATTTTCAACTTTTTTGAAGCAGAAATCTTTTCATGAAAATGTTCAACTTTTTTGAAGCCGAAATCTTTTCATGAAAATGTTACATTTTTTTGAAGCCCAAATACTTGATGAAAATATTCAACTTTTTTGAAGTCTAAATCTTTTCATGAAAATTTTCAACTTTTTTGAAGCCGAAATCTTTTCATGAAAATTTTCAACTTTTTTGAAGCAGAAATCCTTTCATGAAAATTTTCAAATTTTTGAAGCCGAAATCTTTTCATGAAGATTTTCAACTTTTTTGAAGCAGAAATCTTTTCATGAAAATGGTCAACTTTTTTGAAGCCGAAATCTTTTCATGAAAATTTTCAACTTTTTTGAAGCCGAAATCTTTTCATGAAAATCTTCGAATTTTTTGAAGTCGAAATAGTTCATGAAAGTTTTCAACCTTTTTGAAGCCGAAATCTTTTCATGAAAATTTTCAACTTTTTTGAAGCAGAAATCTTTTCATGAAAATGTTCAACTTTTTTGAAGCCGAAATCTTTTCATGAAAATTTTCAACTTTTTTGAAGCCAAAATCCTGTCATGAAAATGGTCAACTTTTTTGAAGGAGAAATCTTTTCATTAAAATGTTCAACTTTTTTGAAGCCGAAATCTTTTCATGAAAATGTTCAAGTTTTTTGAAGCCGAAATCTTTTCATGAAAATGTTACATTTTTTTGAAGCCGAAATACTTCATGAAAATTTTCAACTTTTTTGAAGCCGAAATCTTTTCATGAAAATTTTCAACTTTTTTGAAGCCGAAATCTTTTCATGTAAATTTTCAACTTTTTTGAAGCAGAAATCTTTTCATTAAAATGTTCAACTTTTTTGAAGCCGAAATCTTTTCATGAAAATGTTCAAGTTTTTTGAAGCCGAAATCTTTTCATGAAAATGTTCAACTTTTTTGAAGCCGAAATCTTTTCATGAAAATTTTCAACTTTTTGAAACCAAAATCTTTTCATGTAATTTTTCAACTTTTTGAAACCAAAATCTTTTCATGAAAATTTTCAACTTTTTTGAAGCAGAAATCTTTTCATGAAAATCTTAGACTTTTTTGAAGTCGAAATCTTTTCATGTAAATTTTCAACTTTTTTGAAGCAGAAATCTTTTCATGAAAATGTTCCATTTTTTTGAAGCCGAAATACTTCATGAAAATTTTCAACTTTTTTGAAGCATAAATCTTTTCATGAAAATGTTCAACTTTTTTGAAGCCGAAATCTTTTCATGAAAATTTTTAACTTTTTTGAAGCCAAAATAGTTCATGAAAATTTTCAACTTTTTGAACCCGAAATCTTTTCATGTAAATTTTCAACTTTTTTGAAGCAGAAATCTTTTCATTAAAATGTTCAACTTTTTTGAAGCCGAAATCTTTTCATGAAAATGTTCAAGTTTTTTGAAGCCGAAATCTTTTCATGAAAATGTTCAACTTTTTTGAAGCCGAAATCTTTTCATGAAAATTTTCAACTTTTTGAAACCAAAATCTTTTCATGTAATTTTTCAACTTTTTGAAACCAAAATCTTTTCATGAAAATTTTCAACTTTTTTGAAGCAGAAATCTTTTCATGAAAATCTTAGACTTTTTTGAAGTCGAAATCTTTTCATGTAAATTTTCAACTTTTTTGAAGCAGAAATCTTTTCATGAAAATGTTCCATTTTTTTGAAGCCGAAATACTTCATGAAAATTTTCAACTTTTTTGAAGCATAAATCTTTTCATGAAAATGTTCAACTTTTTTGAAGCCGAAATCTTTTCATGAAAATTTTTAACTTTTTTGAAGCCAAAATAGTTCATGAAAATTTTCAACTTTTTGAACCCGAAATCTTTTCATGAAAATTTTCAACTTTTTTGAAGCCGAAATCTTTTCATGAAAATTTTCAACTTTTTTGAAGCAGAAATCCTTTCATGAAAATTTTCAAATTTTTGAAGCCGAAATCTTTTCATGAAGATTTTCAACTTTTTTGAAGCAGAAATCTTTTCATGAAAATGGTCAACTTTTTTGAAGCCGAAATCTTTTCATGAAAATGTTCAACTTTTTTGAAGCCGAAATCTTTTCATGAAAATTTTCAACTTTTTGAAACCAAAATCTTTTCATGTAATTTTTCAACTTTTTGAAACCAAAATCTTTTCATGAAAATTTTCAACTTTTTTGAAGCAGAAATCTTTTCATGAAAATCTTAGACTTTTTTGAAGTCGAAATCTTTTCATGTAAATTTTCAACTTTTTTGAAGCAGAAATCTTTTCATGAAAATGTTCCATTTTTTTGAAGCCGAAATACTTCATGAAAATTTTCAACTTTTTTGAAGCATAAATCTTTTCATGAAAATGTTCAACTTTTTTGAAGCCGAAATCTTTTCATGAAAATTTTTAACTTTTTTGAAGCCAAAATAGTTCATGAAAATTTTCAACTTTTTGAACCCGAAATCTTTTCATGAAAATTTTCAACTTTTTTGAAGCAGAAATCTTTTCATGAAAATCTTAGACTTTTTTGAAGTCGAAATCTTTTCATGTAAATTTTCAACTTTTTTGAAGCAGAAATCTTTTCATGAAAATGTTCCATTTTTTTGAAGCCGAAATACTTCATGAAAATTTTCAACTTTTTTGAAGCAGAAATCTTTTCATGAAAATGTTCAACTTTTTTGAAGCCGAAATCTTTTCATGAAAATTTTCAACTTTTTTGAAGCCAAAATAGTTCATGAAAATTTTCAACTTTTTGAACCCGAAATCTTTTCATGAAAATGTTCAACTTTTTTAAAGCCGAAATCTTTTCATGAAAATTTTCAACTTTTTTGAAGCCGAAATCTTTTCATGAAAATCTTCAAATTTTTTGAAGTCGAAATAGTTCATGAAAGTTTTCAACCTTTTTGAAGCCGAAATCTTTTCATGAAAATTTTCAACTTTTTTGAAGCAGAAATCTTTTCATGAAAATGTTCAACTTTTTTGAAGCCGAAATCTTTTCATGAAAATTTTCAACTTTTTTGAAGCCAAAATCCTGTCATGAAAATGGTCAACTTTTTTGAAGCCGAAATCTTTTCATGAAAATTTTCAACTTTTTGAAGCCGAAATATTTTCATGAAAATGTTCCATTTTTTTGAAGCCGAAATACTTCATGAAAATTTTCAACTTTTTTGAAGCCGAAATCTTTTCATGAAAATGTTACATTTTTTTGAAGCCGAAATACTTCATGAAAATTTTCAACTTTTTTGAAGCCGAAATCTTTTCATGAAAATGTTTAACTTTTTTGAAGCCGAAATCTTTTCATGAAAATGTTCAATTTTTTTGAAGCCGAAATACTTCATGAAAATATTCAACTTTTTTGAAGTCTAAATCTTTTCATGAAAATTTTCAACTTTTTTGAAGCCGAAATCTTTTCATGAAAATGTTAAAATTTTTTGAAGCCGAAATAATTCATGAAAATTTTCAACTTTTTTGAAGCCGAAATCTTTTCATGAAAATGTTCAACTTTTTGAAGCCGAAATCTTTTCATGAAAATTTTCAACTTTTTGAAGCAGAAATCTTTTCATGAAAATTTTCAACTTTTTTGAAGCAGAAATCTTTTCATGAAAATGTTAAACTTTTTTGAACCCGAAATCTTTTCATGTAAATTTTCAACTTTTTTGAAGCAGAAATCTTTTCATTAAAATGTTCAACTTTTTTGAAGCCGAAATCTTTTCATGAAAATGTTCAAGTTTTTTGAAGCCGAAATCTTTTCATGAAAATGTTCAACTTTTTTGAAGCCGAAATCTTTTCATGAAAATTTTCAACTTTTTGAAACCAAAATCTTTTCATGTAATTTTTCAACTTTTTGAAACCAAAATCTTTTCATGAAAATTTTCAACTTTTTTGAAGCAGAAATCTTTTCATGAAAATCTTAGACTTTTTTGAAGTCGAAATCTTTTCATGTAAATTTTCAACTTTTTTGAAGCAGAAATCTTTTCATGAAAATGTTCCATTTTTTTGAAGCCGAAATACTTCATGAAAATTTTCAACTTTTTTGAAGCATAAATCTTTTCATGAAAATGTTCAACTTTTTTGAAGCCGAAATCTTTTCATGAAAATTTTTAACTTTTTTGAAGCCAAAATAGTTCATGAAAATTTTCAACTTTTTGAACCCGAAATCTTTTCATGAAAATTTTCAACTTTTTTGAAGCCGAAATCTTTTCATGAAAATTTTCAACTTTTTTGAAGCAGAAATCCTTTCATGAAAATTTTCAAATTTTTGAAGCCGAAATCTTTTCATGAAGATTTTCAACTTTTTTGAAGCAGAAATCTTTTCATGAAAATGGTCAACTTTTTTGAAGCCGAAATCTTTTCATGAAAATGTTCAACTTTTTTGAAGCCGAAATCTTTTCATGAAAATTTTCAACTTTTTGAAACCAAAATCTTTTCATGTAATTTTTCAACTTTTTGAAACCAAAATCTTTTCATGAAAATTTTCAACTTTTTTGAAGCAGAAATCTTTTCATGAAAATCTTAGACTTTTTTGAAGTCGAAATCTTTTCATGTAAATTTTCAACTTTTTTGAAGCAGAAATCTTTTCATGAAAATGTTCCATTTTTTTGAAGCCGAAATACTTCATGAAAATTTTCAACTTTTTTGAAGCATAAATCTTTTCATGAAAATGTTCAACTTTTTTGAAGCCGAAATCTTTTCATGAAAATTTTTAACTTTTTTGAAGCCAAAATAGTTCATGAAAATTTTCAACTTTTTGAACCCGAAATCTTTTCATGAAAATTTTCAACTTTTTTGAAGCAGAAATCTTTTTATGAAAATCTTAGACTTTTTTGAAGTCGAAATCTTTTCATGTAAATTTTCAACTTTTTTGAAGCAGAAATCTTTTCATGAAAATGTTCCATTTTTTTGAAGCCGAAATACTTCATGAAAATTTTCAACTTTTTTGAAGCAGAAATCTTTTCATGAAAATGTTCAACTTTTTTGAAGCCGAAATCTTTTCATGAAAATTTTCAACTTTTTTGAAGCCAAAATAGTTCATGAAAATTTTCAACTTTTTGAACCCGAAATCTTTTCATGAAAATGTTCAACTTTTTTAAAGCCGAAATCTTTTCATGAAAATTTTCAACTTTTTTGAAGCCGAAATCTTTTCATGAAAATCTTCAAATTTTTTGAAGTCGAAATAGTTCATGAAAGTTTTCAACCTTTTTGAAGCCGAAATCTTTTCATGAAAATTTTCAACTTTTTTGAAGCAGAAATCTTTTCATGAAAATGTTCAACTTTTTTGAAGCCGAAATCTTTTCATGAAAATTTTCAACTTTTTTGAAGCCAAAATCCTGTCATGAAAATGGTCAACTTTTTTGAAGCCGAAATCTTTTCATGAAAATTTTCAACTTTTTGAAGCCGAAATATTTTCATGAAAATGTTCCATTTTTTTGAAGCCGAAATACTTCATGAAAATTTTCAACTTTTTTGAAGCCGAAATCTTTTCATGAAAATGTTACATTTTTTTGAAGCCGAAATACTTCATGAAAATTTTCAACTTTTTTGAAGCCGAAATCTTTTCATGAAAATGTTTAACTTTTTTGAAGCCGAAATCTTTTCATGAAAATGTTCAATTTTTTTGAAGCCGAAATACTTCATGAAAATATTCAACTTTTTTGAAGTCTAAATCTTTTCATGAAAATTTTCAACTTTTTTGAAGCCGAAATCTTTTCATGAAAATGTTAAAATTTTTTGAAGCCGAAATAATTCATGAAAATTTTCAACTTTTTTGAAGCCGAAATCTTTTCATGAAAATGTTCAACTTTTTGAAGCCGAAATCTTTTCATGAAAATTTTCAACTTTTTGAAGCCGAAATCTTTTCATGAAAATTTTCAACTTTTTTGAAGCAGAAATCTTTTCATGAAAATGTTAAACTTTTTTGAAGCCGAAATCTTTTCATGAAAATATTCAACTTTTTTGAAGTCTAAATCTTTTCATGAAAATGTTCAACTTTTTTGAAGCCGAAATCTTTTCATGAAAATTTTTAACTTTTTTGAAGCCAAAATAGTTCATGAAAATTTTCAACTTTTTGAACCCGAAATCTTTTCATGAAAATTTTCAACTTTTTTGAAGCCAAAATCCTGTCATGAAAATGGTCAACTTTTTTGAAGCCGAAATCTTTTCATGAAAATTTTCAACTTTTTGAAGCCGAAATATTTTCATGAAAATGTTCCATTTTTTTGAAGCCGAAATACTTCATGAAAATTTTCAACTTTTTTGAAGCCGAAATCTTTTCATGAAAATGTTACATTTTTTTGAAGCCGAAATACTTCATGAAAATTTTCAACTTTTTTGAAGCCGAAATCTTTTCATGAAAATGTTTAACTTTTTTGAAGCCGAAATCTTTTCATGAAAATGTTCAATTTTTTTGAAGCCGAAATACTTCATGAAAATATTCAACTTTTTTGAAGTCTAAATCTTTTCATGAAAATTTTCAACTTTTTTGAAGCCGAAATCTTTTCATGAAAATGTTAAAATTTTTTGAAGCCGAAATAAATCATGAAAATTTTCAACTTTTTTGAAGCCGAAATCTTTTCATGAAAATGTTCAACTTTTTGAAGCCGAAATCTTTTCATGAAAATTTTCAACTTTTTGAAGCAGAAATCTTTTCATGAAAATTTTCAACTTTTTTGAAGCAGAAATCTTTTCATGAAAATGTTAAACTTTTTTGAAGCCGAAATCTTTTCATGAAAATGTTCAACTTTTTTGAAGCCGAAATCTTTTCATGAAAATGTTACATTTTTTTGAAGCCCAAATACTTGATGAAAATATTCAACTTTTTTGAAGTCTAAATCTTTTCATGAAAATGTTCAACTTTTTTGAAGCCGAAATCTTTTCATGAAAATTTTCAACTTTTTTGAAGCAGAAATCCTTTCATGAAAATTTTCAACTTTTTGAAGCCGAAATCTTTTCATGAAGATTTTCAACTTTTTTGAAGCAGAAATCTTTTCATGAAAATGGTCAACTTTTTTGAAGCCGAAATCTTTTCATGAAAATTTTCAACTTTTTTGAAGCCGAAATCTTTTCATGAAAATGTTCAACTTTTTTGAAGCCGAAATCTTTTCATGAAAATTTTCAACTTTTTGAAACCTAAATCTTTTCATGTAATTTTTCAACTTTTTTGAAGCCGAAATCTTTTCATGAAAATATTAAACTTTTTTGAAGTCTAAATCTTTTCATGAAAATTTTCAACTTTTTTGAAGCCGAAATACTTAATGAAAATTTTCAACTTTTTGAAGCCGAAATCTTTTCATGAAAATTTTCAACTTTTTGAAACCAAAATCTTTTCATGTAATTTTTCAACTTTTTTGAAGCCGAAATCTTTTCATGAAAATATTAAACTTTTTTGAAGTCTAAATCTTTTCATGAAAATTTTCAACTTTTTTGAAGCCGAAATACTTAATGAAAATTTTCAACTTTTTGAAGCCGAAATCTTTTCATGAAAATTTTCAACTTTTTTGAAGCAGAAATCTTTTCATGAAAATGGTCAACTTTTTTGAAGCCGAAATCTTTTCATGAAAATGGTCAACTTTTTTGAAGTCGAAATCTTTTCATGAAAATTTTCAACTTTTTTGAAGCCGAAATCTTTTCATGAAAATGGTCAACTTTTTTGAAGCCGAAATCTTTTCATGAAAATTTTCAACTTTTTGAAGCCGAAATATTTTCATGAAAATGTTCCATTTTTTTGAAGCCGAAATACTTCATGAAAATTTTCAACTTTTTTGAAGCCGAAATCGTTTCATGAAAATGTTACATTTTTTTGAAGCCGAAATAATTCATGAAAATTTTCAACTTTTTTGAAGCCGAAATCTTTTCATGAAAATGTTTAACTTTTTTGAAGCCGAAATCTTTTCATGAAAATTTTCAACTTTTTTGAAGCAGAAATCTTTTCATGAAATTTTTCAACTTTTTTGAAGCCGAAATAGTTCATGAAAATTTTAGACTTTTTTGAAGCCGAAATCTTTTCATGAAAATTTTCAACTTTTTTGATGCCGAAATAGTTCATGAAAATTTTCAACTTTTTTGAACCCGAAATCTTTTCATGAAAATGTTCCATTTTTTTGAAGCCGAAATACTTCATGAAAATTTTCAACTTTTTTGAAACCGAAATCTTTTCATGAAAATGTTTAACTTTTTTGAAGCCGAAATCTTTTCATGAAAATGTTCAACTTTTTGAAGCCGAAATCTTTTCATGAAAATTTTCAACTTTTTGAAGCAGAAATCTTTTCATGAAAATTTTCAACTTTTTGGAAGCAGAAATCTTTTCATGAAAATGTTAAACTTTTTTGAAGCCGAAATCTTTTCATGAAAATGTTCCATTTTTTTGAAGCCGAAATACTTCATGAAAATTTTCATCTTTTTGAAGCTGAAATCTTTTCATGAAAATTTTCAACTTTTTTGAAGCCGAAATCTTTTCATGAAAATGGTCAACTTTTTTGAAGCCGAAATCTTTTCATGAAACTTTTCAACTTTTTGAAGCCGAAATCTTTTCATGAAATTTTCAACTTTTTTGAAGCAGAAATCTTTTCATAAAAATCTTAGACTTTTTTGAAGTCGAAATCTTTTCATGTAAATTTTCAACTTTTTTGTAGCCGAAATCTTTTCATGAAAATGTTCAACTTTTTTGCAGCCGAAATACTTCATGAAAATTTTAAACTTTTTTGAAGCCGAAATCTTTTCATGAAAATCTTCGACTTTTTTGAAGTCGAAATAGTTCATGAAAGTTTTCAACCTTTTTGAAGTTGAAATCTTTTCATGAAAATTTTCAACTTTTTGAAACCAAAATCTTTTCATGAAAATTTTCAACTTTTTTGAAGCCGAAATCTTTTCATGAAAATTTTCAACTTTTTGAAGTCGAAATCTTTTCATGAAAATTTTCAACTTTTTGAAGCCGAAATCTTTTCATGAAAATTTTCAACTTTTTTGAAGCAGAATTCTTTTCATGAAAATTTTCAACTTTTTGAAACCGAAATCTTTTCATGAAAATGGTCAACTTTTTTGAAGCCGAAATCTTTTCATGAAAATTTTCAACTTTTTAAGCCGAAATATTTTCATGAAAATTTTCAACTTTTTTGAAGCAGAAATCTTTTCATGAAAATCTTAGACTTTTTTGAAGTCGAAATCTTTTCATGTAAATTTTCAACTTTTTTGAAGCAGAAATCCTTTCATGAAAATTTTCAACTTTTTGAAGCCGAAATATTTTCATGAAAATGTTCCATTTTTTTGAAGCCGAAATACTTCATGAAAATTTTCAACTTTTTTGAAGCCGAAATCTTTTCATGAAAATGTTACATTTTTTTGAAGCCGAAATACTTCATGAAAATTTTCAACTTTTTTGAAGCCGAAATCTTTTCATGAAAATGTTTAACTTTTTTGAAGCCGAAATCTTTTCATGAAAATTTTCAACTTTTTTGAAGCAGAAATCTTTTCATGAAAATTTTCAACTTTTTTGAAGCCGAAATAGTTCATGAAAATTTTAGACTTTTTTGAAGCCGAAATCTTTTCATGAAAATTTTCAACTTTTTTGATGCCGAAATATTTCATGAAAATTTTCAAATTTTTTGAACCCGAAATCTTTTCATGAAAATGTTCAACTTTTTTGAAGCCGAAATCTTTTCATGAAAATGTTCCATTTTTTTGAAGCCGAAATACTTCATGAAAATTTTCAACTTTTTTGAAACCGAAATCTTTTCATGAAAATGTTTAACTTTTTTGAAGCCGAAATCTTTTCATGAAAATGTTCAACTTTTTGAAGCCGAAATCTTTTCATGAAAATTTTCAACTTTTTGAAGCAGAAATCTTTTCAAGAAAATTTTCAACTTTTTTGAAGCAGAAATCTTTTCATGAAAATGTTAAACTTTTTTGAAGCCGAAATCTTTTCATGAAAATGTTCAACTTTTTTGAAGCCGAAATCTTTTCATGAAAATGTTACATTTTTTTGAAGCCAAAATACTTGATGAAAATATTCAACTTTTTTGAAGTCTAAATCTTTTCATGAAAATTTTCAACTTTTTTGAAGCCGAAATCTTTTCATGAAAATTTTCAACTTTTTTGAAGCAGAAATCCTTTCATGAAAATTTTCAACTTTTTGAAGCCGAAATCTTTTCATGCAGATTTTCAACTTTTTTGAAGCAGAAATCTTTTCATGAAAATGGTCAACTTTTTTGAAGCCGAAATCTTTTCATGAAAATTTTCAACTTTTTTGAAGCCGAAATCTTTTCATGAAAATGTTCAACTTTTTTGAAACCGAAATCTTTTCATGAAAATTTTCAACTTTTTGAAACCAAAATCTTTTCATGTAATTTTTCAACTTTTTTGAAGCAGAAATCTTTTCATGAAAATTTTCAACTTTTTTGAAGCCAAAATCCTGTCATGAAAATTTTCAACTTTTTTGAAGCAGAAATCTTTTCATGAAAATCTTCGACTTTTTTGAAGCCGAAATACTTGATGAAAATATTCAACTTTTTTGAAGTCTAAATCTTTTCATGAAAATTTTCAACTTTTTTGAAGCCGAAATACTTAATGAAAATTTTCAACTTTTTGAAGCCGAAATCTTTTCATGAAAATGTTCAACTTTTTTGAAGCCGAGATCTTTTCATGAAAATTTTCAACTTTTTGAAACCGAAATCTTTTCATGAAAATTTTCAACTTTTTTGAAGCTGAAATCTTTTCATGAAAATGGTCAACTTTTTTGAAGCCGAAATCTTTTCATGAAAATGTTCAACTTTTTTGAAGCCGAAATCTTTTTATGAAAATTTTAGACTTTTTTGAAACCAAAATCTTTTCATGAAAATTTTAAATTTTTTTGAAGCCGAAATCTATTCATGAAAATGTTCAACTTTTTTGAAGCCGAAATCTTTTCATGAAAATTTTGAACTTTTTGAAACCAAAATCTTTTCATGTAAATTTTCAACTTTTTTGAAGCCGAAATAGTTCATGAAAATTTTCAACTTTTTTGAAGCCGAAATCTTTTCATGAAAATGTTCAACTTTTTTGAAGCCGAAATCTTTTCATGAAAATGTTCCATTTTTTTGAAGCCGAAATACTTAATGAAAATTTTCAACTTTTTGAAGCCGAAATCTTTTCATGAAAATGTTCAACTTTTTTGAAGCCGAGATCTTTTCATGAAAATTTTCAACTTTTTGAAACCGAAATCTTTTCATGAAAATTTTCAACTTTTTTGAAGCTGAAATCTTTTCATGAAAATGGTCAACTTTTTTGAAGCCGAAATCTTTTCATGAAAATGTTCAACTTTTTTGAAGCCGAAATCTTTTTATGAAAATTTTAGACTTTTTTGAAACCAAAATCTTTTCATGAAAATTTTAAATTTTTTTGAAGCCGAAATCTATTCATGAAAATGTTCAACTTTTTTGAAGCCGAAATCTTTTCATGAAAATTTTGAACTTTTTGAAACCAAAATCTTTTCATGTAAATTTTCAACTTTTTTGAAGCCGAAATAGTTCATGAAAATTTTCAACTTTTTTGAAGCCGAAATCTTTTCATGAAAATGTTCAACTTTTTTGAAGCCGAAATCTTTTCATGAAAATGTTCCATTTTTTTGAAGCCGAAATACTTCATGAAAATTTTCATCTTTTTGAAGCTGAAATCTTTTCATGAAAATTTTCAACTTTTTTGAAGCCGAAATCTTTTCATGAAAATGGTCAACTTTTTTGAAGCCGAAATCTTTTCATGAAACTTTTCAACTTTTTGAAGCCGAAATCTTTTCATGAAATTTTCAACTTTTTTGAAGCAGAAATCTTTTCATAAAAATCTTAGACTTTTTGGAAGTCGAAATCTTTTCATGTAAATTTTCAACTTTTTTGTAGCCGAAATCTTTTCATGAAAATGTTCAACTTTTTTGAAGCCGAAATACTTCATGAAAATTTTCAACTTTTTTGAAGCCGAAATCTTTTCATGAAAATCTTCAACTTTTTTGAAGCCGAAATCTTTTCATGAAAATCTGAGACTTTTTTGAAGTCGAAATCTTTTCATGTAAATTTTCAACTTTTTTGAAGCATAAATCTTTTCATGAAAATTTTAGACTTTTTTGCAGCCGAAATACTTCATGAAAATTTTCAACTTTTTTGAAGCCGAAATCTTTTCATGAAAATCTTCGACTTTTTTGAAGTCGAAATAGTTCATGAAAGTTTTCAACCTTTTTGAAGTTGAAATCTTTTCATGAAAATTTTCAACTTTTTGAAACCAAAATCTTTTCATGAAAATTTTCAACTTTTTTGAAGCCGAAATCTTTTCATGAAAATTTTCAACTTTTTTGAAGCTGAAATCTTTTCATGAAAATGGTCAACTTTTTTGAAGCCGAAATCTTTTCATGAAAATTTTCAACTTTTTGAAGCCGAAATCTTTTCATGAAAATTTTCAACTTCATGAAACCGAAATCTTTTCATGAAAATTTTCAACTTTTTTGAAGCCGAAATCTTTTCATGAAAATGGTCAACTTTTTTGAAGCCGAATTCTTTTCATGAAAATTTTCAAATTTTTGAAGCCAAAATCTTTTCATGAAAATTTTGAACTTTTTTTAAGCAGAAATCTTTTCATGAAAATCTTAGACTTTTTTGAAGCCGAAATCTTTTCATGTAAATGTTCAACTTTTTGAAGCCGAAATCTTTTCATGAAAATCTTAGACTTTTTTGAAGTCGAAATCTTTTCATGAAAATTTTCAACTTTTTGAAGCCGAAATCTTTTCATGAAAATTTTCAACTTTTTTGAAGCAGAATTCTTTTCATGAAAATTTTCAACTTTTTTGAAGCAGAAATCCTTTCATGAAAATTTTCAACTTTTTGAAGCCGAAATCTTTTCATGCAGATTTTCAACTTTTTTGAAGCAGAAATCTTTTCATGAAAATGGTCAACTTTTTTGAAGCCGAAATCTTTTCATGAAAATTTTCAACTTTTTTGAAGCCGAAATCTTTTCATGAAAATGTTCAACTTTTTTGAAGCAGAAATCTTTTCATGAAAATGGTCAACTTTTTTGAAGCCGAAATCTTTTCATGAAAATTTTCAACTTTTTTGAAGCCGAAATCTTTTCATGAAAATGTTCAACTTTTTTGAAGCCGAAATCTTTTCATGAAAATTTTCAACTTTTTGAAACCAAAATCTTTTCATGTAATTTTTCAACTTTTTTGAAGCAGAAATCTTTTCATGAAAATTTTCAACTTTTTTGAAGCCAAAATCCTGTCATGAAAATTTTCAACTTTTTTGAAGCAGAAATCTTTTCATGAAAATCTTCGACTTTTTTGAAGCCGAAATACTTGATGAAAATATTCAACTTTTTTGAAGTCTAAATCTTTTCATGAAAATTTTCAACTTTTTTGAAGCCGAAATCTTTTCATGAAAATGGTCAACTTTTTTGAAGCCGAATTCTTTTCATGAAAATTTTCAAATTTTTGAAGCCAAAATCTTTTCATGAAAATTTTGAACTTTTTTTAAGCAGAAATCTTTTCATGAAAATCTTAGACTTTTTTGAAGCCGAAATCTTTTCATGTAAATTTTCAACTTTTTGAAGTCGAAATCTTTTCATGAAAATTTTCAACTTTTTTGAAGCTGAAATCTTTTCATGAAAATGGTCAACTTTTTTGAAGCCGAAATCTTTTCATGAAAATTTTCAACTTTTTGAAGCCGAAATCTTTTCATGAAAATTTTCAACTTCATGAAACCGAAATCTTTTCATGAAAATTTTCAACTTTTTTGAAGCCGAAATCTTTTCATGAAAATGGTCAACTTTTTTGAAGCCGAATTCTTTTCATGAAAATTTTCAAATTTTTGAAGCCAAAATCTTTTCATGAAAATTTTGAACTTTTTTTAAGCAGAAATCTTTTCATGAAAATCTTAGACTTTTTTGAAGCCGAAATCTTTTCATGTAAATGTTCAACTTTTTGAAGCCGAAATCTTTTCATGAAAATCTTAGACTTTTTTGAAGTCGAAATCTTTTCATGAAAATTTTCAACTTTTTGAAGTCGAAATCTTTTCATGAAAATTTTAAACTTTTTTGAAGCAGAATTCTTTTCATGAAAATTTTCAACTTTTTGAAACCGAAATCTTTTCATGAAAATGGTCAACTTTTTTGAAGCCGAAATCTTTTCATGAAAATTTTCAACTTTTTAAGCCGAAATCTTTTCATGAAAATTTTCAACTTTTTTGAAGCAGAAATCTTTTCATGAAAATCTTAGACTTTTTTGAAGTCGAAATCTTTTCATGTAAATTTTCAACTTTTTTGAAGCAGAAATCCTTTCATGAAAATGTTCAACTTTTTTGAAGCCGAAATCTTTTCATGAAAATGTTCCATTTTTTTGCAGCCGAAATAGTTCATGAAAGTTTTCAACCTTTTTGAAGCCAAAATCCTGTCATGAAAATTTTCAACTTTTTTCAAGCAGAAATCTTTTCATGAAAATTTTCAACTTTTTTGAAGCCGAAATCTTTTCATGAAAATTTTCAACTTTTTAAGCCGAAATCTTTTCATGAAAATTTTCAACTTTTTTGAAGCAGAAATCTTTTCATGAAAATCTTAGACTTTTTTGAAGTCGAAATCTTTTCATGTAAATTTTCAACTTTTTTGAAGCAGAAATCCTTTCATGAAAATGTTCAACTTTTTTGAAGCCGAAATCTTTTCATGAAAATGTTCCATTTTTTTGCAGCCGAAATAGTTCATGAAAGTTTTCAACCTTTTTGAAGCCAAAATCCTGTCATGAAAATTTTCAACTTTTTTCAAGCAGAAATCTTTTCATGAAAATTTTCAACTTTTTTGAAGTCGAAATCTTTTCATGAAAATTTTCAACTTTTTGAAGCCGAAATCTATTCATGAAAATTTTCAACTTTTTTGAAGCAGAAATCTTTTCATGAAAATGTTCAACTTTTTTGAAGCCGAGATCTTTTCATGAAAATTTTCAACTTTTTTGAAGCCGAAATCTTTTCAAGAAAATGGTCAACTTTTTGAAGCCGAAATCTTTTCATGAAAATTTTCAACTTTTTTGAAGCAGAAATCTTTTCATGAAAATCTGAGACTTTTTTGAAGTCGAAATCTTTTCATGTAAATTTTCAACTTTTTTGAAGCAGAAATCTTTTCATGAAAATGTTCAACTTTTTTGAAGCCGAAATCTTTTCATGAAAATCTTCGACTTTTTTGAAGTCGAAATAGTTCATGAAAGTTTTCAACCTTTTTGAAGCCAAAATCCTGTCATGAAAATTTTCAACTTTTTTGAAGCAGAAATCTTTTCATGAAAATGTTCAACTTTTTGAAGCCGAAATCTTTTCATGAAAATCTTCGACTTTTTTGAAGTCGAAATAGTTCATGAAAGTTTTCAACCTTTTTGAAGCTGAAATCTTTTCATGAAAATTTTCAACTTATTGAAACCAAAATCTTTTCTTGAAAATTTTCAACTTTTTTGAAGCAGAAATCTTTTCATGAACATGTTCAACTTTTTTGAAGCCGAAATCTTTTCATGAAAATTTTCAACTTCTTGAAGCCGAAATCTTTTCATGAAAATTTTCAAATTTTTGAAGCCGAAATCTTTTCATGAAAATCTTAGACTTTTTTGAAGTCGAAATCTTTTTATGAAAATTTTCAACTTTTTGAAACCAAAATCTTTTCTTGAAAATTTTCATCTTTTTTGAAGCCGAAATCTTTTCATGAAAATTTTAGACTTTTTTGAAGCCGAAATACTTCATGAAAATTTTCAACTTTTTTGAAGCCGAAATCTTTTCATGAAAATCTTCGACTTTTTTGAAGTCGAATTAGTTCATGAAAGTTTTCAACTTTTTGAAGCCGAAATCTTTTCTTTAAAAATTTTCAACTTATTGAAAACAAAATCTTCTCTTGAAAATTTTCAACTTTTTTGCAGCAGAAATCTTTTCATGAAAATCTTAGACTTTTTTGAAGCCGAAATCTTTTCATGTAAATTTTCAACTTTTTTGAAGCAGAAATCTTTTCATGAAAATGTTCAACTTTTTTGAAGCCGAAATCTTTTCATGAAAATGTTACATTTTTTTGAAGCTGAAATACTTCATGAAAATTTTCAACTTTTTTGAAGCCGAAATCTTTTCATGAAAATCTTAGACTTTTTTGAAGCCGAAATCTTTTCATGAAAATTTTCAACTTTTTTGAAGTCGAAATCTTTTCATGAAAATGTTCAACTTTTTGAAACCAAAATCTTTTCATGAAAATTTTCAACTTTTTTGAAGCAGAAATCTTTTCATGAAAATGTTAAACTTTTTTGAAGCCGAAATCTTTTTATGAAAATCTTCGACTTTTTTGAAGCCGAAATACTTGATGAAAACATTCAACTTTTTTGAAGTCTAAATCTTTTCATGAAAATTTTCAACTTTTTGAAACCAAAATCTTTTCATGAAAATTTTCAACTTTTTTGAAGCAGAAATCTTTTCATGAAAATCTTAGACTTTTTTGAAGTCGAAATCTTTTCATGTAAATTTTCAACTTTTTTGAAGCAGAAATCTTTTCATGAAAATGTTCAACTTTTTTGAAGCCGAAATCTTTTCATGAAAATGTTCAACTTTTTTGAAGCCGAAATCTTTTCATGAAAATGTTACATTTTTTTGAAGCTGAAATACTTCATGAAAATTTTCAACTTTTTTGAAGCCGAAATCTTTTCATGAAAATTTTCAACTTTTTGAAACCAAAATCTTTTCATGAAAATTTTCAACTTTTTTGATGCTGAAATAGTTCATGAAAATTTTCAACTTTTTTGAACCCGAAATCTTTTCATGAAAATGTTCAACTTTTTTGAAGCCGAAATCTTTTCATGAAAATGTTCCATTTTTTTGAAGCCGAAATACTTCATGAAAGTTTTCAACCTTTTTGAAGCCAAAATTCTTCATAAAAATTTTCAACTTTTTTGAAGCCGAAATCTTTTCATGAAAATGTTCAACTTTATTGAAGCCGAAATCTTTTCATGAAAATGTTCAACTTTTTGAAACCAAAATCTTTTCATGAAAATGTTCAACTTTTTTGAAGCCGAAATCTTTTCATGAAAATGTTAAACTTTTTTGAAGCCGAAATCTTTTCATGAAAATTTTCATCTTTTTTGAAGCCGAAATCTTTTCATGAAAATTTTAGACTTTTTTGAAGCCGAAATACTTCATGAAAATTTTCAACTTTTTTGAAGCCGAAATCTTTTCATGAAAATCTTCGACTTTTTTGAAGTCGAAATAGTTCATGAAAGTTTTCAACCTTTTTGAAGCTGAAATCTTTTCATAAAAATTTTCAACTTATTGAAACCAAAATCTTTTCATGAAAATTTTCAACTTTTTGAAGCCAAAATCTTTTCATGAAAATTTTCAACTTTTTTGAAGCCGAAATCTTTTCATGAAAATTTTTAACTTTTTTGAAGCCGAAATCTTTTCATGAAAATGTTCAACTTTTTGAAACCAAAATCTTTTCATGAAAATTTTCAACTTTTTTGAAGCCGAAATCTTTTCATGAAAATGTTCAACTTTTTTGAAGCCGAGATCTTTTCATGAAAATTTTCAACTTTTTGAAACCGAAATCTTTTCATGAAAATGTTCAACTTTTTTGCAGCCGAAATACTTTTCATGAAAATTTTCAACTTTTTGAAACCAAAATCTTTTCATGAAAATTTTCAACTTTTTTGATGCTGAAATAGTTCATGAAAATTTTCAACTTTTTTGAACCCGAAATCTTTTCATGAAAATGTTCAACTTTTTTGAAGCCGAAATCTTTTCATGAAAATGTTCCATTTTTTTGAAGCCGAAATACTTCATGAAAGTTTTCAACCTTTTTGAAGCCAAAATTCTTCATAAAAATTTTCAACTTTTTTGAAGCCGAAATCTTTTCATGAAAATGTTCAACTTTATTGAAGCCGAAATCTTTTCATGAAAATGTTCAACTTTTTGAAACCAAAATCTTTTCATGAAAATGTTCAACTTTTTTGAAGCCGAAATCTTTTCATGAAAATGTTAAACTTTTTTGAAGCCGAAATCTTTTCATGAAAATTTTCATCTTTTTTGAAGCCGAAATCTTTTCATGAAAATTTTAGACTTTTTTGAAGCCGAAATACTTCATGAAAATTTTCAACTTTTTTGAAGCCGAAATCTTTTCATGAAAATCTTCGACTTTTTTGAAGTCGAAATAGTTCATGAAAGTTTTCAACCTTTTTGAAGCTGAAATCTTTTCATGAAAATTTTCAACTTATTGAAACCAAAATCTTTTCATGAAAATTTTCAACTTTTTGAAGCCAAAATCTTTTCATGAAAATTTTCAACTTTTTTGAAGCCGAAATCTTTTCATGAAAATTTTTAACTTTTTTGAAGCCGAAATCTTTTCATGAAAATGTTCAACTTTTTGAAACCAAAATCTTTTCATGAAAATTTTCAACTTTTTTGAAGCCGAAATCTATTCATGAAAATGTTCAACTTTTTTGAAGCCGAGATCTTTTCATGAAAATTTTCAACTTTTTGAAACCGAAATCTTTTCATGAAAATGTTCAACTTTTTTGCAGCCGAAATACTTCATGAAAATTTTCAACTTTTTTGAAGCCGAAATATTTTCATGAAAATGTTCCATTTTTTTGCAGCCGAAATACTTCATGAAAATTTTCAACTATTTTGAAGCCGTAATCTTTTCATGAAAATCTTCGACTTTTTTGAAGTCGAAATAGTTCATGAAAGTTTTCAACCTTTTTGAAGCCAAAATCCTGTCATGAAAATTTTCAACTTTTTTGAAGCAGAAATCTTTTCATGAAAATTTTCAACTTTTTGAAGCCGAAATCTTTTCATGAAAATTTTCATCTTTTTTGAAGCATAAATCTTTTCATGAAAATTTTCAACTTTTTTGAAGCCGAAATCTTTTCATGAAAATCTTCGACTTTTTTGAAGTCGAAATAGTTCATGAAAGTTTTCAACCTTTTTGAAGCCGAAATAGTTCATGAAAATGATCAATTTTTTGAAGCCGAAATCTTTTCATGAAAATTTTCAACTTTTTTAAGCCGAAATCTTTTCATGAAAATTTTCAACTTTTTTGAAGCAGAAATCTTTTCATGAAAATCTTAGACTTTTTTGAAGTCGAAATCTTTTCATGAAAATTTTCAACTTTTTGATGCCGAAATCTTTTCATGAAAATTTTAACCTTTTTTTAAGCAGAAATCTTTTCATGAAAATGTTAAATTTTTTTGAAGCCGAAATACTTCTTAAAAATTTTCAACTTTTTTGAAGCCGAAATCTTTTCATGAAAATGTTCAACTTTTTTGAAGCCGAAATCTTTTCATGAAAATGTTCAACTTTTTGAAACCAAAATCTTTTCATGAAAATTTTCAACTTTTTTGATGCAGAAATCTTTTCATGAAAATCTTAGACTTTTTTGAAGTCGAAATCTTTTTATGTAAATTTTCAACTTTTTTGAAGTCGAAATCTTTTCATGAAAATGTTCAACTTTTTGAAACCTAAATCTTTTCATGAAAATTTTCAACTTTTTTGAATCCGAAATCTTTTCTGGAAAATGTTCCATTTTTTTGAAGCCGAAATACTTCATGAAAATTTTCAACTTTTTTGAAGCCGAAATCTTTTCATGAAAATTTTCAACTTTTTGAAACCAAAATCTTTTCATGAAAATTTTCAACTTTTTTGATGCAGAAATCTTTTCATGAAAATCTTAGACTTTTTTGAAGTCGAAATCTTTTTATGTAAATTTTCAACTTTTTTGAAGTCGAAATCTTTTCATGAAAATGTTCAACTTTTTGAAACCAAAATCTTATCATGAAAATTTTCAACTTTTTTGAAGCAGAAATCTTTTCATGAAAATGTTAAACTTTTTTGAAGCCGAAATCTTTTTATGAAAATCTTCGACTTTTTTGAAGCCGAAATACTTGATGAAAACATTCAACTTTTTTGAAGTCTAAATCTTTTCATGAAAATTTTCAACTTTTTGAAACCAAAATCTTTTCATGAAAATTTTCAACTTTTTTGAAGCAGAAATCTTTTCATGAAAATCTTAGACTTTTTTGAAGTCGAAATCTTTTTATGTAAATTTTCAACTTTTTTGAAGGCGAAATCTTTTCATGTAAATTTTCAACTTTTTTGAAGCAGAAATCTTTTCATGAAAATGTTCAACTTTTTTGAAGCCGAAATCTTTTCATGAAAATGTTCAACTTTTTTGAAGCCGAAATCTTTTCATGAAAATGTTACATTTTTTTGAAGCTGAAATACTTCATGAAAATTTTCAACTTTTTTGAAGCCGAAATCTTTTCATGAAAATCTTAGACTTTTTTGAAGCCGAAATCTTTTCATGAAAATTTTCAACTTTTTTGAAGTCGAAATCTTTTCATGAAAATGTTCAACTTTTTGAAACCAAAATCTTTTCATGAAAATTTTCAACTTTTTTGAAGCAGAAATCTTTTCATGAAAATGTTAAACTTTTTTGAAGCCGAAATCTTTTTATGAAAATCTTCGACTTTTTTGAAGCCGAAATACTTGATGAAAACATTCAACTTTTTTGAAGTCTAAATCTTTTCATGAAAATTTTCAACTTTTTGAAACCAAAATCTTTTCATGAAAATTTTCAACTTTTTTGAAGCAGAAATCTTTTCATGAAAATCTTAGACTTTTTTGAAGTCGAAATCTTTTCATGTAAATTTTCAACTTTTTTGAAGCAGAAATCTTTTCATGAAAATGTTCAACTTTTTTGAAGCCGAAATCTTTTCATGAAAATGTTCAACTTTTTTGAAGCCGAAATCTTTTCATGAAAATGTTACATTTTTTTGAAGCTGAAATACTTCATGAAAATTTTCAACTTTTTTGAAGCCGAAATCTTTTCATGAAAATCTTAGACTTTTTTGAAGCCGAAATCTTTTCATGAAAATTTTCAACTTTTTGAAACCAAAATCTTTTCATGAAAATTTTCAACTTTTTTGATGCTGAAATAGTTCATGAAAATTTTCAACTTTTTTGAACCCGAAATCTTTTCATGAAAATGTTCAACTTTTTTGAAGCCGAAATCTTTTCATGAAAATGTTCCATTTTTTTGAAGCCGAAATACTTCATGAAAATTTTAAACTTTTTTGAAGCCGAAATCTTTTCATGAAAATGTTCAACTTTTTTGAAGCCGAAATCTTTTCATGAAAATTTTCAACTTTTTGAAACCAAAATCTTTTCATGAAAATTTTCAACTTTTTTGAAGCCGAAATCTTTTCATGAAAATGTTCAACTTTTTTGAAGCCGAAATCTTTTCATGAAAATGTTACATTTTTTTGAAGCCAAAATACGTAATGAAAATTTTCAACTTTTTTGAAGCCGAAAACTTTTCATGAAAATGGTCAACTTTTTTGAAGCCGAAATCTTTTCATGAAAATTTTCAACTTTTTGAAACCAAAATCTTTTCATGTAAATTTTCAACTTTTTTGAAGCCGAAATCTTTTCATGAAAATCTTCGACTTTTTTGAAGTCGAAATAGTTCATGAAAGTTTTCAACCTTTTTGAAGCCAAAATCCTGTCATGAAAATTTTCAACTTTTTTGAAGCAGAAATCTTTTCATGAAAATTTTCAACATTTTGAAACCGAAATCTTTTCATGAAAATTTTCAACTTTTTTGAAGCCGAAATCTTTTCATGAAAATGGTCAACTTTTTTGAAGCCGAAATCTTTTCATGAAAATTTTCAACTTTTTGAAACCAAAATCTTTTCATGTAAATTTTCAACTTTTTTGAAGCCGAAATCTTTTCATGAAAATGTTCCATTTTTTTGCAGCCGAAATACTTCAGGAAAATTTTCAACTTTTTTGAAGCCGAAATCTTTTCATTAAAATCTTCGACTTTTTTGAAGTCGAAATAGTTCATGAAAGTTTTCAACCTTTTTGAAGCCAAAATACTGTCATGAAAATTTTCAACTTTTTTGAAGCAGAAATCTTTTCATGAAAATTTTCACCTTTTTGAAACCGAAATCTTTTCATGAAAATTTTCAACTTTTTTGAAGCCGAAATCTTTTCATGAAAATGTTCAACTTTTTTGAAGCCGAAATCTTTTCATGAAAATTTTCAACTTTTTTGAAGCAGAAGTCTTTTCATGAAAACTTTCAACTTTTTTGATACCGAAATAGTTCATGAAAATTTTCGACATTTTTGAAGCCGAAATACTTCATGAAAATTTTCAACTTTTTTGAAACCTAAATCTTTTCATGAAAAGTTTCAACTTTTTTGATGCCGAAATCTTTTCATGAAAATTTTCAAGTTTTTGAAGCCCAAATCATTTCATGAAAATTTTCATCTTTTTTGAAACATAAATCTTTTCATGAAAATTTTAGACTTTTTTGTAGTCGAAATACTTCATGAAAATGTTCAACTTTTTTAAAGCCGAAATCTTTTCATGAAAATTTTCATCTTTTTTGAAGCATAAATCTTTTCATGAAAATCTTAGACTTTTTTGAAGTCGAAATCTTTTCATGTAAATTTTCAACTTTTTTGAAGCAGAAATCTTTTCATGAAAATATTCAACTTTTTTGAAGCCGAAATCTTTTCATGAAAATGTTCAACTTTTTAGAAGCCGAAATCTTTTCATGAAAATGTTCCATTTTTTTGCAGCCGAAATGCTTCATGAAAATGTTCAACTTTTTTGAAGCCGAAATCTTTTCATGAAAATCTTCGACTTTTTTGAAGTCGAAATAGTTCATGAAAGTTTTCAACCTTTTTGAAGCCAAAATCCTGTCATGAAAATTTTCAAATTTTTTGAAACCTAAATCTTTTCATGAAAATTTTCAACTTTTTTGATGCCGAAATAGTTCATGAAAATTTTCAATTTTTTTGAAGCCGAAATCTTTTCATGAAAATGTTCAACTTTTTTGATGCCGAAATCTTTTCATGAAAATTTTCATCTTTTTTGAAGCAAAAATCTTTTCATGAAAATTTTAGACTTTTTTGCAGCCGAAATACTTCATGAAAATTTTCAACTTTTTTTAAGCCGAAATCTTTTCATGAAAATCTTCGACCTTTTTGAAGTCGAAATAGTTCATGAAAGTTTTCAACCTTTTTGAAGCTGAAATCTTTTCA
The DNA here is from genome assembly GCF_963930695.1 of Labrus bergylta. Lineage (NCBI taxonomy): Eukaryota > Metazoa > Chordata > Actinopteri > Labriformes > Labridae > Labrus > Labrus bergylta. The sequence continues at coordinate 338,747 of NC_089203.1, read as the reverse complement.
TGAAAATTTTCAACTTTTTGAAGCCGAAATCTATTCATGAAAATTTTCAACTTTTTGAAGCTGAAATCTTTTCATGAAAATTTTCAACTTTTTTGAAGCCGAAATCTTTTCATGAAAATCTTAGACTTTTTTGAAGTCGAAATCTTTTCATGTAAATTTTAAACTTTTTTGAAGCAGAAATCTTTTCATGAAAATGTTCAAGTTTTTTGAAGCCGAAATACTTCATGAAAATATTCAACTTTTTTGAAGCCGAAATCTTTTCATGAAAATGTTCAACTTTTTTGAAGCCGAAATCTTTTCATGAAAATTTTCAACTTTTTGAAACCGAAATCTTTTCATGAAAATTTTCAACTTTTTTGAAGCCGAAATCTTTTCATGAAAATTTTCAACTTTTTTGAAGCCGAAATCTTTTCATGAAAATGTTCCATGTTTTTAAAGCCGAAATACTTCATGAATAATTTCAACTTTTTTGAAGCCGAAATCTTTTCATGAAAATGTTACATTTATTTGAAGCCGAAATACTTCATGAAAATTTTCAACTTTTTTGAAGCAGAAATCTTTTCATGAAAATTTTCAACTTTTTTGAAGCAGAAATCTTTTCATGAAAATTTTCAACTTTTTTGAAGCCAAGATCTTTTCATGAAAATTTTCAACTTTTTGAAACCGAAATCTTTTCATGAAAATTTTCAACTTTTTTGAAGCTGAAATCTTTTCATGAAAATGTTCAACTTTTTTGAAGCCAAGATCTTTTCATGAAAATTTTCAACTTTTTGAAACCGAAATCTTTTCATGAAAATTTTCAACTTTTTGAAGCCGAAATCTTTTCATGAAAATTTTCAACTTTTTTGAAGCCGAAATCTTTTCATGAAAATGTTCCATGTTTTTGAAGCCGAAATACTTCATGAATAATTTCAACTTTTTTGAAGCCGAAATCTTTTCATGAAAATGTTACATTTATTTGAAGCCGAAATACTTCATGAAAATTTTCAACTTTTTTGAAGCAGAAATCTTTTCATGAAAATTTTCAACTTTTTTGAAGCAGAAATCTTTTCATGAAAATGTTCAACTTTTTTGAAGCCGAAATCTTTTCATGAAAATGTTCCATTTTTTTGAAGCCGAAATACTTCATGAAAATTTTCAACTTTTTTGAAGCAGAAATCTTTTCATGAAAATGTTCAAGTTTTTTGAAGCCGAAATCTTTTCATGAAAATGTTCCATTTTTTTGAAGCCGAAATACTTCATGAAAATTTTCAACTTTTTTGAAGCAGAAATCTTTTCATGAAAATCTCAGACTTTTTTGAAGCCGAAATCTTTTCATGAAAATTTTCAACTTTTTGAAGCCGAAATCTTTTCATGAAAATTTTCAACTTTTTTGAAGCAGAAATCTTTTCATGAAAATCTTAGACTTTTTTGAAGCAGGAATCTTTTCATATAAATATTCAACTTTTTTGAAGCAGAAATCTTTTCATGAAAATCTTCAACTTTTTTGAAGCCGAAATCTTTTCATGAAAATGTTCAACTTTTTTGAAGCCGAAATCTTTTCATGAATATGTTCCATTTTTTTGAAGCCGAAATACTTCATGAAAATGTTCAACTTTTTTGAAGCCGAAATCTTTTCATGAAAATGTTCAACTTTTTTGAAACCGAAATCTTTTCATGAAAATTTTCAACTTTTTGAAACCAAAATCTTTTCATGAAAATTTTCAACTTTTTTGAAGCCGAAATAGTTCATGAAAATTTTAGACTTTTTTGAAGCCGAAATACTTCATGAAAATGTTCAACTTTTTTGAAACCTAAATCTTTTCATGAAAATTTTCAACTTATTTGATGCCGAAATAGTTCATGAAAATTTTCAATTTTTTTAAACCGAAATCCTGTCATGAAAATGTTCAACTTTTTTGATGCCGAAATCTTTTCATGAAAATTTTCAACTTTTTGATGCCGAAATCTTTTCATGAAAATTTTCAACTTTTTGATGCCGAAATCTTTTCATGAAAATTTTCAACTTTTTGAAACCAAAATCTTTTCATGTAATTTTTCAACTTTTTTGAAGCAGAAATCTTTTCATGAAAATGTTCAACTTTTTTGAAGCCGAAATCTTTTCATGAAAATTTTCAACTTTTTTGAAGCCAAAATCCTGTCATGAAAATTTTCAACTTTTTTGAAGCAGAAATCTTTTCATGAAAATCTTCGACTTTTTTGAAGTCGAAATAGTTCATGAAAGTTTTCAACCTTTTTGAAGCTGAAATCTTTTCATGAAAATGTTCAACTTTTTTGAAACCAAAATCTTTTCATGAAAATTTTCAACTTTTTTGAAGCCGAAATCTTTTCATGAAAATTGTCAACTTTTTTGAAGCCGAAATCTTTTCATGAAAATTTTCAACTTTTTGAAGCCGAAATCTTTTCATGAAAATTTTCAACTTTTTTGAAGCAGAAATCTTTTCATGAAAATCTTAGACTTTTTTGAAGCAGAAATCTTTTCATGAAAATTTTCAACTTTTTTGAAGCCGAAATCTTTTCATGAAAATGTTACATTTTTTTGAAGCCGAAATACTTCATGAAAATTTTCATCTTTTTTGAAGCCGAAATCTTTTCATGAAAATGTTCAACTTTTTTGAAGCCTTAATCTTTTCATGAAAATGTTCAACTTTTTGAAACCAAAATCTTTTCATGAAAATTTTCAACTTTTTTGAAGCAGAAATCTTTTCATGAAAATGTTCAAGTTTTTTGAAGCCGAAATCTTTTCATGAAAATGTTCCATTTTTTTGAAGCCGAAATACTTCATGTAATTTTTCAACTTTTTTGAAGCAGAAATCTTTTCATGAAAATGTTCAACTTTTTTGAAGCCGAAATCTTTTCATGAAAATTTTCAACTTTTTTGAAGCCAAAATCCTGTCATGAAAATTTTCAACTTTTTTGAAGCAGAAATCTTTTCATGAAAATCTTCGACTTTTTTGAAGTCGAAATAGTTCATGAAAGTTTTCAACCTTTTTGAAGCTGAAATCTTTTCATGAAAATGTTCAACTTTTTTGAAACCAAAATCTTTTCATGAAAATTTTCAACTTTTTTGAAGCCGAAATCTTTTCATGAAAATTGTCAACTTTTTTGAAGCCGAAATCTTTTCATGAAAATTTTCAACTTTTTGAAGCCGAAATCTTTTCATGAAAATTTTCAACTTTTTTGAAGCAGAAATCTTTTCATGAAAATCTTAGACTTTTTTGAAGCAGAAATCTTTTCATGAAAATTTTCAACTTTTTTGAAGCCGAAATCTTTTCATGAAAATGTTACATTTTTTTGAAGCCGAAATACTTCATGAAAATTTTCATCTTTTTTGAAGCCGAAATCTTTTCATGAAAATGTTCAACTTTTTTGAAGCCTTAATCTTTTCATGAAAATGTTCAACTTTTTGAAACCAAAATCTTTTCATGAAAATTTTCAACTTTTTTGAAGCAGAAATCTTTTCATGAAAATGTTCAAGTTTTTTGAAGCCGAAATCTTTTCATGAAAATGTTCCATTTTTTTGAAGCCGAAATACTTCATGAAAATTTTCAACTTTTTTGAAGCCGAAATCTTTTCATGAAAATGTTACATTTTTTTGAAGCCGAAATACTTCATGAAAATTTTCAACTTTTTTGAAGCAGAAATCTTTTCATGAAAATTTTCAACTTTTTTGAAGCAGAAATCTTTTCATGAAAATTTTCAACTTTTTGAAACCAAAATCTTTTCATGAAAATTTTCAACTTTTTTGAAGCCGAAATCTTTTCATGAAAATGGTCAACTTTTTTGAAGCCGAAATCTTTTCATGAAAATTTTCATCTTTTTGAAGCCGAAATCTTTTCATGAAAATTTTCAACTTTTTTGAAGCAGAAATCTTTTCATATAAATATTCAACTTTTTTGAAGTCGAAATCTTTTCATGAAAATCTTCAACTTTTTTGAAGCCGAAATCTTTTCATGAAAATTTTCAAGTTTTTGAAGCCCAAATCATTTCATGAAAATTTTCATCTTTTTTGAAACATAAATCTTTTCATGAAAATTTTAGACTTTTTTGTAGTCGAAATACTTCATGAAAATGTTCAACTTTTTTAAAGCCGAAATCTTTTCATGAAAATTTTCATCTTTTTTGAAGCATAAATCTTTTCATGAAAATCTTAGACTTTTTTGAAGTCGAAATCTTTTCATGTAAATTTTCAACTTTTTTGAAGCAGAAATCTTTTCATGAAAATATTCAACTTTTTTGAAGCCGAAATCTTTTCATGAAAATGTTCAACTTTTTAGAAGCCGAAATCTTTTCATGAAAATGTTCCATTTTTTTGCAGCCGAAATGCTTCATGAAAATGTTCAACTTTTTTGAAGCCGAAATCTTTTCATGAAAATCTTCGACTTTTTTGAAGTCGAAATAGTTCATGAAAGTTTTCAACCTTTTTGAAGCCAAAATCCTGTCATGAAAATTTTCAAATTTTTTGAAACCTAAATCTTTTCATGAAAATTTTCAACTTCTTTGATGCCGAAATAGTTCATGAAAATTTTCAATTTTTTTGAAGCCGAAATCTTTTCATGAAAATGTTCAACTTTTTTGATGCCGAAATCTTTTCATGAAAATTTTCATCTTTTTTGAAGCAAAAATCTTTTCATGAAAATTTTAGACTTTTTTGCAGCCGAAATACTTCATGAAAATTTTCAACTTTTTTTAAGCCGAAATCTTTTCATGAAAATCTTCGACCTTTTTGAAGTCGAAATAGTTCATGAAAGTTTTCAACCTTTTTGAAGCTGAAATCTTTTCATGAAAATTTTCAACTTTTTGAAGCCGAAATCTATTCATGAAAATTTTCAACTTTTTGAAGCTGAAATCTTTTCATGAAAATTTTCAACTTTTTGAAGCCGAAATCTTTTCATGAAAATCTTAGACTTTTTTGAAGTCGAAATCTTTTCATGTAAATTTTAAACTTTTTTGAAGCAGAAATCTTTTCATGAAAATGTTCAAGTTTTTTGAAGCCGAAATACTTCATGAAAATATTCAACTTTTTTGAAGCCGAAATCTTTTCATGAAAATGTTCAACTTTTTTGAAGCCGAAATATTTTCATGAAAATTTTCAACTTTTTGAAACCGAAATCTTTTCATGAAAATTTTCAACTTTTTTGAAGCCGAAATCTTTTCATGAAAATTTTCAACTTTTTTGAAGCCGAAATCTTTTCATGAAAATGTTCCATGTTTTTAAAGCCGAAATACTTCATGAATAATTTCAACTTTTTTGAAGCCGAAATCTTTTCATGAAAATGTTACATTTATTTGAAGCCGAAATACTTCATGAAAATTTTCAACTTTTTTGAAGCAGAAATCTTTTCATGAAAATTTTCAACTTTTTTGAAGCAGAAATCTTTTCATGAAAATGTTCAACTTTTTTGAAGCCAAGATCTTTTCATGAAAATTTTCAACTTTTTGAAACCGAAATCTTTTCATGAAAATTTTCAACTTTTTTGAAGCTGAAATCTTTTCATGAAAATGTTCAACTTTTTTGAAGCCAAGATCTTTTCATGAAAATTTTCAACTTTTTGAAACCGAAATCTTTTCATGAAAATTTTCAACTTTTTGAAGCCGAAATCTTTTCATGAAAATTTTCAACTTTTTTGAAGCAGAAATCTTTTCATGAAAATTTTCAACTTTTTTGAAGCCGAAATCTTTTCATGAAAATGTTCCATGTTTTTGAAGCCGAAATACTTCATGAATAATTTCAACTTTTTTGAAGCCGAAATCTTTTCATGAAAATGTTAAATTTATTTGAAGCCGAAATACTTCATGAAAATTTTCAACTTTTTTGAAGCAGAAATCTTTTCATGAAAATTTTCAACTTTTTTGAAGCAGAAATCTTTTCATGAAAATGTTCAACTTTTTTGAAGCCGAAATCTTTTCATGAAAATGTTCCATTTTTTTGAAGCCGAAATACTTCATGAAAATTTTCAACTTTTTTGAAGCAGAAATCTTTTCATGAAAATGTTCAAGTTTTTTGAAGCCGAAATCTTTTCATGAAAATGTTCCATTTTTTTGAAGCCGAAATACTTCATGAAAATTTTCAACTTTTTTGAAGCAGAAATCTTTTCATGAAAATCTCAGACTTTTTTGAAGCCGAAATCTTTTCATGAAAATTTTCAACTTTTTGAAGCCGAAATCTTTTCATGAAAATTTTCAACTTTTTTGAAGCAGAAATCTTTTCATGAAAATCTTAGACTTTTTTGAAGCAGGAATCTTTTCATATAAATATTCAACTTTTTTGAAGCAGAAATCTTTTCATGAAAATCTTCAACTTTTTTGAAGCCGAAATCTTTTCATGAAAATGTTCAACTTTTTTGAAGCCGAAATCTTTTCATGAATATGTTCCATTTTTTTGAAGCCGAAATACTTCATGAAAATGTTCAACTTTTTTGAAACCTAAATCTTTTCATGAAAATTTTCAACTTATTTGATGCCGAAATAGTTCATGAAAATTTTCAATTTTTTTAAACCGAAATCCTGTCATGAAAATGTTCAACTTTTTTGATGCCGAAATCTTTTCATGAAAATTTTCAACTTTTTGATGCCGAAATCTTTTCATGAAAATTTTCAACTTTTTGATGCCGAAATCTTTTCATGAAAATTTTCAACTTTTTGAAACCAAAATCTTTTCATGTAATTTTTCAACTTTTTTGAAGCAGAAATCTTTTCATGAAAATGTTCAACTTTTTTGAAGCCGAAATCTTTTCATGAAAATTTTCAACTTTTTTGAAGCCAAAATCCTGTCATGAAAATTTTCAACTTTTTTGAAGCAGAAATCTTTTCATGAAAATCTTCGACTTTTTTGAAGTCGAAATAGTTCATGAAAGTTTTCAACCTTTTTGAAGCTGAAATCTTTTCATGAAAATGTTCAACTTTTTTGAAACCAAAATCTTTTCATGAAAATTTTCAACTTTTTTGAAGCCGAAATCTTTTCATGAAAATTGTCAACTTTTTTGAAGCCGAAATCTTTTCATGAAAATTTTCAACTTTTTGAAGCCGAAATCTTTTCATGAAAATTTTCAACTTTTTTGAAGCAGAAATCTTTTCATGAAAATCTTAGACTTTTTTGAAGCAGAAATCTTTTCATGAAAATTTTCAACTTTTTTGAAGCCGAAATCTTTTCATGAAAATGTTACATTTTTTTGAAGCCGAAATACTTCATGAAAATTTTCATCTTTTTTGAAGCCGAAATCTTTTCATGAAAATGTTCAACTTTTTTGAAGCCTTAATCTTTTCATGAAAATGTTCAACTTTTTGAAACCAAAATCTTTTCATGAAAATTTTCAACTTTTTTGAAGCAGAAATCTTTTCATGAAAATGTTCAAGTTTTTTGAAGCCGAAATCTTTTCATGAAAATGTTCCATTTTTTTGAAGCCGAAATACTTCATGAAAATTTTCAACTTTTTTGAAGCCGAAATCTTTTCATGAAAATGTTACATTTTTTTGAAGCCGAAATAGTTCATGAAAATTTTCAATTTTTTTAAACCGACATCCTGTCATGAAAATGTTCAACTTTTTTGATGCCGAAATCTTTTCATGAAAATTTTCAACTTTTTTGAAGCCAAAATCCTGTCATGAAAATTTTCAACTTTTTTGAAGCAGAAATCTTTTCATGAAAATCTTTGACTTTTTTGAAGTCAAAATACTTGATGAAAATATTCAACTTTTTTGAAGTCTTAATCTTTTCATGAAAATTTTCAACTTTTTTGAAGCCGAAATCTTTTCATGAAAATGGTCAACTTTTTTGAAGCCGAAATCTTTTCATGAAAATGTTCCATTTTTTTGAAGCCGAAATACTTCATGAAAATTTTAAACTTTTTTGAAGCCGAAATCTTTTCATGAAAATGTTCAACTTTTTTGAAGCCGAAATCTTTTCATGAAAATTTTCAACTTTTTGAAACCAAAATCTTTTCATGAAAATTTTCAACTTTTTTGAAGCCGAAATCTTTTCATGAAAATGTTCAACTTTTTTGAAGCCGAAATCTTTTCATGAAAATGTTCCATTTTTTTGAAGCCGAAATACTTCATGAAAATTTTAAACTTTTTTGAAGCCGAAATCTTTTCATGAAAATGTTCAACTTTTTTGAAGCCGAAATCTTTTCATGAAAATTTTCAACTTTTTGAAACCAAAATCTTTTCATGAAAATTTTCAACTTTTTTGAAGCCGAAATCTTTTCATGAAATTCTTCGACTTTTTTGAAGCCGAAATCTTTTCTTGAAAATGTTCCATTTTTTTGAAGCCGAAATACGTAATGAAAATTTTCAACTTTTTTGAAGCCGAAATCTTTTCATGAAAATGTTCAACTTTTTTGAAGCAGAAATCTTTTCATGAAAATTTTCGACTTTTTTGAAGCCGAAATCTTTTCATGTAAATTTTCAACCTTTTTGAAGCCGAAATCTTTTCATGAAAATGTTCCATTTTTTTGCAGCCGAAATACTTCAGGAAAATTTTCAACTTTTTTGAAGCCGAAATCTTTTCATGAAAATCTTCGACTTTTTTGAAGTCGAAATAGTTCATGAAAGTTTTCAACCTTTTTGAAGCCAAAATCCTGTCATGAAAATTTTCAACTTTTTTGAAGCAGAAATCTTTTCATGAAAATTTTCAACTTTTTGAAACCGAAATCTTTTCATGAAAATTTTCAACTTTTTTGAAGCCGAAATCTTTTCATGAAAATGGTCAACTTTTTTGAAGCCGAAATCTTTTCATGAAAATTTTCAACTTTTTGAAACCAAAATCTTTTCATGTAAATTTTCAACTTTTTTGAAGCCGAAATCTTTTCATGAAAATCTTCGACTTTTTTGAAGTCGAAATAGTTCATGAAAGTTTTCAACCTTTTTGAAGCCAAAATACTGTCATGAAAATTTTCAACTTTTTTGAAGCAGAAATCTTTTCATGAAAATTTTCAACTTTTTGAAACCGAAATCTTTTCATGAAAATTTTCAACTTTTTTGAAGCCGAAATCTTTTCATGAAAATGTTCAACTTTTTTGAAGCCGAAATCTTTTCATGAAAATTTTCAACTTTTTTGAAGCAGAAGTCTTTTCATGAAAACTTTCAACTTTTTTGATACCGAAATAGTTCATGAAAATTTTCGACTTTTTTGAAGCCGAAATACTTCATGAAAATTTTCAACTTTTTTGAAACCTAAATCTTTTCATGAAAAGTTTCAACTTTTTTGATGCCGAAATCTTTTCATGAAAATTTTCAAGTTTTTGAAGCCCAAATCATTTCATGAAAATTTTCATCTTTTTTGAAACATAAATCTTTTCATGAAAATTTTAGATTTTTTTGTAGTCGAAATACTTCATGAAAATGTTCAACTTTTTTAAAGCCGAAATCTTTTCATGAAAATTTTCATCTTTTTTGAAGCATAAATCTTTTCATGAAAATTTTAGACTTTTTTGCAGCCGAAATACTTCATGAAATTTTTCAACTTTTTTGAAGCCGAAATCTTTTCATGAAAATCTTCGACTTTTTTGAAGTCGAAATAGTTCATGAAAGTTTTCAACCTTTTTGAAGCTGAAATCTTTTCATGAAAATTTTCAACTTTTTTGAAACCAAAATCTTTTCATGAAAATTTTCAACTTTTTTGAAGCCGAAATCTTTTCATGAAAATCTTATACTTTTTTGAAGTCGAAATCTTTTCATGAAAATGTTCAACTTTTTTGAAGCCGAAATCTTTTCATGAAAATGTTCCATTTTTTTGCAGCCGAAATACTTCATGAAAATTTTCAACTTTTTTGAAGCCGAATTCTTTTCATGAAATTCTTCGACTTTTTTGAAGCCGAAATCTTTTCTTGAAAATGTTCCATTTTTTTGAAGCCGAAATACGTAATGAAAATTTTCAACTTTTTTGAAGCCGAAATCTTTTCATGAAAATGTTCAACTTTTTTGAAGCAGAAATCTTTTCATGAAAATTTTCGACTTTTTTGAAGCCGAAATCTTTTCATGTAAATTTTCAACCTTTTTGAAGCCGAAATCTTTTCATGAAAATGTTCCATTTTTTTGCAGCCGAAATACTTCAGGAAAATTTTCAACTTTTTTGAAGCCGAAATCTTTTCATGAAAATCTTCGACTTTTTTGAAGTCGAAATAGTTCATGAAAGTTTTCAACCTTTTTGAAGCCAAAATCCTGTCATGAAAATTTTCAACTTTTTTGAAGCAGAAATCTTTTCATGAAAATTTTCAACTTTTTGAAACCGAAATCTTTTCATGAAAATTTTCAACTTTTTTGAAGCCGAAATCTTTTCATGAAAATGGTCAACTTTTTTGAAGCCGAAATCTTTTCATGAAAATTTTCAACTTTTTGAAACCAAAATCTTTTCATGTAAATTTTCAACTTTTTTGAAGCCGAAATCTTTTCATGAAAATCTTCGACTTTTTTGAAGTCGAAATAGTTCATGAAAGTTTTCAACCTTTTTGAAGCCAAAATACTGTCATGAAAATTTTCAACTTTTTTGAAGCAGAAATCTTTTCATGAAAATTTTCAACTTTTTGAAACCGAAATCTTTTCATGAAAATTTTCAACTTTTTTGAAGCCGAAATCTTTTCATGAAAATGTTCAACTTTTTTGAAGCCGAAATCTTTTCATGAAAATTTTCAACTTTTTTGAAGCAGAAGTCTTTTCATGAAAACTTTCAACTTTTTTGATACCGAAATAGTTCATGAAAATTTTCGACTTTTTTGAAGCCGAAATACTTCATGAAAATTTTCAACTTTTTTGAAACCTAAATCTTTTCATGAAAAGTTTCAACTTTTTTGATGCCGAAATCTTTTCATGAAAATTTTCAAGTTTTTGAAGCCCAAATCATTTCATGAAAATTTTCATCTTTTTTGAAACATAAATCTTTTCATGAAAATTTTAGATTTTTTTGTAGTCGAAATACTTCATGAAAATGTTCAACTTTTTTAAAGCCGAAATCTTTTCATGAAAATTTTCATCTTTTTTGAAGCATAAATCTTTTCATGAAAATTTTAGACTTTTTTGCAGCCGAAATACTTCATGAAATTTTTCAACTTTTTTGAAGCCGAAATCTTTTCATGAAAATCTTCGACTTTTTTGAAGTCGAAATAGTTCATGAAAGTTTTCAACCTTTTTGAAGCTGAAATCTTTTCATGAAAATTTTCAACTTTTTTGAAACCAAAATCTTTTCATGAAAATTTTCAACTTTTTTGAAGCCGAAATCTTTTCATGAAAATCTTATACTTTTTTGAAGTCGAAATCTTTTCATGAAAATGTTCAACTTTTTTGAAGCCGAAATCTTTTCATGAAAATGTTCCATTTTTTTGCAGCCGAAATACTTCATGAAAATTTTCAACTTTTTTGAAGCCGAAATCTTTTCATGAAAATCTTCGACTTTTTTGAAGAAGAAATAGTTCATGAAAGTTTTCATCCTTTTTGAAGCCAAAATCCTGTCATGAAAATTTTAAACTTTTTTGAAACCTAAATCTTTTCATGAAAATTTTCAACTTTTTTGATGCCGAAATAGTTCATGAAAATTTTCAATTTTTTTGAAGCCGAAATCTTTTCATGAAAATGTTATACTTTTTTGAAGTCGAAATCTTTTCATGAAAATTTTCAACTTTTTTGAAGCTGACATCTTTTCATGAAAATTGTCAACTTTTTTGAAGCCGAAATCTTTTCATGAAAATTTTCAACTTTTTGAAGCAGAAATCTTTTCATGAAAATTTTCAACTTTTTTGAAGCAGAAATCTTTTCATGAAAATCTTAGACTTTTTTGAAGTCGAAATCTTTTCATGTAAATTTTCAACTTTTTTGAAGCCGAAATCTTTTCATGAAAATGTTCAACTTTTTTGAAGCCGAAATCTTTTCATGGAAATCTTAGACTTTTTTGAAGTCTAAATCTTTTCATGTAAATTTTCAACTTTTTTGAAGCAGAAATCTTTTCATGAAAATGTTCAACTTTTTTGAAGCCGAAAACTTTTCATAAAAATTTTCAACTTTTTTGAAGCCGAAATCTTTTCATGAAAATCTTAGACTTTTTTGAAGTCGAAATCTTTTCATGTAAATTTTCAACTTTTTTGAAGCAGAAATCTTTTCATGAAAATATTCAACTTTTTTGAAGCCGAAATCTTTTCATGAAAATGTTCAACTTTTTTGAAGCCGAAATCTTTTCATGAAAATGTTCCATTTTTTTGCAGCCGAAATACTTCATGAAAATTTTCAACTTTTTTGAAGCCGAAATCTTTTCATGAAAATCTTCGACTTTTTTGAAGTCGAAATAGTTCATGAAAGTTTTCATCCTTTTTGAAGCCAAAATCCTGTCATGAAAATTTTAAACTTTTTTGAAACCTAAATCTTTTCATGAAAATTTTCAACTTTTTTGATGCCGAAATAGTTCATGAAAATTTTCAATTTTTTTGAAGCCGAAATCTTTTCATGAAAATGTTCAACTTTTTTGATGCCGAAATCTTTTCATGAAAATTTTCATCTTTTTTGAAACATAAATCTTTTCATGAAAATTTTAGACTTTTTTGTAGTCGAAATACTTCATGAAAATGTTCAATTTTTTTAAAGCCGAAATCTTTTCATGAAAATTTTCATCTTTTTTGAAGCCTAGATCTTTTCATGAAAATTTTCAACTTTTTTGAAGCAGAAATCTTTTCATGAAAATTTTCAACTTTTTTGAAGTCGAAATCTTTTCATGAAAATGGTCAACTTTTTTGAAGCCGAAATCTATTCATGAAAATTTTCAATTTTTTGAAGCTGAAATCTTTTCATGAAAATTTTCAACTTTTTTGAAGCAGAAATCTTTTCATGAAAATCTTAGACTTTTTTGAAGACGAAATCTTTTCATGTAAATTTTAAACTTTTTTGAAGCAGAAATCTTTTCATGAAAATGTTCAAGTTTTTTGAAGCCGAAATCTTTCCATGAAAATGTTCCATTTTTTTGAAGCCGAAATACTTCATGAAAATATTCAACTTTTTTGAAGCCGAAATCTTTTCATGAAAATGTTCAACTTTTTTGAAGCCGAAATCTTTTCATGAAAATTTTCAACTTTTTGAAACCGTAATCTTTTCATGAAAATTTTCAACGTTTTTGAAGCCGAAATCTTTTCATGAAAATTTTCAACTTTTTTGAAGCCGAAATCTTTTCATGAAAATGTTCCATGTTTTTGAAGCCGAAATACTTCATGAATAATTTCAACTTTTTTTAAGCCGAAATCTTTTCATGAAAATGTTACATTTATTTGAAGCCGAAATACTTCATGAAAATTTTCAACTTTTTTGAAGCAGAAATCTTTTCATGAAAATTTTCAACTTTTTTGAAGCAGAAATCTTTTCATGAAAATGTTGAACTTTTTTGAAGCCAAGATCTTTTCATGAAAATTTTCAACTTTTTGAAGCTGAAATCTTTTCATGAAAATGTTCAACTTTTTTGAAGCTGAAATCTTTTCATGAAAATGTTCAACTTTTTTGAAGCCAAGATCTTTTCATGAAAATTTTCAACTTTTTGAAACCGAAATCTTTTCATGAAAATTTTCAACTTTTTGAAGCCGAAATCTTTTCATGAAAATTTTCAACTTTTTTTAAGCAGAAATCTTTTCATGAAAATTTTCAACTTTTTTGAAGCCGAAATCTTTTCATGAAAATGTTCCATGTTTTTGAAGCCGAAATACTTCATGAATAATTTCAACTTTTTTGAAGCCGAAATCTTTTCATGAAAATGTTGAATTTATTTGAAGCCGAAATACTTCATGAAAATTTTCAACTTTTTTGAAGCAGAAATCTTTTCATGAAAATTTTCAACTTTTTTGAAGCAGAAATCTTTTCATGAAAATGTTCAACTTTTTTGAAGCCGAAATCTTTTCATGAAAATTTTCAACTTTTTGAAACCAAAATCTTTTCATGTAATTTTTCAACTTTTTTGAAGCAGAAATCTTTTCATGAAAATTTTCAACTTTTTGAAGCCGAAATCTTTTCATGAAAATTTTCAACTTTTTTGAAGCAGAAATCTTTTCAAGAAAATCTTAGACTTTTTTGAAGTCGAAATCTTTTCATGTAAATTTTCAACTTTTTTGAAGCAGAAATCTTTTCATGAAAATGTTACATTTTTTTGAAGCCGAAATACTTCATGAAAATTTTCATCTTTTTTGAAGCCGAAATCTTTTCATGAAAATGTTCAACTTTTTTGAAGCCTTAATCTTTTCATGAAAATTTTCAACTTTTTGAAACCAAAATCTTTTCATGAAAATTTTCAACTTTTTTGAAGCCGAAATCTTTTCATGTAAATTTTCAACTTTTTGAAGTCGAAATCTTTTCATGAAAATTTTCAACTTTTTTGAAGCTGAAATCTTTTCATGAAAATGGTCAACTTTTTTGAAGCCGAAATCTTTTCATGAAAATTTTCAACTTTTTGAAGCCGAAATCTTTTCATGAAAATTTTCAACTTCATGAAACCGAAATCTTTTCATGAAAATTTTCAACTTTTTTGAAGCCGAAATCTTTTCATGAAAATGGTCAACTTTTTTGAAGCCGAATTCTTTTCATGAAAATTTTCAAATTTTTGAAGCCAAAATCTTTTCATGAAAATTTTGAACTTTTTTTAAGCAGAAATCTTTTCATGAAAATCTTAGACTTTTTTGAAGCCGAAATCTTTTCATGTAAATGTTCAACTTTTTGAAGCCGAAATCTTTTCATGAAAATCTTAGACTTTTTTGAAGTCGAAATCTTTTCATGAAAATTTTCAACTTTTTGAAGTCGAAATCTTTTCATGAAAATTTTAAACTTTTTTGAAGCAGAATTCTTTTCATGAAAATTTTCAACTTTTTGAAACCGAAATCTTTTCATGAAAATGGTCAACTTTTTTGAAGCCGAAATCTTTTCATGAAAATTTTCAACTTTTTAAGCCGAAATCTTTTCATGAAAATTTTCAACTTTTTTGAAGCAGAAATCTTTTCATGAAAATCTTAGACTTTTTTGAAGTCGAAATCTTTTCATGAAAATTTTCAACTTTTTTGAAGCAGAAATCCTTTCATGAAAATGTTCAACTTTTTTGAAGCCGAAATCTTTTCATGAAAATGTTCCATTTTTTTGCAGCCGAAATAGTTCATGAAAGTTTTCAACCTTTTTGAAGCCAAAATCCTGTCATGAAAATTTTCAACTTTTTTCAAGCAGAAATCTTTTCATGAAAATTTTCAACTTTTTGAAACCGAAATCTTTTCATGAAAATTTTCAACTTTTTTGAAGCCGAAATCTTTTCATGAAAATGGTCAACTTTTTTGAAGCCGAAATCTTTTCATGAAAATTTTCAACTTTTTGAAGCCGAAATCTTTTCATGAAAATTTTCAACTTTTTGAAGCCGAAATCTTTTCATGAAAATGTTCCATTTTTTTGAAGCCGAAATACTTCATGAAAATTTTCAACTTTTTTGAAGCCGATATCTTTTCATGAAAATTTTCAACTTTTTTGAAGTCGAAATCTTTTCATGAAAATTTTCAACTTTTTGAAGCCGAAATCTATTCATGAAAATTTTCAACTTTTTTGAAGCAGAAATCTTTTCATGAAAATCTGAGACTTTTTTGAAGTCGAAATCTTTTCATGTAAATTTTCAACTTTTTTGAAGCAGAAATCTTTTCATGAAAATCTGAGACTTTTTTGAAGTCGAAATCTTTTCATGTAAATTTTCAACTTTTTTGAAGCAGAAATCTTTTCATGAAAATGTTCAACTTTTTTGAAGCCGAAATCTTTTCATGAAAATCTTCGACTTTTTTGAAGTCGAAATAGTTCATGAAAGTTTTCAACCTTTTTGAAGCCAAAATCCTGTCATGAAAATTTTCAACTTTTTTGAAGCAGAAATCTTTTCATGAAAATGTTCAACTTTTTGAAGCCGAAATCTTTTCATGAAAATGTTCCATTTTTTTGCAGCCGAAATACTTCATGAAAATTTTCAACTTTTTTGAAGCCGAAATCTTTTCATGAAAATCTTCGACTTTTTTGAAGTCTAAATTGTTCATGAAAGTTTTCAACCTTTTTGAAGCTGAAATCTTTTCATGAAAATTTTCAACTTATTGAAACCAAAATCTTTTCTTGAAAATTTTCAACTTTTTTGAAGCAGAAATCTTTTCATGAAAATGTTCAACTTTTTTGAAGCCGAAATCTTTTCATGAAAATTTTCAACTTCTTGAAGCCGAAATCTTTTCATGAAAATTTTCAACTTTTTGAAGCCGAAATCTTTTCATGAAAATCTTAGACTTTTTTGAAGTCGAAATCTTTTTATGAAAATTTTCAACTTTTTGAAACCAAAATCTTTTCTTGAAAATTTTCATCTTTTTTGAAGCCGAAATCTTTTCATGAAAATTTTAGACTTTTTTGAAGCCGAAATACTTCATGAAAATTTTCAACTTTTTTGAAGCCGAAATCTTTTCATGAAAATCTTCGACTTTTTTGAAGTCGAATTAGTTCATGAAAGTTTTCAACTTTTTGAAGCCGAAATCTTTTCTTTAAAAATTTTCAACTTATTGAAACCAAAATCTTTTCTTGAAAATTTTCAACTTTTTTGCAGCAGAAATCTTTTCATGAAAATCTTAGACTTTTTTGAAGCCGAAATCTTTTCATGTATATTTTCAACTTTTTTGAAGCAGAAATCTTTTCATGAAAATGTTCAACTTTTTTGAAGCCGAAATCTTTTCATGAAAATGTTCCATTTTTTTGCAGCCGAAATACTTCATGAAAATTTTCAACTTTTTTGAAGCCGAAATCTTTTCATGAAAATCTTCGACTTTTTTGAAGTCTAAATTGTTCATGAAAGTTTTCAACCTTTTTGAAGCCAAAATTCTTCATAAAAATTTTCAACTTTTTTGAAGCCGAAATCTTTTCATGAAAATGTTCAACTTTATTGAAGCCGAAATCTTTTCATGAAAATGTTCAACTTTTTGAAACCAAAATCTTTTCATGAAAATGTTCAACTTTTTTGAAGCCGAAATCTTTTCATGAAAATGTTAAACTTTTTTGAAGCCGAAATCTTTTCATGAAAATTTTCATCTTTTTTGAAGCCGAAATCTTTTCATGAAAATTTTAGACTTTTTTGAAGCCGAAATACTTCATGAAAATTTTCAACTTTTTTGAAGCCGAAATCTTTTCATGAAAATCTTCGACTTTTTTGAAGTCGAAATAGTTCAAGAAAGTTTTCAACCTTTTTGAAGCTGAAATCTTTTCATGAAAATTTTCAACTTATTGAAACCAAAATCTTTTCATGAAAATTTTCAACTTTTTGAAGCCAAAATCTTTTCATGAAAATTTTCAACTTTTTTGAAGCCGAAATCTTTTCATGAAAATTTTTAACTTTTTTGAAGCCGAAATCTTTTCATGAAAATGTTCAACTTTTTGAAACCAAAATCTTTTCATGAAAATTTTCAACTTTTTTGAAGCCGAAATCTTTTCATGAAAATGTTCAACTTTTTTGAAGCCGAGATCTTTTCATGAAAATTTTCAACTTTTTGAAGCCGAAATCTTTTCATGAAAATGTTCAACTTTTTTGCAGCCGAAATACTTCATGAAAATTTTCAACTTTTTTGAAGCCGAAATCTTTTCATGAAAATGTTCCATTTTTTTGCAGCCGAAATACTTCATGAAAATTTTCAACTATTTTGAAGCCGTAATCTTTTCATGAAAATCTTCGACTTTTTTGAAGTCGAAATAGTTCATGAAAGTTTTCAACCTTTTTGAAGCCAAAATCCTGTCATGAAAATTTTCAACTTTTTTGAAGCAGAAATCTTTTCATGAAAATTTTCAACTTTTTGAAGCCGAAATCTTTTCATGAAAATTTTCATCTTTTTTGAAGCATAAATCTTTTCATGAAAATTTTCAACTTTTTTGAAGGCTAAATCTTTTCATGAAAATCTTCGACTTTTTTGAAGTCGAAATAGTTCATGAAAGTTTTCAACCTTTTTGAAGCCGAAATCTTTTCATGAAAATTTTCAACTTTTTTAAGCCGAAATCTTTTCATGAAAATTTTCAACTTTTTTGAAGCAGAAATCTTTTCATGAAAATCTTAGACTTTTTTGAAGTCGAAATCTTTTCATGAAAATTTTCAACTTTTTGATGCCGAAATCTTTTCATGAAAATTTTAAACTTTTTTGAAGCAGAAATCTTTTCATGAAAATGTTAAATTTTTTTGAAGCCGAAATACTTCTTAAAAATTTTCAACTTTTTTGAAGCCGAAATCTTTTCATGAAAATGTTCAACTTTTTTGAAGCCGAAATCTTTTCATGAAAATTTTCAACTTTTTTGAAGCCGAAATCTTTTCATGAAAATTTTCAACTTTTTTGAAGCAGAAATCTTTTCATGAAAATGTTCAACTTTTTTGAAGCAAAAATCTTTTCATGAAAATTTTCAACTTTTTTGAAACCTAAATCTTTTCATGAAAATTTTCAACTTTTTTGAATCCGAAATCTTTTCTGGAAAATGTTCCATTTTTTTGAAGCCGAAATACTTCATGAAAATTTTCAACTTTTTTGAAGCCGAAATCTTTTCATGAAAATTTTCAACTTTTTGAAACCAAAATCTTTTCATGAAAATTTTCAACTTTTTTGATGCAGAAATCTTTTCATGAAAATCTTAGACTTTTTTGAAGTCGAAATCTTTTTATGTAAATTTTCAACTTTTTTGAAGTCGAAATCTTTTCATGAAAATGTTCAACTTTTTGAAACCAAAATCTTTTCATGAAAATTTTCAACTTTTTTGAAGCAGAAATCTTTTCATGAAAATGTTAAACTTTTTTGAAGCCGAAATCTTTTTATGAAAATCTTCGACTTTTTTGAAGCCGAAATACTTGATGAAAACATTCAACTTTTTTGAAGTCTAAATCTTTTCATGAAAATTTTCAACTTTTTGAAACCAAAATCTTTTCATGAAAATTTTCAACTTTTTTGAAGCAGAAATCTTTTCATGAAAATCTTAGACTTTTTTGAAGTCGAAATCTTTTTATGTAAATTTTCAACTTTTTTGAAGGCGAAATCTTTTTATGTAAATTTTCAACTTTTTTGAAGCAGAAATCTTTTCATGAAAATGTTCAACTTTTTTGAAGCCGAAATCTTTTCATGAAAATGTTCAACTTTTTTGAAGCCGAAATCTTTTCATGAAAATGTTACATTTTTTTGAAGTTGAAATACTTCATGAAAATTTTCAACTTTTTTGAAGCCGAAATCTTTTCATGAAAATCTTAGACTTTTTTGAAGCCGAAATCTTTTCATGAAAATTTTCAACTTTTTTGAAGTCGAAATCTTTTCATGAAAATGTTCAACTTTTTGAAACCAAAATCTTTTCATGAAAATTTTCAACTTTTTGAAGCAGAAATCTTTTCATGAAAATGTTAAACTTTTTTGAAGCCGAAATCTTTTTATGAAAATCTTCGACTTTTTTGAAGCCGAAATACTTGATGAAAACATTCAACTTTTTTGAAGTCTAAATCTTTTCATGAAAATTTTCAACTTTTTGAAACCAAAATCTTTTCATGAAAATTTTCAACTTTTTTGAAGCAGAAATCTTTTCATGAAAATCTTAGACTTTTTTGAAGTCGAAATCTTTTCATGTAAATTTTCAACTTTTTTGAAGCAGAAATCTTTTCATGAAAATGTTCAACTTTTTTGAAGCCGAAATCTTTTCATGAAAATGTTCAACTTTTTTGAAGCCGAAATCTTTTCATGAAAATGTTACATTTTTTTGAAGCTGAAATACTTCATGAAAATTTTCAACTTTTTTGAAGCCTAAATCTTTTCATGAAAATCTTAGACTTTTTTGAAGCCGAAATCTTTTCATGAAAATTTTCAACTTTTTGAAACCAAAATCTTTTCATGAAAATTTTCAACTTTTTTGATGTTGAAATAGTTCATGAAAATTTTCAACTTTTTTGAACCCGAAATCTTTTCATGAAAATGTTCAACTTTTTTGAAGCCGAAATCTTTTCATGAAAATGTTCCATTTTTTTGAAGCCGAAATACTTCATGAAAATTTTAAACTTTTTTGAAGCCGAAATCTTTTCATGAAAATGTTCAACTTTTTTGAAGCCGAAATCTTTTCATGAAAATTTTCAACTTTTTGAAACCAAAATCTTTTCATGAAAATTTTCAACTTTTTTGAAGCCGAAATCTTTTCATGAAAATGTTCAACTTTTTTGAAGCCGAAATCTTTTCATGAAAATGTTACATTTTTTTGAAGCCAAAATACGTAATGAAAATTTTCAACTTTTTTGAAGCCGAAAACTTTTCATGAAAATGGTCAACTTTTTTGAAGCCGAAATCTTTTCATGAAAATTTTCAACTTTTTGAAACCAAAATCTTTTCATGTAAATTTTCAACTTTTTTGAAGCCGAAATCTTTTCATGAAAATCTTCGACTTTTTTGAAGTCGAAATAGTTCATGAAAGTTTTCATCCTTTTTGAAGCCAAAATCCTGTCATGAAAATTTTCAACTTTTTTGAAGCAGAAATCTTTTCATGAAAATTTTCAACATTTTGAAACCGAAATCTTTTCATGAAAATTTTCAACTTTTTTGAAGCCGAAATCTTTTCATGAAAATGGTCAACTTTTTTGAAGCCGAAATCTTTTCATGAAAATTTTCAACTTTTTGAAACCAAAATCTTTTCATGTAAATTTTCAACTTTTTTGAAGCCGAAATCTTTTCATGAAAATGTTCCATTTTTTTGCAGCCGAAATACTTCAGGAAAATTTTCAACTTTTTTGAAGCCGAAATCTTTTCATTAAAATCTTCGACTTTTTTGAAGTCGAAATAGTTCATGAAAGTTTTCAACCTTTTTGAAGCCAAAATACTGTCATGAAAATTTTCAACTTTTTTGAAGCAGAAATCTTTTCATGAAAATTTTCACCTTTTTGAAACCGAAATCTTTTCATGAAAATTTTCAACTTTTTTGAAGCCGAAATCTTTTCATGAAAATGTTCAACTTTTTTGAAGCCGAAATCTTTTCATGAAAATTTTCAACTTTTTTGAAGCAGAAGTCTTTTCATGAAAACTTTCAACTTTTTTGATACCGAAATAGTTCATGAAAATTTTCGACATTTTTGAAGCCGAAATACTTCATGAAAATTTTCAACTTTTTTGAAACCTAAATCTTTTCATGAAAAGTTTCAACTTTTTTGATGCCGAAATCTTTTCATGAAAATTTTCAAGTTTTTGAAGCCCAAATCATTTCATGAAAATTTTCATCTTTTTTGAAACATAAATCTTTTCATGAAAATTTTAGACTTTTTTGTAGTCGAAATACTTCATGAAAATGTTCAACTTTTTTAAAGCCGAAATCTTTTCATGAAAATTTTCATCTTTTTTGAAGCATAAATCTTTTCATGAAAATCTTAGACTTTTTTGAAGTCGAAATCTTTTCATGTAAATTTTCAACTTTTTTGAAGCAGAAATCTTTTCATGAAAATATTCAACTTTTTTGAAGCCGAAATCTTTTCATGAAAATGTTCAACTTTTTAGAAGCCGAAATCTTTTCATGAAAATGTTCCATTTTTTTACAGCCGAAATGCTTCATGAAAATTTTCAACTTTTTTGAAGCCGAAATCTTTTCATGAAAATCTTCGACTTTTTTGAAGTCGAAATAGTTCATGAAAGTTTTCAACCTTTTTGAAGCCAAAATCCTGTCATGAAAATTTTCAAATTTTTTGAAACCTAAATCTTTTCATGAAAATTTTCAACTTTTTTGATGCCGCAATAGTTCATGAAAATTTTCAATTTTTTTGAAGCCGAAATCTTTTCATGAAAATGTTCAACTTTTTTGATGCCGAAATCTTTTCATGAAAATTTTCATCTTTTTTGAAGCAAAAATCTTTTCATGAAAATTTTCAACTTTTTTGAAGCCGAAATCTTTTCATGAAAATCTTCGACCTTTTTGAAGTCGAAATAGTTCATGAAAGTTTTCAACCTTTTTGAAGCTGAAATCTTTTCATGAAAATTTTCAACTTTTTGAAGCCGAAATCTATTCATGAAAATTTTCAACTTTTTGAAGCTGAAATCTTTTCATGAAAATTTTCAACTTTTTTGAAGCCGAAATCTTTTCATGAAAATCTTAGACTTTTTTGAAGTCGAAATCTTTTCATGTAAATTTTAAACTTTTTTGAAGCAGAAATCTTTTCATGAAAATGTTCAAGTTTTTTGAAGCCGAAATACTTCATGAAAATATTCAACTTTTTTGAAGCCGAAATCTTTTCATGAAAATGTTCAACTTTTTTGAAGCCGAAATCTTTTCATGAAAATTTTCAACTTTCTGAAACCGAAATCTTTTCATGAAAATTTTCAACTTTTTTGAAGCCGAAATCTTTTCATGAAAATTTTCAACTTTTTGAAGCCGAAATCTTTTCATGAAAATTTTCAACTTTTTGAAGCCGAAATCTTTTCATGAAAATTTTCAACTTTTTTGAAGCAGAAATCTTTTCATGAAAATTTTCAACTTTTTTGAAGCCGAAATCTTTTCATGAAAATGTTCCATGTTTTTGAAGCCGAAATACTTCATGAATAATTTCAACTTTTTTGAAGCCGAAATCTTTTCATGAAAATGTTACATTTATTTGAAGCCGAAATACTTCATGAAAATTTTCAACTTTTTTGAAGCAGAAATCTTTTCATGAAAATTTTCAACTTTTTTGAAGCAGAAATCTTTTCATGAAAATGTTCAACTTTTTTGAAGCCGAAATCTTTTCATGAAAATGTTCCATTTTTTTGAAGCCGAAATACTTCATGAAAATTTTCAACTTTTTTGAAGCAGAAATCTTTTCATGAAAATCTCAGACTTTTTTGAAGCCGAAATCTTTTCATGAAAATTTTCAACTTTTTGAAGCCGAAATCTTTTCATGAAAATTTTCAACTTTTTTGAAGCAGAAATCTTTTCATGAAAATCTTAGACTTTTTTGAAGCAGGAATCTTTTCATATAAATATTCAACTTTTTTGAAGCAGAAATCTTTTCATGAAAATCTTCAACTTTTTTGAAGCCGAAATCTTTTCATGAAAATGTTCAACTTTTTTGAAGCCGAAATCTTTTCATGAATATGTTCCATTTTTTTGAAGCCGAAATACTTCATGAAAATGTTCAACTTTTTTGAAGCCGAAATCTTTTCATGAAAATGTTCAACTTTTTTGAAACCAAAATCTTTTCATGAAAATTTTCAACTTTTTGAAACCAAAATCTTTTCATGAAAATTTTCAACTTTTTTGAAGCCGAAATAGTTCATGAAAATTTTAGACTTTTTTGAAGCCGAAATACTTCATGAAAATGTTCAACTTTTTTGAAACCTAAATCTTTTCATGAAAATTTTCAACTTATTTGATGCCGAAATAGTTCATGAAAATTTTCAATTTTTTTAAACCGAAATCCTGTCATGAAAATGTTCAACTTTTTTGATGCCGAAATCTTTTCATGAAAATTTTCAACTTTTTGATGCCGAAATCTTTTCATGAAAATTTTCAACTTTTTGATGCCGAAATCTTTTCATGAAAATTTTCAACTTTTTGAAAACAAAATCTTTTCATGTAATTTTTCAACTTTTTTGAAGCAGAAATCTTTTCATGAAAATGTTCAACTTTTTTGAAGCCGAAATCTTTTCATGAAAATTTTCAACTTTTTTGAAGCCAAAATCCTGTCATGAAAATTTTCAACTTTTTTGAAGCAGAAATCTTTTCATGAAAATCTTCGACTTTTTTGAAGTCGAAATAGTTCATGAAAGTTTTCAACCTTTTTGAAGCTGAAATCTTTTCATGAAAATGTTCAACTTTTTTGAAACCAAAATCTTTTCATGAAAATTTTCAACTTTTTTGAAGCCGAAATCTTTTCATGAAAATTGTCAACTTTTTTGAAGCCGAAATCTTTTCATGAAAATTTTCAACTTTTTGAAGCCGAAATCTTTTCATGAAAATTTTCAACTTTTTTGAAGCAGAAATCTTTTCATGAAAATGTTCAACTTTTTTGAAGCAGAAATCTTTTCATGAAAATTTTCAACTTTTTTGAAGCCGAAATCTTTTCATGAAAATGTTACATTTTTTTGAAGCCGAAATACTTCATGAAAATTTTCATCTTTTTTGAAGCCGAAATCTTTTCATGAAAATGTTCAACTTTTTTGAAGCCTTAATCTTTTCATGAAAATTTTCAACTTTTTGAAACCAAAATCTTTTCATGAAAATTTTCAACTTTTTTGAAGCAGAAATCTTTTCATGAAAATGTTCAAGTTTTTTGAAGCCGAAATCTTTTCATGAAAATGTTCCATTTTTTTGAAGCCGAAATACTTCATGAAAATTTTCAACTTTTTTGAAGCCGAAATCTTTTCATGAAAATGTTACATTTTTTTGAAGCCGAAATACTTCATGAAAATTTTCAACTTTTTTGAAGCAGAAATCTTTTCATGAAAATTTTCAACTTTTTTGAAGCAGAAATCTTTTCATGAAAATTTTCAACTTTTTGAAACCAAAATCTTTTCATGAAAATTTTCAACTTTTTTGAAGCCGAAATCTTTTCATGAAAATGGTCAACTTTTTTGAAGCCGAAATCTTTTCATGAAAATTTTCATCTTTTTGAAGCCGAAATCTTTTCATGAAAATTTTCAACTTTTTTGAAGCAGAAATCTTTTCATATAAATATTCAACTTTTTTGAAGTCGAAATCTTTTCATGAAAATCTTCAACTTTTTTGAAGCCGAAATCTTTTCATGAAAATCTTCAACTTTTTTGAAGCCGAAATCTTTTCATGAAAATGTTCCATTTTTTTGAAGCCGAAATACTTCATGAAAATTTTCAACTTTTTTGAAGCCGAAATCTTTTCATGAAAATGTTACATTTTTTTGAAGCCGAAATACTTCATGAAAATTTTCAACTTTTTTGAAGCAGAAATCTTTTCATGAAAATTTTCAACTTTTTTGAAGCAGAAATCTTTTCATGAAAATGTTCAACTTTTTTGAAGCCGAAATCTTTTCATGAAAATTTTCAACTTTTTGAAACCAAAATCTTTTCATGTAATTTTTCAACTTTTTTGAAGCAGAAATCTTTTCATGAAAATTTTCAACTTTTTGAAGCCGAAATCTTTTCATGAAAATTTTCAACTTTTTTGAAGCAGAAATCTTTTCATGAAAATCTCAGACTTTTTTGAAGCCGAAATCTTTTCATGAAAATTTTCAACTTTTTGAAGCCGAAATCTTTTCATGAAAATTTTCAACTTTTTTGAAGCAGAAATCTTTTCATGAAAATTTTAGACTTTTTTGAAGCAGGAATCTTTTCATATAAATATTCAACTTTTTTGAAGCAGAAATCTTTTCATGAAAATCTTCAACTTTTTTGAAGCCGAAATCTTTTCATGAAAATGTTCAACTTTTTTGAAGCCGAAATCTTTTCATGAATATGTTCCATTTTTTTGAAGCCGAAATACTTCATGAAAATGTTCAACTTTTTTGAAGCCGAAATCTTTTCATGAAAATGTTCAACTTTTTTGAAGCCGAAATCTTTTCATGAAAATTTTCAACTTTTTGAAACCAAAATCTTTTCATGAAAATTTTCAACTTTTTTGAAGCCGAAATAGTTCATGAAAATTTTAGACTTTTTTGAAGCCGAAATACTTCATGAAAATGTTCAACTTTTTGAAACCAAAATCTTTTCATGAAAATTTTCAACTTTTTTGAAGCAGAAATCTTTTCATGAAAATGTTCAAGTTTTTTGAAGCCGAAATCTTTTCATGAAAATGTTCCATTTTTTTGAAGCCGAAATACTTCATGAAAATTTTCAACTTTTTTGAAGCCGAAATCTTTTCATGAAAATGTTACATTTTTTTGAAGCCGAAATACTTCATGAAAATTTTCAACTTTTTTGAAGCAGAAATCTTTTCATGAAAATTTTCAACTTTTTTGAAGCAGAAATCTTTTCATGAAAATTTTCAACTTTTTGAAACCAAAATCTTTTCATGAAAATTTTCAACTTTTTTGAAGCCGAAATCTTTTCATGAAAATGGTCAACTTTTTTGAAGCCGAAATCTTTTCATGAAAATTTTCAACTTTTTGAAGCCGAAATCTTTTCATGAAAATTTTCAACTTTTTTGAAGCAGAAATCTTTTCATATAAATATTCAACTTTTTTGAAGTCGAAATCTTTTCATGAAAATCTTCAACTTTTTTGAAGCCGAAATCTTTTCATGAAAATGTTCCATTTTTTTGAAGCCGAAATAGTTCATGAAAATTTTCAATTTTTTTAAACCGACATCCTGTCATGAAAATGTTCAACTTTTTTGATGCCGAAATCTTTTCATGAAAATTTTCAACTTTTTTGAAGCCAAAATCCTGTCATGAAAATTTTCAACTTTTTTGAAGCAGAAATCTTTTCATGAAAATCTTTGACTTTTTTGAAGTCAAAATACTTGATGAAAATATTCAACTTTTTTGAAGTCTTAATCTTTTCATGAAAATTTTCAACTTTTTTGAAGCCGAAATCTTTTCATGAAAATGGTCAACTTTTTTGAAGCCGAAATCTTTTCATGAAAATTTTCAACTTTTTGAAACCAAAATCTTTTCATGTAATTTTTCAACTTTTTTGAAGCAGAAATCTTTTCATGAAAATTTTCAACTTTTTGAAGCCGAAATCTTTTCATGAAAATCTTAGACTTTTTTGAAGTCGAAATCTTTTTATGTAAATTTTCAACTTTTTTGAAGTCGAAATCTTTTCATGTAAATTTTCAACTTTTTTGAAGCAGAAATCTTTTCATGAAAATGTTCAACTTTTTTGAAGCCGAAATCTTTTCATGAAAATGTTCAACTTTTTTGAAGCCGAAATCTTTTCATGAAAATGTTACATTTTTTTGAAGCTGAAATACTTCATGAAAATTTTCAACTTTTTTGAAGCCGAAATCTTTTCATGAAAATCTTAGACTTTTTTGAAGCCGAAATCTTTTCATCAAAATTTTCAACTTTTTGAAACCAAAATCTTTTCATGAAAATTTTCAACTTTTTTGATGCCGAAATAGTTCATGAAAATTTTCAACTTTTTTGAACCCGAAATCTTTTCATGAAAATGTTCAACTTTTTTGAAGCCGAAATCTTTTCATGAAAATGTTCCATTTTTTTGAAGCCGAAATACTTCATGAAAATTTTAAACTTTTTTGAAGCCGAAATCTTTTCATGAAAATGTTCAACTTTTTTGAAGCCGAAATCTTTTCATGAAAATTTTCAACTTTTTGAAACCAAAATCTTTTCATGAAAATTTTCAACTTTTTTGAAGCCGAAATCTTTTCATGAAATTCTTCGACTTTTTTGAAGCCGAAATCTTTTCTTGAAAATGTTCCATTTTTTTGAAGCCGAAATACGTAATGAAAATTTTCAACTTTTTTGAAGCCGAAATCTTTTCATGAAAATGTTCAACTTTTTTGAAGCAGAAATCTTTTCATGAAAATTTTCGACTTTTTTGAAGCCGAAATCTTTTCATGTAAATTTTCAACTTTTTTGAAGCCGAAATCTTTTCATGAAAATGTTCCATTTTTTTGCAGCCGAAATACTTCATGAAAATTTTCAACTTTTTTGAAGCCGAAATCTTTTCATGAAAATCTTCGACTTTTTTGAAGTCGAAATAGTTCATGAAAGTTTTCAACCTTTTTGAAGCCAAAATCCTGTCATGAAAATTTTCAACTTTTTTGAAGCAGAAATCTTTTCATGAAAATTTTCAACTTTTTGAAACCGAAATCTTTTCATGAAAATTTTCAACTTTTTTGAAGCCGAAATCTTTTCATGAAAATGGTCAACTTTTTTGAAGCCGAAATCTTTTCATGAAAATTTTCAACTTTTTGAAACCAAAATCTTTTCATGTAAATTTTCAACTTTTTTGAAGCCGAAATCTTTTCATGAAAATCTTCGACTTTTTTGAAGTCGAAATAGTTCATGAAAGTTTTCAACCTTTTTGAAGCCAAAATACTGTCATGAAAATTTTCAACTTTTTTGAAGCAGAAATCTTTTCATGAAAATTTTCAACTTTTTGAAACCGAAATCTTTTCATGAAAATTTTCAACTTTTTTGAAGCCGAAATCTTTTCATGAAAATGTTCAACTTTTTTGAAGCCGAAATCTTTTCATGAAAATTTTCAACTTTTTTGAAGCAGAAGTCTTTTCATGAAAACTTTCAACTTTTTTGATACCGAAATAGTTCATGAAAATTTTCGACTTTTTTGAAGCCGAAATACTTCATGAAAATTTTCAACTTTTTTGAAACCTAAATCTTTTCATGAAAAGTTTCAACTTTTTTGATGCCGAAATCTTTTCATGAAAATTTTCAAGTTTTTGAAGCCCAAATCATTTCATGAAAATTTTCATCTTTTTTGAAACATAAATCTTTTCATGAAAATTTTAGATTTTTTTGTAGTCGAAATACTTCATGAAAATGTTCAACTTTTTTAAAGCCGAAATCTTTTCATGAAAATTTTCATCTTTTTTGAAGCATAAATCTTTTCATGAAAATTTTAGACTTTTTTGCAGCCGAAATACTTCATGAAATTTTTCAACTTTTTTGAAGCCGAAATCTTTTCATGAAAATCTTCGACTTTTTTGAAGTCGAAATAGTTCATGAAAGTTTTCAACCTTTTTGAAGCTGAAATCTTTTCATGAAAATGTTCAACTTTTTTGAAACCAAAATCTTTTCATGAAAATTTTCAACTTTTTTGAAGCCGAAATCTTTTCATGAAAATCTTATACTTTTTTGAAGTCGAAATCTTTTCATGAAAATTTTCAACTTTTTTGAAGCTGAAATCTTTTCATGAAAATTGTCAACTTTTTTGAAGCCGAAATCTTTTCATGAAAATTTTCAACTTTTTTGATGCCGAAATAGTTCATGAAAATTTTCAATTTTTTTGAAGCCGAAATCTTTTCATGAAAATGTTATACTTTTTTGAAGTCGAAATCTTTTCATGAAAATTTTCAACTTTTTTGAAGCTGACATCTTTTCATGAAAATTGTCAACTTTTTTGAAGCCGAAATCTTTTCATGAAAATTTTCAACTTTTTGAAGCAGAAATCTTTTCATGAAAATTTTCAACTTTTTTGAAGCAGAAATCTTTTCATGAAAATCTTAGACTTTTTTGAAGTCGAAATCTTTTCATGTAAATTTTCAACTTTTTTGAAGCCGAAATCTTTTCATGAAAATGTTCAACTTTTTTGAAGCCGAAATCTTTTCATGGAAATCTTAGACTTTTTTGAAGTCTAAATCTTTTCATGTAAATTTTCAACTTTTTTGAAGCAGAAATCTTTTCATGAAAATGTTCAACTTTTTTGAAGCCGAAAACTTTTCATAAAAATTTTCAACTTTTTTGAAGCCGAAATCTTTTCATGAAAATCCTAGACTTTTTTGAAGTCGAAATCTTTTCATGTAAATTTTCAACTTTTTTGAAGCAGAAATCTTTTCATGAAAATATTCAACTTTTTTGAAGCCGAAATCTTTTCATGAAAATGTTCAACTTTTTTGAAGCCGAAATCTTTTCATGAAAATGTTCCATTTTTTTGCAGCCGAAATACTTCATGAAAATTTTCAACTTTTTTGAAGCCGAAATCTTTTCATGAAAATCTTCGACTTTTTTGAAGTCGAAATAGTTCATGAAAGTTTTCATCCTTTTTGAAGCCAAAATCCTGTCATGAAAATTTTAAACTTTTTTGAAACCTAAATCTTTTCATGAAAATTTTCAACTTTTTTGATGCCGAAATAGTTCATGAAAATTTTCAATTTTTTTGAAGCCGAAATCTTTTCATGAAAATGTTCAACTTTTTTGATGCCGAAATCTTTTCATGAAAATTTTCATCTTTTTTGAAACATAAATCTTTTCATGAAAATTTTAGACTTTTTTGTAGTCGAAATACTTCATGAAAATGTTCAATTTTTTTAAAGCCGAAATCTTTTCATGAAAATTTTCATCTTTTTTGAAGCCTAGATCTTTTCATGAAAATTTTCAACTTTTTGAAAAGGAAATCTTTTCATGAAAATTTTCAACTTTTTTGAAGTCGAAATCTTTTCATGAAAATGGTCAACTTTTTTGAAGCCGAAATCTATTCATGAAAATTTTCAACTTTTTGAAGCTGAAATCTTTTCATGAAAATGTTCAAGTTTTTTGAAGCCGAAATCTTTCCATGAAAATGTTCCATTTTTTTGAAGCCGAAATACTTCATGAAAATATTCAACTTTTTTGAAGCCGAAATCTTTTCATGAAAATGTTCAACTTTTTTGAAGCCGAAATCTTTTCATGAAAATTTTCAACTTTTTGAAACCGAAATCTTTTCATGAAAATTTTCAACGTTTTTGAAGCCGAAATCTTTTCATGAAAATTTTCAACTTTTTTGAAGCCGAAATCTTTTCATGAAAATGTTCCATGTTTTTGAAGCCGAAATACTTCATGAATAATTTCAACTTTTTTGAAGCCGAAATCTTTTCATGAAAATGTTACATTTATTTGAAGCCGAAATACTTCATGAAAATTTTCAACTTTTTTGAAGCAGAAATCTTTTCTTGAAAATTTTCAACTTTTTCGAAGCAGAAATCTTTTCATGAAAATGTTCAACTTTTTTGAAGCCAAGATCTTTTCATGAAAATTTTCAACTTTTTGAAACCGAAATCTTTTCATGAAAATTTTCAACTTTTTTGAAGCTGAAATCTTTTCATGAAAATGTTCAACTTTTTTGAAGCCATGATCTTTTCATGAAAATTTTCAACTTTTTGAAACCGAAATCTTTTCATGAAAATTTTCAACTTTTTGAAGCCGAAATCTTTTCATGAAAATGTTCCATTTTTTTGAAGCCGAAATACTTCATGAAAATTTTCAACTTTTTTGAAGCCGAAATCTTTTCATGAAAATGTTCCATGTTTTTGAAGCCGAAATACTTCATGAATAATTTCAACTTTTTTGAAGCCGAAATCTTTTCATGAAAATGTTACATTTATTTGAAGCCGAAATACTTCATGAAAATTTTCAACTTTTTTGAAGCAGAAATCTTTTCTTGAAAATTTTCAACTTTTTCGAAGCAGAAATCTTTTCATGAAAATGTTCAACTTTTTTGAAGCCAAGATCTTTTCATGAAAATTTTCAACTTTTTGAAACAGAAATCTTTTCATGAAAATTTTCAACTTTTTTGAAGCTGAAATCTTTTCATGAAAATGTTCAACTTTTTTGAAGCCAAGATCTTTTCATGAAAATTTTCAACTTTTTGAAACCGAAATCTTTTCATGAAAATTTTCAACTTTTTGAAGCCGAAATCTTTTCATGAAAATTTTCAACTTTTTTGAAGCAGAAATCTTTTCATGAAAATTTTCAACTTTTTTGAAGCCGAAATCTTTTCATGAAAATGTTCCATGTTTTTGAAGCCGAAATACTTCATGAATAATTTCAACTTTTTTGAAGCCGAAATCTTTTCATGAAAATGTTACATTTATTTGAAGCCGAAATACTTCATGAAAATTTTCAACTTTTTTGAAGCAGAAATCTTTTCATGAAAATTTTCAAATTTTGAAGCAGAAATCTTTTCATGAAAATGTTCAACTTTTTTGAAGCCGAAATCTTTTCATGAAAATTTTCAACTTTTTGAAACCAAAATCTTTTCATGTAATTTTTCAACTTTTTGAAGCAGAAATCTTTTCATGAAAATTTTCAACTTTTTGAAGCCGAAATCTTTTCATGAAAATTTTCAACTTTTTTGAAGCAGAAATCTTTTCATGAAAATCTTATACTTTTTTGAAGTCATAATCTTTTCATGTAAATTTTCAACTTTTTTGAAGCCGAAATCTTTTCATGAAAATGTTACATTTTTTTGAAGCCGAAATACTTCATGAAAATTTTCATCTTTTTTGAAGCCGAAATATTTTCATGAAAATGTTCAACTTTTTTGAAGCCTTAATCTTTTCATGAAAATTTTCAACTTTTTGAAACCAAAATCTTTTCATGAAAATTTTCAACTTTTTTGAAGCAGAAATCTTTTCATGAAAATGTTCCATTTTTTTGAAGCCGAAATACTTCATGAAAATTTTCAACTTTTTTGAAGCAGAAATCTTTTCATGAAAATTTTCAACTTTTTTGAAGCAGAAATCTTTTCATGAAAATTTTCAACTTTTTGAAACCAAAATCTTTTCATGAAAATTTTCAACTTTTTTGAAGCCGAAATCTTTTCATGAAAATGGTCAACTTTTTTGAAGCCGAAATCTTTTCATGAAAATTTTCAACTTTTTGAAGCCGAAATCTTTTCATGAAAATTTTCAACTTTTTTGAAGCAGAAATCTTTTCATATAAATATTTAACTTTTTTGAAGTCGAAATCTTTTCATGAAAATCTTCAACTTTTTTGAAGCCGAAATCTTTTCATGAAAATCTTCAACTTTTTTGAAGCCGAAATCTTTTCATGAAAATGTTCCATTTTTTTGAAGCCGAAATACTTCATGAAAATTTTCAACTTTTTTGAAGCCGAAATCTTTTCATGAAAATGTTACATTTTTTTGAAGCCGAAATACTTCATGAAAATTTTCAACTTTTTTGAAGCAGAAATCTTTTCATGAAAATTTTCAACTTTTTTGAAGCAGAAATCTTTTCATGAAAATCTCAGACTTTTTTGAAGCCGAAATCTTTTCATGTAAATTTTCAACTTTTTTGAAGCCGAAATCTTTTCATGAAAATGTTACATTTTTTTGAAGCCGAAATACTTCATGAAAATTTTCATCTTTTTTGAAGCCGAAATCTTTTCATGAAAATGTTCAACTTTTTTGAAGCCTTAATCTTTTCATGAAAATTTTCAACTTTTTGAAACCAAAATCTTTTCATGAAAATTTTCAACTTTTTTGAAGCCGAAATCTTTTCATGAAAATGTTCCATTTTTTTGAAGCCGAAATACTTCATGAAAATTTTCAACTTTTTTGAAGCAGAAATCTTTTCATGAAAATTTTCAAATTTTGAAGCAGAAATCTTTTCATGAAAATGTTCAACTTTTTTGAAGCCGAAATCTTTTCATGAAAATTTTCAACTTTTTGAAACCAAAATCTTTTCATGTTATTTTTCAACTTTTTTGAAGCAGAAATCTTTTCATGAAAATTTTCAACTTTTTGAAGCCGAAATCTTTTCATGAAAATTTTCAACTTTTTTGAAGCAGAAATCTTTTCATGAAAATCTTAGACTTTTTTGAAGTCGAAATCTTTTCATGTAAATTTTCAACTTTTTTGAAGCCGAAATCTTTTCATGAAAATGTTACATTTTTTTGAAGCCGAAATACTTCATGAAAATTTTCATCTTTTTTGAAGCCTTAATCTTTTCATGAAAATTTTCAACTTTTTGAAACCAAAATCTTTTCATGAAAATGGTCAACTTTTTTGAAGCCGAAATCTTTTCATGAAAATTTTCAACTTTTTGAAGCCGAAATCTTTTCATGAAAATTTTCAACTTTTTTGAAGCAGAAATCTTTTCATATAAATATTCAACTTTTTTGAAGTCGAAATCTTTTCATGAAAATCTTCAACTTTTTTGAAGCCGAAATCTTTTCATGAAAATCTTCAACTTTTTTGAAGCCGAAATCTTTTCATGAAAATGTTCCATTTTTTTGAAGCCGAAATACTTCATGAAAATTTTCAACTTTTTTGAAGCAGAAATCTTTTCATGAAAATTTTCAACTTTTTTGAAGCAGAAATCTTTTCATGAAAATTTTCAACTTTTTTGAAGCAGAAATCTTTTCATGAAAATGTTCAACTTTTTTGAAGCCGAAATCTTTTCATGAAAATTTTCAACTTTTTGAAACCAAAATCTTTTCATGTAATTTTTCAACTTTTTTGAAGCAGAAATCTTTTCATGAAAATTTTCAACTTTTTGAAGCCGAAATCTTTTCATGAAAATTTTCAACTTTTTTGAAGCAGAAATCTTTTCATGAAAATCTCAGACTTTTTTGAAGCCGAAATCTTTTCATGAAAATTTTCAACTTTTTTGAAGCAGAAATCTTTTCATGAAAATGTTCAACTTTTTTGAAGCCTTAATCTTTTCATGAAAATTTTCAACTTTTTGAAACCAAAATCTTTTCATGAAAATTTTCAACTTTTTTGAAGCCGAAATCTTTTCATGAAAATGTTCCATTTTTTTGAAGCCGAAATACTTCATGAAAATTTTCAACTTTTTTGAAGCAGAAATCTTTTCATGAAAATTTTCAACTTTTTTGAAGCAGAAATCTTTTCATGAAAATTTTTAACTTTTTGAAACCAAAATCTTTTCATGAAAATGGTCAACTTTTTTGAAGCCGAAATCTTTTCATGAAAATTTTCAACTTTTTGAAGCCGAAATCTTTTCATGAAAATTTTCAACTTTTTTGAAGCAGAAATCTTTTCATGAAAATCTTAGACTTTTTTGAAGCAGGAATCTTTTCATATAAATATTCAACTTTTTTGAAGCAGAAATCTTTTCATGAAAATCTTCAACTTTTTTGAAGCCGAAATCTTTTCATGAAAATGTTCAACTTTTTTGAAGCCGAAATCTTTTCATGAATATGTTCCATTTTTTTGAAGCCGAAATACTTCATGAAAATGTTCAACTTTTTTGAAGCCGAAATCTTTTCATGAAAATGTTCAACTTTTTTGAAACCGAAATCTTTTCATGAAAATTTTCAACTTTTTGAAACCAAAATCTTTTCATGAAAATTTTCAACTTTTTGATGCCGAAATCTTTTCATGAAAATTTTCAACTTTTTGAAACCAAAATCTTTTCATGTAATTTTTCAACTTTTTTGAAGCAGAAATCTTTTCATGAAAATGTTCAACTTTTTTGAAGCCGAAATCTTTTCATGAAAATGTTCAACTTTTTTGAAGCCTTAATCTTTTCATGAAAATTTTCAACTTTTTGAAACCAAAATCTTTTCATGAAAATGGTCAACTTTTTTGAAGCCGAAATCTTTTCATGAAAATTTTCAACTTTTTGAAGCCGAAATCTTTTCATGAAAATTTTCAACTTTTTTGAAGCAGAAATCTTTTCATATAAATATTCAACTTTTTTGAAGTCGAAATCTTTTCATGAAAATCTTCAACTTTTTTGAAGCCGAAATCTTTTCATGAAAATCTTCAACTTTTTTGAAGCCGAAATCTTTTCATGAAAATGTTCCATTTTTTTGAAGCCGAAATAGTTCATGAAAATTTTCAACTTTTTGAAGCCGAAATCTTTTCATGAAAATTTTCAACTTTTTTGAAGCAGAAATCTTTTCATGAAAATCTCAGACTTTTTTGAAGCCGAAATCTTTTCATGAAAATTTTCAACTTTTTGAAGCCGAAATCTTTTCATGAAAATTTTCAACTTTTTTGAAGCAGAAATCTTTTCATGAAAATCTTAGACTTTTTTGAAGCAGGAATCTTTTCATATAAATATTCAACTTTTTTGAAGCAGAAATCTTTTCATGAAAATCTTCAACTTTTTTGAAGCCGAAATCTTTTCATGAAAATGTTCAACTTTTTTGAAGCCGAAATCTTTTCATGAATATGTTCCATTTTTTTGAAGCCGAAATACTTCATGAAAATGTTCAACTTTTTTGAAGCCGAAATCTTTTCATGAAAATGTTCAACTTTTTTGAAACCGAAATCTTTTCATGAAAATTTTCAACTTTTTGAAACCAAAATCTTTTCATGAAAATTTTCAACTTTTTTGAAGCCGAAATAGTTCATGAAAATTTTAGACTTTTTTGAAAGCCGAAATACTTCATGAAAATGTTCAACTTTTTTGAAACCTAAATCTTTTCATGAAAATTTTCAACTTATTTGATGCCGAAATAGTTCATGAAAATTTTCAATTTTTTTAAACCGAAATCCTGTCATGAAAATGTTCAACTTTTTTGATGCCGAAATCTTTTCATGAAAATTTTCAACTTTTTGATGCCGAAATCTTTTCATGAAAATTTTCAACTTTTTGATGCCGAAATCTTTTCATGAAAATTTTCAACTTTTTGAAACCAAAATCTTTTCATGTAATTTTTCAACTTTTTTGAAGCAGAAATCTTTTCATGAAAATTTTCAACTTTTTGAAGCCGAAATCTTTTCATGAAAATGGTCAACTTTTTTGAAGCCGAAAACTTTTCATGAAAATTTTCCACTTTTTGAAGCCGAAATCTTTTCATGAAAATTTTCAACTTTTTTGAAGCAGAAATCTTTTCATGAAAATCTTAGACTTTTTTGAAGTCGAAATCTTTTCATGTAAATTTTCAACTTTTTTGAAGCAGAAATCTTTTCATGAAAATGTTCAACTTTTTTGAAGCCGAAATCTTTTCTTGAAAATGTTCCATTTTTTTGAAGCCGAAATACTTCATGAAAATTTTCAACTTTTTTGAAGCCGAAATCTTTTCATGAAAATGTTACATTTTTTTGAAGCCGAAATCTTTTCATGAAAATTTTCAACTTTTTTGAAGCCGAAATCTTTTCATGAAAATGTTCAACTTTTTTGAAGCCGAAATCTTTTCATGAAAATTTTCAACTTTTTGAAACCAAAATCTTTTCATGTAATTTTTCAACTTTTTTGAAGCCGAAATCTTTTCATGAAAATTTTCAACTTTTTGAAGCCGAAATCTTTTCATGAAAATTTTCAACTTTTTTGAAGCAGAAATCTTTTCATGAAAATCTTAGACTTTTTTGAAGTCGAAATCTTTTCATGTAAATTTTCAACTTTTTTGAAGTAGAAATCTTTTCATGAAAATGTTCAACTTTTTTGAAGCAGAAATCTTTTCATGAAAATGTTCAACTTTTTGAAGCCGAAATCTTTTCATGAAAATTTTCAACTTTTTTGAAGCCGAAATAGTTCATGAAAATTTTAGACTTTTTTGAAGCCGAAATACTTCATGAAAATGTTCAACTTTTTTGAAACCTAAATCTTTTCATGAAAATGTTCAACTTTTTTGAAGCCGAAATCTTTTCATGAAAATGTTCCATTTTTTTGAAGCCGAAATACTTCTTGAAAATTTTTAACTTTTTGAAACCAAAATCTTTTCATGAAAATTTTCAACTTTTTTGAAGCCGAAATCTTTTCATGAAAATGTTTAACTTTTTTGAAGCCGAAATCTTTTCATGAAAATGTTCCATTTTTTTGAAGCCGAAATACTTCATGATAAATATTCAACTTTTTTGAAGTCTAAATCTTTTCATGAAAATTTTCAACTTTTTTGAAGCCGAAATCTTTTCATGAAAATTTTCAACTTTTTTGTAGCCGAAATACTTCATGAAAATTTTCAACTTTTTTGAAGCCGAAATCTTTTCATGAAAATGTTCAACTTTTTTGAAGCCGAAATCTTTTCATGAAAATGTTCAACTTTTTTGAAGCCGAAATCTTTTCATGAAAATGTTAAATTTTTTTGAAGCCGAAATACTTCATGAAAATTTTCAACTTTTTTGAAGCAGAAATCTTTTCATGAAAATGTTCAATTTTTTTGAAGCCGAAATCTTTTCATGAAAATTTTCAACTTTTTTGAAGCCAAAATCCTGTCATGAAAATTTTCAACTTTTTTGAAGCAGAAATCTTTTAATGAAAATCTTCGACTTTTTTGAAGCCGAAATACTTGATGAAAATATTCAACTTTTTTGAAGTCTAAATCTTTTCATGAAAATTTTCAACTTTTTGAAACCGAAATCTTTTCATGAAAATTTTCAGCTTTTTTGAAGCTGAAATCTTTTCATGAAAATGGTCAACTTTTTTGAAGCCGAAATCTTTTCATGCAAATTTTCAACTTTTTGAAACCAAAATCTTTTCATGAAAATTTTCAACTTTTTGAAACCAAAATCTTTTCATGTAATTTTTCAACTTTTTTGAAGCCGAAATCTTTTCATGAAAATTTTCAACTTTTTGAAGCCGAAATCTTTTCATGAAAATTTTCAACTTTTTTGAAGCAGAAATCTTTTCATGAAAATGTTCCATTTTTTTGAAGCCGAAATACTTCATGAAAATGTTCAACTTTTTTGAAGCCGAAATCTTTTCATGAAAATTTTAGACTTTTTTGAAATCGAAAAAAATCATGAACATTTTCAACTTTTTTGAAGCAGAAATCTTTTCATGAAAATGTTCAACTTTTTTGAAGCCGAAATCTTTTCATGAAAATGTTCCATTTTTTTGAAGACGAAATACTTCATGAAAATTTTCAACTTTTTTGAAGTCGAAATCTTTTCATGTAAATTTTCAACTTTTTTGAAGCAGAAATCTTTTCATGAAAATGTTCAACTTTTTTGAAGCCGAAATCTTTTCATGAAAATTTTCAACTTTTTTGAAGCTGAAATCTTTTCATGAAAATGTTCAACTTTTTTGAAGCCGAAATCTTTTCATGAAAATTTTCAACTTTTTGAAACCAAAATCTTTTCATGAAAATTTTCAACTTTTTGAAACCAAAATCTTTTCATGAAAATTTTCAACTTTTTTGAAGCCGAAATCTTTTCATGAAATTTTTCAACTTTTTTGAAGCCGAAATCTTTTCATGAAATTTTTTAACTTTTTTGAAGCTGAAATCTTTTCATGAAAATTTTCAACTTTTTGAAACCAAAATCTTTTCATGAAAATGTTAAACTTTTTTGAAGCCGAAATCTTTTCATGAAAATTTTCAACTTTTTTAAACCAAAATCTTTTCATGAAAATTTTCAACTTTTTGAAACCAAAACTTTTCATGAAAATGGACAACTTTTTTGAAGCCGAAATCTTTCCATGAAAATTTTCAACTTTTTTGAAGCCAAATTCCTGTCATGAAAATTTTCAACTTTTTTGAAGCCGAAATCTTTTCATGAAACTGTTCAACTTTTTTGAAGCCGAAATCTTTTCATGAAAATGTTCAACTTTTTTGAAGCCAAAATCTTTTCATGAAAATTTTCAACTTTTTGAAACCAAAATCTTTTCATGTAATTTTTCAACTTTTTTGAAGCAGAACTCTTTTCATGAAAATGTTCAACTTTTTTGAAGCCGAAATCTTTTCATGAAAATTTTAGACTTTTTTGAAGTCGAAAAAAATCATGAACATTTTCAACTTTTTTGAAGCAGAAATCTTTTCATGAAAATGTTCAACTTTTTTGAAGCCGAAATCTTTTCATGAAAATGATACATTTTTTTGAAGCCGAAATACTTCATGAAAATTTTCAACTTTTTTGAAGTCGAAATCTTTTCATGTAAATTTTCAACTTTTTTGAAGCAGAAATCGTTTCATGAAAATGTTCAACTTTTTTGAAGCCGAAATCTTTTCATGAAAATGTTCAACTTTTTTGAAGCCGAAATCTTTTCATGTAAATTTTCAACTTTTTGAAGCCAAAATCTTTTCATGAAAATTTTCAACTTTTTTGAAGCCGAAATCTTTTCATGAAAATTTTCAACTTTTTGAAACCGAAATCTTTTCATGAAAATTTTCAACTTTTTTGAAGCTGAAATCTTTTCATGAAAATGGTCAACTTTTTTGAAGCCGAAATCTTTTCATGAAAATTTTCAACTTTTTGAAACCAAAATCTTTTCATGAAAATTTTCAACTTTTTGAAACCAAAACTTTTCATGAAAATGGTCAACTTTTTTGAAGCCGAAATCTTTCCATGAAAATTTTCAACTTTTTGAAACCAAAACTTTTCATGAAAATGGTCAACTTTTTTGAAGCCGAAATCTTTCCATGAAAATTTTCAACTTTTTTGAAGCCGAAATCTTTTCATGAAAATGTTCAACTTTTTTGAAGCCGAAATCTTTTCATGAAAATTTTCAACTTTTTGAAACCAAAATCTTTTCATGAAAATTTTCAACTTTTTGAAACCAAAATCTTTTCATGAAAGTTTTTGACTTTTGTGAAGCCGAAATCTTTTCATGAAATTTTTCAACTTTTTTGAAGCCGAAATCTTTTCATGAAATTTTTTAACTTTTTTGAAGCTGAAATCTTTTCATGAAAATTTTCAACTTTTTGAAACCAAAATCTTTTCATGAAAATGTTAAACTTTTTTGAAGCCGAAATCTTTTCATGAAAATTTTCAACTTTTTTAAACCAAAATCTTTTCATGAAAATTTTCAACTTTTTGAAACCAAAACTTTTCATGAAAATGGACAACTTTTTTGAAGCCGAAATCTTTCCATGAAAATTTTCAACTTTTTTGAAGCCAAATTCCTGTCATGAAAATTTTCAACTTTTTTGAAGCCGAAATCTTTTCATGAAACTGTTCAACTTTTTTGAAGCCGAAATCTTTTCATGAAAATGTTCAACTTTTTTGAAGCCAAAATCTTTTCATGAAAATTTTCAACTTTTTGAAACCAAAATCTTTTCATGTAATTTTTCAACTTTTTTGAAGCAGAACTCTTTTCATGAAAATGTTCAACTTTTTTGAAGCCGAAATCTTTTCATGAAAATTTTAGACTTTTTTGAAGTCGAAAAAAATCATGAAAATTTTCGACTTTTTTGAAGCAGAAATCTTTTCATGAAAATGTTCAACTTTTTTGAAGCCGAAATCTTTTCATGAAAATGATACATTTTTTTGAAGCCGAAATACTTCATGAAAATTTTCAACTTTTTTGAAGTCGAAATCTTTTCATGTAAATTTTCAACTTTTTTGAAGCAGAAATCGTTTCATGAAAATGTTCAACTTTTTTGAAGCCGAAATCTTTTCATGAAAATGTTCAACTTTTTTGAAGCCGAAATCTTTTCATGTAAATTTTCAACTTTTTGAAGCCAAAATCTTTTCATGAAAATTTTCAACTTTTTTGAAGCCGAAATCTTTTCATGAAAATTTTCAACTTTTTGAAACCGAAATCTTTTCATGAAAATTTTCAACTTTTTTGAAGCTGAAATCTTTTCATGAAAATGGTCAACTTTTTTGAAGCCGAAATCTTTTCATGAAAATTTTCAACTTTTTGAAACCAAAATCTTTTCATGAAAATTTTCAACTTTTTGAAACCAAAACTTTTCATGAAAATGGTCAACTTTTTTGAAGCCGAAATCTTTCCATGAAAATTTTCAACTTTTTGAAACCAAAACTTTTCATGAAAATGGTCAACTTTTTTGAAGCCGAAATCTTTCCATGAAAATTTTCAACTTTTTTGAAGCCGAAATCTTTTCATGAAAATGTTCAACTTTTTTGAAGCCGAAATCTTTTCATGAAAATTTTCAACTTTTTGAAACCAAAATCTTTTCATGTAATTTTTCAACTTTTTTGAAGCAGAAATCTTTTCATGAAAATGTTCAACTTTTTTGAAGCCGAAATCTTTTCATGAAAATGTTCCATTTTTTTGAAGCCGAAATACTTCATGAAAATTTTCAACTTTTTTGAAGTCGAAATCTTTTCATGTAAATTTTCAACTTTTTTGAAGCAGAAATCTTTTCATGAAAATGTTCAACTTTTTTGAAGCCGAAATCTTTTCATGAAAATTTTCAACTTTTTTGAAGCTGAAATCTTTTCATGAAAATGTTCAACTTTTTTGAAGCCGAAATCTTTTCATGAAAATGGTCAACTTTTTTGAAGCCGAAATCTTTTCATGAAAATTTTCAACTTTTTGAAACCAAAATCTTTTCATGAAAATTTTCAACTTTTTGAAACCAAAACTTTTCATGAAAATGGTCAACTTTTTTGAAGCCGAAATCTTTCCATGAAAATTTTCAACTTTTTTGAAGCCGAAATCTTTTCATGAAACTGTTCAACTTTTTTGAAGCCGAAATCTTTTCATGAAAATGTTCAACTTTTTTGAAGCCGAAATCTTTTCATGAAAATGTTCCATTTTTTTGAAGCCGAAATACTTCATGAAAATTTTCAACTTTTTTGAAGCCGAAATCTTTCCATGAAAATTTTCATCTTTTTTGAAGCCAAATTCCTGTCATGAAAATTTTCAACTTTTTTGAAGAAGAAATCTTTTCATGAAAATCTTCGACTTTTTTGAAGCCGAAATACTTGATGAAAATATTCAACTTTTTTGAAGCCGAAATCTTTTCATGAACATTTTCAACTTTTTTGAAGCAGAAATCTTTTCATGAAAATGTTCAACTTTTTTGAAGCCGAAATCTTTTCATGAAAATGTTACATTTTTTTGAAGCCGAAATACTTCATGAAAATTTTCAACTTTTTTGAAGTCGAAATCTTTTCATGTAAATTTTCAACTTTTTTGAAGCAGAAATCTTTTCATGAAAATGTTCAACTTTTTTGAAGCCGAAATCTTTTCATGAAAATGTTCAACTTTTTTGAAGCCGAAATCTATTCATGTAAATTTTCAACTTTTTGAAGCCAAAATCTTTTCATGAAAATGTTCAACTTTTTTGAAGCCGAAATCTTTTCATGAAAATTTTCAACTTTTTGAAGCCAAAATCTTTTCATGAAAATTTTCAACTTTTTTGAAGCCGAAATCTTTTCATGAAAATTTTCAACTTTTTGAAGCCGAAATCTTTTCATGAAAATTTTCAACTTTTTTGAAGCATAAATCTTTTCTTGAAAATTTTAGACTTTTTTGAAGTCGAAAAAATTCATGAACATTTTCAACTTTTTTGAAGTCTAAATCTTTTCATGAAATTTTTCAACTTTTTTGGAGCCGAAATCTTTTCATGAAAATTTTCAACTTTTGTGAAGCCGAAATACTTCATGAAAATTTTCAACTTTTTTGAAGCCTAAATCTTTTCATGAAAATCGTCGACTTTTTTGAAGCCGACATTTTTTCATGTAAATTTTCAACTTTTTTGAAGCCGAAAATAGTTCATGAAAATTTTCAACTTTTTTGAAGCTTAAATTTTTCAACTTTTTTGAAGCCGAAATCTTTTCATGTAAATTTTCAACTTTTTTGAAGCAGAAATCTTTTCATGAAATACTTCGACTTTTTTGAAGCCGAAATACTTGATGAAAATTTAAAACTTTTTTGATCCCGAAATCTTTTCATGAAAATCTTCGACTTTTTTGAAG
This sequence comes from Labrus bergylta, assembly GCF_963930695.1. Lineage (NCBI taxonomy): Eukaryota > Metazoa > Chordata > Actinopteri > Labriformes > Labridae > Labrus > Labrus bergylta. Next base: position 295,891 of record NC_089203.1, on the reverse strand, counting down.
CCGAAATACTTCATGAAAATGTTTACCTTTTTTAAAGCCATAATCCTGTCATTAAAATTTTCAACTTTTTTGAAGCTGAAATCTTTTCATGAAATTCGTTGATTTTTTTGAAGCCGAAATACTTCATGAAAATTTTCAACTTTTTGAAGCCGAAATCTTATCATGAAAATTTTCAACTTTTTTGAAGCCGAAATCTTTTCATGTAAATTTTCAACTTTTTGAAGCCAAAATCTTTTCATGAAAATTTTCGACTTTTTTGAAGCCGAAATCTTTTCATGAAAATTTTCAACTTTTTGAAGCAGAAATCTTTTCATGAAAATTTTCAACTTTTTTGAAGCATAAATCTTTTCATGAAAATGTTCAACTTTTTTGAAGCCGAAATCTTTTCATGAAAATGTTCCATTTTTTTGAAAAAGAAATACTTCATTAAAATTTTCAACTTTTTTGAAGCCGAAATCTTTTCATGAAAATTTTCAACTTTTTGAAACCGAAATCTTTTCATGAAAATGGTCAACGTTTTTGAAGCCGAAATCTTTTCATGAAAATTTTCAACTATTTAAGCCGAAATCTTTTCATGAAAATTTTTTAACTTTTTTGAAGCAGAAATCTTTTCATGAAAATGTTCAACTTTTTTGTAGCCGAAATCTTTTCATGAAAATGTTCAATTTTTTTGAAGCCGAAATCTTTTCATGAAAATGTTCCATTTTTTTGAAGCCGAAATACTTCATGAAAATTTTCAACTTTTTTGAAGCAGAAATCTTTTCATGAAAATGTTCAACTTTTTTGAAACCAAAATCTTTTCATGAAAATTTTCAACTTTTTGAAACCGAAATCTTTTCATGAAAATTTTCAACTTTTTGAAGCCGAAATCTGTTCATGAAAATTTTCAACTTTTTTGAAGCAGAAATCTTTTCATGAAAATCTTAGACTTTGTTGAAGTCGAAATCTTTTCATGTAAATTTTCAACTTTTTTGAAGCAGAAATCTTTTCATGAAAATGTTCCATTTTTTTGCAGCCGAAATACTTCATGAAAATTTTCAACTTTTTTGAAGCCGAAATCTTTTCATGAAAATCTTCTACTTTTTTGAAGTCGAAATAGTTCATGAAAGTTTTCAACCTTTTTGAAGCCAAAATCCTGTCATGAAAATGTTCAACTTTTTTGAAGCCAAAATCTTTTCATGAAAATTTTCAACTTTTTGAGGCCAAAATCTTTTCATGAAAATTTTCAACTTTTTTGAAGCCGAAATCTTTTCATGAAAATTTTCAACTTTTTGAAGCCGAAATCTTTTCATGAAAATTTTCAACTTTTTTGAAGCATAAATCTTTTCTTGAAAATTTTAGACTTTTTTGAAGTCGAAAAAATTCATGAACATTTTCAACTTTTTTGAAGTCTAAATCTTTTCATGAAATTTTTCAACTTTTTTGGAGCCGAAATCTTTTCATGAAAATTTTCAACTTTTTTGAAGCCGAAATACTTCATGAAAATTTTCAACTTTTTTGAAGCCTAAATCTTTTCATGAAAATCGTCGACTTTTTTGAAGCCGACATTTTTTCATGTAAATTTTCAACTTTTTTGAAGCCGAAAATAGTTCATGAAAATTTTCAACTTTTTTGAAGCTGAAATTTTTCAACTTTTTTGAAGCCGAAATCTTTTCATGTAAATTTTCAACTTTTTTGAAGCAGAAATCTTTTCATGAAATACTTCGACTTTTTTGAAGCCGAAATACTTGATGAAAATGTTTACCTTTTTTAAAGCCATAATCCTGTCATTAAAATTTTCAACTTTTTTGAAGCTGAAATCTTTTCATGAAATTCGTTGATTTTTTTGAAGCCGAAATACTTCATGAAAATTTTCAACTTTTTGAAGCCGAAATCTTATCATGAAAATTTTCAACTTTTTTGAAGCCGAAATCTTTTCATGTAAATTTTCAACTTTTTGAAGCCAAAATCTTTTCATGAAAATTTTCGACTTTTTTGAAGCCGAAATCTTTTCATGAAAATTTTCAACTTTTTGAAGCAGAAATCTTTTCATGAAAATTTTCAACTTTTTTGAAGCATAAATCTTTTCATGAAAATGTTCAACTTTTTTGAAGCCGAAATCTTTTCATGAAAATGTTCCATTTTTTTGAAAAAGAAATACTTCATTAAAATTTTCAACTTTTTAAGCCGAAATCTTTTCATGAAAATTTTTTAACTTTTTTGAAGCAGAAATCTTTTCATGAAAATGTTCAACTTTTTTGTAGCCGAAATCTTTTCATGAAAATGTTCAAGTTTTTTGAAGCCGAAATCTTTTCATGAAAATGTTCCATTTTTTTGAAGCCGAAATACTTCATGAAAATTTTCAACTTTTTTGAAGCAGAAATCTTTTCATGAAAATGTTCAACTTTTTTGAAACCAAAATCTTTTCATGAAAATTTTCAACTTTTTGAAGCCGAAATCTGTTCATGAAAATTTTCAACTTTTTTGAAGCAGAAATCTTTTCATGAAAATCTTAGACTTTGTTGAAGTCGAAATCTTTTCATGTAAATTTTCAACTTTTTTGAAGCAGAAATCTTTTCATGAAAATGTTCCATTTTTTTGCAGCCGAAATACTTCATGAAAATTTTCAACTTTTTTGAAGCCGAAATCTTTTCATGAAAATTTTCAACTTTTTGAAGCCGAAATCTTTTCATGAAAATTTTCATCTATTTTGAAGCATAAATCTATTCATGAAAATTTTAGACTTTTTTGCAGCCGAAATCTTTTCATGAAAATTTTCAACTTTTTGAAGCCGAAATCTTTTCATGAAAATGGTCAACTTTTTGAAGCAGAAATCTTTTCATGAAAATTTTCAACTTTTTGAAGCCGAAATCTTTTCATGAAAATTTTCAACTTTTTTGAAGCAGAAATCTTTTCATGAAAATCTTAAACTTTTTTGAAGCCGAAATCTTTTCATGAAAATGTTCAACTTTTTTGAAGCCAAGATCTTTTCATGAAAATTTTCAACTTTTTGAAATCGAAATCTTTTCATGAAAATTTTCAACTTTTTTGAAGCCGAAATCTTTTCATGAAAATCTTAGACTTTTTTGAAGTCGAAATCTTTTCATGTAAATTTTCAACTTTTTGGAAGCAGAAATCTTTTCATGAAAATCTTCGAGTTTTTTGAAGCCGAAATAGTTCATGAAAGTTTTCAACCTTTTTGAAGCCGAAATACTTTATGAAAATCTCTACTTTTTTTAAAGCCAAAATCCTGTCATGAAAATTTTCAACTTTTTTGAAGCAGAAATCTTTTCATGAAAATCTTCGACTTTTTTGAAGCAGAAATCTTTTCATGAAAAATTTCAACTTTTTTGAAGCCGAAATCTTTTCATGAAAATTTTCAACTTTTTAAAGCCGAAATCTTTTCATGAAAATGTTCCATTTTTTTGAAGCCGAAATACTTCATGAAAATTTTCAACTTTTTTGAAGTCGAAATATTTTCATGAAAATTTTCAACTTTTTGAAGCCGAAATCTTTTCATGAAAATGTTCCATTTTTTTGAAGCCGAAATACTTCATGAAAATTTTCAACTTTTTTGAAGTCGAAATATTTTCATGAAAATGTTCAACTTTTTTGAAGCCGAAATCTTTTCATGAAAATTTTCAACTTTTTGAAACCAATATCTTTTCATGAAAATTTTCAACTTTTTGAAACCAATATCTTTTCATGAAAATTTTCAACTTTTTTGAAGCGGAAAACTTTTCATGAAAATCTTCGACTTTTTTGAAGCCGAAATACTTGATGAAAATATTCAACTTTTTTGAAGTCTAAATCTTTTCATGAAAATTTTCAACTTTTTTGAAGCCGAAATCTTTTCATGAAAATTTTCAACTTTTTTGAAACAGAAATCTTTTCATGAAAATCTTCGACTTTTTTGAAGTCGAAATAGTTCATGAAAGTTTTCAACTTTTTTGAAGCCGAAATCTTTTCATGAAAATTTTCAACTTTTTGAAACCGAAATCTTTTCATGAAAATTTTCAACTTATTTGAAGCCGAAATCTTTTCATGAAAATGGTCAACTTTTTTGAAGCCGAAATCTTTTTATGAAAATGTTCAACTTTTTTGCAGCCGAAATCTTTTCATGAAAATGTTCAACTTTTTTGAAGCCGAAATCTTTTTAGGAAAATGTTCAACTTTTTTGAAGCCGAAATCTTTTCATGAAAATTTTCAACTTTTTGAAACCAATATCTTTTCATGAAAATTTTCCACTTTTTTCAAGCCGAAATACTTCATGAAAATGTTCAACTTTTTTGAAGCCGAAATCTTTTCATGAAAATTTTAAACTTTTTTGAAGCCGAGATCTTTTCATGAAACTTTTCGACTTTTTTGCAGCCGAAATACTTCATGAAAATGTTCAACTTTTTTGAAGCCGAAATCTTTTCATGAAAATCTTCGACTTTTTTGAAGTCGAAATAGTACATGAAAGTTTTCAACCTTTTTGAAGCTGAAATCTTTTCATGAAAATGTTCAACTTTTTTGAAGCCGAAATCTTTTCATGAAAATGTTCCATTTTTTTGCAACCGAAATACTTCATGAAAATTTTCAACTTTTTTGAAGCAGATATCTTTTCATGAAAATCTTAGACTTTTTTGAAGTCGAAATCTTTTCATGAAAATCTTAGACTTTTTTGAAGTCGAAATCTTTTCATGAAAATCTTAGACTTTTTTGAAGTCGAAATCTTTTCATGTAAATTTTCAACTTTTTTGAAGCAGATATCTTTTCATGAAAATCTTAGACTTTTTTGAAGTCGAAATCTTTTCATGAAAATCTTAGACTTTTTTGAAGTCGAAATCTTTTCATGAAAATCTTAGACTTTTTTGAAGTCGAAATCTTTTCATGTAAATTTTCAACTTTTTTGAAGCAGAAATCTTTTCATGAAAATGTTCCATTTTTTTGCAGCCGAAATACTTCATGAAAATTTTCAACTTTTTTGAAGCCGAAATCTTTTCATGAAAATGTTCAACTTTTTTGAAGCCGAGATCTTTTCATGAAAATTTTCAACTTTTTTGAAGCCGAAATCTTTTCATGAAAATGGTCAACTTTTTTGAAGCCGAAATCTTTTCATGAAAATCTTCGACTTTTTTGAAGCCGAAATACTTGATGAAAATATTCAACTTTTTTGAAGTCTAAATCTTTTCATGAAAATTTTCAACTTTTTTGAAGCAGAAATCTTTTCATGAAAATTTTCAACTTTTTTGAAGCCGAAATAGTTCATGAAAATTTTAGACTTTTTTTAAGCCGAAATAATTCATGAAAATTTTCAACTTTTTTGAAACCTAAATCTTTTCATGAAAATGTTCAACTTTTTTGATGCCGAAATAGTTCATGAAAATGTTCATCTTTTTTGAAGCCGAAATCTTTTCATGAAAATGTTCGACTTTTTGAAGCCGAGATCTTTTCATGAAAATTTTCAACTTTTTGAAACCGAAATCTTTTCATGAAAATTTTCAACTTTTTTGAAGCCGAAATCTTTGCATGAAAATGGTCAACTTTTTTGAAGCCGAAATCTTTTCATGAAAATCTTAGACTTTTTTGAAGTCGAAATCTTTTCATGTAAATTTTCAACTTTTTTGAAGCAGAAATCTTTTCATGAAAATGTTCAACTTTTTTGAAGCAGAAATCTTTTCATGAAAATCTTCAACTTTTTGAAGTAGAAATATTTTCATGAAAATTTTCAACTTTTTTGAAGCCGAAATACTTCATGAAAGTTTTTGACTTTTTTGAAGCAGAAATCTTTTAATGTAAATGGTCAACTTTTTTCAAGCCGAAATACTTCATGAAAATGTTCAACTTTTTTGAAGCCGAAATCTTTTCATTAAAATTTTCAACTTTTTTGAAGCAGAAATCTTTTCATGAAAATTTTCGACTTTTTTGCAGCCGAATTACTTCATGAAAATGTTCAACTTTTTTGAAGCCGAAATCTTTTCATGAAAATCTTCGACTTTTTTGAAGTCGAAATAGTTCATGAAAGTTTTCAACCTTTTTGAAGGTGAAATCTTTTCATGAAAATGTTCAACTTTTTTGAAGCCGAAATCTTTTCATGAAAATGTTCCATTTTTTTGCAACCGAAATACTTCATGAAAATTTTCAACTTTTTTGAAGCCTAAATCTTTTCATGAAAATCTTCGACTTTTTTGAAGTCGAAATAGTTCATGAAAGTTTTCAACCTTTTTGAAGCTGAAATACTTTATGAAAATTTTTACTTTTTGTAAAGTCAAAATCCTGTCATGAAAATTTTTAACTGTTTTGAAGCCGAGATCTTTTCATGAAAATGGTCAACTTTTTTGAAGCCGAAATCTTTTCATGAAAATTTTCAACTTTTTGAAGCCGAAATCTTTTCATGAAAATTTTCAACTTTTTTGAAGCAGAAATCTTTTCATGAAAATGTTCAACTTTTTTGAAGCCGAAATCTTTTCATGAAAATGTTCAACTTTTTTGAAGCCGAGATCTTTTCATGAAAATTTTCAACTTTTTTGAAGCCGAAATCTTTTCATGAAAATGGTCAACTTTTTTGAAGCCGAAATATTTTCATGAAAATCTTAGACTTTTTTGAAGTCGAAATCTTTTCATGTAAATTTTCAACTTTTTTGAAGCAGAAATCTTTTCATGAAAATGTTCAACTTTTTTGAAGCCGAAATCTTTTCATGAATATTTTCAACTTTTTGAAACCAAAATCTTTTCATGTAAATTTTCAACTTTTTTGATGCAGAAATCTTTTCATGAAAATGGTCAACTTTTTTGAAGCCGAAATCTTTTCATGAAAATTTTCAACTTTTTTGAAGCCAAAATCCTGTCATGAAAATTTTCAACTTTTTTGAAGCCGAGATCTTTTCATGAAAATTTTCAACTTTTTGAAACCGAAATCTTTTCATGAAAATTTTCAACTTTTTTGAAGCCGAAATCTTTTCATGAAAATGGTCAACTTTTTTGAAGCCGAAATCTTTTCATGAAAATTTTCAACTTTTTGAAGCCGAAATCTTTTCATGAAAATTTTCAACTTTTTTGAAGCAGAAATCTTTTCATGAAAATGTTCAACTTTTTTGAAGCCGAAATCTTTTCATGAAAATCTTAGACTTTTTTGAAGCAGAAATCTTTTCATGTAAATTTTCAACTTTTTTGAAGCCGAAATCTTTTCATGAAAATGTTCCATTTTTTTTTAGCCGAAATACTTCATGAAAATTTTCAACTTTTTTGAAGTCGAAATCTTTTCATGTAAATTTTCAACTTTTTTGAAGCAGAAATCTTTTCATGAAAATGTTCAACTTTTTTGAAGCCGAAATCTTTTCATGAAAATCTTCGACTTTTTTGAAGCCGAAATACTTGATGAAAACATTCAACTTTTTTGAAGCCGAAATCTTTTCATGAAAATTTTCAACTTTTTTGATGCCGAAATAGTTCCTGAAAAATTTCGACTTTTTTGAAGCCGAAATACTTCATGAAAATTTTCAACTTTTTTGAAACCTAAATCTTTTCATGAAAATTTTCAACTTTTTTAAAGTCGAAATAGTTCATGAAAGTTTTCAACCTTTTTGAAGCTGAAATCTTTTCATGAAAATGTTCAACTTTTGTGAAGTCTAAATCTTTTCATGAAAATTTTCAACTTTTTTGAAGCCGAAATCTTTTCATGAAAATTTTCAAATTTTTTGATGCCGAAATAGTTGCTGAAAAATTTCGACTTTTTTGAAGCCGAAATACTTCATGAAAATTATCAACTTTTTTGAAACCTATATCTTTTCATGAAAATTTTCAACTTTTTTAAAGTCGAAATAGTTCATGAAAGTTTTCAACCTTTTTGAAGCTGAAATCTTTTCATGAAAATGTTCAACTTTTTTGAAGCCGAAATCTTTTCATGAAAATTTTCAACTTTTTTGAAACCGAAATCTTTTCATGAAATTGGTCAAATTTTTTGAAGCCGAAATATTTTCATGAAAATTTTCAACTTTTTGAAGCCGAAATCTTTTCATGAAAATTTTCAACTTTTTTGAAGCAGAAATCTTTTCATGAAAATCTTAGACTTTTTTGAAGTCGAAATCTTTTCATGTAAATTTTCAACTTTTTTGAAGCCGAAATCTTTTCATGAAAATGTTCCATTTTTTTGAAGCCGAAATACTTCATGAAAATTTTCAACTTTTTTGAAGCCGAAATCTTTTCATGAAAATGTTCAACTTTTTTGAAGCCGAAATCTTTTCATGAAAATGTTCAACTTTTTTGAAGCTGAAATCTTTTCATGAAAATGTTACATTTTTTTGAAGCTGAAATACTTCATGAAAATGTTCAATTTTTTTGAAGTCGAAATCTTTTCATGAAAATGTTCAACTTTTTTGAAGCCGAAATCTTTTCATGAAAATTTTCAACTTTTTTGAAACCGAAATCTTTTCATGAAATTGGTCAAATTTTTTGAAGCCGAAATATTTTCATGAAAATTTTCAACTTTTTGAATCCGAAATCTTTTCATGAAAATTTTCAACTTTTTTGAAGCAGAAATCTTTTCATGAAAATCTTAGACTTTTTTGAAGTCGAAATCTTTTCATGTAAATTTTCAACTTTTTTGAAGCCGAAATCTTTTCATGAAAATGTTCCATTTTTTTGAAGCCGAAATACTTCATGAAAATTTTCAACTTTTTTGAAGCCGAAATCTTTTCATGAAAATGTTCAACTTTTTTGAAGCCGAAATCTTTTCATGAAAATGTTCAACTTTTTTGAAGCTGAAATCTTTTCATGAAAATGTTACATTTTTTTGAAGCTGAAATACTTCATGAAAATGTTCAATTTTTTTGAAGTCGAAATCTTTTCATGAAAATGTTCAACTTTTTTGAAGCCGAAATCTTTTCATGAAAATGTTCAACTTTTTGAAACCAAAATCTTTTCCTGAAAATTTTCAACTTTTTTGAAGCAGAAATCTTTTCATGAAAATGTTCAACTTTTTTGAAGCCGAAATCTTTTCATGAAAATCTTCGACTTTTTTGAAGCCGAAATACTTGATGAAAATATTCAACTTCTTTGAAGTCGAAATCTTTTCATGAAAATTTTCAACTTTTTTGAATCCGAAATCTTTTCATGAAAATTTTCAACTTTTTTGAAGCCGAAATCTTTTCATGAAAATGTTCCATTTTTTTGAAGCCGAAATACTTCATGAAAATTTTCAACTTTTTTGAAGCAGAAATCTTTTCATGAAAATGTTCCATTTTTTTGAAGCCGAAATCTTTTCATGAAATTGTTCCATTTTTTTGAAGCCGAAATACTTCATGAAAATGTTCAACTTTTTTGAAGTTGAAATCTTTTCATGTAAATTTTCAACTTTTTTGAAGCAGAAATCTTTTCATGAAAATGTTCAACTTTTTTGAAGCCGAAATCTTTTCATGAAAATGTTCCATTTTTTTGTAGCAGAAATCTTTTCATGAAAATTTTCAACTTTTTTGAAGCCGAAATCTTTTCATGAAAATTTTCAACTTTTTTGAAGCAGAAATCTTTTCATGAAAATGTTCAACTTTTTTGAAGCAGAAATCTTTTCATGAAAATCTTAGACTTTTTTGAAGTCGATATCTTTTCAAGTAAATTTTCAACTTTTTTGAAGTAGAAATCTTTTCATGAAAATTTTCAACTTTTTAAAGTAGAAATATTTTCATGAAAATTTTCAACTTTTTTGAAGCCGAAATACTTCATGAAAGTTTTTGACTTTTTTGAAGCAGAAATCTTTTAATGTAAATGGTCAACTTTTTTCAAGCCGAAATACTTCATGAAAATGTTCAACTTTTTTGAAGCCGAAATCTTTTCATGAAAATTTTCAACTTTTTTGAAGCCGAAATACTTCATGAAAATGTTCAACTTTTTTGAAGCCGAAATCTTTTCTTGAAAATCTTCGACTTTTTTGTAGTCGAAATAGTTCATGAAAGTTTTCAACCTTTTTGAAGCTGAAATCTTTTCATGAAAATGTTCAACTTTTTTGAAGCCGAAATCTTTTCATGAAAATGTTCCATTTTTTTGCAACCGAAATACTTCATGAAAATTTTCAACTTTTTTGAAGCCTAAATCTTTTCATGAAAATCTTCGACTTTTTTGACGTCGAAATAGTTCATGAAAGTTTTCAACCTTTTTGAAGCTGAAATCTTTTCATGAAAATGTTCAACTTTTTTGAAGCCGAAATCTTTTCATGAAAATGTTCCATTTTTTTGCAACCGAAATACTTCATGAAAATTTTCAACTTTTTTGAAGCAGAAATCTTTTCATGAAAATCTTCGACTTTTTTGAAGTCGAAATAGTTTATGAAAGTTTTCAACCTTTTTGAAGCTGAAATACTTTATGAAAATTTTTACTTTTTGTAAAGCCAAAATCCTGTCATGAAAATTTTCAACTTTATTGAAGCTGAAATCTTTTCATGAAAATGTTCCACTTTTTTGAAGCCGAAATCTTTTCATGAAAATTTTCAACTTTTTGAAAACAAAATCTTTTCATGAAAATTTTCAACTTTTTTGAAGCAGAAATCTTTTTATGTAAATTTTCAACTTTTTTGAAGCAGAAATCTTTTCATGAAAATGTTCAACTTTTTTGAAGCCGAAATCTTTTCATGAAAATTTTCAACTTTTTTGAAGCCGAAATCTTTTCATGAAAATTTTCAACTTTTTTGAAGCCGAAATAGTTCATGAAAATCTTCAACTTTTTTGAAGCCGAAATACTTGATGAAAATATTCAACTTTTTTGAAGTCTAAATTTTTTCATGAAAATTTTCAACTTTTTTTAAGCCGAAATCTTTTCATGAAAATTTTCAACTTTTTTGAAACAGAAATCTTTTCATGAAAATATTCAACTTTTTTCATGCCGAAATAGTTCATGAAAATTTTCGACTTTTTTGAAGCCGAAATAGTTCATGAAAATTATCAACTTTTTTGAAACCTAAATCTTTTCATGAAAATTATCAACTTTTTTGAAACCTAAATCTTTTCATGAAAATTTTCATCTTTTTTGAAACATAAATCTTTTCATGAAAATTTTAGACTTTTTTGTAGTCGAAATACTTCATGAAAATTTTCAACTTTTTTAAAGCCGAAATCTTTTCATGAAAATTTTCATCTTTTTTGAAGCATAAATCTTTTCATGAAAATTTTCAACTTTTTTGAAGCAGAAATCTTTTCATGAAAATTTTCGACTTTTTTGCAGCCGAATTACTTCATGAAAATTTTCAACTTTTTTGAAGCCGAAATCTTTTCATGAAAATCTTCGACTTTTTTGAAGTCGAAATCTCTTCATGAAAATTTTCAACTTTTTTGAAGCAGAAATCTTTTCATGAAAATTTTCAACTTTTTGAAACCAAAATCTTTTCATGAAAATGTTCAACTTTTTTGAAGCCGAAATCTTTTCATGAAAATTTTCAACTTTTTTGATGCCGAAATAGTTCATGAAAATTTTCGACTTTTTTGAAGCCGAAATACTTCATGAAAATTTTCAACTTTTTTGAAACCTAAATCTTCTCATGAAAATTTTCAACTTTTTTGATGCCGAAATAGTTCATGAAAATTTTCAACTTTTTTGAAGCCGAAATCTTTTCATGAAAATGTTCAACTTTTTTGATGACTAAATCTTTTCATGAAAATTTTCAAGTTTTTGAAGCCCAAATCTTTTCATGAAAATTTTCATCTTTTTTGAAACATAAATCTTTTCAAGAAAATTTTAGACTTTTTTGCAGCCGAAATACTTCATGAAAATTTTGAACTTTTTTTAAGCCGAAATCTTTTCATGAAAATCTTCGACTTTTTTGAAGTCGAAATAGTTCATGAAAGTTTTCAACCTATTTGAAGCTGAAATCTTTTCATGAAAATGTTCAACTTTTTTGAAGCCGAAATCTTTTCATGAAAATGGTCAACTTTTTGAAGCCGAAATCTTTTCATGAAAATTTTCAACTTTTTGAAGCCGAAATCTTTTCATGAAAATTTTCAACTTTTTTGAAGCAGAAATCTTTTCATGAAAATCTTAGACTTTTTTGAAGTCGAAATCTTTTCATGTAAATTTTCAACTTTTTTGAAGCAGAAATCTTTTCATGAAAATTTTTAACTTTTTTGAAGCCGAAATCTTTTCATGAAAATGTTCCATTTTTTTGAAGCCGAAATACTTCATGAAAATTTTCAACTTTTTTGAAGTCGAAATCTTTTCATGAAAATGTTCAACTTTTTTGAAGCCGAAATCTTTTCATGAAAATTTTCAACTTTTTTGAAGCAGAAATCTTTTCATGAAAATGGTCAACTTTTTTGAAGTCGAAATCTTTTCATGAAAATTTTCAACTTTTTGAAGCTGAAATCTTTTCATGAAAATTTACAACTTTTTTAAAGCAGAAATCTTTTCATGAAAATCTTAGACTTTTTTGAAGTCGAAATCTTTTCATGTAAATTTTCAACTTTTTTGAAGCAGAAATCTTTTCATTAAAATGTTCAACTTTTTTGAAGCCTAAATCTTTTCATGAAAATCTTCGACTTTTTTGAAGTCGAAATACTTGATGAAAATATTCAACTTTTTTGAAGTCTAAATCTTTTCATGTAAATTTTCAACTTTTTTGAAGCAGAAATCTTTTCATTAAAATGTTCAACTTTTTTGAAGCCAAAATCCTGTCATGAAAATTTTCAACTTTTTTGAAGCAGAAATCTTTTCATGAAAATCTTCGACTTTTTTGAAGTCGAAATACTTGATGAAAATATTCAACTTTTTTGAAGTCTAAATCTTTTCATGAAAATTTTCAACTTTTTTGAAACCAAAATCTTTTCATGAAAATTTTCAACTTTTTTGAAGCCGAAATCTTTTCATGAAAATGGTCAACTTTTTGAAGCCGAAATCTTTTCATGAAAATTTTCAACTTTTTGAAGCCGAAATCTTTTCATGAAAATGTTCAACTTTTTTGAAGCAGAAATCTTTTAATGAAAATCTTAAACTTTTTTGAAGTCGAAATCTTTTCATGAAAATTTTCAACTTTTTTGAAGCTGAAATCTTTTCATGAAAATGTTCAACTTTTTTGAAGCCGAAATCTTTTCATGAAAATTTTCAACTTTTTGAAGCCGAAATCTTTTCATGAAAATGTTCAACTTTTTTGAAGCCGAAATCTTTTCATGAAAATGTTACATTTTTTTGAAGCCGAAATACTTCATGAAACTATTCAACTTTTTTGAAGTCTAAATCTTTTCATGAAATTTTTCAACTTTTTTTAAGCCGAAATCTTTTCATGAAAATTTTCAACTTTTTTGAAGCAGAAATCTTTTCATGAAAATTTTCAACTTTTTTGAAGCCGAAATAGTTCATGAAAATTTTCAACTTTTTTGAAACCTAAATCTTTTCATGAAATCTTTCAACTTTTTTGATGCCGAAATAGTTCATGAAAATTTTCAACTTTTTTGAACCCGAAATCTTTTTATGATAATTTTCAACTTTTTTGAAGCAGAAATCTTTTCATGAAAATGTTCCATTTTTTTGAAGCCGAAATACTTCATGAAAATTTTCAACTTTTTGAAATCAAAATCTTTTTATGAAAATTTTCAACTTTTTGAAGCTGAAATCTTTTCATGAAAATGGTCAACTTTTTTGAAGCCGAAATCTTTTCATGAAAATTTTCAACTTTTTGAAACCAAAATCTTTTCATGAAAATTTTCAACTTTTTTGAAGCAGAAATCTTTTCATGAAAATGGTCAACTTTTTTGAAGTCTGAATCTTTTCATGAAAATTTTCAACTTTTTTGAAGCCGAAATCTTTTCATGAAAATTTTCAACTTTTTTGAAGCAGAAATCTTTTCATGAAAACTTTCAACTTTTTTGAAGCCGAAATAGTTCATGAAAGTTTTAGACTTTTTTGAAGCCGAAATACTTCATGAAAATGTTCAACTTTTTTGAAGCCGAAATCTTTTCATGAAAATGTTCAACTTTTTTGAAGCCGAAATCTTTTCATGAAAATTTTCAACTTTTTGAAACCAAAATCTTTTCATGTAATTTTTCAACTTTTTTGAAGCAGAACTCTTTTGATGTAAATGTTCAACTTTTTTGAAGCCGAATTCTTTTCATGAAAATTTTCAACTTTTTTGAAGCAGAAATAGTTCATGAAAAATTTAGACTTTTTTGAAGCCGAAATAGTTCATGAAAATTTTCAACTTTTTTGAAGCCGAAATCTTTTCATGAAAATCTTCAACTTTTTTGATGCCGTAATAGTTCATTAAAATTTTCAACTTTTTTGAACCCGAAATCTTTTCATGAAAATGTTCAACTTTTTTGAAGCCGAAATCTTTTCATGAAAATTTTCAACTTTTTGAAGCCGAAATCTTTTCGTGAGAATGTTCAACTTTTTTGAAGCAGAAATCTTTTCATGAAAATCTTAGACTTTTTTGAAGTCTAAATCTTTTCATGAAAATTTTCAACTTTTTTGAAGCCGAAATCTGTTCATGAAAATTTTCAACTTTTTTGAAGCCGAAATAGTTCATGAAAATGTTCAACTTTTTTGAAGCTGAAATCTTTTCATGAAAATTTTCAACTTTTTGAAACCGAAATCTTTTCATAAAAATTTTCAACTTTTTTGAAGCCGAAATCTTTTCATGAAAATGGTCAACTTTTTTGAAGCCGAAATCTTTTCATGAAAATGGACAAGTTTTTTGAAGCAGAAATCTTTTCTTGAAAATGTTCAACTTTTTTGAAGCCGAAATACTTCATGAAAATTTTCGACTTTTGTGAAGCCGAAATCTTTTAATGTAAATTTTCAACTTTTTTCAAACCTTAATTTTTTCATGAAAATTTTCAACTTTTTTGAAGCTGAATTAGTTCATGAAAATGTTCAACTTTTTTGAAGCCGAAATCTTTTCATGAAAATTTTCAACTTTTTTGAAGCCATAATCCTGTCATGAAAAATTTTCAACTTTTTTGAAGCAGAAATCTTTTCATGAAAATTTTCAACTTTTTTGAAGCAGAAATCTTTTCATGAAATTCTTCGACTTTTTTGAAGCCGAAAGAGTTCATGAAAGTTTTCAACCTTTTCGAAGCCGAAATACTTTCATGAAAATTTTCAACTTTTTTGAAGCCGAAATCTTTTCATGAAAATGTTCAACTTTTTTGAAGCCGAGATCTTTTCATGAAAATTATCAACTTTTTGAAACCGAAATCTTTTCATGAAAATTTTCAACTTTTTGAAACCAAAATCTTTTCATGAAAATTTTCAACTTTTTTGAAGCAGAAATCTTTTCATGAAAATGTTCAACTTTTTTGAAGCCGAAATCTTTTCATGAAAATGTTTAACTTTTTTGAAGCCGAAATCTTTTCATGAAAATGTAACATTTTTTTGAAGCCGAAATACTTCATGAAAATTTTCAACTTTTTTGAAGCAGAAATCTTTTCATGAAAATTTTCAAATTTTTTGAAGCCAAAATCTTTTCATGAAAATTTTCAACTTTTTTGAAGCCGAAATCTTTTCATGAAAATGTTTAACTTTTTTGAAGCAGAAATCTTTTCATGAAAATGTAACATTTTTTTGAAGCCGAAATACTTCATGAAAATTTTCAACTTTTTTGAAGCAGAAATCTTTTCATGAAAATTTTCAACTTTTTTGAAGCAGAAATCTTTTCATGAAAATTTTCAACGTTTTTGAAGCCATAATCCTGTCATGAAAAATTTTCAACTTTTTTGAAGCAGAAATCTTTTCATGAAAATTTTCAACTTTTTTGAAGCAGAAATCTTTTCATGAAATTCTTCGACTTTTTTGAAGCCGAAAGAGTTCATGAAAGTTTTCAACCTTTTCGAAGCCGAAATACTTTCATGAAAATTTTCAACTTTTTTGAAGCCGAAATCTTTTCATGACAATGTTCAACTTTTTTGAAGCCGAGATCTTTTCATGAAAATTATCAACTTTTTGAAACCGAAATCTTTTCATGAAAATTTTCAACTTTTTGAAACCAAAATCTTTTCATGAAAATTTTCAACTTTTTTGAAGCAGAAATCTTTTCAAGAAAATGTTCAACTTTTTTGAAGCCGAAATCTTTTCATGAAAATGTTTAACTTTTTTGAAGCCGAAATCTTTTGATGAAAATGTAACATTTTTTTGAAGCCGAAATACTTCATGAAAATTTTCAACTTTTTTGAAGCAGAAATCTTTTCATGAAAATGTTCAACTTTTTTGAAGCCAAAATCTTTTCATGAAAATGTTCAACTTTTTTGAAGCCGAAATCTTTTCATGAAAATGTTTAACTTTTTTGAAGCCGAAATCTTTTCATGAAAATGTAACATTTTTTTGAAGCCGAAATACTTCATGAAAATTTTCAACTTTTTTGAAACCAAAATCTTTTCATGTAATTTTTCAACTTTTTTGAAGCAGATATCTTTTCATGAAAATGTTCAACTTTTTTGAAGCCGAAATCTTTTCATGAAAATTTTCAACTTTTTTGAAGCCAAAATCCTGTCATGAAAATTTTCAACTTTTTTGAAGCAGAAATCTTTTCATGAAAATCTTCGACTTTTTTGAAGCCGAAATACTTGATGAAAATCTTAGACTTTTTTGAAGTCTAAATCTTTTCATGAAAATGTTCCATTTTTTTGAAGCCGAAATACTTCATGAAAATTTTCATCTTTTTGAAACCAAAATCTTTTCATGAAAATTTTCCATTTTTTTGAAGCCGAAATCTTTTCATGAAAATGTTCCATTTTTTTGAAGCCGAAATACTTCATGAAAATTTTCAACTTTTTTGAAGCAGAAATCTTTTCATGAAAATCTTAGACTTTTTTGAAGTCGAAATCTTTTCATGAAAATTTTCAACTTTTTTGAAGCCGAAATCTTTTCATGAAAATGTTCAACTTTTTTGAAGCCGAGATCTTTTCAAAAAAATTTTCAACTTTTTGAAACCGAAACCTTTTCGTGAAAATTTTCAACTTTTTTGAAGCCGAAATCTTTTCATGAAAATTTTCAACTTTTTTGAAGTAGAAATCTTTTCATGAAAATCTTAGACTTTTTTGAAGTCGAAATCTTTTCATGTAAATTTTCAACTTTTTTGAAGCAGAGATCTTTTCATGAAAATTTTCAACTTTTTTGAAGCCGAAATCTTTGCATGAAAATGGTCAACTTTTTTGAAGCCGAAATCTTTTCATGAAAATCTTAGACTTTTTTGAAGTCGAAATCTTTTCATGTAAATTTTCAACTTTTTTGAAGCAGAAATCTTTTCATGAAAATTTTCAACTTTTTTGAAGCAGAAATCTTTTCATGAAAATCTTAGACTTTTTTGAAGTCGAAATCTTTTCATGTAAATTTTCAACTTTTTTGAAGCAGAAATCTTTGCATGAAAATGGTCAACTTTTTTGAAGCCGAAATCTTTTCATGAAAATCTTAGACTTTTTTGAAGTCGAAATCTTTTCATGTAAATTTTCAACTTTTTTGAAGCAGAAATCTTTTCATGAAAATTTTCAACTTTTTTGAAGCAGAAATCTTTTCATGAAAATTTTCAACTTTTTGAAACCGAAATCTTTTCATGAAAATGGTCAACTTTTTTGAAGCCGAAATCTTTTCATGAAAATGGTCAACTTTTTTGAAGCCGAAATCTTTTCATGAAAATGGTCAACTTTTTTGAAGCCGAAATGCTTCATGAAAATTTTCAACTTTTTTGAAGCCGAAATCTTTTCATGAAAATTTTCAACTTTTTGAAGCCGAAATCTTTTCATGAAAATGTTCAACTTTATTGAAGCCGAAATCTTTTCATGAAAATGTTTAACTTTTTTGAAGCCGAAATCTTTTCATGAAAATGTAACATTTTTTTGAAGCCGAAATACTTCATGAAAATTTTCAACTTTTTTGAAGCAGAAAACTTTTCATGAAAATTTTCAACTTTTTTGAAGCAGAAATCTTTTCATGAAAATGGTCAACTTTTTTGAAGCGGAAATCTTTTCATGAAAATTTTCAACTTTTTGAAACCAAAATCTTTTCATGAAAATTTTCAACTTTTTTGAAGCAGAAATCTTTTCATGAAAATGTTCAACTTTTTTGAAGCCGAAATCTTTTCATGAAAATGTTTAACTTTTTTGAAGCCGAAATCTTTTCATGAAAATGTAACATTTTTTTGAAGCCGAAATACTTCATGAAAATTTTCAACTTTTTTGAAGCAGAAATCTTTTCATGAAAATTTTCAAATTTTTTGAAGCCAAAATCTTTTCATGAAAATTTTCAACTTTTTTGAAGCCGAAATCTTTTCATGAAAATGTTTAACTTTTTTGAAGCAGAAATCTTTTCATGAAAATGTAACATTTTTTTGAAGCCGAAATACTTCATGAAAATTTTCAACTTTTTTGAAGCAGAAATCTTTTCATGAAAATTTTCAACTTTTTTGAAGCAGAAATCTTTTCATGAAAATGATCAACTTTTTTGAAGCAGAAATCTTTTCATGAAAATGTAACATTTTTTTGAAGCCGAAATACTTCATGAAAATTTTCAACTTTTTTGAAGCAGAAATCTTTTCATGAAAATGTTCAACTTTTTTGAAGCCGAAATCTTTTCATGAAAATGGTCAACTTTTTTGAAGCAGATATCTTTTCATGAAAATGTTCAACTTTTTTGAAGCCGAAATCTTTTCATGAAAATTTTCAACTTTTTTGAAGCCAAAATCCTGTCATGAAAATTTTCAACTTTTTTGAAGCAGAAATCTTTTCATGAAAATCTTCGACTTTTTTGAAGCCGAAATACTTGATGAAAATCTTAGACTTTTTTGAAGTCTAAATCTTTTCATGAAAATGTTCCATTTTTTTGAAGCCGAAATACTTCATGAAAATTTTCATCTTTTTGAAACCAAAATCTTTTCATGAAAATTTTCCATTTTTTTGAAGCCGAGATCTTTTCAAAAAATTTTTCAACTTTTTGAAGCCGAAACCTTTTCGTGAAAATTTTCAACTTTTTTGAAGCCGAAATCTTTTCATGAAAATTTTCAACTTTTTTGAAGTAGAAATCTTTTCATGAAAATCTTAGACTTTTTTGAAGTCGAAATCTTTTCATGTAAATTTTCAACTTTTTTGAAGCAGAGATCTTTTCATGAAAATTTTCAACTTTTTTGAAGCCGAAATCTTTGCATGAAAATGGTCAACTTTTTTGAAGCCGAAATCTTTTCATGAAAATCTTAGACTTTTTTGAAGTCGAAATCTTTTCATGTAAATTTTCAACTTTTTTGAAGCAGAAATCTTTTCATGAAAATTTTCAACTTTTTTGAAGCAGAAATCTTTTCATGAAAATCTTAGACTTTTTTGAAGTCGAAATCTTTTCATGTAAATTTTCAACTTTTTTGAAGCAGAAATCTTTTCATGAAAATGATCAACTTTTTTGAAGCCGAAATCTTTTCATGAAAATCTTCGACTTTTTTGAAGTCGAAATTGTTCATGAAAGTTTTCAACCTTTTTGAAGCCAAAATCCTGTCATGAAAATTTTCAACTTTTTTGAAGCAGAAATCTTTTCATGAAAATTTTCAACTTTTTGAAACCGAAATCTTTTCATGAAAATGGTCAACTTTTTTGAAGCCGAAATCTTTTCATGAAAATGGTCAACTTTTTTGAAGCCGAAATCTTTTCATGAAAATGGTCAACTTTTTTGAAGCCGAAATGCTTCATGAAAATTTTCAACTTTTTTGAAGCCGAAATCTTTTCATGAAAATTTTCAACTTTTTGAAGCCGAAATCTTTTCATGAAAATGTTCAACTTTATTGAAGCCGAAATCTTTTCATGAAAATGTTTAACTTTTTTGAAGCCGAAATCTTTTCCTGAAAATGTAACATTTTTTTGAAGCCGAAATACTTCATGAAAATTTTCAACTTTTTTGAAGCAGAAATCTTTTCATGAAAATTTTCAACTTTTTTGAAGCAGAAATCTTTTCATGAAAATGGTCAACTTTTTTGAAGCGGAAATCTTTTCATGAAAATTTTCAACTTTTTGAAACCAAAATCTTTTCATGTAATTTTTCAACTTTTTTGAAGCAGATATCTTTTCATGAAAATGTTCAACTTTTTTGAAGCCGAAATCTTTTCATGAAAATTTTCAACTTTTTTGAAGCCAAAATCCTGTCATGAAAATTTTCAACTTTTTTGAAGCAGAAATCTTTTCATGAAAATCTTCGACTTTTTTGAAGCCGAAATACTTGATGAAAATCTTAGACTTTTTTGAAGTCTAAATCTTTTCATGAAAATGTTCCATTTTTTTGAAGCCGAAATAATTCATGAAAATTTTCACCTTTTTGAAACCAAAATCTTTTCATGAAAATTTTCCATTTTTTTGAAGCCGAAATCTTTTCATGAAAATGTTCCATTTTTTTGAAGACGAAATACTTCATGAAAATTTTCAACTTTTTTGAAGCAGAAATCTTTTCATGAAAATCTTAGACTTTTTTGAAGTCGAAATCTTTTCATGAAAATATTCAACTTTTTTGAAGCCGAAATCTTTTCATGAAAATGTTCAACTTTTTTGAAGCCGAGATCTTTTCAAAAAAAATTTCAACTTTTTGAAACCGAAACCTTTTCGTGAAAATTTTCAACTTTTTTGAAGCCGAAATCTTTTCATGAAAATTTTCAACTTTTTTGAAGTAGAAATCTTTTCATGAAAATCTTAGACTTTTTTGAAGTCGAAATCTTTTCATGTAAATTTTCAACTTTTTTGAAGTCGAAATCTTTTCATGAAAATCTTCAACTTTTTTGAAGCAGAAATCTTTTCATGAAAATGTTCAACTTTTTTGAAGCCGAGATCTTTTCAAAAAAAATTTCAACTTTTTGAAACCGAAACCTTTTCGTGAAAATTTTCAACTTTTTTGAAGCCGAAATCTTTTCATGAAAATTTTCAACTTTTTTGAAGTAGAAATCTTTTCATGAAAATCTTAGACTTTTTTGAAGTCGAAATCTTTTCATGTAAATTTTCAACTTTTTTGAAGCAGAGATCTTTTCATGAAAATCTTCAACTTTTTTGAAGCAGAAATCTTTTCATGAAAATCTTAGACTTTTTTGAAGCCGAAATCTTTTCATGAAAATGTTCCATTTTTTTGAAGACGAAATACTTCATGAAAATTTTCAACTTTTTTGAAGCAGAAATCTTTTCATGAAAATCTTAGACTTTTTTGAAGTCGAAATCTTTTCATGAAAATATTCAACTTTTTTGAAGCCGAAATCTTTTCATGAAAATGTTCAACTTTTTTGAAGCCGAGATCTTTTCAAAAAAAATTTCAACTTTTTGAAACCGAAACCTTTTCGTGAAAATTTTCAACTTTTTTGAAGCCGAAATCTTTTCATGAAAATTTTCAACTTTTTTGAAGTAGAAATCTTTTCATGAAAATCTTAGACTTTTTTGAAGTCGAAATCTTTTCATGTAAATTTTCAACTTTTTTGAAGTCGAAATCTTTTCATGAAAATCTTCAACTTTTTTGAAGCCGAAATCTTTTCATGAAAATGTTCAACTTTTTTGAAGCCGAGATCTTTTCAAAAAAAATTTCAACTTTTTGAAACCGAAACCTTTTCGTGAAAATTTTCAACTTTTTTGAAGCCGAAATCTTTTCATGAAAATTTTCAACTTTTTTGAAGTAGAAATCTTTTCATGAAAATCTTAGACTTTTTTGAAGTCGAAATCTTTTCATGTAAATTTTCAACTTTTTTGAAGCAGAGATCTTTTCATGAAAATCTTCAACTTTTTTGAAGCAGAAATCTTTTCATGAAAATCTTAGACTTTTTTGAAGTCGAAATCTTTTCATGTAAATTTTCAACTTTTTGAATCCGAAATCTTTTCATGAAAATTTTCAACTTTTTTGAAGTCGAAATCTTTTCATGTAAATTTTCAACATTTTTGAAGCAGAAATCTTTTCATGAAAATCTTAGACTTTTTTGAAGTCGAAATCTTTTCATGTAAATTTTCAACTTTTTTGAAGCCGAAATCTTTTCATGAAAATGTTCCATTTTTTTGAAGCCAAAATACTTCATGAAAATTTTCAACTTTTTTGAAGCCGAAATCTTTTCATGAAAATGTTCCATTTTTTTGAAGCCGAAATACTTCATGAAAATTTTCAACTTTTTTGAAGCCAAAATCTTTTCATGAAAATTTTCAACTTTTTTGAAGCCGAAATCTGTTCATGAAAATTTTCAACTTTTTGAAGCCGAAAAACTTTCATTAAAATCTTAAACTTTTTTGAAGTCGAAATCTTTTCATGAATATTTTCAACTTTTTTGAAGCCGAAATCTTTTCATGAAAATTTTCAACTTTTTTGAAGCCGAAATCTTTTCATGCAAATTTTCAACTTTTTTGAAGCAGAAATCTTTTCATGAAAATCTTAGACTTTTTTGAAGTCGAAATCTTTTCATGTAAATTTTCAACTTTTTTGAAGCAGAAATCTTTTCATGAAAATCTTGGACTTTTTTGAAGTCGAAATAGTTCATGAAAGTTTTCAACCTTTTTGAAGCCAAAATCCTGTCATGAAAATTTTCAACTTTTTTGAAGCAGAAATCTTTTCATGAAAATTTTCAACTTTTTGAAACCGAAATCTTTTCATGAAAATGTTCAACTTTTTTGAAGCCGAAATCTTTTCATGAAAATGGTCAACTTTTTTGAAGCCGAAATCTTTTCATGAAAATTTTCAACTTTTTGAAGCCGAAATCTTTTCATGAAAATTTTCATCTTTTTTGAAGCATAAATCTTTTCATGAAAATTTTAGACTTTTTTGAAGCCGAAATACTTCATGAAAATTTTCAACTTTTTTGAAGCCGAAATCTTTTCATGAAAATCTTCGACTTTTTTGAAGTCGAAATAGTTCATGAAAGTTTTCAACCTTTTTTAAGCTGAAATCTTTTCATGAAAATTTTCAACGTTTTGAAACCAAAATCTTTTCATGAAAATTTTCAACTTTTTTGTAGCCGAAATCTTTTCATGAAAATGTTCAACTTTTTTGAAGCCGAAATCTTTTCATGAAAATGTTCCATTTTTTTGAAGCCGAAATACTTCTTGAAAATTTTCTACTTTTTTGAAGTCGAAATCTTTTCATGAAAATTTTCAACTTTTTTGAAGCAGAGATCTTTTCATGAAAATCTTCAACTTTTTTGAAGCCGAAATCTTTTCATGAAAATGTTCAACTTTTTTGAAGCCGAAATACTTCATGAAAATGTTCAACTTTTTTGAAGCCGAAATCTTTTCATGAAAATCTTAGACTTTTTTGAAGCTGAAATCTTTTCATGAAAATTTTCAACTTTTTGAATCCGAAATCTTTTCATGAAAATTTTCAACTTTTTTGAAGTCGAAATCTTTTCATGTAAATTTTCAACTTTTTTGAAGCAGAAATCTTTTCATGAAAATCTTAGACTTTTTTGAAGTCGAAATCTTTTCATGTAAATTTTCAACTTTTTTGAAGCCGAAATCTTTTCATGAAAATGTTCCATTTTTTTGAAGCCAAAATACTTCATGAAAATTTTCAACTTTTTTGAAGCCGAAATCTTTTCATGAAAATGTTCCATTTTTTTGAAGCCGAAATACTTCATGAAAATTTTCAACTTTTTTGAAGCCAAAATCTTTTCATGAAAATTTTCAACTTTTTTGAAGCCGAAATCTGTTCATGAAAATTTTAAACTTTTTGAAGCCGAAAAACTTTCATTAAAATCTTAAACTTTTTTGAAGTCGAAATCTTTTCATGAATATTTTCAACTTTTTTGAAGCCGAAATCTTTTCATGAAAATTTTCAACTTTTTTGAAGCCGAAATCTTTTCATGCAAATTTTCAACTTTTTTGAAGCAGAAATCTTTTCATGAAAATCTTAGACTTTTTTGAAGTCGAAATCTTTTCATGTAAATTTTCAACTTTTTTGAAGCAGAAATCTTTTCATGAAAATCTTGGACTTTTTTGAAGTCGAAATAGTTCATGAAAGTTTTCAACCTTTTTGAAGCCAAAATCCTGTCATGAAAATTTTCAACTTTTTTGAAGCAGAAATCTTTTCATGAAAATTTTCAACTTTTTGAAACCGAAATCTTTTCATGAAAATGTTCAACTTTTTTGAAGCCGAAATCTTTTCATGAAAATGGTCAACTTTTTTGAAGCCGAAATCTTTTCATGAAAATTTTCAACTTTTTGAAGCCGAAATCTTTTCATGAAAATTTTCATCTTTTTTGAAGCATAAATCTTTTCATGAAAATTTTAGACTTTTTTGAAGCCGAAATACTTCATGAAAATTTTCAACTTTTTTGAAGCCGAAATCTTTTCATGAAAATCTTCGACTTTTTTGAAGTCGAAATAGTTCATGAAAGTTTTCAACCTTTTTTAAGCTGAAATCTTTTCATGAAAATTTTCAACGTTTTGAAACCAAAATCTTTTCATGAAAATTTTCAACTTTTTTGTAGCCGAAATCTTTTCATGAAAATGTTCAACTTTTTTGAAGCCGAAATCTTTTCATGAAAATGTTCCATTTTTTTGAAGCCGAAATACTTCTTGAAAATTTTCTACTTTTTTGAAGTCGAAATCTTTTCATGAAAATTTTCAACTTTTTGAAGCCGAAATCTTTTCATGAAAATCTTAAACTTTTTTGAAGTCGAAATCTTTTCATGAAAATTTTCAACTTTTTTGAAGCCGAAATCTTTTCATGAAAATGGTCAACTTTTTTGAAGCCGAAATCTTTTCATGAAAATTTTCAACTTTTTGAAGCCGAAATCTTTTCATGAAAATTTTCAACTTTTTGAAGCCGAAATCTTTTCATGAAAATTTTCAACTTTTTGAAGCCGAAATCTTTTCATCAAAATTTTAAACTTTTTTGAAGCAGAAATCTTTTCATGAAAATGTTCAACTTTTTTGATGCCGAAATCTTTTCATGAAAATGTTAGACTTTTTTGAAGCCGAAATACTTCATGAAAATTTTCAACTTTTTTGAAACCTAAATCTTTTCATGAAAATGTTCAACTTTTTTGAAGCCGAAATCTTTTCATGAAAATGTTCAAGTTTTTTGAAGCCGAGATCTTTTCATGAAAATTTTTAACTTTTTTGAAGCCGAAATCTTTTCATGAAAATTTTCAACTTTTTTGAAGCCGAAATATTTTCATGAAAATCTTAGACTTTTTTGAAGTCGAAATCTTTTCATGAAAAATTTTCAACTTTTTTGAAGCAGAAATCTTTTCATGAAAATGTTCAACTTTTTTGAAGCCGAAATCTTTTCATGAAAATGTTCAACTTTTTTGAAGCCGAAATACTTCATGAAAATTTTCAACTTTTTTGAAGCCGAAATCTTTTCATGAAAATGTTTAACTTTTTTGAAGCCGAAATCTTTTTTATGAAAATTTTCAACTTTTACAAACCAAAATCTTTTCATGAAAATTTTCTACTTTTTTGAAGCCGAATTCTTTTCATGAAAATGGTCAACTTTTTTGAAGCCGAAATCTTTTCATGAAAATTTTCAACTTTTTGAAGCCGAAATCTTTTCATGAAAATTTTCAACTTTTTGAAGCCGAAATCTTTTCATGAAAATTTTCAACTTTTTTGAAGTCGAAATAGTTCATGAAAGTTTTCAACCTTTTTGAAGCCAAAATCCTGTCATGAAAATTTTCAACTTTTTTGAAGCAGAAATCTTTTCATGAAAATTTTCAACTTTTTGAAACCGAAATCTTTTCATGAAAATGTTCAACTTTTTTGAAGCCGAAATCTTTTCATGAAAATGGTCAACTTTTTTGAAGCCGAAATCTTTTCATGAAAATTTTCAACTTTTTGAAGCCGAAATCTTTTCATGAAAATTTTCATCTTTTTTGAAGCATAAATCTTTTCATGAAAATTTTAGACTTTTTTGAAGCCGAAATACTTCATGAAAATTTTCAACTTTTTTGAAGCCGAAATCTTTTCATGAAAATCTTCGACTTTTTTGAAGTCGAAATAGTTCATGAAAGTTTTCAACCTTTTTTAAGCTGAAATCTTTTCATGAAAATTTTCAACGTTTTGAAACCAAAATCTTTTCATGAAAATTTTCAACTTTTTGAAGCCGAAATCTTTTCATGAAAATTTTCAACTTTTTGAAGCCGAAATCTTTTCATGAAAATTTTCAACTTTTTGAAGCCGAAATCTTTTCATGAAAATTTTAAACTTTTTTGAAGCAGAAATCTTTTCATGAAAATGTTCAACTTTTTTGATGCCGAAATCTTTTCATGAAAATGTTAGACTTTTTTGAAGCCGAAATACTTCATGAAAATTTTCAACTTTTTTGAAACCTAAATCTTTTCATGAAAATGTTCAACTTTTTTGAAGCCGAGATCTTTTCATGAAAATTTTCAACTTTTTTGAAGTCGAAATCTTTTCATGTAAATTTTCAACTTTTTTGAAGCAGAAATCTTTTCATGAAAATCTTAGACTTTTTTGAAGTCGAAATCTTTTCATGAAAAATTTTCAACTTTTTTGAAGCAGAAATCTTTTCATGAAAATTTTCAACTTTTTTGAAGTCGAAATCTTTTCATGAAAATGTGCAACTTTTTTGAAGCCGAGATCTTTTCATGAAAATTTTCAACTTTTTTGAAACCAAAATCTTTTCTTGAAAATGTTCAACTTTTTTGAAGCCGAAATCTTTTCATGAAAATCTTCGACTTTTTTGAAGTCGAAATAGTTCATGAAAGTTTTCAACCTTTTTTAAGCTGAATTCTTTTCATGAAAATGGTCAACTTTTTTGAAGCCGAAATCTTTTCATGAAAATTTTCAACTTTTTGAAGCCGAAATCTTTTCATGAAAATTTTCAACTTTTTGAAGCCGAAATCTTTTCATGAAAATTTTCAACTTTTTTGAAGCAGAAATCTTTTCATGAAAATCTTAGACTTTTTTGAAGTCGGAATCTTTTCATGTAAATTTTCAACTTTTTTGAAGCAGAAATCATTTCATGAAAATGTTCAACTTTTTTGAAGCCGAAATCTTTTCATGAAAATGTTCCATTTTTTTGAAGCCGAAATACTTCATAAAAATTTTCAACTTTTTTGAAGCCGAAATCTTTTCTTGAAAATGTTCAACTTTTTTGAAGCCGAAATCTTTTCATGAAAATGTTCCATTTTTTTTGAAGCCGAAATACTTCATGAAAATTTTCAACTTTTTTGAAGTCGAAATCTTTTCATGAAAATGTGCAACTTTTTTGAAGCCGAGATCTTTTCATGAAAATTTTCAACTTTTTTGAAGTCGAAATCTTTTCTTGAAAATGTTCAACTTTTTTGAAGCCGAAATCTTTTCATGAAAATCTTCGACTTTTTTGAAGTCGAAATAGTTCATGAAAGTTTTCAACCTTTTTTAAGCTGAAATCTTTTCATGAAAATTTTCAACGTTTTGAAACCAAAATCTTTTCATGAAAATTTTCAACTTTTTGAAGCCGAAATCTTTTCATGAAAATTTTCAACTTTTTTGAAGCAGAAATCTTTTCATGAAAATCTTAGACTTTTTTGAAGTCGGAATCTTTTCATGTAAATTTTCAACTTTTTTGAAGCAGAAATCATTTCATGAAAATGTTCAACTTTTTTGAAGCCGAAATCTTTTCATGAAAATGTTCCATTTTTTTGAAGCCGAAATACTTCATAAAAATTTTCAACTTTTTTGAAGCCGAAATCTTTTCTTGAAAATGTTCAACTTTTTTGAAGCCGAAATCTTTTCATGAAAATGTTCCATTTTTTTGAAGCCGAAATACTTCATAAAAATTTTCAACTTTTTTGAAGCCGAAATCTTTTCTTGAAAATGTTCAACTTTTTTGAAGTGTAAATCTTTTCATGAAAATTTTCTATTTTTTTGAAGCCGAAATACTTCATGAAAATTTTCAACTTTTTTGAAGTCGAAATCTTTTCATGAAAATTTTCAACTTTTTGAAGCCGAAATCTTTTCATGAAAATCTTAAACTTTTTTGAAGTCGAAATCTTTTCATGAAAATTTTCAACTTTTTGAAGCCGAAATCTTTTCATGAAAATTTTCAACTTTTTGAAGCCGAAATCTTTTCATGAAAATTTTAAACTTTTTTGAAGCAGAAATCTTTTCATGAAAATGTTCAACTTTTTTGATGCCGAAATCTTTTCATGAAAATGTTAGACTTTTTTGAAGCCGAAATACTTCATGAAAATTTTCAACTTTTTTGAAACCTAAATCTTTTCATGAAAATTTTCAACTTTTTTGAAGCCGAAATCTTTTCATGAAAATGTTCAACTTTTTTGAAGCCGAGATCTTTTCATGAAAATTTTCAACTTTTTTGAAGCCGAAATCTTTTCATGAAAATGGTCAACTTTTTTGAAGCCGAAATATTTTCATGAAAATCTTGGACTTTTTTGAAGTCGAAATCTTTTCATGTAAATTTTCAACTTTTTTGAAGTCGAAATCTTTTCATGTAAATTTTCAACTTTTTTGAAGCAGAAATCTTTTCATGAAAATCTTAGACTTTTTTGAAGTCGAAATCTTTTCATGAAAATTTTCAACTTTTTTGAAGCCGAAATCTTTTCATGAAAATTTTCAACTTTTTTGAAGCCGAAATATTTTCATGAAAATCTTAGACTTTTTTGAAGTCGAAATCTTTTCATGTAAATTTTCAACTTTTTTGAAGTCGAAATCTTTTCATGTAAATTTTCAACTTTTTTGAAGCAGAAATCTTTTCATGAAAATCTTAGACTTTTTTGAAGTCGAAATCTTTTCATGAAAAATTTTCAACTTTTTTGAAGCAGAAATCTTTTCATGAAAATGTTCAACTTTTTTGAAGCCGAAATCTTTTCATGAAAATGTTCCATTTTTTTGAAGCCGAAATACTTCATGAAAATTTTCAACTTTTTTGAAGCCGAAATCTTTTCATGAAAATGTTTAACTTTTTTGAAGCCGAAATCTTTTTTATGAAAATTTTCAACTTTTACAAACCAAAATCTTTTCATGAAAATTTTCTACTTTTTTGAAGCCGAATTCTTTTCATGAAAATGGTCAACTTTTTTGAAGCCCAAATCTTTTCATGAAAATTTTCAACTTTTTGAAGCCGAAATCTTTTCATGAAAATTTTCAACTTTTTGAAGCCGAAATCTTTTCATGAAAATTTTCAACTTTTTTGAAGCAGAAATCTTTTCATGAAAATCTTAGACTTTTTTGAAGTCGGAATCTTTTCATGTAAATTTTCAACTTTTTTGAAGCAGAAATCATTTCATGAAAATGTTCAACTTTTTTGAAGCCGAAATCTTTTCTTGAAAATGTTCAACTTTTTTGAAGCCGAAATCTTTTCATGAAAATGTTCCATTTTTTTGAAGCCGAAACACTTCATAAAAATTTTCAACTTTTTTGAAGCCGAAATCTTTTCTTGAAAATGTTCAACTTTTTTGAAGCCGAAATCTTTTCATGAAAATGTTCCATTTTTTTGAAGCCGAAATACTTCATGAAAATTTTCAACTTTTTTGAAGTCGAAATCTTTTCATGAAAATTTTCAACTTTTTGAAGCCGAAATCTTTTCATGAAAATCTTAAACTTTTTTGAAGTCGAAATCTTTTCATGAAAATTTTCAACTTTTTGAAGCCGAAATCTTTTCATGAAAATTTTCAACTTTTTGAAGCCGAAATCTTTTCATGAAAATTTTAAACTTTTTTGAAGCAGAAATCTTTTCATGAAAATGTTCAACTTTTTTGATGCCGAAATCTTTTCATGAAAATGTTAGACTTTTTTGAAGCCAAAATACTTCATGAAAATTTTCAACTTTTTTGAAACCTAAATCTTTTCATGAAAATTTTCAACTTTTTTGAAGCCGAAATCTTTTCATGAAAATGTTCAACTTTTTTGAAGCCGAGATCTTTTCATGAAAATTTTCAACTTTTTTGAAGCCGAAATCTTTTCATGAAAATGGTCAACTTTTTTGAAGCCGAAATATTTTCATGAAAATCTTGGACTTTTTTGAAGTCGAAATCTTTTCATGAAAATCTTAGACTTTTTTGAAGTCGAAATCTTTTCATGAAAAATTTTCAACTTTTTTGAAGCAGAAATCTTTTCATGAAAATGTTCAACTTTTTTGAAGCCGAAATCTTTTCATGAAAATGTTACATTTTTTTGAAGCCGAAATACTTCATGAAAATTTTCAACTTTTTTGAAGCCGAAATCTTTTCATGAAAATGTTCAACTTTTTTGAAGCCGAAATCTTTTCATGAAAATGGTCAACTTTTTTGAAGCCGAAATCTTTTCATGAAAATTTTCAACTTTTTTGAAGCCGAAATCTTTTCATGAAAATGTTCAACTTTTTTGAAGCCGAGATCTTTTCATGAAAATTTTCAACTTTTTGAAACCGAAATCTTTTCATGAAAATTTTCAACTTTTTTGAAGCCGAAATCTTTTCATGAAAATGTTCAACTTTTTTGAAGCCGAGATCTTTTCATGAAAATTTTCAACTTTTTGAAACCGAAATCTTTTCATGAAAATTTTCAACTTTTTTGAAGCCGAAATCTTTTCATGAAAATGGTCAACTTTTTTGAAGCAGAAATCTTTTCATGAAAATTTTCAACTTTTTTGAAGCAGAAATCTTTTCATGAAAATGTTCAACTTTTTTGAAGCCGAAATCTTTTCATGAAAATGTTTAATTTTTTTGAAGCCGAAATACTTCATGAAAATTTTCAACTTTTTTGAAGCCGAAATCTTTTCATGAAAATGTTCAACTTTTTTGAAGCCGAAATCTTTTCATGAAAATGGTCAACTTTTTTGAAGCCGAAATCTTTTCATGAAAATTTTCAACTTTTTTGAAGCCGAAATCTTTTCATGAAAATGTTCAACTTTTTTGAAGCCGAGATCTTTTCATGAAAATTTTCAACTTTTTGAAACCGAAATCTTTTCATGAAAATTTTCAACTTTTTTGAAGCCGAGATCTTTTCATGAAAATTTTCAACTTTTTGAAACCGAAATCTTTTCATGAAAATTTTCAACTTTTTTGAAGCCGAAATCTTTTCATGAAAATGGTCAACTTTTTTGAAGCAGAAATCTTTTCATGAAAATTTTCAACTTTTTTGAAGCAGAAATCTTTTCATGAAAATGTTCAACTTTTTTGAAGCCGAAATCTTTTCATGAAAATGTTTAATTTTTTTGAAGCCGAAATACTTCATGAAAATTTTCAACTTTTTTGAAGCCGAAATCTTTTCATGAAAATGTTCAACTTTTTTGAAGCCGAAATCTTTTCATGAAAATGTTCAACTTTTTTGAAGCCGAAATCTTTTCATGAAAATGGTCAACTTTTTTGAAGCCGAAATCTTTTCATGAAAATGGTCAACTTTTTTGAAGCCGAAATCTTTTCATCAAAATTTAAAACTTTTTGAAGCCGAAATCTTTTCATGAAAATTTTCAACTTTTTTGAAGCAGAAATCTTTTCATGAAAATGTTCAACTTTTTTGAAGCCGAAATCTTTTCATGAAAATGTTTAATTTTTTTGAAGCCGAAATACTTCATGAAAATTTTCAACTTTTTTGAAGCCGAAATCTTTTCATGAAAATGTTCAACTTTTTTGAAGCCGAAATCTTTTCATGAAAATGGTCAACTTTTTTGAAGCCGAAATCTTTTCATGAAAATTTTCAACTTTTTTGAAGCCGAAATCTTTTCATGAAAATGTTCAACTTTTTTGAAGCCGAGATCTTTTCATGAAAATTTTCAACTTTTTGAAACCGAAATCTTTTCATGAAAATTTTCAACTTTTTTGAAGCCGAAATCTTTTCATGAAAATGGTCAACTTTTTTGATGCCGAAATCTTTTCATGAAAATGGTCAACTTTTTTGAAGCCGAAATCTTTTCATGAAAATTTAAAACTTTTTGAAGCCGAAATCTTTTCATGAAAATTTTCAACTTTTTTGAAGCAGAAATCTTTTCATGAAAATGTTCAACTTTTTTGAAGCCGAAATCTTTTCATCAAAATGTTCAACTTTTTTGAAGCCGAAATCTTTTCATGAAAATGTTCAACTTTTTTGAAGCCGAGATCTTTTCATGAAAATTTTCAACTTTTTTGAAGCCGAAATCTTTTCATGAAAATGGTCAACTTTTTTGAAGCCGAAATCTTTTCATGAAAATTTTCAACTTTTTTGAAGCCGAAATCTTTTCATGAAAATCTTAGACTTTTTTGAAGTCGAAATCTTTTCATGTAAATTTTCAAATTTTTTGAAGCAGAAATCTTTTCATGAAAATCTTAGACTTTTTTGAAGTCGAAATCTTTTTTATGAAAATTTTCAACTTTTACAAACCAAAATCTTTTCATGAAAATTTTCTACTTTTTTGAAGCAGAAATCTTTTCATGAAAATGTTCAACTTTTTTGAAGCCGAAATCTTTTCATGAAAATTTTCAACTTTTTGAAACCAAAATCTTTTCATGTAAATTTTCAACTTTTTTGATGCAGAAATCTTTTCATGAAAATGGTCAACTTTTTTGAAGCCGAAATCTTTTCATGAAAATTTTCAACTTTTTTGAAGCCAAAATCCTGTCATGAAAATTTTCAACTTTTTTGAAGCAGAAATCTTTTCATGAAAATCTTCGACTTTTTTGAAGCCGAATTTCTTGATGAAAATATTCAACTTTTTTGAAGTCTAAATCTTTTAATGAAAATTTTCAACTTTTTTGAAGCCGAAATCTTTTCATGAAAATGTTCCATTTTTTTGAAGCCGAAATACTTCATGAAAATTTTCAACTTTTTTGAAGCCGAAATCTTTTCATGAAAATGTTTAACTTTTTTGAAGCCGAAATCTTTTTTATGAAAATTTTCAACTTTTACAAACCAAAATCTTTTCATGAAAATTTTCTACTTTTTTGAAGCCGAATTCTTTTCATGAAAATGGTCAACTTTTTTGAAGCCCAAATCTTTTCATGAAAATTTTCAACTTTTTGAAGCCGAAATCTTTTCATGAAAATTTTCAACTTTTTGAAGCCGAAATCTTTTCATGAAAATTTTCAACTTTTTTGAAGCAGAAATCTTTTCATGAAAATCTTAGACTTTTTTGAAGTCGGAATCTTTTCATGTAAATTTTCAACTTTTTTGAAGCAGAAATCATTTCATGAAAATGTTCAACTTTTTTGAAGCCGAAATCTTTTCTTGAAAATGTTCAACTTTTTTGAAGCCGAAATCTTTTCATGAAAATGTTCCATTTTTTTGAAGCCGAAACACTTCATAAAAATTTTCAACTTTTTTGAAGCCGAAATCTTTTCTTGAAAATGTTCAACTTTTTTGAAGCCGAAATCTTTTCATGAAAATGTTCCATTTTTTTGAAGCCGAAATACTTCATGAAAATTTTCAACTTTTTTGAAGTCGAAATCTTTTCATGAAAATTTTCAACTTTTTGAAGCCGAAATCTTTTCATGAAAATCTTAAACTTTTTTGAAGTCGAAATCTTTTCATGAAAATTTTCAACTTTTTGAAGCCGAAATCTTTTCATGAAAATTTTCAACTTTTTGAAGCCGAAATCTTTTCATGAAAATTTTAAACTTTTTTGAAGCAGAAATCTTTTCATGAAAATGTTCAACTTTTTTGATGCCGAAATCTTTTCATGAAAATGTTAGACTTTTTTGAAGCCAAAATACTTCATGAAAATTTTCAACTTTTTTGAAACCTAAATCTTTTCATGAAAATTTTCAACTTTTTTGAAGCCGAAATCTTTTCATGAAAATGTTCAACTTTTTTGAAGCCGAGATCTTTTCATGAAAATTTTCAACTTTTTTGAAGCCGAAATCTTTTCATGAAAATGGTCAACTTTTTTGAAGCCGAAATATTTTCATGAAAATCTTGGACTTTTTTGAAGTCGAAATCTTTTCATGAAAATCTTAGACTTTTTTGAAGTCGAAATCTTTTCATGAAAAATTTTCAACTTTTTTGAAGCAGAAATCTTTTCATGAAAATGTTCAACTTTTTTGAAGCCGAAATCTTTTCATGAAAATGTTACATTTTTTTGAAGCCGAAATACTTCATGAAAATTTTCAACTTTTTTGAAGCCGAAATCTTTTCATGAAAATGTTCAACTTTTTTGAAGCCGAAATCTTTTCATGAAAATGGTCAACTTTTTTGAAGCCGAAATCTTTTCATGAAAATTTTCAACTTTTTTGAAGCCGAAATCTTTTCATGAAAATGTTCAACTTTTTTGAAGCCGAGATCTTTTCATGAAAATTTTCAACTTTTTGAAACCGAAATCTTTTCATGAAAATTTTCAACTTTTTTGAAGCCGAAATCTTTTCATGAAAATGTTCAACTTTTTTGAAGCCGAGATCTTTTCATGAAAATTTTCAACTTTTTGAAACCGAAATCTTTTCATGAAAATTTTCAACTTTTTTGAAGCCGAAATCTTTTCATGAAAATGGTCAACTTTTTTGAAGCAGAAATCTTTTCATGAAAATTTTCAACTTTTTTGAAGCAGAAATCTTTTCATGAAAATGTTCAACTTTTTTGAAGCCGAAATCTTTTCATGAAAATGTTTAATTTTTTTGAAGCCGAAATACTTCATGAAAATTTTCAACTTTTTTGAAGCCGAAATCTTTTCATGAAAATGTTCAACTTTTTTGAAGCAGAAATCTTTTCATGAAAATGGTCAACTTTTTTGAAGCCGAAATCTTTTCATGAAAATTTTCAACTTTTTTGAAGCCGAAATCTTTTCATGAAAATGTTCAACTTTTTTGAAGCCGAGATCTTTTCATGAAAATTTTCAACTTTTTGAAACCGAAATCTTTTCATGAAAATTTTCAACTTTTTTGAAGCCGAGATCTTTTCATGAAAATTTTCAACTTTTTGAAACCGAAATCTTTTCATGAAAATTTTCAACTTTTTTGAAGCCGAAATCTTTTCATGAAAATGGTCAACTTTTTTGAAGCAGAAATCTTTTCATGAAAATTTTCAACTTTTTTGAAGCAGAAATCTTTTCATGAAAATGTTCAACTTTTTTGAAGCCGAAATCTTTTCATGAAAATGTTTAATTTTTTTGAAGCCGAAATACTTCATGAAAATTTTCAACTTTTTTGAAGCCGAAATCTTTTCATGAAAATGTTCAACTTTTTTGAAGCCGAAATCTTTTCATGAAAATGTTCAACTTTTTTGAAGCCGAAATCTTTTCATGAAAATGGTCAACTTTTTTGAAGCCGAAATCTTTTCATGAAAATGGTCAACTTTTTTGAAGCCGAAATCTTTTCATCAAAATTTAAAACTTTTTGAAGCCGAAATCTTTTCATGAAAATTTTCAACTTTTTTGAAGCAGAAATCTTTTCATGAAAATGTTCAACTTTTTTGAAGCCGAAATCTTTTCATGAAAATGTTTAATTTTTTTGAAGCCGAAATACTTCATGAAAATTTTCAACTTTTTTGAAGCCGAAATCTTTTCATGAAAATGTTCAACTTTTTTGAAGCCGAAATCTTTTCATGAAAATGGTCAACTTTTTTGAAGCCGAAATCTTTTCATGAAAATTTTCAACTTTTTTGAAGCCGAAATCTTTTCATGAAAATGTTCAACTTTTTTGAAGCCGAGATCTTTTCATGAAAATTTTCAACTTTTTGAAACCGAAATCTTTTCATGAAAATTTTCAACTTTTTTGAAGCCGAAATCTTTTCATGAAAATGGTCAACTTTTTTGATGCCGAAATCTTTTCATGAAAATGGTCAACTTTTTTGAAGCCGAAATCTTTTCATGAAAATTTAAAACTTTTTGAAGCCGAAATCTTTTCATGAAAATTTTCAACTTTTTTGAAGCAGAAATCTTTTCATGAAAATGTTCAACTTTTTTGAAGCCGAAATCTTTTCATCAAAATGTTCAACTTTTTTGAAGCCGAAATCTTTTCATGAAAATGTTCAACTTTTTTGAAGCCGAGATCTTTTCATGAAAATTTTCAACTTTTTTGAAGCCGAAATCTTTTCATGAAAATGGTCAACTTTTTTGAAGCCGAAATCTTTTCATGAAAATTTTCAACTTTTTTGAAGCCGAAATCTTTTCATGAAAATCTTAGACTTTTTTGAAGTCGAAATCTTTTCATGTAAATTTTCAAATTTTTTGAAGCAGAAATCTTTTCATGAAAATCTTAGACTTTTTTGAAGTCGAAATCTTTTTTATGAAAATTTTCAACTTTTACAAACCAAAATCTTTTCATGAAAATTTTCTACTTTTTTGAAGCAGAAATCTTTTCATGAAAATGTTCAACTTTTTTGAAGCCGAAATCTTTTCATGAAAATTTTCAACTTTTTGAAACCAAAATCTTTTCATGTAAATTTTCAACTTTTTTGATGCAGAAATCTTTTCATGAAAATGGTCAACTTTTTTGAAGCCGAAATCTTTTCATGAAAATTTTCAACTTTTTTGAAGCCAAAATCCTGTCATGAAAATTTTCAACTTTTTTGAAGCAGAAATCTTTTCATGAAAATCTTCGACTTTTTTGAAGCCGAATTTCTTGATGAAAATATTCAACTTTTTTGAAGTCTAAATCTTTTAATGAAAATTTTCAACTTTTTTGAAGCCGAAATCTTTTCATGAAAATGTTCAACTTTTTTGAAGCCGAGATCTTTTCATGAAAATTTTCAACTTTTTGAAACCGAAATCTGTTCATGAAAATTTTCAACTTTTTTGAAGCCGAAATCTTTTCATGAAAATGTTCCATTTTTTTGAAGCCGAAATACTTCATAAAAATTTTCAACTTTTTTGAAGCCGAAATCTTTTCTTGAAAATGTTCAACTTTTTTGAAGCCGAAATCTTTTCATGAAAATGTTCCATTTTTTTGAAGCCGAAATACTTCATGAAAATTTTCAACTTTTTTGAAGTCGAAATCTTTTCATGAAAATGTTCAACTTTTTTGAAGCCGAGATCTTTTCATGAAAATTTTCAACTTTTTGAAGCCGAAATACTTCATAAAAATTTTTAACTTTTTTGAAGCAGAAATCTTTTCATGAAAATGTTCAACTTTTTTGATGCCGAAATCTTTTCATGAAAATGTTAGACTTTTTTGCAGCCGAAATACTTCATGAAAATTTTCAACTTTTTTGAAGCAGAAATCTTTTCATGAAAATGTTCAACTTTTTTGAAGCCGAAATCTTTTCATGAAAATGTTACATTTTTTTGAAGCCGAAATACTTCATGAAAATTTTCAACATTTTTGAAGCCGAAATCTTTTCATGAAAATGTTTAACTTTTTTGAAGCCGAAATCTTTTTTATGAAAATTTTCAACTTTTACAAACCAAAATCTTTTCATGAAAATTTTCTACTTTTTTGAAGCAGAAATCTTTTCATGAAAATGTTCAACTTTTTTGAAGCCGAAATCTTTTCATGAAAATTTTCAACTTTTTGAAACCAAAATCTTTTCATGTAAATTTTCAACTTTTTTGATGCAGAAATCTTTTCATGAAAATGGTCAACTTTTTTGAAGCCGAAATCTTTTCATGAAAATTTTCAACTTTTTTGAAGCCAAAATCCTGTCATGAAAATTTTCAACTTTTTTGAAGCAGAAATCTTTTCATGAAAATCTTCGACTTTTTTGAAGCCGAATTTCTTGATGAAAATATTCAACTTTTTTGAAGTCTAAATCTTTTAATGAAAATTTTCAACTTTTTTGAAGCCGAAATCTTTTTATGAAAATGTTCAACTTTTTTGAAGCTGAGATCTTTTCATGAAAATGTTCAACTTTTTTGAAGCCGAAATCTTTTCATGAAAATGTTACATTTTTTTGAAGCCGAAATACTTCATGAAAATTTTCAACTTTTTTGAAGCCGAAATCTTTTCATGAAAATGTTCAACTTTTTTGAAGCCGAAATCTTTTCATGAAAATGGTCAACTTTTTTGAAGCCGAAATCTTTTCATGAAAATTTTCAACTTTTTTGAAGCCGAAATCTTTTCATGAAAATGTTCAACTTTTTTGAAGCCGAGATCTTTTCATGAAAATTTTCAACTTTTTGAAACCGAAATCTTTTCATGAAAATTTTCAACTTTTTTGAAGCCGAAATCTTTTCATGAAAATGGTCAACTTTTTTGAAGCCGAAATCTTTTCATGAAAATGGTCAACTTTTTTGAAGCCGAAATCTTTTCATGAAAATTTAAAACTTTTTGAAGCCGAAATCTTTTCATGAAAATTTTCAACTTTTTTGAAGCAGAAATCTTTTCATGAAAATGTTCAACTTTTTTGAAGCCGAAATCTTTTCATCAAAATGTTCAACTTTTTTGAAGCCGAAATCTTTTCATGAAAATGTTCAACTTTTTTGAAGCCGAGATCTTTTCATGAAAATTTTCAACTTTTTTGAAGCCGAAATCTTTTC
Source organism: Labrus bergylta (assembly GCF_963930695.1). Classification (NCBI taxonomy): domain Eukaryota; kingdom Metazoa; phylum Chordata; class Actinopteri; order Labriformes; family Labridae; genus Labrus; species Labrus bergylta. Next base: position 257,717 of record NC_089203.1, on the reverse strand, counting down.
ATGAAAATGGTCAACTTTTTTGAAGCCGAAATCTTTTCATGAAAATCTTAGACTTTTTTGAAGTTGAAATCTTTTCATGTAAATTTTCAAATTTTTTGAAGCAGAAATCTTTTCATGAAAATGTTCAACTTTTTTGAAGCCGAAATCTTTTCATGAAAATGTTACATTTTTTTGAAGCCGAAATACTTCATGAAAATTTTCAACTTTTTTGAAGCCGAAATCTTTTCATGAAAATGTTTAACTTTTTTGAAGCCGAAATCTTTTTTATGAAAATTTTCAACTTTTACAAACCAAAATCTTTTCATGATAATTTTCTACTTTTTTGAAGCAGAAATCTTTTCATGAAAATGTTCAACTTTTTTGAAGCCGAAATCTTTTCATGAAAATTTTCAACTTTTTGAAACCAAAATCTTTTCATGTAAATTTTCAACTTTTTTTGATGCAGAAATCTTTTCATGAAAATGGTCAACTTTTTTGAAGCCGAAATCTTTTCATGAAAATTTTCAACTTTTTTGAAGCCAAAATCCTGTCATGAAAATTTTCAACTTTTTTGAAGCAGAAATCTTTTCATGAAAATCTTCGACTTTTTTGAAGCCGAATTTCTTGATGAAAATATTCAACTTTTTTGAAGTCTAAATCTTTTAATGAAAATTTTCAACTTTTTTAAAGCCGAAATCTTTTTATGAAAATGTTCAACTTTTTTGAAGACGAGATCTTTTCATGAAAATTTTCAACTTTTTGAAACCGAAATCTGTTCATGAAAATGTTCCATTTTTTTGAAGCCGAAATACTTCATGAAAATTTTCAACTTTTTTGAAGCCGAGATCTTTTCATGAAAATTTTCAACTTCATGAAACCGAAATCTTTTCATGAAAATTTTCAACTTTTTTGAAGCCGAATTCTTTTCATGAAAATGGTCAACTTTTTTGAAGCCGAAATACTTCATGAAAATTTTCAACTTTTTTGAAGCCAAAATCTTTTCTTGAAAATCTTCGACTTTTTTGAAGTCGAAATAGTTCATGAAAGTTTTCAACCTTTTTGAAGCTGAAATCTTTTCATGAAAATTTTCAACTTTTTGAAACCAAAATCTTTTCATGAAAATTTTCAACTTTTTTGAAGCCGAAATCTTTTCATGAAAATTTTCAACTTTATTGAAGCCGAAATCTTTTCATGAAAATGTTCAACTTTTTTGAAGCCGAGAACTTTTCATTAAAATTTTCAATTTCATGAAGCCGAAATCTTTTCATGAAAATTTTCAACTTTTTGAAGCTGAAATCTTTTCATGAAAATTTTCAACTTTTTGAAGCCGAGATCTTTTCATGAAAATTTTCAACTTTTTTGAAGTCGAAATCTTTTCATGAAAATTTTCAACTTTTTGAAGCCGAAATCTTTTCATGAAAATCTTAAACTTTTTTGAAGTCGAAATCTTTTCATGAAAATTTTCAACTTTTTTGAAGCCGAAATCTATTCATGAAAATGTTCAACTTTTTTGAAGCAGAAATCATTTCATGAAAATGTTCAACTTTTTTGAAGCCGAAATCTTTTCATGAAAATGTTCCATTTTTTTGAAGCCGAAATACTTCATAAAAATTTTCAACTTTTTTGAAGCCGAAATCTTTTCTTGAAAATGTTCAACTTTTTTGATGCCGAAATCTTTTCATGAAAATGTTCCATTTTTTTGAAGCCGAAATACTTCATGAAAATTTTCAACTTTTTTGAAGCCGAAATCTTTTCATGAAAATGTTTAACTTTTTTGAAGCCGAAATCTTTTTTATGAAAATTTTCAACTTTTACAAACCAAAATCTTTTCATGAAAATTTTCTACTTTTTTGAAGCAGAAATCTTTTCATGAAAATCTTAGACTTTTTTGAAGTCGAAATCTTTTCATGAAAATTTTCAACTTTTTTGAAGCCGAAATCTTTTCATGAAAATTTTCAACTTTTTTGAAGCCGAAATATTTTCATGAAAATCTTAGACTTTTTTGAAGTCGAAATCTTTTCATGTAAATTTTCAACTTTTTTGAAGTCGAAATCTTTTCATGTAAATTTTCAACTTTTTTGAAGCAGAAATCTTTTCATGAAAATCTTAGACTTTTTTGAAGTCGAAATCTTTTCATGAAAAATTTTCAACTTTTTTGAAGCAGAAATCTTTTCATGAAAATGTTCAACTTTTTTGAAGCCGAAATCTTTTCATGAAAATGTTCCATTTTTTTGAAGCCGAAATACTTCATGAAAATTTTCAACTTTTTTGAAGCCGAAATCTTTTCATGAAAATGTTTAACTTTTTTGAAGCCGAAATCTTTTTTATGAAAATTTTCAACTTTTACAAACCAAAATCTTTTCATGAAAATTTTCTACTTTTTTGAAGCCGAATTCTTTTCATGAAAATGGTCAACTTTTTTGAAGCCGAAATCTTTTCATGAAAATTTTCAACTTTTTGAAGCCGAAATCTTTTCATGAAAATTTTCAACTTTTTGAAGCCGAAATCTTTTCATGAAAATTTTCAACTTTTTTGAAGCAGAAATCTTTTCATGAAAATCTTAGACTTTTTTGAAGTCGGAATCTTTTCATGTAAATTTTCAACTTTTTTGAAGCAGAAATCATTTCATGAAAATGTTTAACTTTTTTGAAGCCGAAATCTTTTCATGAAAATGTTCCATTTTTTTGAAGCCGAAATACTTCATAAAAATTTTCAACTTTTTTGAAGCCGAAATCTTTTCTTGAAAATGTTCAACTTTTTTGAAGCCGAAATCTTTTCATGAAAATGTTCCATTTTTTTGAAGCCGAAATACTTCATGAAAATTTTCAACTTTTTTGAAGCCGAAATCTTTTCTTGAAAATGTTCAACTTTTTTGAAGCCGAAATCTTTTCATGAAAATGTTCCATTTTTTTGAAGCCGAAATACTTCATGAAAATTTTCAACTTTTTTGAAGTCGAAATCTTTTCATGAAAATTTTCAACTTTTTGAAGTCGAAATCTTTTCATGAAAATTTTCAACTTTTTTGAAGCCGAAATCTTTTCTTGAAAATGTTCAACTTTTTTGATGCCGAAATCTTTTCATGAAAATGTTAGACTTTTTTGAAGCCGAAATACTTCATGAAAATTTTCAACTTTTTTGAAACCTAAATCTTTTCATGAAAATTTTCAACTTTTTTGAAGCCGAAATCTTTTCATGAAAATGTTCAACTTTTTTGAAGCCGAGATCTTTTCATGAAAATTTTCAACTTTTTGAAGCCGAAATACTTCATAAAAATTTTTAACTTTTTTGAAGTCGAAATCTTTTCTTGAAAATGTTCAACTTTTTTGAAGCCGAAATCTTTTCATGAAAATCTTCGACTTTTTTGAAGTCGAAATAGTTCATGAAAGTTTTCAACCTTTTTTAAGCTGAAATCTTTTCATGAAAATTTTCAACGTTTTGAAACCAAAATCTTTTCATGAAAATTTTCAACTTTTTTGAAGCCGAAATCTTTTCATGAAATTTTCAACTTTTTTGAAGTCGAAATCTTTTCATGAAAATGTTCAACTTTTTTGAAGCCGAGATCTTTTCATGAAAATTTTCAACTTTTTGAAGCCGAAATACTTCATAAAATTTTTTAACTTTTTTGAAGCCGAAATCTTTTCTTGAAAATGTTCAACTTTTTTGAAGCCGAAATCTTTTCATGAAAATGTTCCATTTTTTTGAAGCCGAAATACTTCATGAAAATTTTCAACTTTTTTGAAGTCGAAATCTTTTCATGAAAATTTTCAACTTTTTGAAGTCGAAATCTTTTCATGAAAATTTTCAACTTTTTTGAAGCCGAAATCTTTTCATGAAAATGGTCAACTTTTTTGAAGCCGAAATCTTTTCATGAAAATTTTCAACTTTTTGAAGCTGAAATCTTTTCATGAAAATTTTAAACTTTTTTGAAGCAGAAATCTTTTCATGAAAATGTTCAACTTTTTTGATGCCGAAATCTTTTCATGAAAATGTTCAACTTTTTTGAAACCTAAATCTTTTCATGAAAATTTTCAACTTTTTTGAAGCCGAAATCTTTTCATGAAAATGTTCAACTTTTTTGAAGCCGAGATCTTTTCATGAAAATTTTCAACTTTTTTGAAGCCGAAATCTTTTCATGAAAATTTTCAACTTTTTTGAATCCGAAATATTTTCATGAAAATCTTAGACTTTTTTGAAGTCGAAATCTTTTCATGTAAATTTTCAACTTTTTTGAAGTCGAAATCTTTTCATGTAAATTTTCAACTTTTTTGAAGCAGAAATCTTTTCATGAAAATCTTAGACTTTTTTGAAGTCGAAATCTTTTCATGAAAAATTTTCAACTTTTTTGAAGCAGAAATCTTTTCATGAAAATGTTCAACTTTTTTGAAGCCGAAATCTTTTCATGAAAATGTTCCATTTTTTTGAAGCCGAAATACTTCATGAAAATTTTCAACTTTTTTGAAGCCGAAATCTTTTCATGAAAATGTTTAACTTTTTTGAAGCCGAAATCTTTTTTATGAAAATTTTCAACTTTTACAAACCAAAATCTTTTCATGAAAATTTTCAACTTTTTTGAAGCCGAATTCTTTTCATGAAAATGGTCAACTTTTTTGAAGCCGAAATCTTTTCATGAAAATTTTCAACTTTTTGAAGCCGAAATCTTTTCATGAAAATTTTCAACTTTTTGAAGCCGAAATCTTTTCATGAAAATTTTCAACTTTTTTGAAGCAGAAATCTTTTCATGAAAATGTTCAACTTTTTTGATGCCGAAATCTTTTCATGAAAATGTTACACTTTTTTGAAGCCGAAATACTTCATGAAAATTTTCAACTTTTTTGAAGCCGAAATCTTTTCATGAAAATTTTCAACTTTTTTGAAGCCGAAATCTTTTCATGAAAATGTTCAACTTTTTTGAAGCCGAGATCTTTTCATGAAAATTTTCAACTTTTTTGAAGCCGAAATCTTTTCATGAAAATGGTCAACTTTTTTGAAGCCGAAATATTTTCATGAAAATCTTGGACTTTTTTGAAGTCGAAATCTTTTCATGTAAATTTTCAACTTTTTTGAAGTCGAAATCTTTTCATGTAAATTTTCAACTTTTTTGAAGCAGAAATCTTTTCATGAAAATCTTAGACTTTTTTGAAGTCGAAATCTTTTCATGAAAAATTTTCAACTTTTTTGAAGCAGAAATCTTTTCATGAAAATGTTCAACTTTTTTGAAGCCGAAATCTTTTCATGAAAATGTTACATTTTTTTGAAGCCGAAATACTTCATGAAAATTTTCAACTTTTTTGAAGCCGAAATCTTTTCATGAAAATGTTCAACTTTTTTGAAGCCGAAATCTTTTCATGAAAATTTTCAACTTTTTTGAAGCCGAAATCTTTTCATGAAAATGGTCAACTTTTTTGAAGCCGAAATCTTTTCATGAAAATGGTCAACTTTTTTGAAGCCAAAATCTTTTCATGAAAATTTAAAACTTTTTGAAGCCGAAATCTTTTCATGAAAATTTTCAACTTTTTTGAAGCAGAAATCTTTTCATGAAAATGTTCAACTTTTTTGAAGCCGAAATCTTTTCATGAAAATGTTACATTTTTTTGAAGCCGAAATACTTCATGAAAATTTTCAACTTTTTTGAAGCCGAAATCTTTTCATGAAAATGTTCAACTTTTCTGAAGCCGAAATCTTTTCATGAAAATGGTCAACTTTTTTGAAGCCGAAATCTTTTCATGAAAATTTTCAACTTTTTTGAAGCCGAAATCTTTTCATGAAAATGGTCAACTTTTTTGAAGCCGAAATCTTTTCATGAAAATGGTCAACTTTTTTGAAGCCGAAATCTTTTCATGAAAATTTTCAACTTTTTTGAAGCCGAAATCTTTTCATGAAAATCTTAGACTTTTTTGAAGTCGAAATCTTTTCATGTAAATTTTCAAATTTTTTGAAGCAGAAATCTTTTCATGAAAATGTTCAACTTTTTTGAAGCCGAAATCTTTTCATGAAAATGTTACATTTTTTTGAAGCCGAAATACTTCATGAAAATTTTCAACTTTTTTGAAGCCGAAATCTTTTCATGAAAATGTTTAACTTTTTTGAAGCCGAAATCTTTTTTATGAAAATTTTCAACTTTTACAAACCAAAATCTTTTCATGAAAATTTTCTACTTTTTTGAAGCAGAAATCTTTTCATGAAAATGTTCAACTTTTTTGAAGCCGAAATCTTTTCATGAAAATTTTCAACTTTTTGAAACCAAAATCTTTTCATGTAAATTTTCAACTTTTTTGATGCAGAAATCTTTTCATGAAAATGGTCAACTTTTTTGAAGCCGAAATCTTTTCATGAAAATTTTCAACTTTTTTGAAGCCGAAATCTTTTTATGAAAATGTTCAACTTTTTTGAAGCCGAGATCTTTTCATGAAAATTTTCAACTTTTTGAAACCGAAATCTGTTCATGAAAATTTTCAACTTTTTTGAAGCCGAAATCTTTTCATGAAAATGTTCCATTTTTTTGAAGCCGAAATACTTCATAAAAATTTTCAACTTTTTTGAAGCCGAAATCTTTTCTTGAAAATGTTCGACTTTTTTGAAGCCGAAATTCTTGATGAAAATATTCAACTTTTTTGAAGTCTAAATCTTTTAATGAAAATTTTCAACTTTTTTGAAGCCGAAATCTTTTCATGAAAATGTTCAACTTTTTTGAAGCCGAAATCTTTTCATGAAAATGTTCAACTTTTTTGAAGCCGAGATCTTTTCATGAAAATTTTCAACTTTATGAAACCGAAATCTTTTCATGAAAATTTTCAACTTTTTTGAAGCCGAATTCTTTTCATGAAAATGGTCAACTTTTTTGAAGCCGAGATCTTTTCATGAAAATTTTCAACTTTTTGAAGCCGAAATCTTTTCATGAAAATTTTCAACTTTTTGAAGCCGAAATCTTTTCATGAAAATTTTCAACTTTTTTGAAGCAGAAATCTTTTCATGAAAATCTTAGACTTTTTTGAAGTCGAAATCTTTTCATGTAAATTTTCAACTTTTTTGAAGCAGAAATCATTTCATGAAAATTTTCAACTTTTTTGAAGCCGAAATCTTTTCATGAAAATGTTCATCTTTTTTGAAGCCGAAATCTTTTCATGAAAATGTTCCATTTTTTTGAAGCCGAAATATTTTCATGAAAATCTTAGACTTTTTTGAAGTCGAAATCTTTTCATGTAAATTTTCAACTTTTTGGAAGCAGAAATCTTTTCATGAAAATCTTCGACTTTTTTGAAGTCGAAATCTTTTCATGTAAATTTCCAACTTTTTTGAAGCAGAAATCTTTTCATGAAAATTTAAAACTTTTTGAAGCAGAAATCTTTTCATGAAAATTTAAAACTTTTTTGAAGCCGAAATCTTTTCATGAAAATGTTCAACTTTTTTGAAGCCGAAATCTTTTCATGAAAATGTTCAACTTTTTTGAAGCCGAAATCTTTTCATGAAAATGTTCAACTTTTTTGAAGCCGAGATCTTTTCATGAAAATTTTCAACTTTTTAGAAGCCGAAATCTTTTCATGAAAATGTTTAACTTTTTTGAAGCAGAAATCTTTTTCATGAAAATTTTCAACTTTTACAAACAAAAATCTTTTCATGAAAATTTTCAACTTTTTTGAAGCAGAAATCTTTTCATGAAAATGTTCAACTTTTTTGAAGCCGAAATCTTTTCATGAAAATTTTCAACTTTTTGAAACCAAAATCTTTTCATGTAAATTTTCAACTTTTTTGATGCAGAAATCTTTTCATGAAAATGGTCAACTTTTTTGAAGCCGAAATCTTTTCATGAAAATTTTCAACTTTTTTGAATCCAAAATCCTGTCATGAAAATTTTCAACTTTTTTGAAGCAGAAATCTTTTCATGAAAATCTTCGACTTTTTTGAAGCCGAAATTCTTGATGAAAATATTCAACTTTTCTGAAGTCTAAATCTTTTAATGAAAATTTTCAACTTTTTTGAAGCCGAAATCTTTTCATGAAAATGTTCAACTTTTTTGAAGCCGAGATCTTTTCATGAAAATTTTCAACTTTTTGAAACCGAAATCTGTTCATGAAAATTTTCAACTTTTTTGAAGCCGAAATCTTTTCATGAAAATGTTCAACTTTTTTGAAGCCGAAATCTTTTCATGAAAATGTTCAACTTTTTTGAAGCCGAGATCTTTTCATGAAAATTTTCAACTTTTTAGAAGCCGAAATCTTTTCATGAAAATGTTTAACTTTTTTGAAGCCGAAATCTTTTTCATGAAAATTTTCAACTTTTACAAACAAAAATCTTTTCATGAAAATTTTCAACTTTTTTGAAGCAGAAATCTTTTCATGAAAATGTTCAACTTTTTTGAAGCCGAAATCTTTTCATGAAAATTTTCAACTTTTTGAAACCAAAATCTTTTCATGTAAATTTTCAACTTTTTTGATGCAGAAATCTTTTCATGAAAATGGTCAACTTTTTTGAAGCCGAAATCTTTTCATGAAAATTTTCAACTTTTTTGAATCCAAAATCCTGTCATGAAAATTTTCAACTTTTTTGAAGCAGAAATCTTTTCATGAAAATCTTCGACTTTTTTGAAGCCGAAATTCTTGATGAAAATATTCAACTTTTCTGAAGTCTAAATCTTTTAATGAAAATTTTCAAATTTTTTGAAGCCGAAATCTTTTCATGAAAATGTTCAACTTTTTTGAAGCCGAGATCTTTTCATGAAAATTTTCAACTTTTTGAAACCGAAATCTGTTCATGAAAATTTTCAACTTTTTTTAAGCAGAAATCTTTTCATGAAAATTTTAGACTTTTTTGAAGTCGAAATCTTTTCATGAAAATGTTCCATTTTTTTGAAGCCGAAATACTTCATGAAAATTTTCAATTTTTTTGAAGTCGAAATCTTTTCATGTAAATTTTCAACTTTTTTGAAGCCGAGATCTTTTCATGAAAATTTTCAACTTTTTGAAACCGAAATCTTTTCATGAAAATGTTCCATTTTTTTGCAGCCGAAATACTTCATGTAAATTTTCAACTTTTTTGAAGCCGAAATCTTTTCATGAAAATGTTCCATTTTTTTGCAGCCGAAATACTTCATGAAAATTTTCAACTTTTTTGAAGCCGAAATATTTTCATGAAAATCTTAGACTTTTTTGAAGCCGAAATACTTCATGAAAATTTTCAACTTTTTTGAAGCCAAAATCTTTTCTTGAAAATCTTCGACTTTTTTGAAGTCGAAATAGTTCATGAAAGTTTTCAACCTTTTTGAAGTTGAAATCTTTTCATGAAAATTTTCAACTTTTTGAAACCAAAATCTTTTCATGAAAATTTTCAACTTTTTTGATGCCGAAATCTTTTCATGAAAATGTTCAACTTTTTGAAACCGAAATCTTTTCATGAAAATTTTCAACTTTATTGAAGCCGAAATCTTTTCATGAAAATGTTCAACTTTTTTGAAGCCGAGAACTTTTCATTAAAATTTTCAATTTCATGAAACCGAAATCTTTTCATGAAAATTTTCAACTCTTTTGAAGCCGAAATCTTTTCATGAAAATGGTCAACTTTTTTGAAGCCGAAATCTTTTCATGAAAATTTTCATCTTTTTGAAGCCGAAATCTTTTCATGAAAATTTTCAACTTCATGAAACCGAAATCTTTTCATGAAAATTTTCAACTTTTTTGAAGCCGAATTCTTTTCATGAAAATGGTCAACTTTTTTGAAGCCGAAATCTTTTCATGAAAATTTTCAACTTTTTGAAGCCTAAATCTTTTCATGAAAATTTTCAACTTTTTTGAAGCAGAAATCTTTTCATGAAAATCTTAGACTTTTTTGAAGTCGAAATCTTTTCATGTAAATTTTCAACTTTTTTGAAGCAGAAATCATTTCATGAAAATGTTCAACTTTTTTGAAGCCGAAATCTTTTCATGAAAATGTTCCATTTTTTTGAAGCCGAAATACTTCATAAAAATTTTCAACTTTTTTGAAGCCGAAATCTTTTCATGAAAATGTTCAACTTTTTTGAAGCCGAAATCTTTTCATGAAAATGTTCCATTTTTTTGAAGCCGAAATACTTCATAAAAATTTTCAACTTTTTTGAAGCCGAAATCTTTTCATGAAAATGTTCAACTTTTTTGAAGCCGAAATCTTTTCATGAAAATGTTCAACTTTTTGAAACCAAATTCTTTTCATGAAAATTTTCAACTTTTTTGAAGCCGAAATCTTTTCATGAAAATGTTAAACTTTTTTGAAGCCGAGATCTTTTCATGAAAATTTTCAACTTTTTGAAACCGAAATCTGTTGATGAAAATTTTCAACTTTTTTGAAGCAGAAATCTTTTCATGAAAATCTTAGACTTTTTTGAAGTCGAAATCTATTCATGTAAATTTTCAACTTTTTTGAAGCAGAAATCTTTTCATGAAAATGTTCAACTTTTTTGAAGCCGAAATCTTTTCATGAATATTTTCAACTTTTTGAAACCAAAATCTTTTCATGTAAATTTTCAACTTTTTTGATGCAGAAATCTTTTCATGAAAATGTTCAACTTTTTTGAAGCCGAAATCTTTTCATGAAAATTTTCAACTTTTTTGAAGCCAAAATCCTGTCATGAAAATTTTCAACTTTTTTGAGGCCGAGATCTTTTCATGAAAATTTTCAACTTTTTGAAACCGAAATCTTTTCATGAAAATGTTCAACTTTTTTGAAGCCGAGATCTTTTCATGAAAATTTTCAACTTTTTTGAAGCCGAAATCTTTTCATGAAAATCTTAGACTTTTTTGAAGCAGAAATCTTTTCATGTAAATTTTCAACTTTTTTGAAGCAGAAATCTTTTCATGAAAATGTTCAACTTTTTTGAAGCCGAAATCTTTTCATGAAAATTTTCAAGTTTTTGAAGCCGAAATCTTTTCATGAAAATTTTTATCTTTTTTGAAGCATAAATCTTTTCATGAAAATTTTAGACTTTTTTGAAGTCGAAAAAATTCATGGACATGTTCAACTTTTTTGAAGTCTAAATCTTTTCATTAAAATTTTCAACTTTTTTGATGCTGAAATAGTTCATGAACATTTTCAACTTTTTTGAAGTCTAAATCTTTTCATGAAAATTTTCAACTTTTTTGATGCCGAAATCTTTTCATGAAAATTTTCAACTTTTTGAAGCCGAAATCTTTTCATGAAAATTTTCAACTTTTTTGATGTCGAAATAGTTCATGAAAATTTTCAACTTTTTTGAAGCCGAAATCTTTTCATGAAAATGTACGACTTTTTTGAAGCCGAAATCTTTTCATGAAAATTTACAACATTCTTGAAGCCGAAATCTTTTCATGAAAATTTTCAACTTTTTGAAGCCGAAATCTTTTCATGAAAATTTTCAAGTTTTTGAAGCAGAAATCTTTTCATGAAAATCTTAGACTTTTTTGAAGTCGAAAAAATTCATGAACATTTTCAACTTTTTTGATGCTGAAATAGTTCATGAACATTTTCAACTTTTTTGAAGTCTAAATCTTTTCATGAAAATTTTCAACTTTTTTGATGCCGAAATCTTTTCATGAAAATTTTCAACTTTTTGAAGCCGAAATCTTTTCATGAAAATTTTCAACTTTTTTGATGTCGAAATAGTTCATGAAAATTTTCAACTTTTTTGAAGCCGAAATCTTTTCATGAAAATGTAGGACTTTTTTGAAGCCGAAATCTTTTCATGAAAATTTTCAACTTTTTTAAAGCCGAAATATTTCATGACATTTTTTCAACTATTTTGAAGCCGAAATACTTCATGAAAATTTTTACCTTTTTTGAAGCAGAAATCTTTTCATGAAAAATTTCGACTTTATTCAAACTGATATTCTACATTTTCTAACTCAAAGTGTAGTTTCAAAGTAAAAATACTGTTAGAAGGAGTGATTCAGACAAAATTAGATGAAACAGCTGTACTGGTAACAAACAATGATATTAACAGCTTTAGTGATCAAATTGAGCGTATCTTGCGAAGCTGAGCTCGAAAGTGACATGAAACATGTTTTTGAGACATAAAGTGACACTTACTGTTCAGACTACATTTTCTAACTCAAAGTGTCGTTTCAAAGTAAAAATACTGTTAGAGGGAGTGATTCAGACAAAATTAGATGAAACAGCTGTAGTGGTAACAAATGAGCGCAGTTACATGAAATGACATCAAAATCAACATTCCCTGAGCCAGACAACGCTATTAACAGCTTTAGTGATCAAATTGAGCGTATTTTGCGAAGCTGAGCTCGACAGTGACATGACACATGTTTATGAGACATAAAGTGACACTTACATTGAATACCTGTCCTGACTACATTTTCTAACTCAAAGCGTCGTTTCAAAGTAAAAATACTGTTAGAAGGAGTGATTCAGACAAAATTAGATGAAACAGCTGTAATGGTAACAAATGAGCCCAGTTACATGAAATGACATCAAAATCAACATTCCCTGAGCCAGACAACGCTATTAACAGCTTTAGTGATCAAATTGAGCGTATCTTGCGAAGCTGAGCTCGAAAGTGACATGAAACATGTTTTTCAGACAAAAAGTGACACTTACTGTTCAGACTGCATTTTCTAACTCAAAGTGTCGTTTCAAAGTAAAAATACTGTTAGAAGGAGTTTTTCAGGCAAAATTAGATGAAACAGTTGTAGTGGTAAAAAATGAGTGCAGTTACATGAAATGACATCAAAATCAACATTCCCTGAGCCAGACAACGATATTAACAGCTTTAGTGATCAAATTGAGCGTATCTTGCGAAGCTGAGCTCGAAAGTGACATGAAACATGTTTTTGAGACATAAAGTGACACTTACAGTGAATACCTGTCCTGACTACATTTTCTAACTGAAAGCGTCGTTTCAAAGTAAAAATACTGTTACAAGGAGTGATTCAGACAAAATTAGATGAAACAGCTGTACTGGTAACAAACAACGATATTAACAGCTTTAGTGATCAAATTGAGCGTATCATGCGAAGCTGAGCTCGAAAGTGACATGAAACATGTTTTTGAGACATAAAGTGACACTTACTGTTCAAAACATGTTTCATGTCACTTTCGAGCACAACTTCGCAAGATACGCTCAATTTGATCACTAAAGCTGTTAATAGCGTTGTCTGGCTCAGGGAATGTTGATTTTGATGTCATTTCATGTAACAGCGCTCATTTGTTACCAGTACAGCTGTTTCATCTAATTTTGTCTGAATCACTCCTTCTAACAGTATTTTTACTTTGAAACGGCACTTTGAGTTAAAAATGTAGTCTGAACAGTAAGTGTCACTTTATGTCTCAAAAACTTGTTTCATGTCACTTTCGAGCTCAGCTTCGCAAGATACGCTCAATTTGATCACTAAAGCTGTTAATAGCGTTGTCTGGCTCAGGGAATGTTGATTTTGATGTCATTTCATGTAACTGCGCTCATTTGTTACCAGTGCTGCTGTTTCATCTAATTTTGTCTGAATCACTCCTTCTAACAGTATTTTTACTTTGAAACGGCACTTTGAGTTAAAAATGTAGTCTGAACAGTAAGTGTCACTTTATGTCTCAAAAACTTGTTTCATGTCACTTTCGAGCTCAGCGTCGAAAGATACGCTCAATTTGATCACTAAAGCTGTTAATAGCGTTGTCTGGCTCAGGGAATGTTGATTTTGATGTCATTTCATGTAACTGCGCTCAATTGTTACCAGTGCTGCTGTTTCATCTAATTTTGTCTGAATCACTCCTTCTAACAGTATTTTTACTTTGAAACGACACTTTGAGTTAGAAAATGTAGTCAGGACAGGTATTTACTGTAAGTGTCACTTTATGTCTAAAAAACATGTTTCATGTCACTTTCGAGCTCAGCTTCGCAAGATACGCTCAATTTGATCACTAAAGCTGTTAATAGCGTTGTCTGGCTCAGGGAATGTTGATTTTGATGTCATTTCATGTAACTGCGCTCATTTGTTACCAGTACAGCTGTTTCATCTAATTTTGTCTGAATCACTCCCTCTAACAGTATTTTTACTTTGAAACGACACTTTGAGTTAGAAAATGTAGTCTGAACAGTAAGTGTCACTTTATGTCTCAAAAACATGTTTCATGTCACTTTCGAGCTCAGATTCGCAAGATACGCTCAATTTGATCACTAAAGCTGTTAATATCGTTGTTTGTTACCAGTACAGCTGTTTCATCTAATTTTGTCTGAATTACGCCTTCTAACAGTATTTTTACTTTGAAACGACACTTTGAGTTAGAAAATGTAGTCAGGACAGGTATTCACTGTAAGTGTCACTTTATGTCTCAAAAACATGTTTCATGTCACTTTCGAGCTCAGCTTCGCAAGATACGCTCAATTTGATCACTAAAGCTGTTAATATCGTTGTCTGGCTCAGGGAATGTTGATTTTGATGTCATTTCATGTAACTGCGCTCATTTGTTACCAGTGCTGCTGTTTCATCTAATTTTGTCTGAATCACTCCTTCTAACAGTATTTTTACTTTGAAACGACACTTTGAGTTAGAAAATGTAGTCAGGACAGGTATTCACTGTAAGTGTCACTTTATGTCTCAAAAACATGTTTCATGTCACTTTCGAGCTCAGCTTCGCAAGATACGCTCAATTTGATCACTAAAGCTGTTAATATCGTTGTTTGTTACCAGTACAGCTGTTTCATCTAATTTTGTCTGAATCACTCCTTCTAACAGTATTTTTACTTTGAAACGACACTTTGAGTTAGAAAATGTAGAATATCAGTTTGAATAAAGTTGAAAATTTACATATAAAGATTTCAGCTTTAAAAAAGTTGAAAACTTTCATGAAGTATTTCGACTTCAAAAAAGTTGAAAACTTTCATGAAAAGATTTCATTTTCAAAAAAGTTCAAAATTTACATGAAAAGATTTCTGTTTCAAAAAAGTTGAAAATTTCAAGCTTTTTAAAAAGTTGAAAATTTTCATGAAGTAATTCGGCTTCAAAAAAGTTGAAAATTTTCATGAAGTATTTCAGCTTCAAAAAAGTTGAAAACTTTCATGAAGTTTTTCGGCTTCCAAAAAGTTGAAAACTTTCATGACGTTTTTCTGCTTCAAAAAAGTTGAAAATTTTCATGAAAAGATTTCGGCTTCAAAAAAAGTTGAAAATTTTCATGAAAAGATTTCTGCTTCAAAAAAGTCGAAAATTTTCATGAAAAGATTTCGGCTTCAAAAAAGTTGAAAATTTTCATAAAAAGATTTCTGCTTCAAAAAAGTCGAAGATTTTCATGAAAAGATTTCTGCTTCAAAAAAGTTGAAAATTTTCATAAAAAGATTTCTGCTTCAAAAAAGTCGAAGATTTTCATGAAAAGATTTCGGCTTCAAAAAAGTTGAAAAATTTTCATGAAGTATTTTGGTTTCAAAAAAGTTGAAAATTTACATGAAAAGATTTCAGCTTCAAAAAAGTTGAAAATTTTCATGAAAAGATTTCTGCTTGAAAATTTTCATGAAAAGATTTCTGCTTCTACAAAGTTGAAAATTTTCATGAAAAGATTTCTGCTTCAACAAAGTTAAAAATTTTCATGAAAAGATTTAGCCTTCAAAAAAGTTGAAAATTTTCATGAAAAGATTTCGGCTTCAAAAAAGTTGAACATTTTCATAAAGTATTTCTGCTTCAAAAAAGTTGAAGATTTTCATGAAAAGATTTCGGCTTCAAAAAAGTTGAAAATTTTCATAAAAAGATTTCTGCTTCAAAAAAGTCGAAGATTTTCATGAAAAGATTTCGGCTTCAACAAAGTTGAAAATTTTCATGACAGGATTTTGGCTTTAAAAAAGGTAAAAAATTTCATGAAGTATTTCAGCTTCAAAAAATTTGAAAATTTTGATGAAAAGATTTCTGCTTCAACAAAGTTAAAAATTTTGATGCAAAGATTTCTGCTTCAACAAAGTTAAAAATTTTCATGAAAAGATTTAGCCTTCAAAAAAGTTGAAAATTTTCATGAAAAGATTTCGGCTTCAAAAAAGTTGAACATTTTCATGAAGTATTTCAGCTTCAAAAAATTTGAAAATTTTGATGAAAAGATTTCTGCTTCAAAAAAGTTCAAAATTTTCATGAAAAGATTTCTGCTTCAAAATTTTCATGAAAAGATTTCTGCTTCAACAAAGTTAAAAATTTTCATGAAAAGATTTCGGCTTCAAAAAAGTTGAAAATTTTGATGAAAAGGTTTCATTTTCAAAAAAGTTGATAATTTTTATGAAAAGATTTCTGCTTCAAAAAAGTTGAAAATTTTCATGAAGTATTTCGGTTTCAAAAAAGTTAAAAATTTACATGAAAAGATTTCGGCTTCAAAAAAGTTGAAAATTTTGATGAAAAGGTTTCATTTTCAAAAAAGTTGATAATTTTTATGAAAAAAGATTTCTGCTTCAAAAAAGTTGAAAATTTTCATGAAAAGATTTCAGCTTTAAAAAAGTTGAAAACTTTCATGAAAAGATTTCAGCTTTAAAAATGTTGAAAATTTTCAATAAGTATTTCGGCTTCAAAAAAGTTGAAAATTTTGATGAAAAGATTTCATTTTCAAAAAAGTTCAAAATTTACATGAAAAGATTTCTGTTTCAAAAAAGTTGAAAATTTCAAGCTTTTTAAAAAGTTGAAAATTTTCATGAAGTATTTTTGCTTCAAAAAGTTGAAAACTTTCATGAAAAGATTTCGGCTTCAAAAAAGTTGAAAATTTTCATGAAAAGATTTCTGCTTCAAAATTTTCATGAAAAGATTCATGAAAAGATTTCGGATTTAAAAAAGTTGAAAATTTTAATGAAAAAATTTCGGCTTCAAAAAAGTTGAAAATTTTCATGAAGTATTTCGGATTCAACAAAGTTGAAAATTTACATGAAAAGATTTCTGCTTAAAAAAATTGAAAATTTTCATGAAAAGATTTCTGCTTGAAAATTTTCATGAAAAGATTTCTGATTCAACAAAGTTGAAAATTTTCATGAAAAGATTTCTGCTTCAACAAAGTTGAAAATTTTCATGAAAAGATTTCTGCTTAAAAAAATTGAAAATTTTCATGAAAAGATTTCTACTTGAAAATTTTCATAAAAATATTTCTGCATTAAAAAAGTCAAAGATTTTCATGAAAAGATTTCGGATTTAAAAAAGTTGAAAATTTTCATAAAAAGATTTCTGCTTCAAAAAAGTTGAAAATTTTCATGAAAAGATATAGGCTTCAAAAAAGTCGAAGATTTTCATGAAAAGATTTCTGCATGAAAATTTTCATGAAAAGATTTCTGATTCAACAAAGTTGAAAATTTTCATGAAAAGATTTCTGCTTCAACAAAGTTGAAAATTTTCATGAAAAGATTTAGGCTTCAAAAAAGTCGAAAATTTTCATGAAAAGATTTCGGCTTCAAAAAAGTTGAAGATTTTCGTGAAAAGATTTCTGCTTCAAAAAAGTTGAAAAGTTTCATGACAGGATTTTGGTTTCAAAGAAGTTGAAAATTTACATGAAAAGATTTCTGCTTCAAAAAATTTGAAAATTTTCATGAAGTAATTCGGCTTCAAAAAAGTTGAAAATTTTCATGAAGTATTTCAGCTTCAAAAAAGTTGAAAACTTTCATGAAGTTTTTCGGCTTCCAAAAAGTTGAAAACTTTCATGACGTTTTTCTGCTTTACAAAAGTTGAAGATTTTCATGAAGTATTTCGGCTTCAAAAAAGTTGAAAATTTTCATGAAAAGATTTCGGTTTTAAAAAAGGTAAAAATTTACATGAAAAGATTTCGGCTTCAAAAAAGTTGAAAATTTTCATGAAAAGGTTTCATTTTCAAAAAAGTTGAAAATTTTCATGAAAAGATTTTTCTTTCAAAAAAGTGTAAAATTTTCATGGAAAGATTTCTGCTTCAAAAAAGTTGAAAATTTTCATGAAAAGATTTCGGCTTCAAAAAAGTTGAAAATTTTCATGACAGGATTTTGGCTTTAAATAAGTTAAAAATTTTCATGAAAAGATTTCAGCTTCAAAAAAAGTTGAAAATTTTCATGAAAAGATTTCTGCTTCAAAAAAGTTGAATATTTTCATTAAAAGATTTCTGCTTCAAAAAAGTCGAAGATTTTCATGAAAAGATTTCTGCTTCAAAAAAGTTGAAAATTTTCATAAAAAGATTTCTGCTTCAAAAAAGTCGAAGATTTTCATGAAAAGATTTCGGCTTCAAAAAAGTTGAAAAATTTTCATGAAGTATTTTGGTTTCAAAAAAGTTGAAAATTTACATGAAAAGATTTCAGCTTCAAAAAAGTTGAAAATTTTCATGAAAAGATTTCTGCTTGAAAATTTTCATGAAAAGATTTCTGCTTCAACAAAGTTGAAAATTTTCATGAAAAGATTTCTGCTTCAACAAAGTTAAAAATTTTCATGAAAAGATTTAGCCTTCAAAAAAGTTGAAAATTTTCATGAAAAGATTTCGGCTTCAAAAAAGTTGAACATTTTCATAAAGTATTTCTGCTTCAAAAAAGTTGAAGATTTTCATGAAAAGATTTCGTCTTCAAAAAAGTTGAAAATTTTCATAAAAAGATTTCTGCTTCAAAAAAGTCAAAGATTTTCATGAAAAGATTTCGGCTTCAACAAAGTTGAAAATTTTCATGACAGGATTTTGGCTTTAAAAAAGGTAAAAAATTTCATGAAGTATTTCAGCTTCAAAAAATTTGAAAATTTTGATGAAAAGATTTCTGCTTCAACAAAGTTAAAAATTTTGATGAAAAGATTTCTGCTTCAACAAAGTTAAAAATTTTCATGAAAAGATTTAGCCTTCAAAAAAGTTGAAAATTTTCATGAAAAGATTTCGGCTTCAAAAAAGTTGAACATTTTCATGAAGTATTTCAGCTTCAAAAAATTTGAAAATTTTGATGAAAAGATTTCTGCTTCAAAAAAGTTCAAAATTTTCATGAAAAGATTCCGGCTTCAAAAAAGTTGAACATTTCCATGAAGTATTTCTGCTTCAAAAAAGTTGAAGATTTTCATGAAAAGATTTTTGCTTCAAAAAAGTTGAAGATCTTCATGAAACGATTTCTGCTTCAAAAAAGTTGAAAATTTTGATGAAAAGGTTTCATTTTCAAAAAAGTTGATAATTTTTATGAAAAGATTTCTGCTTCAAAAAAGTTGAAAATTTTCATGAAAAGATTTTGGCTTCAAAAAAGTTGAAAATTTCCATGAATAGATTTCAGCTTCAACAAAATTGAAATTTTTCATGAAAAGAGTTCGGTTTCAAAAAAGTTGAAAATTTTCATGAAGTATTTCGGCTTCAAAAAAGTTGAAAATTTAAATGAAAAGTTTTCTGCTTCAAAAAAGTTGAAAATTTTCATGAAGTATTTCGGCTTCAAAAAAGTTGAAAAATTCGGGTTTTTGAAAAAGTTGAAAATTTTCATAAAATATTTCTACTTCAGAAAGTTGAAAATTTTCATGAAAAGATTTCGGCTTCAACAAAGTTGAAAATTTTCATGACAGGATTTTGGCTTTAAAAAAGGTAAAAATTTTCATGAAGTATTTCAGCTTCAAAAAATTTGAAGATTTTCATGAAAAGATTTCAGCTTCAACAAAAATGAAATTTTTCATTACAGGATTTTGGCTTTAAAAAAGTTGAAAATTTTCATGAAAAGATTTCTACTTCAAAAAAGTTAAAAAATTTTCATAAAAAGATTTCTGCTTCAACAAAGTTAAAAATTTTCATGAAAAGATTTAGCCTTCAAAAAAGTTGAAAATTTTCATGAAAAGATTTCGGCTTCAAAAAAATTGAACATTTTCATGAAGTATTTCAGCTTCAAAAAAGTTGAAAATTTAAATGAAAAGTTTTCTGCTTCAAAAAAGTTGAAAATTTTCATGAAGTATTTCGGCTTCAAAAAAGTTGAAAATTTTCATGAAAAGATTTCGGCTTCAACAAAGTTGAAAATTTTCATGACAGGATTTTTGCTTTAAAAAAGGTAAAAATTTTCATGAAGTATTTCAGCTTCAAAAAGGTTGAAAACTTTCATGAAGTATTTCGGCTTCAAAAAATTTGAAAATTTTGATGAAAAGATTTCTGCTTCAAAAAAGTTCAAAATTTTCATGAAAAGATTTCGGCTTTAAAAAAGTTGAAAACTTTCATGAAAAGATTTCGGCTTCAAAAAAGTCAAAGATTTTCTTGAAGTATTTCGGCTTCAAAAAAGTTGAAAATTTTCATGAAAATCTTCGACTTTCTTCATGCTGGCTGAGTTTTTCTTTGTTCTATCTTTTGAAATCAATTTATTTTATGATTGAATATTCCAAGTATTCTTTAAATATCTTGTTTTTGATTACCACCAATCACTATTTCCATTTTTACTTTCATGCTTTATGAACAAAAATAGCTTTTTTTATTACTACATCAAGTTTACACACATGGGTCAAAAATGACCCATACATCCAAGTGTGATTTAAAATTAAATGAATTAATACTATAATAATAATTTGTTTCAAGTAATTACTTTAGCAGTGAGTGGAGCCAAACACTTATGTATTTCATATTTGCAACATGTTTATTTGTCATTTTGTCACACATACACATACCTCTGATAACAGATAACACGGCTGTTGAACTGAACTGTATCTGTAATTTAACAACTGTAAACTGGTGAATGTGACCAAACAAAATGAAATACAACTGAACACATCACTAGAGCACAAATTGCCATCTCAATTTTGACATGCCTCACAAATGATCACTAAGAGTTTGTGCTCCTTGCACACAGGCCTGGTGCACTGGGAACACTAGCTGCTGACTTTTCTGTCTTTGGTAACTGGGCAGATCGTGCACCTCTTCCTCTTCCTTTGGCCCTCCTGTCTGATGTCCTCTTGTGGCTGGGTGGTGGCTGTGTTTTGTTTTTTAAACCCACATCTTCCCATTGTTTCTTCTTCTGACTGCTGTCATCCACTGCTTTGTCATCATGCATAGTGCTCAGGAGGACAACAGCTTTTCCCTTCTTCTGCACATAGCTCACCATGGTCATGTTGCCATTGAATCCGAATTCTGAGCTATGAATCTCCCGTGATTTGGATGGCTTCATGATAGGTGGTATGTCCGATTTGTTCTGGCAAAGAGTCCCAACAATGGTCAGGTTCTTCTCGAGGAGCTTCTCAGCCAGCGGGACACTGGTGAAGAAGTTGCTAATTGTGATGTTGCGACCTATGAGAGGGGGAAAAGATTGTAAATTTACTCAACATGGAATTCTTTAAACTCTAACGCCATAATCTGTTGCATTGCATTGCATTTTATTCTGTTTTACTATTTTGCTTACAGAGAAATCAAATAAAAAAATAAAATACACATTATTAAAGATTGGGAAAAAGTATGTAGGTATTGTGCTAAAACTTAATACATTAGTTTCTCTATTGTACTTTACATTCACCTGTCTGTCTGATTCCACTGCACAATTGCTGGACGACATTCTCTCCAAGGTTCCTCTGAACCTGGCTGTCTCCCGGTATAGACAATTCCATCTATTGCATAAGGTACCCTTGCGTCGCACATCCAGAAGATTTTTATCCCATATTTTGCAGGCTTGCTGGGCATGTGTTGCCGTAACTTGCACCTGCCTCGGAATGGCACAAGCTGCTCATCTATGGTGACACAGTCACTGGGGATGAACTTTCTTCTGCAGTTGTCCAGGAAACAGTCCCACACGTACCTAAATGTCGCCATGTGGTGTGTTTCCAGTCGCAGAGCCCTGGTCCTCTTGTCGTCAAACCGTATGATGCGGCGGATATCTTCATATCTCCTAAGCCCCATGGTGGCCTTGTAAATTGGATTTTGCAGCGGATCTACAAACAGCTCCCGCAAGGCCACATCCCAGCTCTTCTCCCCCCCTGCAAGAATTGATGAAGGCCATCAATTCTTCTTTATCAATGCTTCTCCACTCTTTCCCTTTTGCTGTGGCTGTTCTTCGTCCCTCTAAGTTGATACATATTAGAACCTCCTCAATGATGTTGTCACTCATGAACATATCCCAGGCATCTTTTGGTGAAACAGCTGGTGATCCAGGTGTAGGTCCTGGGCAGCTCCTCAGAATGTTATGGCTTCTTGTTCTGCCATGAATGGGGGGATTCTCATTCCAGTAAGATCCGTTTTTACTCAATCTATTGGACTGGGTCTGAGTTTCCTCTTCAGAGGACTCATCAGATGAGTCTTCTGTATCATCAGAGGAGTCTTCTTCATGGATTCCCAGACACACCCACAACTCCAGCTTGACCCTCTGGCAAATATTCTGGGTCATCATCATCAGAAATTTCAGACTCTGAATCAAGACAAATTGCCTCCTCATCTGGTTCTTCCTGCAGCATCGCTACAACCATCTCAGTAGTAAATCTGGGACCAGCCATACTCTGGATAAAGAAAATCAAAAGCACAATAAAATTTTCAGATGCACATCAATATACATACACATACATACAGTTTTATTTTGGTGACTTGGCTAAGTAGCTTAGCTAAGTACTTTGCTAAGTAGCCTAGCAATCTACATAATAGTTAGCTAACTACAATAGAATTAGCTAACTAAAATAGAAGTGTCAACAGCTAGCTAGCTAATAGTAATTATTTGTAACTTTCTGACAAGTAATGTACTCACTCTCAAGGTAACCTAAACCTAATCAAATGTTATGTACAGTTATCTTTCACAATTGTCATCAAATATTTTCTAAAGTGATGTTAGAACAATTTAAAAACAATACTTACATGTATTAGATGTTCCAAGGGAGCTGTGCTGAGCTGTGAAATGTCTGAAACAACCACGTTTCACAGCAAATGCTATAGTAAATGCATGTGGGTCGTTTCTGACCCATGTGTGTAAACTTGATGTAGAAATACAAAAGCTGTGCTCGTTCATAAAGTAAGAAAGGAAAAATACAAATGATGATTTGTGCTTAACAAAAACAAGATATTTACTGCATACTTGGAAAAGTAAATGATAAAATGTATTTATTTCAAAGATATATCATAGAAACACTCAGCCATACATGAAATAACATAGAAAGTGGATTCATTTTTGACCCATGTTGTGCATTAGAAGGGTAATGATACAAAAATGTTTTTTATTCAAAAAGTAAGAAAGGAAAAAATAAAATAAGGATGTATGATGATCAAAAACAAGTTAATTGAGGAATACCTTGAATACTGAATGAAGAGATGAATTTATTGCAAAGATGTAGAAAATAAAAACTCAACCGGGTCACTTTGATATTTTTAAAGCAGAAATACTTCATGAAAGTTTTCGACTTTTTTGATGCCGAAATAGTTCATGAAAATTTTCAACTTTTTTGAAGCCGAAATCTTTTCATGAAAATTTTCAACTTTTTTGAAATAGAAATCTTTTCATGAAAATTTTCAACTTTTTTGAAGCCGAAATACTTCATTAACGTTTGCAACTTTTTTGATGCCGAAATCTTTTAATGTAAATCTTCAACTTTTTTGAAGCCGAAATACTTCATGAAAGTTTTCAACTTTTTTGAAGCCGAAATCTTTTCATGAACATTTTAAACTTTTTTGAAGCCGAAATCTTTTCATGAAAATGTTCAACTTTTTTGAAGCAGAAATCTTTTCATGAAAATCTTCGACTTTTTTGCAGCCGATATACTTCATGAAAATTTTCAACTTTTTTGAAGCCGAAATACTTCATGAAAGTTTTCAACCTTTTTGAAGCCGAAATAATTCATGAAAATTTTTACCTTTTTCAAAGCTAAAATCCTGTCATGAAAATTTTCAACTTTTTTGAAGCAGAAATCTTTTCATGAAAATCTTCAACTTCTTTGAAGCCGAAATACTTGATGAAAATTTTCAACTGTTTTGAAGTCTAAATCTTTTCATGAAAATTTTCAACTTTTTTGAAGCCGAAATCTTTTCATGAAAATTTTCAAACTTTTTGAAGCCGAAATCTTTTCTTGAAAATTTTCAACTTTTTTGAAGCAGAAATCTTTTCATGAAAATCTTAGACTTTTTTGAAGTCGAAAAAATTCATGAACATTTTCAACTTTTTTTGATGCCGAAATCTTTTCATGAAAATTTTCAACTTTTTTGAAGCAGAAATCTTTTCATGAAAATCGTTGACTTTTTTGAAGACGGAATCTTTTCATGAAAATTTTTCAACTTTTTTGATGCCGAAATCTTTTTGTGAAAACTTTCAACTTTTTGAAGCCGAAATCTTTTCATGAACATTTTCAACTTTTTTGAAGCCGAAATCTTTTCATGAAAATTTTCAACTTTTTTGATGCATAAATCTTTTCATGAAAATTTTAGACTTTTTTGAAGTCGAAAAAAGTCATGGACATGTTCAACTTTTTTGAAGTCTAAATCTTTTCATTAAAATTTTCAACTTTTTTGATGCCGAAATAGTTCATGAAAATTTTCAACTTTTTTGAAGCCGAAATCTTTTCATGAAAATTTTCAACTTTTTTGAAGCCGAAATACTTCATGAAAATTCCTACCTTTTTTAAAGCCATAATCCTGTCATGAAAATTTTCAACTTTTCTGAAGCTGAAATTATTTCATGAAAATTTTCAACTTTTTTGAAGCCGAAATCTTTTCATGAAAATCGTTGACCTTTTTGAAGCCCAAATCTTTTAATGTAAACTTTCAACTTTTTTGAAGCCGAAATACTTCATGAAAATGTTCGACTTTTCTGAAGCAGAAATCTTTTCATGAAAATCATTGACTTTTTTGAAGCCGAAATACTTCATGAAAATTTTCAACTTTTTTGAAGCAGAAATCTTTTCTTGAAAATTTTCAACTTTTTGAAGCCGAAATCATTTCATGAAAATTTTCATCTTTTTTGAAGCATAAATCTTTTCATGAAAATCTTAGACTTTTTTGAAGTTGAAAAAATTCATGAACATTTTCAACTTTTTTGAAGCTGAAATCTTTTCATTAAATTTTTCAACTTTTTGTAAGCCGAAATCTTTTCATGAAAATCTTCGACTTTTTTGAAGCCGAAATAGTTCATGAATGTTTTCAACTTTTTTGATGCCGAAATAGTTCATGAAAATTTTCAACTTTTTTGAAGCAGAATTCTTTTCATGAAAATTTTCAACTTTTTTGAAGCAGAAATCTTTTCATGAAAATTTTTAACATTTTTGAAGCCGAAATCTATTCATGAAAATGTTTGACTTTTTTGAAGTCGAAAAAATTCATGGACATTTTCAACTTTTTTGAAGTCTAAATCTTTTCATTAAAATTTTCAACTTTTTTGAAGCCGAAATCTTTTCATGAAAATTTTCAAGTTTTTGAAGCAGAAATCTTTTCATGAAAATCTTAGACTTTTTTGAAGTCGAAAAAATTCATGAACATTTTCGACTTTTTTGAAGCCGAAATACTTCATGAAAATGTTCGACTTTTCTGAAGCAGAAATCTTTTCATGAAAATCATTGACTTTTTTGAAGCCGAAATACTTCATGAAAATTTTCAACTTTTTTGAAGCAGAAATCTTTTCATGAAAATTTTCAACTTTTTTGATGCCGAAATAGTTCATGAAAATTTTCAACTTTTTTGAAGCAGAAATCTTTTCATGAAAATTTTCAACTTTTTTGATGCCGAAATACTTCATGAAAATTTTCAACTTTTTTGAAGCAGAAATCTTTTCATGAAAATTTTCAACTTTTTTGATGCCGAAATAGTTCATGAAAATTTTTAACTTTTTTGAAGCCGAAATCTTTTCATGAAAATTTTCAACTTTTTGAAGCCGAAATCTTTTCATGAAAATTTTCATCTTTTTTGAAGCATAAATCTTTTCATGAAAATCTTAGACTTTTTTGAAGTCGAAAAAATTCATGAACATTTTCAACTTTTTTGAAGCTGAAATCTTTTCATGAAATTTTTCAACTTTTTGTAAGCCGAAATCTTTTCATGAAAATCTTCGACTTTTTTGAAGCTGAAATACTTCATGAAAGTTTTCAACCTTTTTGAAGCCGAAATACTTTATAAAATGTTTTACCTTTTTTAAAGCGAAAATCCTGTCATGAAAATTTTCAACTTTTTTGAAGCTTAAATCTTTTCATGAAAATTTTCAACTTTTTTGAAGCAGAAATCTTTTCATGAAAATCTTCGACTTTTTTGAAGCCGAAATAGTTCATGAATGTTTTCAACTTTTTTGAAGCCGAAATACTTCATGAAAATTTTTGACTTTTTTGAAAGCCGAAATCTTTTAATGTAAATTTTCAACTTTTTTGATGCCGAAATAGTTCATGAAAATTTTCAACTTTTTTGAAGCAGAAATCTTTTCATGAAAATTTTCAACATTTTTGAAGCCGAAATCTATTCATGAAAATGTTTGACTTTTTTGAAGTCGAAAAAATTCATGGACATTTTCCACTTTTTTGAAGTGTAAATCTTTTCATGAAAACTTTCAACTTTTTTGAAGCAGAAATCTTTTGATGAAAATCTTAGACTTTTTTGAAGTCGAAAAAATTCATGAACATTTTCAACTTTTTTGAAGTGTAAATCTTTTCATGAAAATTTTCAACTTTTTTGAAGCCGAAATCTTTTCATGAAAATTTTTGACTTTTTTGAAAGCCGAAATCTTTTAATGTAAATTTTCAACTTTTTTGATGCCGAAATAGTTCATGAAAATTTTCAACTTTTTTGAAGCAGAATTCTTTTCATGAAAATT
Source organism: Labrus bergylta (assembly GCF_963930695.1). Classification (NCBI taxonomy): domain Eukaryota; kingdom Metazoa; phylum Chordata; class Actinopteri; order Labriformes; family Labridae; genus Labrus; species Labrus bergylta. The sequence continues at coordinate 231,154 of NC_089203.1, read as the reverse complement.
TTCAACTTTTTTGAAGCAGAAATCTTTTCATGAAAATTTTCAACATTTTTGAAGCCGAAATCTATTCATGAAAATGTTGGACTTTTTTGAAGTCGAAAAAATTCATGAACATTTTCGACTTTTTTGAAGTGTATATCTTTTCATGAAAATTTTCAACTTTTTTGAAGCCGAAATCTTTTCATGAAAATTTTCAAGTTTTTGAAGCAGAAATCTTTTCATGAAAATCTTAGACTTTTTTGAAGTCGAAAAAATTCATGAACATTTTCAACTTTTTTGAAGTGTAAATCTTTTCATGAAAATTTTCAACTTTTTTGAAGCCGAAATCTTTTCATGAAAATTTTCAAGTTTTTGAAGCAGAAATCTTTTGATGAAAATCTTAGACTTTTTTGAAGTCGAAAAAATTCATGAACATTTTCAACTTTTTTGAAGTGTAAATCTTTTCATGAAAATTTTCAACTTTTTTGAAGCTTAAATCTTTTCATGAAAATTTTCAACTTTTTTGAAGCAGAAATATTTTCATGAAAATCTTCGACTTTTTTGAAGCCGAAATAGTTCATGAATGTTTTCAACTTTTTTGAAGCCGAAATACTTCATGAAAATTTTTGACTTTTTTGAAAGCCGAAATCTTTTAATGTAAATTTTCAACTTTTTTGATGCCGAAATAGTTCATGAAAATTTTCAACTTTTTTGAAGCAGAAATCTTTTCATGAAAATTTTCAACATTTTTGAAGCCGAAATCTATTCATGAAAATGTTTGACTTTTTTGAAGTCGAAAAAATTCATGGACATTTTCCACTTTTTTGAAGTCATAATCCTGTCATGAAAATTTTCAACTTTTCTGAAGCTGAAATTATTTCATGAAAATTTTCAACTTTTTTGAAGCCGAAATCTTTTCATGAAAATCGTTGACCTTTTTGAAGCCCAAATCTTTTAATGTAAACTTTCAACTTTTTTGAAGCCGAAATACTTCATGAAAATGTTCGACTTTTCTGAAGCAGAAATCTTTTAATGTAAATTTTCAACTTTTTTGATGCCGAAATAGTTCATGAAAATTTTCAACTTTTTTGAAGCAGAATTCTTTTCATGAAAATTTTCAACTTTTTTGAAGCAGAAATCTTTTCATGAAAATTTTCAACATTTTTGAAGCCGAAATCTATTCATGAAAATGTTGGACTTTTTTGAAGTCGAAAAAATTCATGAACATTTTCGACTTTTTTGAAGTGTATATCTTTTCATGAAAATTTTCAACTTTTTTGAAGCCGAAATCTTTTCATGAAAATTTTCAAGTTTTTGAAGCAGAAATCTTTTGATGAAAATCTTAGACTTTTTTGAAGTCGAAAAAATTCATGAACATTTTCAACTTTTTTGAAGTGTAAATCTTTTCATGAAAATTTTCAACTTTTTTGAAGCCGAAATACTTCATGAGAATTTTTGACTTTTTTGAAGCCGAAATCTTTTAATGTAAATTTTCAACTTTTTTGAAGCCGAAATCTTTTAATGTAAATTTTCAACTTTTTTGATGCCGAAATAGTTCATGAAAATTTTCAACTTTTTTGAAGCAGAAATCTTTTCATGAAAATGTTAGACTTTTTTGAAGTTGAAAAAATTCATGAACATTTTCAACTTTTTTGAAGTGTAAATCTTTTCATGAAAATTTTCAACATTTTTGAAGCCGAAATCTTTTCATGAAAATTTTCAACGTTTTTGAAGCCGAAATCTTTTCATGAAAATTTTCAACTTTTTTGAAGCCGAAATACTTCATGAAAATTTTCAACTTTTTTGAAGCCGAAATCTTTTAATGTAAATTTTCAACTTTTTTGATGCCGAAATAGTTCATGAAAATTTTCAACTTTTTTGAAGCAGAAATCTTTTCATGAAAATGTTAGACTTTTTTGAAGTTGAAAAAATTCATGAACATTTTCAACTTTTTTGAAGTGTAAATCTTTTCATGAAAATTTTCAACTTTTTTGAAGCCGAAATCTTTTCATGAACATTTTCAACTTTTTTGAAGTGTAAATCTTTTCATGAAAATTTTCAACTTTTTTGAAGCCGAAATCTTTTCATGAAAATTTTCAAGTTTTTGAAGCAGAAATCTTTTCATGAAAATCTTAGACTTTTTTGAAGTCGAAAAAATTCATGAACATTTTCAACTTTTTTGAAGTGTAAATCTTTTCATAAAAATTTTCAACTTTTTTGAAGCCGAAATCTTTTCATGAAAATTTTCAACTTTTTTGAAGTGTAAATCTTTTCATGAAAATTTTCAACTTTTTTGAAGCCGAAATCTTTTCATGAAAATTTTCAACTTTTTTGAAGCCGAAATACTTCATGAAAATTTTTACCTTTTTTAAAGCCAAAATCCTGTCATGAAAAATTTATACTTTTTTGAAGCAGAAATCTTTTCATGAAAATTTTCGACTTTATTCAAACTGATATTCTACATTTTCTAACTAAAAGTGTAGTTTCAAAGTAAAAATACTGTTAGAAGGAGTGATTCAGACAAAATTAGATGAAACAGCTGTACTGGTAACAAACAATGATATTAACAGCTTTAGTGATCAAATTGAGCGTATCTTGGGAAGCTGAGCTCGAAAGTGACATGAAACACGTTTTTCAGACATAAAGTGACAGTTACAGTGAATACCTGTTCTGACTACATTTTCTAACTCAAAGTGTCGTTTCAAAGTAAAAATACTGTTAGAAGGAGTGATTCAGACAAAATTAGATGAAACAGCTGTAATGGTAACAAATGAGCCCAGTTACATGAAATGACATCAAAATCAACATTCCCTGAGCCAGACAACGCTATTAACAGCTTTAGTGATCAAATTGAGCGTATCTTGCGAAGCTGAGCTCGAAAGTGACATGAAACATGTTTTTGAGACATAAAGTGACACTTACAGTGAATACCTGTCCTGACTACATTTTCTAACTGAAAGCGTCGTTTCAAAGTAAAAATACTGTTAGAAGGAGTGATTCAGACAAAATTAGATGAAACAGCTGTACTGGTAACAAACAACGATATTAACAGCTTTAGTGATCAAATTGAGCGTATCTTGCGAAGCTGAGCTCGAAAGAGACATGAAACATGTTTTTGAGACATAAAGTGACACTTACTGTTCAAAACATGTTTCATGTCACTTTCGAGCACAACTTCGCAAGATACGCTCAATTTGATCACTAAAGCTGTTAATAGCGTTGTCTGGCTCAGGAAATGTTGATTTTGATGTCATTTCATGTAACTGCGCTCATTTGTTACCAGTACAGCTGTTTCATCTAATTTTGTCTGAATCACTCCTTCTAACAGTATTTTTACTTTGAAACGGCACTTTGAGTTAAAAATGTAGTCTGAACAGTAACTGTCACTTTATGTCTCAAAAACTTGTTTCATGTCACTTTCGAGCTCAGCTTCGCAAGATACGCTCAATTTGATCACTAAAGCTGTTAATATCGTTGTTTGTTACCAGTGCTGCTGTTTCATCTAATTTTGTCTGAATCACTCCTTCTAACAGTATTTTTACTTTGAAACGACACTTTGAGTTAGAAAATGTAGTCAGGACAGGTATTCACTGTAAGTGTCACTTTATGTCTCAAAAACATGTTTCATGTCACTTTCGAGCTCAGCTTCGCAAGATACGCTCAATTTGATCACTAAAGCTGTTAATAGCGTTGTCTGGCTCAGGGAATGTTGATTTTGATGTCATTTCATGTAACTGCGCTCATTTGTTACCAGTACAGCTGTTTCATCTAATTTTGTCTGAATCACTCCATCTAACAGTATTTTTACTTTGAAACGACACTTTGAGTTAGAAAATATAGTCTGAACAGTAAGTGTCACTTTATGTCTCAAAAACATGTTTCATGTCACTTTCGAGCTCAGCTTCACAAGATACGCTCAATTTGATCACTAAAGCTGTTAATAGCGTTGTCTGGCTCAGGGAATGTTGATTTTGATGTCATTTCATGTAACTGCGCTCATTTGTTACCAGTACAGCTGTTTTATCTAATATTGTCTGAATCACTCCTTCTAACAGTATTTTTACTTTGAAACGGCACTTTGAGTTAGAAAATGTAGTCTGAACAGTAAGTGTCATTTTATGTCTCAAAAACATGTTTCATGTCACTTTCGAGCTCAGCTTCGCAAGATACGCTCAATTTGATCACTAAAGCTGTTAATATCGTTGTTTGTTACCAGTACAGCTGTTTCATCTAATTTTGTCTGAATTACGCCTTCTAACAGTATTTTTACTTTGAAACGACACTTTGAGTTAGAAAATGTAGTCAGGACAGGTATTCACTGTAAGTGTCACTTTATGTCTCAAAAACATGTTTCATGTCACTTTCGAGCTCAGCTTCGCAAGATACGCTCAATTTGATCACTAAAGCTGTTAATAGCGTTGTCTGGCTCAGGGAATGTTGATTTTGATGTCATTTCATGTAACTGCGCTCATTTGTTACCACTACAGCTGTTTCATCTAATTTTGTCTGAATCACTCCCTCTAACAGTATTTTTACTTTGAAACGACACTTTGAGTTCGAAAATGTAGTCTGAACAGTAAGTGTCACTTTATGTCTCAAAAACATGTTTCATGTCACTTTCGAGCTCAGCTTCGCAAGATACGCTCAATTTGATCACTAAAGCTGTTAATAGCGTTGTCTGGCTCAGGGAATGTTGATTTTGATGTCATTTCATGTAACTGCGCTCATTTGTTACCAGTACAGCTGTTTTATCTAATATTGTCTGAATCACTCCTTCTAACAGTATTTTTACTTTGAAACGGCACTTTGAGTTAGAAAATGTAGTCTGAACAGTAAGTGTCATTTTATGTCTCAAAAACATGTTTCATGTCACTTTCGAGCTCAGCTTCGCAAGATACGCTCAATTTGATCACTAAAGCTGTTAATATCGTTGTTTGTTACCAGTACAGCTGTTTCATCTAATTTTGTCTGAATCACTCCTTCTAACAGTATTTTTACTTTGAAACGACACTTTGAGTTAGAAAATGTAGAATATCAGTTTGAATAAAGTTGAAAATTTACATATAAAGATTTCAGCTTTAAAAAAGTTGAAAACTTTCATGAAGTATTTCGACTTCAAAAAAGTTGAAAACTTTCATGAAAAGATTTCATTTTCAAAAAAGTTCAAAATTTACATGAAAAGATTTCTGTTTCAAAAAAGTTGAAAATTTCAAGCTTTTTAAAAAGTTGAAAATTTTCATGAAGTATTTTTGCTTCAAAAAGTTGAAAACTTTCATGAAAAGATTTCGGCTTCAAAAAAGTTGAAAATTTTCATGAAAAGATTTCTGCTTCAAAATTTTCATGAAAAGATTTCGGCTTCAAAAAAGTTGAAAATTTTGATGAAAAGGTTTCATTTTCAAAAAAGTTGATAATTTTTATGAAAAGATTTCTGCTTCAAAAAAGTTGAAAATTTTCATGAAAAGATTTCAGCTTTAAAAAAGTTGAAAACTTTCATGAAGTATTTCGACTTCAAAAAAGTTGAAAATTTTCAATAAGTATTTCGGCTTCAAAAAAGTTGAAAATTTTGATGAAAAGGTTTCATTTTCAAAAAAGTTGATAATTTTTATGAAAAAAGATTTCTGCTTCAAAAAAGTTGAAAATTTTCATGAAAAGATTTCAGCTTTAAAAAAGTTGAAAACTTTCATGAAGTATTTCGGCTTCAAAAAAGGTGAAAATTTTCATGAAAAGATTTCATTTTCAAAAAAGTTCAAAATTTACATGAAAAGATTTCTGTTTCAAAAAAGTTGAAAATTTCAAGCTTTTTAAAAAGTTGAAAATTTTCATGAAGTATTTTTGCTTCAAAAAGTTGAAAACTTTCATGAAAAGATTTCGGCTTCAAAAAAGTTGAAAATTTTCATGAAAAGATTTCTGCTTCAAAAATTTCATGAAAAGATTCATGAAAAGATTTCGGATTTAAAAAAGTTGAAAATTTTAATGAAAACATTTCGGCTTCAAAAAAGTTGAAAATTTTCATGAAGTATTTCGGATTCAACAAAGTTGAAAATTTACATGAAAAGATTTCTGCTTAAAAAAATTGAAAATTTTCATGAAAAGATTTCTGCTTGAAAATTTTCATAAAAATATTTCTGCATTAAAAAAGTCAAAGATTTTCATGAAAAGATTTCTGCATGAAAATTTTCATGAAAAGATTTCTGATTCAACAAAGTTGAAAATTTTCATGAAAAGATTTCTGCTTCAACAAAGTTGAAAATTTTCATGAAAAGATTTAGCCTTCAAAAAAGTCGAAAATTTTCATGAAAAGATTTCGGCTTCAAAAAAGTTGAAGATTTTCGTGAAAAGATTTCTGCTTCAAAAAAGTTGAAAAGTTTCATGACAGGATTTTGGCTTTAAAGAAGTTGAAAATTTACATGAAAAGATTTCTGCTTCAAAAAAGTTCAAAAGTTTCATGAAAAGATTTTGGTTTCAAAAAATTTGAAAATTTTCATGAAGTAATTCGGCTTCAAAAAAGTTGAAAATTTTCATGAAGTATTTCAGCTTCAAAAAAGTTGAAAACTTTCATGAAGTTTTTCGGCTTCCAAAAAGTTGAAAACTTTCATGACGTTTTTCTGCTTTACAAAAGTTGAAGATTTTCATGAAGTATTTCGGCTTCAAAAAAGTTGAAAATTTTCATGAAAAGATTTCGGTTTTAAAAAAGGTAAAAATTTACATGAAAAGATTTCGGCTTCAAAAAAGTTGAAAATTTTCATGAAAAGGTTTCATTTTCAAAAAAGTTGAAAATGTTCATGAAAAGATTTCTGCTTCAAAAAAGTTGAAAATTTTCATGAAACGATTTCTGCTTCAAAAAAGTTGAAAATTTTCATGAAGTATTTCTGCTTCAAAAAGTTGAAAATTTTCATGAAAAGATTTTTCTTTCAAAAAAGTGTAAAATTTTCATGGAAAGATTTCTGCTTCAAAAAAGTTGAAAATTTTCATGAAAAGATTTCGGCTTCAAAAAAGTTGAAAGTTTTCATGACAGGATTTTGGCTTTAAATAAGTAAAAAATTTTCATGAAAAGATTTCGGCTACAAAAAAAGTTGAAAATTTTCATGAAAAGATTTCTGCTTCAAAAAAGTCGAAGATTTTCATGACAGGATTTTGGGTTTAAATAAGTTAAAAATCTTCATGAAAAGATTTCGGCTTCAAAAAAGTCGAAGATTTTCATGACAGGATTTTGGCTTTAAATAAGTTAAAAATCTTCATGAAAAGATTTCGGCTTCAAAAAAAGTTGAAAATTTTCATGAAAAGATTTCTGCTTCAAAAAAGTTGAATATTTTCATTAAAAGATTTCTGCTTCAAAAAAGTCGAAGATTTTCATGAAAAGATTTCGGCTTCAAAAAAGTCAAAAATTTTCATGAAGTATTTTGGTTTCAAAAAAGTTGAAAATTTACATGAAAAGATTTCAGCTTCAAAAAAGTTGAAAATTTTCATGAAAAGATTTCTGCTTGAAGATTTTCATGAAAAGATTTCTGCTTCAACAAAGTTGAAAATTTTCATGAAAAGATTTCTGCTTCAACAAAGTTAAAAATTTTCATGAAAAGATTTAGCCTTCAAAAAAGTTGAAGATTTTCATGAAAAGATTTTTGCTTCAAAAAAGTTGAAGATCTTCATGAAACGATTTCTGCTTCAAAAAAGTTGAAAATTTTGATGAAAAGGTTTCATTTTCAAAAAAGTTGATAATTTTTATGAAAAGATTTCTGCTTCAAAAAAGTTGAAAATTTTCATGAAAAGATTTTGGCTTCAAAAAAGTTGAAAATTTCCATGAATAGATTTCAGCTTCAACAAAATTGAAATTTTTCATGAAAAGAGTTCGGCTTCAAAAAAGTTGAAAATTTTCATGAAGTATTTCGGCTTCAAAAAAGTTGAAAATTTAAATGAAAAGTTTTCTGCTTCAAAAAAGTTGAAAATTTTCATGAAGTATTTCGGCTTCAAAAAAGTTGAAAAATTCGGGTTTTTGAAAAAGTTGAAAATTTTCATAAAATATTTCTACTTCAGAAAGTTGAAAATTTTCATGAAAAGATTTCGGCTTCAAAAAAGTTGAAAATTTTCATGAAAAGATTTCGGCTTCAACAAAGTTGAAAATTTTCATGACAGGATTTTGGCTTTAAAAAAGGTAAAAATTTTCATGAAGTATTTCAGCTTCAAAAAATTTGAAAATTTTGATGAAAAGATTTCTGCTTCAAAAAAGTTGAAAACTTTCATGAAAAGATTTCGGCTTCAAAAAAGTCAAAGATTTTCTTGAAGTATTTCGGCTTCAAAAAAGTTGAAAATTTTCATGAAAAGATTTCGGCTTCAAAAAAGTCAAAGATTTTCTTGAAGTATTTCGGCTTCAAAAAAGTTGAAAATTTTCATGAAAATCTTCGACTTTCTTCATGCTGGCTGAGTTTTTCTTTGTTCTATCTTTTGAAATCAATTTATTTTATGATTGAATATTCCAAGTATTCTTTAAATATCTTGTTTTTGATTACCACCAATCACTATTTCCATTTTTACTTTCATGCTTTATGAACAAAAATAGCTTTTTTTATTACTACATCAAGTTTACACACATGGGTCAAAAATGACCCATACATCCAAGTGTGATTTAAAATTAAATGAATTAATACTATAATAATAATTTGTTTCAAGTAATTACTTTAGCAGTGAGTGGAGCCAAACACTTATGTATTTCATATTTGCAACATGTTTATTTGTCATTTTGTCACACATACACATACCTCTGATAACAGATAACACGGCTGTTGAACTGAACTGTATCTGTAATTTAACAACTGTAAACTGGTGAATGTGACCAAACAAAATGAAATACAACTGAACACATCACTAGAGCACAAATTGCCATCTCAATTTTGACATGCCTCACAAATGATCACTAAGAGTTTGTGCTCCTTGCACACAGGCCTGGTGCACTGGGAACACTAGCTGCTGACTTTTCTGTCTTTGGTAACTGGGCAGATCGTGCACCTCTTCCTCTTCCTTTGGCCCTCCTGTCTGATGTCCTCTTGTGGCTGGGTGGTGGCTGTGTTTTGTTTTTTAAACCCACATCTTCCCATTGTTTCTTCTTCTGACTGCTGTCATCCACTGCTTTGTCATCATGCATAGTGCTCAGGAGGACAACAGCTTTTCCCTTCTTCTGCACATAGCTCACCATGGTCATGTTGCCATTGAATCCGAATTCTGAGCTATGAATCTCCCGTGATTTGGATGGCTTCATGATAGGTGGTATGTCCGATTTGTTCTGGCAAAGAGTCCCAACAATGGTCAGGTTCTTCTCGAGGAGCTTCTCAGCCAGCGGGACACTGGTGAAGAAGTTGCTAATTGTGATGTTGCGACCTATGAGAGGGGGAAAAGATTGTAAATTTACTCAACATGGAATTCTTTAAACTCTAACGCCATAATCTGTTGCATTGCATTGCATTTTATTCTGTTTTACTATTTTGCTTACAGAGAAATCAAATAAAAAAATAAAATACACATTATTAAAGATTGGGAAAAAGTATGTAGGTATTGTGCTAAAACTTAATACATTAGTTTCTCTATTGTACTTTACATTCACCTGTCTGTCTGATTCCACTGCACAATTGCTGGACGACATTCTCTCCAAGGTTCCTCTGAACCTGGCTGTCTCCCGGTATAGACAATTCCATCTATTGCATAAGGTACCCTTGCGTCGCACATCCAGAAGATTTTTATCCCATATTTTGCAGGCTTGCTGGGCATGTGTTGCCGTAACTTGCACCTGCCTCGGAATGGCACAAGCTGCTCATCTATGGTGACACAGTCACTGGGGATGAACTTTCTTCTGCAGTTGTCCAGGAAACAGTCCCACACGTACCTAAATGTCGCCATGTGGTGTGTTTCCAGTCGCAGAGCCCTGGTCCTCTTGTCGTCAAACCGTATGACGCGGCGGATATCTTCATATCTCCTAAGCCCCATGGTGGCCTTGTAAATTGGATTTTGCAGCGGATCTACAAACAGCTCCCGCAAGGCCACATCCCAGCTCTTCTCCCCCCCTGCAAGAATTGATGAAGGCCATCAATTCTTCTTTATCAATGCTTCTCCACTCTTTCCCTTTTGCTGTGGCTGTTCTTCGTCCCTCTAAGTTGATACATATTAGAACCTCCTCAATGATGTTGTCACTCATGAACATATCCCAGGCATCTTTTGGTGAAACAGCTGGTGATCCAGGTGTAGGTCCTGGGCAGCTCCTCAGAATGTTATGGCTTCTTGTTCTGCCATGAATGGGGGGATTCTCATTCCAGTAAGATCCGTTTTTACTCAATCTATTGGACTGGGTCTGAGTTTCCTCTTCAGAGGACTCATCAGATGAGTCTTCTGTATCATCAGAGGAGTCTTCTTCATGGATTCCCAGACACACCCACAACTCCAGCTTGACCCTCTGGCAAATATTCTGGGTCATCATCATCAGAAATTTCAGACTCTGAATCAAGACAAATTGCCTCCTCATCTGGTTCTTCCTGCAGCATCGCTACAACCATCTCAGTAGTAAATCTGGGACCAGCCATACTCTGGATAAAGAAAATCAAAAGCACAATAAAATTTTCAGATGCACATCAATATACATACACATACATACAGTTTTATTTTGGTGACTTGGCTAAGTAGCTTAGCTAAGTACTTTGCTAAGTAGCCTAGCAATCTACATAATAGTTAGCTAACTACAATAGAATTAGCTAACTAAAATAGAAGTGTCAACAGCTAGCTAGCTAATAGTAATTATTTGTAACTTTCTGACAAGTAATGTACTCACTCTCAAGGTAACCTAAACCTAATCAAATGTTATGTACAGTTATCTTTCACAATTGTCATCAAATATTTTCTAAAGTGATGTTAGAACAATTTAAAAACAATACTTACATGTATTAGATGTTCCAAGGGAGCTGTGCTGAGCTGTGAAATGTCTGAAACAACCACGTTTCACAGCAAATGCTATAGTAAATGCATGTGGGTCGTTTCTGACCCATGTGTGTAAACTTGATGTAGAAATACAAAAGCTGTGCTCGTTCATAAAGTAAGAAAGGAAAAATACAAATGATGATTTGTGCTTAACAAAAACAAGATATTTACTGCATACTTGGAAAAGTAAATGATAAAATGTATTTATTTCAAAGATATATCATAGAAACACTCAGCCATACATGAAATAACATAGAAAGTGGATTCATTTTTGACCCATGTTGTGCATTAGAAGGGTAATGATACAAAAATGTTTTTTATTCAAAAAGTAAGAAAGGAAAAAATAAAATAAGGATGTATGATGATCAAAAACAAGTTAATTGAGGAATACCTTGAATACTGAATGAAGAGATGAATTTATTGCAAAGATGTAGAAAATAAAAACTCAACCGGGTCACTTTGATATTTTTAAAGCAGAAATACTTCATGAAAGTTTTCGACTTTTTTGATGCCGAAATAGTTCATGAAAATTTTCAACTTTTTTGAAGCCAAAATCTTTTCATGAAAATTTTCAACTTTTTTGAAGCAGAAATCTTTTCATGAAATACTTCGACTTTTTTGAAGCCGAAATACTTGATGAAAATTCTTACCTTTTTTAAAGCCATAATGCTGTCATGAAAATTTTCAACTTTTTTGAAGCTGAAATCTTTTCATGAAAATGTTCAACTTTTTTGAAGCCGAAATCTTTTCATGTAAATTTTCAACTTTTTTGAAGCCGAAATCTTTTCATGAAAATTTTCAACTTTTTTGAAGCAGAAATCTTTTCATGAAATACATTGACTTTTTTGAAGCCGAAATACTTGATGAAAATTTTCAACTTTTTTGAAGCCGAAATCTGTTCATGAAAATTTTCAACTTTTTTGAAGCCGAAATCTTTTCATGAAAATTTTCAACTTTTTTAAAGCCAAAATCCTGAAATGAAAATTTTCAAATTTTTTGAAGCAGAAATCTTTTCAAGAAAATCTTTGACTTTTTTGAAGCTGAAATCTTTTCATGAAAATCTTGAACTTTTTTGAAGCCGAAATACTTGATGAAAATTTTCAACTTTTTTGAAGTCTAAATCTTTTCATGAAAATTTTCAACTTTTTTGAAGCCGAAATCTTTTCATGAAAATTTTCAACTTTTTTGAAATAGAAATCTTTTCATGAAAATTTTCAACTTTTTTGAAGCCGAAATACTTCATTAACGTTTGCAACTTTTTTGATGCCGAAATCTTTTAATGTAAATCTTCAACTTTTTTGAAGCCGAAATACTTCATGAAAGTTTTCAACTTTTTTGAAGCCGAAATCTTTTCATGAACATTTTAAACTTTTTTGAAGCCGAAATCTTTTCATGAAAATGTTCAACTTTTTTGAAGCAGAAATCTTTTCATGAAAATCTTCGACTTTTTTGCAGCCGATATACTTCATGAAAATTTTCAACTTTTTTGAAGCCGAAATACTTCATGAAAGTTTTCAACCTTTTTGAAGCCGAAATAATTCATGAAAATTTTTACCTTTTTCAAAGCTAAAATCCTGTCATGAAAATTTTCAACTTTTTTGAAGCAGAAATCTTTTCATGAAAATCTTCAACTTCTTTGAAGCCGAAATACTTGATGAAAATTTTCAACTGTTTTGAAGTCTAAATCTTTTCATGAAAATTTTCAACTTTTTTGAAGCCGAAATCTTTTCATGAAAATTTTCAAACTTTTTGAAGCCGAAATCTTTTCATGAAAATTTTCAACTTTTTTGAAGCAGAAATCTTTTCATGAAAATCTTAGACTTTTTTGAAGTCGAAAAAATTCATGAACATTTTCAACTTTTTTTGATGCCGAAATCTTTTCATGAAAATTTTCAACTTTTTTGAAGCAGAAATCTTTTCATGAAAATCGTTGACTTTTTTGAAGACGGAATCTTTTCATGAAAATTTTTCAACTTTTTTGATGCCGAAATCTTTTTGTGAAAACTTTCAACTTTTTGAAGCCGAAATCTTTTCATGAACATTTCCAACTTTTTTGAAGCCGAAATCTTTTCATGAAAATTTTCAACTTTTTTGATGCATAAATCTTTTCATGAAAATTTTAGACTTTTTTGAAGTCGAAAAAAGTCATGGACATGTTCAACTTTTTTGAAGTCTAAATCTTTTCATTAAAATTTTCAACTTTTTTGATGCCGAAATAGTTCATGAAAATTTTCAACTTTTTTGAAGCCGAAATCTTTTCATGAAAATTTTCAACTTTTTTGAAGCCGAAATACTTCATGAAAATTCCTACCTTTTTTAAAGCCATAATCCTGTCATGAAAATTTTCAACTTTTCTGAAGCTGAAATTATTTCATGAAAATTTTCAACTTTTTTGAAGCCGAAATCTTTTCATGAAAATCGTTGACCTTTTTGAAGCCCAAATCTTTTAATGTAAACTTTCAACTTTTTTGAAGCCGAAATACTTCATGAAAATGTTCGACTTTTCTGAAGCAGAAATCTTTTCATGAAAATCATTGACTTTTTTGAAGCCGAAATACTTCATGAAAATTTTCAACTTTTTTGAAGCAGAAATCTTTTCTTGAAAATTTTCAACTTTTTGAAGCCGAAATCATTTCATGAAAATTTTCATCTTTTTTGAAGCATAAATCTTTTCATGAAAATCTTAGACTTTTTTGAAGTTGAAAAAATTCATGAACATTTTCAACTTTTTTGAAGCTGAAATCTTTTCATTAAATTTTTCAACTTTTTGTAAGCCGAAATCTTTTCATGAAAATCTTCGACTTTTTTGAAGCCGAAATAGTTCATGAATGTTTTCAACTTTTTTGATGCCGAAATAGTTCATGAAAATTTTCAACTTTTTTGAAGCAGAATTCTTTTCATGAAAATTTTCAACTTTTTTGAAGCAGAAATCTTTTCATGAAAATTTTCAACATTTTTGAAGCCGAAATCTATTCATGAAAATGTTTGACTTTTTTGAAGTCGAAAAAATTCATGGACATTTTCAACTTTTTTGAAGTCTAAATCTTTTCATTAAAATTTTCAACTTTTTTGAAGCCGAAATCTTTTCATGAAAATTTTCAAGTTTTTGAAGCAGAAATCTTTTCATGAAAATCTTAGACTTTTTTGAAGTCGAAAAAATTCATGAACATTTTCGACTTTTTTGAAGCCGAAATACTTCATGAAAATGTTCGACTTTTCTGAAGCAGAAATCTTTTCATGAAAATCATTGACTTTTTTGAAGCCGAAATACTTCATGAAAATTTTCAACTTTTTTGAAGCAGAAATCTTTTCATGAAAATTTTCAACTTTTTTGATGCCGAAATAGTTCATGAAAATTTTCAACTTTTTTGAAGCAGAAATCTTTTCATGAAAATTTTCAACTTTTTTGATGCCGAAATACTTCATGAAAATTTTCAACTTTTTTGAAGCAGAAATCTTTTCATGAAAATTTTCAACTTTTTTGATGCCGAAATAGTTCATGAAAATTTTCAACTTTTTTGAAGCCGAAATCTTTTCATGAAAATTTTCAACTTTTTGAAGCCGAAATCTTTTCATGAAAATTTTCATCTTTTTTGAAGCATAAATCTTTTCATGAAAATCTTAGACTTTTTTGAAGTCGAAAAAATTCATGAACATTTTCAACTTTTTTGAAGCTGAAATCTTTTCATGAAATTTTTCAACTTTTTGTAAGCCGAAATCTTTTCATGAAAATCTTCGACTTTTTTGAAGCTGAAATACTTCATGAAAGTTTTCAACCTTTTTGAAGCCGAAATACTTTATAAAATGTTTTACCTTTTTTAAAGCGAAAATCCTGTCATGAAAATTTTCAACTTTTTTGAAGCTTAAATCTTTTCATGAAAATTTTCAACTTTTTTGAAGCAGAAATCTTTTCATGAAAATCTTCGACTTTTTTGAAGCCGAAATAGTTCATGAATGTTTTCAACTTTTTTGAAGCCGAAATACTTCATGAAAATTTTTGACTTTTTTGAAAGCCGAAATCTTTTAATGTAAATTTTCAACTTTTTTGATGCCGAAATAGTTCATGAAAATTTTCAACTTTTTTGAAGCAGAATTCTTTTCATGAAAATTTTCAACTTTTTTGAAGCAGAAATCTTTTCATGAAAATTTTCAACATTTTTGAAGTCGAAAAAATTCATGGACATTTTCCACTTTTTTGAAGTGTAAATCTTTTCATGAAAACTTTCAACTTTTTTGAAGCAGAAATCTTTTGATGAAAATCTTAGACTTTTTTGAAGTCGAAAAAATTCATGAACATTTTCAACTTTTTTGAAGTGTAAATCTTTTCATGAAAATTTTCAACTTTTTTGAAGCCGAAATCTTTTCATGAAAATTTTTGACTTTTTTGAAAGCCGAAATCTTTTAATGTAAATTTTCAACTTTTTTGATGCCGAAATAGTTCATGAAAATTTTCAACTTTTTTGAAGCAGAATTCTTTTCATGAAAATTTTCAACTTTTTTGAAGCAGAAATCTTTTCATGAAAATTTTCAACATTTTTGAAGCCGAAATCTATTCATGAAAATGTTGGACTTTTTTGAAGTCGAAAAAATTCATGAACATTTTCGACTTTTTTGAAGTGTATATCTTTTCATGAAAATTTTCAACTTTTTTGAAGCCGAAATCTTTTCATGAAAATTTTCAAGTTTTTGAAGCAGAAATCTTTTCATGAAAATCTTAGACTTTTTTGAAGTCGAAAAAATTCATGAACATTTTCAACTTTTTTGAAGTGTAAATCTTTTCATGAAAATTTTCAACTTTTTTGAAGCCGAAATCTTTTCATGAAAATTTTCAAGTTTTTGAAGCAGAAATCTTTTGATGAAAATCTTAGACTTTTTTGAAGTCGAAAAAATTCATGAACATTTTCAACTTTTTTGAAGTGTAAATCTTTTCATGAAAATTTTCAACTTTTTTGAAGCCGAAATACTTCATGAGAATTTTTGACTTTTTTGAAGCCGAAATCTTTTAATGTAAATTTTCAACTTTTTTGAAGCCGAAATCTTTTAATGTAAATTTTCAACTTTTTTGATGCCGAAATAGTTCATGAAAATTTTCAACTTTTTTGAAGCAGAAATCTTTTCATGAAAATGTTAGACTTTTTTGAAGTTGAAAAAATTCATGAACATTTTCAACTTTTTTGAAGTGTAAATCTTTTCATGAAAATTTTCAACTTTTTTGAAGCCGAAATCTTTTCATGAAAATTTTCAACTTTTTTGAAGCCGAAATCTTTTCATGAAAATTTTCAACTTTTTTGAAGCCGAAATACTTCATGAAAATTTTCAACTTTTTTGAAGCCGAAATCTTTTAATGTAAATTTTCAACTTTTTTGATGCCGAAATAGTTCATGAAAATTTTCAACTTTTTTGAAGCAGAAATCTTTTCATGAAAATGTTAGACTTTTTTGAAGTTGAAAAAATTCATGAACATTTTCAACTTTTTTGAAGTGTAAATCTTTTCATGAAAATTTTCAACTTTTTTGAAGCCGAAATCTTTTCATGAACATTTTCAACTTTTTTGAAGTGTAAATCTTTTCATGAAAATTTTCAACTTTTTTGAAGCCGAAATCTTTTCATGAAAATTTTCAAGTTTTTGAAGCAGAAATCTTTTCATGAAAATCTTAGACTTTTTTGAAGTCGAAAAAATTCATGAACATTTTCAACTTTTTTGAAGTGTAAATCTTTTCATTAAAATTTTCAACTTTTTTGAAGCCGAAATCTTTTCATGAAAATTTTCAACTTTTTTGAAGTGTAAATCTTTTCATGAAAATTTTCAACTTTTTTGAAGCCGAAATACTTCATGAAAATTTTTACCTTTTTTAAAGCCAAAATCCTGTCATGAAAAATTTATACTTTTTTGAAGCAGAAATCTTTTCATGAAAATTTTCGACTTTATTCAAACTGATATTCTACATTTTCTAACTAAAAGTGTAGTTTCAAAGTAAAAATACTGTTAGAAGGAGTGATTCAGACAAAATTAGATGAAACAGCTGTACTGGTAACAAACAATGATATTAACAGCTTTAGTGATCAAATTGAGCGTATCTTGGGAAGCTGAGCTCGAAAGTGACATGAAACACGTTTTTCAGACATAAAGTGACAGTTACAGTGAATACCTGTTCTGACTACATTTTCTAACTCAAAGTGTCGTTTCAAAGTAAAAATACTGTTAGAAGGAGTGATTCAGACAAAATTAGATGAAACAGCTGTAATGGTAACAAATGAGCCCAGTTACATGAAATGACATCAAAATCAACATTCCCTGAGCCAGACAACGCTATTAACAGCTTTAGTGATCAAATTGAGCGTATCTTGCGAAGCTGAGCTCGAAAGTGACATGAAACATGTTTTTGAGACATAAAGTGACACTTACAGTGAATACCTGTCCTGACTACATTTTCTAACTGAAAGCGTCGTTTCAAAGTAAAAATACTGTTAGAAGGAGTGATTCAGACAAAATTAGATGAAACAGCTGTACTGGTAACAAACAACGATATTAACAGCTTTAGTGATCAAATTGAGCGTATCTTGCGAAGCTGAGCTCGAAAGAGACATGAAACATGTTTTTGAGACATAAAGTGACACTTACTGTTCAAAACATGTTTCATGTCACTTTCGAGCACAACTTCGCAAGATACGCTCAATTTGATCACTAAAGCTGTTAATAGCGTTGTCTGGCTCAGGAAATGTTGATTTTGATGTCATTTCATGTAACTGCGCTCATTTGTTACCAGTACAGCTGTTTCATCTAATTTTGTCTGAATCACTCCTTCTAACAGTATTTTTACTTTGAAACGGCACTTTGAGTTAAAAATGTAGTCTGAACAGTAACTGTCACTTTATGTCTCAAAAACTTGTTGAAAAGATTTCTGCTTCAAAAAATTTGAAAATTTTCATGAAGTAATTCGGCTTCAAAAAAGTTGAAAATTTTCATGAAGTATTTCAGCTTCAAAAAAGTTGAAAACTTTCATGAAGTTTTTCGGCTTCCAAAAAGTTGAAAACTTTCATGACTTTTTTCTGCTTTACAAAAGTTGAAGATTTTCATGAAGTATTTCGGCTTCAAAAAAGTTGAAAATTTTCATGAAAAGATTTCGGTTTTAAAAAAGGTAAAAATTTACATGAAAAGATTTCGGCTTCAAAAAAGTTGAAAATTTTCATGAAAAGGTTTCATTTTCAAAAAAGTTGATAATTTTCATGAAAAGATTTCTGCTTCAAAAAAGTTGAAAATTTTCATGAAACGATTTCTGCTTCAAAAAAGTTGAAAATTTTCATGAAGTATTTCTGCTTCAAAAAGTTGAAAATTTTCATGAAAAGATTTTTCTTTCAAAAAAGTGTAAAATTTTCATGAAAAGATTTCGGCTTCAAAAAAGTTGAAAATTTTCATGACAGGATTTTGGCTTTAAATAAGTTAAAAATTTTCATGAAAAGATTTCGGCTTCAAAAAAAGTTGAAAATTTTCATGAAAAGATTTCTGCTTCAAAAAAGTTGAATATTTTCATTAAAAGATTTCTGCTTCAAAAAAGTCGAAGATTTTTATGAAAAGATTTCGGCTTCAAAAAAGTTGAAAATTTTCATAAAAAGATTTCTGCTTCAAAAAAGTCGAAGATTTTCATGAAAAGATTTCTGCTTCAAAAAAGTTGAAAATTTTCATAAAAAGATTTCTGCTTCAAAAAAGTCGAAGATTTTCATGAAAAGATTTCTGCTTCAAAAAAGTCGAAGATTTTCATGAAAAGATTTCGGCTTCAAAAAAGTCAAAAATTTTCATGAAGTATTTTGGTTTCAAAAAAGTTGAAAATTTACATGAAAAGATTTCAGCTTCAAAAAAGTTGAAAATTTTCATGAAAAGATTTCTGCTTGAAAATTTTCATGAAAAGATTTCTGCTTCAACAAAGTTGAAAATTTTCATGAAAATATTTCTGCTTCAACAAAGTTGAAGATTTTCATGAAAAGATTTCGGCTTCAACAAAGTTGAAAATTTTCATGACAGGATTTTGGCTTTAAAAAAGGTAAAAAATTTCATGAAGTATTTCAGCTTCAAAAAATTTGAAAATTTTGATGAAAAGATTTCTGCTTCAACAAAGTTAAAAATTTTGATGAAAAGATTTCTGCTTCAACAAAGTTAAAAATTTTCATGAAAAGATTTAGCCTTCAAAAAAGTTGAAAATTTTCATGAAAAGATTTCGGCTTCAAAAAAGTTGAACATTTTCATGAAGTATTTCAGCTTCAAAAAATTTGAAAATTTTGATGAAAAGATTTCTGCTTCAAAAAAGTTCAAAATTTTCATGAAAAGATTTCGGCTTCAAAAAAGTTTAACATTTCCATGAAGTATTTCTGCTTCAAAAAAGTTGAAGATTTTCATGAAAAGATTTTTGCTTCAAAAAAGTTGAAGATCTTCATGAAACGATTTCTGCTTCAAAAAAGTTGAAAATTTTGATGAAAAGGTTTCATTTTCAAAAAAGTTGATAATTTTTATGAAAAGATTTCTGCTTCAAAAAAGTTGAAAATTTTCATGAAAAGATTTTGGCTTCAAAAAAGTTGAAAATTTCCATGAATAGATTTCAGCTTCAACAAAATTGAAATTTTTCATGAAAAGAGTTCGGCTTCAAAAAAGTTGAAAATTTTCATGAAGTATTTCGGCTTCAAAAAAGTTGAAAATTTAAATGAAAAGTTTTCTGCTTCAAAAAAGTTGAAAATTTTCATGAAGTATTTCGGCTTCAAAAAAGTTGAAAAAATCGGGTTTTTGAAAAAGTTGAAAATTTTCATAAAATATTTCTACTTCAGAAAGTTGAAAATTTTCATGAAAAGATTTCGGCTTCAACAAAGTTGAAAATTTTCATGACAGGATTTTGGCTTTAAAAAAGGTAAAAATTTTCATGAAGTATTTCAGCTTCAAAAAATTTGAAAATTTTGATGAAAAGATTTCTGCTTCAAAAAAGTTGAAAACTTTCATGAAAAGATTTCGGCTTCAAAAAAGTCAAAGATTTTCTTGAAGTATTTCGGCTTCAAAAAAGTTGAAAATTTTCATGAAAATCTTCGACTTTCTTCATGCTGGCTGAGTTTTTCTTTGTTCTATCTTTTGAAATCAATTTATTTTATGATTGAATATTCCAAGTATTCTTTAAATATCTTGTTTTTGATTACCACCAATCACTATTTCCATTTTTACTTTCATGCTTTATGAACAAAAATAGCTTTTTTTATTACTACATCAAGTTTACACACATGGGTCAAAAATGACCCATACATCCAAGTGTGATTTAAAATTAAATGAATTAATACTATAATAATAATTTGTTTCAAGTAATTACTTTAGCAGTGAGTGGAGCCAAACACTTATGTATTTCATATTTGCAACATGTTTATTTGTCATTTTGTCACACATACACATACCTCTGATAACAGATAACACGGCTGTTGAACTGAACTGTATCTGTAATTTAACAACTGTAAACTGGTGAATGTGACCAAACAAAATGAAATACAACTGAACACATCACTAGAGCACAAATTGCCATCTCAATTTTGACATGCCTCACAAATGATCACTAAGAGTTTGTGCTCCTTGCACACAGGCCTGGTGCACTGGGAACACTAGCTGCTGACTTTTCTGTCTTTGGTAACTGGGCAGATCGTGCACCTCTTCCTCTTCCTTTGGCCCTCCTGTCTGATGTCCTCTTGTGGCTGGGTGGTGGCTGTGTTTTGTTTTTTAAACCCACATCTTCCCATTGTTTCTTCTTCTGACTGCTGTCATCCACTGCTTTGTCATCATGCATAGTGCTCAGGAGGACAACAGCTTTTCCCTTCTTCTGCACATAGCTCACCATGGTCATGTTGCCATTGAATCCGAATTCTGAGCTATGAATCTCCCGTGATTTGGATGGCTTCATGATAGGTGGTATGTCCGATTTGTTCTGGCAAAGAGTCCCAACAATGGTCAGGTTCTTCTCGAGGAGCTTCTCAGCCAGCGGGACACTGGTGAAGAAGTTGCTAATTGTGATGTTGCGACCTATGAGAGGGGGAAAAGATTGTAAATTTACTCAACATGGAATTCTTTAAACTCTAACGCCATAATCTGTTGCATTGCATTGCATTTTATTCTGTTTTACTATTTTGCTTACAGAGAAATCAAATAAAAAAATAAAATACACATTATTAAAGATTGGGAAAAAGTATGTAGGTATTGTGCTAAAACTTAATACATTAGTTTCTCTATTGTACTTTACATTCACCTGTCTGTCTGATTCCACTGCACAATTGCTGGACGACATTCTCTCCAAGGTTCCTCTGAACCTGGCTGTCTCCCGGTATAGACAATTCCATCTATTGCATAAGGTACCCTTGCGTCGCACATCCAGAAGATTTTTATCCCATATTTTGCAGGCTTGCTGGGCATGTGTTGCCGTAACTTGCACCTGCCTCGGAATGGCACAAGCTGCTCATCTATGGTGACACAGTCACTGGGGATGAACTTTCTTCTGCAGTTGTCCAGGAAACAGTCCCACACGTACCTAAATGTCGCCATGTGGTGTGTTTCCAGTCGCAGAGCCCTGGTCCTCTTGTCGTCAAACCGTATGACGCGGCGGATATCTTCATATCTCCTAAGCCCCATGGTGGCCTTGTAAATTGGATTTTGCAGCGGATCTACAAACAGCTCCCGCAAGGCCACATCCCAGCTCTTCTCCCCCCCTGCAAGAATTGATGAAGGCCATCAATTCTTCTTTATCAATGCTTCTCCACTCTTTCCCTTTTGCTGTGGCTGTTCTTCGTCCCTCTAAGTTGATACATATTAGAACCTCCTCAATGATGTTGTCACTCATGAACATATCCCAGGCATCTTTTGGTGAAACAGCTGGTGATCCAGGTGTAGGTCCTGGGCAGCTCCTCAGAATGTTATGGCTTCTTGTTCTGCCATGAATGGGGGGATTCTCATTCCAGTAAGATCCGTTTTTACTCAATCTATTGGACTGGGTCTGAGTTTCCTCTTCAGAGGACTCATCAGATGAGTCTTCTGTATCATCAGAGGAGTCTTCTTCATGGATTCCCAGACACACCCACAACTCCAGCTTGACCCTCTGGCAAATATTCTGGGTCATCATCATCAGAAATTTCAGACTCTGAATCAAGACAAATTGCCTCCTCATCTGGTTCTTCCTGCAGCATCGCTACAACCATCTCAGTAGTAAATCTGGGACCAGCCATACTCTGGATAAAGAAAATCAAAAGCACAATAAAATTTTCAGATGCACATCAATATACATACACATACATACAGTTTTATTTTGGTGACTTGGCTAAGTAGCTTAGCTAAGTACTTTGCTAAGTAGCCTAGCAATCTACATAATAGTTAGCTAACTACAATAGAATTAGCTAACTAAAATAGAAGTGTCAACAGCTAGCTAGCTAATAGTAATTATTTGTAACTTTCTGACAAGTAATGTACTCACTCTCAAGGTAACCTAAACCTAATCAAATGTTATGTACAGTTATCTTTCACAATTGTCATCAAATATTTTCTAAAGTGATGTTAGAACAATTTAAAAACAATACTTACATGTATTAGATGTTCCAAGGGAGCTGTGCTGAGCTGTGAAATGTCTGAAACAACCACGTTTCACAGCAAATGCTATAGTAAATGCATGTGGGTCGTTTCTGACCCATGTGTGTAAACTTGATGTAGAAATACAAAAGCTGTGCTCGTTCATAAAGTAAGAAAGGAAAAATACAAATGATGATTTGTGCTTAACAAAAACAAGATATTTACTGCATACTTGGAAAAGTAAATGATAAAATGTATTTATTTCAAAGATATATCATAGAAACACTCAGCCATACATGAAATAACATAGAAAGTGGATTCATTTTTGACCCATGTTGTGCATTAGAAGGGTAATGATACAAAAATGTTTTTTATTCAAAAAGTAAGAAAGGAAAAAATAAAATAAGGATGTATGATGATCAAAAACAAGTTAATTGAGGAATACCTTGAATACTGAATGAAGAGATGAATTTATTGCAAAGATGTAGAAAATAAAAACTCAACCGGGTCACTTTGATATTTTTAAAGCAAAAATACTTCATGAAAGTTTTCGACTTTTTTGATGCCGAAATAGTTCATGAAAATTTTCAACTTTTTTGAAGCCGAAATCTTTTCATGAAAATTTTCAACTTTTTTGAAATAGAAATCTTTTCATGAAAATTTTCAACTTTTTTGAAGCCGAAATACTTCATTAACGTTTGCAACTTTTTTGATGCCGAAATCTTTTAATGTAAATCTTCAACTTTTTTGAAGCCGAAATACTTCATGAAAGTTTTCAACTTTTTTGAAGCCGAAATCTTTTCATGAACATTTTAAACTTTTTTGAAGCCGAAATCTTTTCATGAAAATGTTCAACTTTTTTGAAGCAGAAATCTTTTCATGAAAATCTTCGACTTTTTTGCAGCCGATATACTTCATGAAAATTTTCAACTTTTTTGAAGCCGAAATACTTCATGAAAGTTTTCAACCTTTTTGAAGCCGAAATAATTCATGAAAATTTTTACCTTTTTCAAAGCTAAAATCCTGTCATGAAAATTTTCAACTTTTTTGAAGCAGAAATCTTTTCATGAAAATCTTCAACTTCTTTGAAGCCGAAATACTTGATGAAAATTTTCAACTGTTTTGAAGTCTAAATCTTTTCATGAAAATTTTCAACTTTTTTGAAGCCGAAATCTTTTCATGAAAATTTTCAAACTTTTTGAAGCCGAAATCTTTTCATGAAAATTTTCAACTTTTTTGAAGCAGAAATCTTTTCATGAAAATCTTAGACTTTTTTGAAGTCGAAAAAATTCATGAACATTTTCAACTTTTTTTGATGCCGAAATCTTTTCATGAAAATTTTCAACTTTTTTGAAGCAGAAATCTTTTCATGAAAATCGTTGACTTTTTTGAAGACGGAATCTTTTCATGAAAATTTTTCAACTTTTTTGATGCCGAAATCTTTTTGTGAAAAATTTCAACTTTTTGAAGCCGAAATCTTTTCATGAACATTTTCAACTTTTTTGAAGCCGAAATCTTTTCATGAAAATTTTCAACTTTTTTGATGCATAAATCTTTTCATGAAAATTTTAGACTTTTTTGAAGTCGAAAAAAGTCATGGACATGTTCAACTTTTTTGAAGTCTAAATCTTTTCATTAAAATTTTCAACTTTTTTGATGCCGAAATAGTTCATGAAAATTTTCAACTTTTTTGAAGCCGAAATCTTTTCATGAAAATTTTCAACTTTTTTGAAGCCGAAATACTTCATGAAAATTCCTACCTTTTTTAAAGCCATAATCCTGTCATGAAAATTTTCAACTTTTCTGAAGCTGAAATTATTTCATGAAAATTTTCAACTTTTTTGAAGCCGAAATCTTTTCATGAAAATCGTTGACCTTTTTGAAGCCCAAATCTTTTAATGTAAACTTTCAACTTTTTTGAAGCCGAAATACTTCATGAAAATGTTCGACTTTTCTGAAGCAGAAATCTTTTCATGAAAATCATTGACTTTTTTGAAGCCGAAATACTTCATGAAAATTTTCAACTTTTTTGAAGCAGAAATCTTTTCTTGAAAATTTTCAACTTTTTGAAGCCGAAATCATTTCATGAAAATTTTCATCTTTTTTGAAGCATAAATCTTTTCATGAAAATCTTAGACTTTTTTGAAGTTGAAAAAATTCATGAACATTTTCAACTTTTTTGAAGCTGAAATCTTTTCATTAAATTTTTCAACTTTTTGTAAGCCGAAATCTTTTCATGAAAATCTTCGACTTTTTTGAAGCCGAAATAGTTCATGAATGTTTTCAACTTTTTTGATGCCGAAATAGTTCATGAAAATTTTCAACTTTTTTGAAGCAGAATTCTTTTCATGAAAATTTTCAACTTTTTTGAAGCAGAAATCTTTTCATGAAAATTTTTAACATTTTTGAAGCCGAAATCTATTCATGAAAATGTTTGACTTTTTTGAAGTCGAAAAAATTCATGGACATTTTCAACTTTTTTGAAGTCTAAATCTTTTCATTAAAATTTTCAACTTTTTTGAAGCCGAAATCTTTTCATGAAAATTTTTGACTTTTTTGAAAGCCGAAATCTTTTAATGTAAATTTTCAACTTTTTTGATGCCGAAATAGTTCATGAAAATTTTCAACTTTTTTGAAGCAGAATTCTTTTCATGAAAATTTTCAACTTTTTTGAAGCAGAAATCTTTTCATGAAAATTTTCAACATTTTTGAAGCCGAAATCTATTCATGAAAATGTTGGACTTTTTTGAAGTCGAAAAAATTCATGAACATTTTCGACTTTTTTGAAGTGTATATCTTTTCATGAAAATTTTCAACTTTTTTGAAGCCGAAATCTTTTCATGAAAATTTTCAAGTTTTTGAAGCAGAAATCTTTTCATGAAAATCTTAGACTTTTTTGAAGTCGAAAAAATTCATGAACATTTTCAACTTTTTTGAAGTGTAAATCTTTTCATGAAAATTTTCAACTTTTTTGAAGCCGAAATCTTTTCATGAAAATTTTCAAGTTTTTGAAGCAGAAATCTTTTGATGAAAATCTTAGACTTTTTTGAAGTCGAAAAAATTCATGAACATTTTCAACTTTTTTGAAGTGTAAATCTTTTCATGAAAATTTTCAACTTTTTTGAAGCTTAAATCTTTTCATGAAAATTTTCAACTTTTTTGAAGCAGAAATCTTTTCATGAAAATCTTCGACTTTTTTGAAGCCGAAATAGTTCATGAATGTTTTCAACTTTTTTGAAGCCGAAATACTTCATGAAAATTTTCAACTTTTTTGAAGCCGAAATCTTTTAATGTAAATTTTCAACTTTTTTGATGCCGAAATAGTTCATGAAAATTTTCAACTTTTTTGAAGCAGAAATCTTTTCATGAAAATGTTAGACTTTTTTGAAGTTGAAAAAATTCATGAACATTTTCAACTTTTTTGAAGTGTAAATCTTTTCATGAAAATTTTCAACTTTTTTGAAGCCGAAATCTTTTCATGAACATTTTCAACTTTTTTGAAGTGTAAATCTTTTCATGAAAATTTTCAACTTTTTTGAAGCCGAAATCTTTTCATGAAAATTTTCAAGTTTTTGAAGCAGAAATCTTTTCATGAAAATCTTAGACTTTTTTGAAGTCGAAAAAATTCATGAACATTTTCAACTTTTTTGAAGTGTAAATCTTTTCATAAAAATTTTCAACTTTTTTGAAGCCGAAATCTTTTCATGAAAATTTTCAACTTTTTTGAAGTGTAAATCTTTTCATGAAAATTTTCAACTTTTTTGAAGCCGAAATCTTTTCATGAAAATTTTCAACTTTTTTGAAGCCGAAATACTTCATGAAAATTTTTACCTTTTTTAAAGCCAAAATCCTGTCATGAAAAATTTATACTTTTTTGAAGCAGAAATCTTTTCATGAAAATTTTCGACTTTATTCAAACTGATATTCTACATTTTCTAACTAAAAGTGTAGTTTCAAAGTAAAAATACTGTTAGAAGGAGTGATTCAGACAAAATTAGATGAAACAGCTGTACTGGTAACAAACAATGATATTAACAGCTTTAGTGATCAAATTGAGCGTATCTTGGGAAGCTGAGCTCGAAAGTGACATGAAACACGTTTTTCAGACATAAAGTGACAGTTACAGTGAATACCTGTTCTGACTACATTTTCTAACTCAAAGTGTCGTTTCAAAGTAAAAATACTGTTAGAAGGAGTGATTCAGACAAAATTAGATGAAACAGCTGTAATGGTAACAAATGAGCCCAGTTACATGAAATGACATCAAAATCAACATTCCCTGAGCCAGACAACGCTATTAACAGCTTTAGTGATCAAATTGAGCGTATCTTGCGAAGCTGAGCTCGAAAGTGACATGAAACATGTTTTTGAGACATAAAGTGACACTTACTGTCCTGACTACATTTTCTAACTGAAAGCGTCGTTTCAAAGTAAAAATACTGTTAGAAGGAGTGATTCAGACAAAATTAGATGAAACAGCTGTACTGGTAACAAACAACGATATTAACAGCTTTAGTGATCAAATTGAGCGTATCTTGCGAAGCTGAGCTCGAAAGTGACATGAAACATGTTTTTCAGACAAAAAGTGACACTTACTGTTCAGACTGCATTTTCTAACTCAAAGTGTCGTTTCAAAGTAAAAATACTGTTAGAAGGAGTTTTTCAGGCAAAATTAGATGAAACAGTTGTAGTGGTAAAAAATGAGCCCAGTTACATGAAATGACATCAAAATCAACATTCCCTGAGCCAGACAACGCTATTAACAGCTTTAGTGATCAAATTGAGCGTATCTTGCGAAGCTGAGCTCGAAAGTGACATGAAACATGTTTTTGAGACATAAAGTGACACTTACAGTGAATACCTGTCCTGACTACATTTTCTAACTGAAAGCGTCGTTTCAAAGTAAAAATACTGTTAGAAGGAGTGATTCAGACAAAATTAGATGAAACAGCTGTACTGGTAACAAACAACGATATTAACAGCTTTAGTGATCAAATTGAGCGTATCTTGCGAAGCTGAGCTCGAAAGAGACATGAAACATGTTTTTGAGACATAAAGTGACACTTACTGTTCAAAACATGTTTCATGTCACTTTCGAGCACAACTTCGCAAGATACGCTCAATTTGATCACTAAAGCTGTTAATAGCGTTGTCTGGCTCAGGAAATGTTGATTTTGATGTCATTTCATGTAACTGCGCTCATTTGTTACCAGTACAGCTGTTTCATCTAATTTTGTCTGAATCACTCCTTCTAACAGTATTTTTACTTTGAAACGGCACTTTGAGTTAAAAATGTAGTCTGAACAGTAACTGTCACTTTATGTCTCAAAAACTTGTTTCATGTCACTTTCGAGCTCAGCTTCGCAAGATACGCTCAATTTGATCACTAAAGCTGTTAATATCGTTGTTTGTTACCAGTGCTGCTGTTTCATCTAATTTTGTCTGAATTACGCCTTCTAATAGTATTTTTACTTTGAAACGACACTTTGAGTTAGAAAATGTAGTCAGGACAGGTATTCACTGTAAGTGTCACTTTATGTCTCAAAAACATGTTTCATGTCACTTTCGAGCTCAGCTTCGCAAGATACGCTCAATTTGATCACTAAAGCTGTTAATAGCGTTGTCTGGCTCAGGGAATGTTGATTTTGATGTCATTTCATGTAACTGCGCTCATTTGTTACCACTACAGCTGTTTCATCTAATTTTGTCTGAATCACTCCCTCTAACAGTATTTTTACTTTGAAACGACACTTTGAGTTCGAAAATGTAGTCTGAACAGTAAGTGTCACTTTATGTCTCAAAAACATGTTTCATGTCACTTTCGAGCTCAGCTTCGCAAGATACGCTCAATTTGATCACTAAAGCTGTTAATAGCGTTGTCTGGCTCAGGGAATGTTGATTTTGATGTCATTTCATGTAACTGCGCTCATTTGTTACCAGTACAGCTGTTTTATCTAATATTGTCTGAATCACTCCTTCTAACAGTATTTTTACTTTGAAACGGCACTTTGAGTTAGAAAATGTAGTCTGAACAGTAAGTGTCATTTTATGTCTCAAAAACATGTTTCATGTCACTTTCGAGCTCAGCTTCGCAAGATACGCTCAATTTGATCACTAAAGCTGTTAATATCGTTGTTTGTTACCAGTACAGCTGTTTCATCTAATTTTGTCTGAATCACTCCTTCTAACAGTATTTTTACTTTGAAACGACACTTTGAGTTAGAAAATGTAGAATATCAGTTTGAATAAAGTTGAAAATTTACATATAAAGATTTCAGCTTTAAAAAAGTTGAAAACTTTCATGAAGTATTTCGACTTCAAAAAAGTTGAAAACTTTCATGAAAAGATTTCATTTTCAAAAAAGTTCAAAATTTACATGAAAAGATTTCTGTTTCAAAAAAGTTGAAAATTTCAAGCTTTTTAAAAAGTTGAAAATTTTCATGAAGTATTTTTGCTTCAAAAAGTTGAAAACTTTCATGAAAAGATTTCGGCTTCAAAAAAGTTGAAAATTTTGATGAAAAGGTTTCATTTTCAAAAAAGTTGATAATTTTTATGAAAAGATTTCTGCTTCAAAAAAGTTGAAAATTTTCATGAAAAGATTTCAGCTTTAAAAAAGTTGAAAACTTTCATGAAGTATTTCGACTTCAAAAAAGTTGAAAATTTTCAATAAGTATTTCGGCTTCAAAAAAGTTGAAAATTTTGATGAAAAGGTTTCATTTTCAAAAAAGTTGATAATTTTTATGAAAAAAGATTTCTGCTTCAAAAAAGTTGAAAATTTTCATGAAAAGATTTCAGCTTTAAAAAAGTTGAAAACTTTCATGAAGTATTTCGGCTTCAAAAAAGGTGAAAATTTTCATGAAAAGATTTCATTTTCAAAAAAGTTCAAAATTTACATGAAAAGATTTCTGTTTCAAAAAAGTTGAAAATTTCAAGCTTTTTAAAAAGTTGAAAATTTTCATGAAGTATTTTTGCTTCAAAAAGTTGAAAACTTTCATGAAAAGATTTCGGCTTCAAAAAAGTTGAAAATTTTCATGAAAAGATTTCTGCTTCAAAAATTTCATGAAAAGATTCATGAAAAGATTTCGGATTTAAAAAAGTTGAAAATTTTAATGAAAACATTTCGGCTTCAAAAAAGTTGAAAATTTTCATGAAGTATTTCGGATTCAACAAAGTTGAAAATTTACATGAAAAGATTTCTGCTTAAAAAAATTGAAAATTTTCATGAAAAGATTTCTGCTTGAAAATTTTCATAAAAATATTTCTGCATTAAAAAAGTCAAAGATTTTCATGAAAAGATTTCTGCATGAAAATTTTCATGAAAAGATTTCTGATTCAACAAAGTTGAAAATTTTCATGAAAAGATTTCTGCTTCAACAAAGTTGAAAATTTTCATGAAAAGATTTAGCCTTCAAAAAAGTCGAAAATTTTCATGAAAAGATTTCGGCTTCAAAAAAGTTGAAGATTTTCGTGAAAAGATTTCTGCTTCAAAAAAGTTGAAAAGTTTCATGACAGGATTTTGGCTTTAAAGAAGTTGAAAATTTACATGAAAAGATTTCTGCTTCAAAAAAGTTCAAAAGTTTCATGAAAAGATTTTGGTTTCAAAAAATTTGAAAATTTTCATGAAGTAATTCGGCTTCAAAAAAGTTGAAAATTTTCATGAAGTATTTCAGCTTCAAAAAAGTTGAAAACTTTCATGAAGTATTTCGGCTTCAAAAAAGTTGAAAATTTTCATGAAAAGATTTCGGTTTTAAATAAGTTAAAAATCTTCATGAAAAGATTTCGGCTTCAAAAAAGTCGAAGATTTTCATGACAGGATTTTGGCTTTAAATAAGTTAAAAATCTTCATGAAAAGATTTCGGCTTCAAAAAAAGTTGAAAATTTTCATGAAAAGATTTCTGCTTCAAAAAAGTTGAATATTTTCATTAAAAGATTTCTGCTTCAAAAAAGTCGAAGATTTTCATGAAAAGATTTCGGCTTCAAAAAAGTTGAACATTTTCATGAAAAGATTTCAGCTTCAAAAAAGTCGAAGATTTTCATGAAAAGATTTCGGCTTCAAAAAAGTCAAAAATTTTCATGAAGTATTTTGGTTTCAAAAAAGTTGAAAATTTACATGAAAAGATTTCAGCTTCAAAAAAGTTGAAAATTTTCATGAAAAGATTTCTGCTTGAAGATTTTCATGAAAAGATTTCTGCTTCAACAAAGTTGAAAATTTTCATGAAAAGATTTCTGCTTCAACAAAGTTAAAAATTTTCATGAAAAGATTTAGCCTTCAAAAAAGTTGAAGATTTTCATGAAAAGATTTTTGCTTCAAAAAAGTTGAAGATCTTCATGAAACGATTTCTGCTTCAAAAAAGTTGAAAATTTTGATGAAAAGGTTTCATTTTCAAAAAAGTTGATAATTTTTATGAAAAGATTTCTGCTTCAAAAAAGTTGAAAATTTTCATGAAAAGATTTTGGCTTCAAAAAAGTTGAAAATTTCCATGAATAGATTTCAGCTTCAACAAAATTGAAATTTTTCATGAAAAGAGTTCGGCTTCAAAAAAGTTGAAAATTTTCATGAAGTATTTCGGCTTCAAAAAAGTTGAAAATTTAAATGAAAAGTTTTCTGCTTCAAAAAAGTTGAAAATTTTCATGAAGTATTTCGGCTTCAAAAAAGTTGAAAAATTCGGGTTTTTGAAAAAGTTGAAAATTTTCATAAAATATTTCTACTTCAGAAAGTTGAAAATTTTCATGAAAAGATTTCGGCTTCAAAAAAGTTGAAAATTTTCATGAAAAGGTTTCATTTTCAAAAAAGTTGAAAATGTTCATGAAAAGATTTCTGCTTCAAAAAAGTTGAAAATTTTCATGAAACGATTTCTGCTTCAAAAAAGTTGAAAATTTTCATGAAGTATTTCTGCTTCAAAAAGTTGAAAATTTTCATGAAAAGATTTTTCTTTCAAAAAAGTGTAAAATTTTCATGGAAAGATTTCTGCTTCAAAAAAGTTGAAAATTTTCATGAAAAGATTTCGGCTTCAAAAAAGTTGAAAGTTTTCATGACAGGATTTTGGCTTTAAATAAGTAAAAAATTTTCATGAAAAGATTTCGGCTACAAAAAAAGTTGAAAATTTTCATGAAAAGATTTCTGCTTCAAAAAAGTCGAAGATTTTCATGACAGGATTTTGGGTTTAAATAAGTTAAAAATCTTCATGAAAAGATTTCGGCTTCAAAAAAGTCGAAGATTTTCATGACAGGATTTTGGCTTTAAATAAGTTAAAAATCTTCATGAAAAGATTTCGGCTTCAAAAAAAGTTGAAAATTTTCATGAAAAGATTTCTGCTTCAAAAAAGTTGAATATTTTCATTAAAAGATTTCTGCTTCAAAAAAGTCGAAGATTTTCATGAAAAGATTTCGGCTTCAAAAAAGTTGAACATTTTCATGAAAAGATTTCAGCTTCAAAAAAGTCGAAGATTTTCATGAAAAGATTTCGGCTTCAAAAAAGTCAAAAATTTTCATGAAGTATTTTGGTTTCAAAAAAGTTGAAAATTTACATGAAAAGATTTCAGCTTCAAAAAAGTTGAAAATTTTCATGAAAAGATTTCTGCTTGAAGATTTTCATGAAAAGATTTCTGCTTCAACAAAGTTGAAAATTTTCATGAAAAGATTTCTGCTTCAACAAAGTTAAAAATTTTCATGAAAAGATTTAGCCTTCAAAAAAGTTGAAGATTTTCATGAAAAGATTTTTGCTTCAAAAAAGTTGAAGATCTTCATGAAACGATTTCTGCTTCAAAAAAGTTGAAAATTTTGATGAAAAGGTTTCATTTTCAAAAAAGTTGATAATTTTTATGAAAAGATTTCTGCTTCAAAAAAGTTGAAAATTTTCATGAAAAGATTTTGGCTTCAAAAAAGTTGAAAATTTCCATGAATAGATTTCAGCTTCAACAAAATTGAAATTTTTCATGAAAAGAGTTCGGCTTCAAAAAAGTTGAAAATTTTCATGAAGTATTTCGGCTTCAAAAAAGTTGAAAATTTAAATGAAAAGTTTTCTGCTTCAAAAAAGTTGAAAATTTTCATGAAGTATTTCGGCTTCAAAAAAGTTGAAAAATTCGGGTTTTTGAAAAAGTTGAAAATTTTCATAAAATATTTCTACTTCAGAAAGTTGAAAATTTTCATGAAAAGATTTCGGCTTCAAAAAAGTTGAAAATTTTCATGAAAAGATTTCGGCTTCAACAAAGTTGAAAATTTTCATGACAGGATTTTGGCTTTAAAAAAGGTAAAAATTTTCATGAAGTATTTCAGCTTCAAAAAATTTGAAAATTTTGATGAAAAGATTTCTGCTTCAAAAAAGTTGAAAACTTTCATGAAAAGATTTCGGCTTCAAAAAAGTCAAAGATTTTCTTGAAGTATTTCGGCTTCAAAAAAGTTGAAAATTTTCATGAAAAGATTTCGGCTTCAAAAAAGTCAAAGATTTTCTTGAAGTATTTCGGTTTCAAAAAAGTTGAAAATTTTCATGAAAATCTTCGACTTTCTTCATGCTGGCTGAGTTTTTCTTTGTTCTATCTTTTGAAATCAATTTATTTTATGATTGAATATTCCAAGTATTCTTTAAATATCTTGTTTTTGATTACCACCAATCACTATTTCCATTTTTACTTTCATGCTTTATGAACAAAAATAGCTTTTTTTATTACTACATCAAGTTTACACACATGGGTCAAAAATGACCCATACATCCAAGTGTGATTTAAAATTAAATGAATTAATACTATAATAATAATTTGTTTCAAGTAATTACTTTAGCAGTGAGTGGAGCCAAACACTTATGTATTTCATATTTGCAACATGTTTATTTGTCATTTTGTCACACATACACATACCTCTGATAACAGATAACACTGCTGTTGAACTGAACTGTATCTGTAATTTAACAACTGTAAACTGGTGAATGTGACCAAACAAAATGAAATACAACTGAACACATCACTAGAGCACAAATTGCCATCTCAATTTTGACATGCCTCACAAATGATCACTAAGAGTTTGTGCTCCTTGCACACAGGCCTGGTGCACTGGGAACACTAGCTGCTGACTTTTCTGTCTTTGGTAACTGGGCAGATCGTGCACCTCTTCCTCTTCCTTTGGCCCTCCTGTCTGATGTCCTCTTGTGGCTGGGTGGTGGCTGTGTTTTGTTTTTTAAACCCACATCTTCCCATTGTTTCTTCTTCTGACTGCTGTCATCCACTGCTTTGTCATCATGCATAGTGCTCAGGAGGACAACAGCTTTTCCCTTCTTCTGCACATAGCTCACCATGGTCATGTTGCCATTGAATCCGAATTCTGAGCTATGAATCTCCCGTGATTTGGATGGCTTCATGATAGGTGGTATGTCCGATTTGTTCTGGCAAAGAGTCCCAACAATGGTCAGGTTCTTCTCGAGGAGCTTCTCAGCCAGCGGGACACTGGTGAAGAAGTTGCTAATTGTGATGTTGCGACCTATGAGAGGGGGAAAAGATTGTAAATTTACTCAACATGGAATTCTTTAAACTCTAACGCCATAATCTGTTGCATTGCATTGCATTTTATTCTGTTTTACTATTTTGCTTACAGAGAAATCAAATAAAAAAACAAAATACACATTATTAAAGATTGGGAAAAAGTATGTAGGTATTGTGCTAAAACTTAATACATTAGTTTCTCTATTGTACTTTACATTCACCTGTCTGTCTGATTCCACTGCACAATTGCTGGACGACATTCTCTCCAAGGTTCCTCTGAACCTGGCTGTCTCCCGGTATAGACAATTCCATCTATTGCATAAGGTACCCTTGCGTCGCACATCCAGAAGATTTTTATCCCATATTTTGCAGGCTTGCTGGGCATGTGTTGCCGTAACTTGCACCTGCCTCGGAATGGCACAAGCTGCTCATCTATGGTGACACAGTCACTGGGGATGAACTTTCTTCTGCAGTTGTCCAGGAAACAGTCCCACACGTACCTAAATGTCGCCATGTGGTGTGTTTCCAGTCGCAGAGCCCTGGTCCTCTTGTCGTCAAACCGTATGACGCGGCGGATATCTTCATATCTCCTAAGCCCCATGGTGGCCTTGTAAATTGGATTTTGCAGCGGATCTACAAACAGCTCCCGCAAGGCCACATCCCAGCTCTTCTCCCCCCCTGCAAGAATTGATGAAGGCCATCAATTCTTCTTTATCAATGCTTCTCCACTCTTTCCCTTTTGCTGTGGCTGTTCTTCGTCCCTCTAAGTTGATACATATTAGAACCTCCTCAATGATGTTGTCACTCATGAACATATCCCAGGCATCTTTTGGTGAAACAGCTGGTGATCCAGGTGTAGGTCCTGGGCAGCTCCTCAGAATGTTATGGCTTCTTGTTCTGCCATGAATGGGGGGATTCTCATTCCAGTAAGATCCGTTTTTACTCAATCTATTGGACTGGGTCTGAGTTTCCTCTTCAGAGGACTCATCAGATGAGTCTTCTGTATCATCAGAGGAGTCTTCTTCATGGATTCCCAGACACACCCACAACTCCAGCTTGACCCTCTGGCAAATATTCTGGGTCATCATCATCAGAAATTTCAGACTCTGAATCAAGACAAATTGCCTCCTCATCTGGTTCTTCCTGCAGCATCGCTACAACCATCTCAGTAGTAAATCTGGGACCAGCCATACTCTGGATAAAGAAAATCAAAAGCACAATAAAATTTTCAGATGCACATCAATATACATACACATACATACAGTTTTATTTTGGTGACTTGGCTAAGTAGCTTAGCTAAGTACTTTGCTAAGTAGCCTAGCAATCTACATAATAGTTAGCTAACTACAATAGAATTAGCTAACTAAAATAGAAGTGTCAACAGCTAGCTAGCTAATAGTAATTATTTGTAACTTTCTGACAAGTAATGTACTCACTCTCAAGGTAACCTAAACCTAATCAAATGTTATGTACAGTTATCTTTCACAATTGTCATCAAATATTTTCTAAAGTGATGTTAGAACAATTTAAAAACAATACTTACATGTATTAGATGTTCCAAGGGAGCTGTGCTGAGCTGTGAAATGTCTGAAACAACCACGTTTCACAGCAAATGCTATAGTAAATGCATGTGGGTCGTTTCTGACCCATGTGTGTAAACTTGATGTAGAAATACAAAAGCTGTGCTCGTTCATAAAGTAAGAAAGGAAAAATACAAATGATGATTTGTGCTTAACAAAAACAAGATATTTACTGCATACTTGGAAAAGTAAATGATAAAATGTATTTATTTCAAAGATATATCATAGAAACACTCAGCCATACATGAAATAACATAGAAAGTGGATTCATTTTTGACCCATGTTGTGCATTAGAAGGGTAATGATACAAAAATGTTTTTTATTCAAAAAGTAAGAAAGGAAAAAATAAAATAAGGATGTATGATGATCAAAAACAAGTTAATTGAGGAATACCTTGAATACTGAATGAAGAGATGAATTTATTGCAAAGATGTAGAAAATAAAAACTCAACCGGGTCACTTTGATATTTTTAAAGCAAAAATACTTCATGAAAGTTTTCGACTTTTTTGATGCCGAAATAGTTCATGAAAATTTTCAACTTTTTTGAAGCCGAAATCTTTTCATGAAAATTTTCAACTTTTTTGAAATAGAAATCTTTTCATGAAAATTTTCAACTTTTTTGAAGCCGAAATACTTCATTAACGTTTGCAACTTTTTTGATGCCGAAATCTTTTAATGTAAATCTTCAACTTTTTTGAAGCCGAAATACTTCATGAAAGTTTTCAACTTTTTTGAAGCCGAAATCTTTTCATGAACATTTTAAACTTTTTTGAAGCCGAAATCTTTTCATGAAAATGTTCAACTTTTTTGAAGCAGAAATCTTTTCATGAAAATCTTCGACTTTTTTGCAGCCGATATACTTCATGAAAATTTTCAACTTTTTTGAAGCCGAAATACTTCATGAAAGTTTTCAACCTTTTTGAAGCCGAAATAATTCATGAAAATCTTTACCTTTTTCAAAGCTAAAATCCTGTCATGAAAATTTTCAACTTTTTTGAAGCAGAAATCTTTTCATGAAAATCTTCAACTTCTTTGAAGCCGAAATACTTGATGAAAATTTTCAACTGTTTTGAAGTCTAAATCTTTTCATGAAAATTTTCAACTTTTTTGAAGCCGAAATCTTTTCATGAAAATTTTCAAACTTTTTGAAGCCGAAATCTTTTCTTGAAAATTTTCAACTTTTTTGAAGCAGAAATCTTTTCATGAAAATCTTAGACTTTTTTGAAGTCGAAAAAATTCATGAACATTTTCAACTTTTTTTGATGCCGAAATCTTTTCATGAAAATTTTCAACTTTTTTGAAGCAGAAATCTTTTCATGAAAATCGTTGACTTTTTTGAAGACGGAATCTTTTCATGAAAATTTTTCAACTTTTTTGATGCCGAAATCTTTTTGTGAAAACTTTCAACTTTTTGAAGCCGAAATCTTTTCATGAACATTTTCAACTTTTTTGAAGCCGAAATCTTTTCATGAAAATTTTCAACTTTTTTGATGCATAAATCTTTTCATGAAAATTTTAGACTTTTTTGAAGTCGAAAAAAGTCATGGACATGTTCAACTTTTTTGAAGTCTAAATCTTTTCATTAAAATTTTCAACTTTTTTGATGCCGAAATAGTTCATGAAAATTTTCAACTTTTTTGAAGCCGAAATACTTCATGAAAATTCCTACCTTTTTTAAAGCCATAATCCTGTCATGAAAATTTTCAACTTTTCTGAAGCTGAAATTATTTCATGAAAATTTTCAACTTTTTTGAAGCCGAAATCTTTTCATGAAAATCGTTGACCTTTTTGAAGCCCAAATCTTTTAATGTAAACTTTCAACTTTTTTGAAGCCGAAATACTTCATGAAAATGTTCGACTTTTCTGAAGCAGAAATCTTTTCATGAAAATCATTGACTTTTTTGAAGCCGAAATACTTCATGAAAATTTTCAACTTTTTTGAAGCAGAAATCTTTTCTTGAAAATTTTCAACTTTTTGAAGCCGAAATCATTTCATGAAAATTTTCATCTTTTTTGAAGCATAAATCTTTTCATGAAAATCTTAGACTTTTTTGAAGTTGAAAAAATTCATGAACATTTTCAACTTTTTTGAAGCTGAAATCTTTTCATTAAATTTTTCAACTTTTTGTAAGCCGAAATCTTTTCATGAAAATCTTCGACTTTTTTGAAGCCGAAATAGTTCATGAATGTTTTCAACTTTTTTGATGCCGAAATAGTTCATGAAAATTTTCAACTTTTTTGAAGCAGAATTCTTTTCATGAAAATTTTCAACTTTTTTGAAGCAGAAATCTTTTCATGAAAATTTTTAACATTTTTGAAGCCGAAATCTATTCATGAAAATGTTTGACTTTTTTGAAGTCGAAAAAATTCATGGACATTTTCAACTTTTTTGAAGTCTAAATCTTTTCATTAAAATTTTCAACTTTTTTGAAGCCGAAATCTTTTCATGAAAATTTTCAAGTTTTTGAAGCAGAAATCTTTTCATGAAAATCTTAGACTTTTTTGAAGTCGAAAAAATTCATGAACATTTTCGACTTTTTTGAAGCCGAAATACTTCATGAAAATGTTCGACTTTTCTGAAGCAGAAATCTTTTCATGAAAATCATTGACTTTTTTGAAGCCGAAATACTTCATGAAAATTTTCAACTTTTTTGAAGCAGAAATCTTTTCATGAAAATTTTCAACTTTTTGAAGCCGAAATCATTTCATGAAAATTTTCATCTTTTTTGAAGCATAAATCTTTTCATGAAAATCTTAGACTTTTTTGAAGTTGAAAAAATTCATGAACATTTTCAACTTTTTTGAAGCTGAAATCTTTTCATTAAATTTTTCAACTTTTTGTAAGCCGAAATCTTTTCATGAAAATCTTCGACTTTTTTGAAGCCGAAATAGTTCATGAATGTTTTCAACTTTTTTGATGCCGAAATAGTTCATGAAAATTTTCAACTTTTTTGAAGCAGAATTCTTTTCATGAAAATTTTCAACTTTTTTGAAGCAGAAATCTTTTCATGAAAATTTTTAACATTTTTGAAGCCGAAATCTATTCATGAAAATGTTTGACTTTTTTGAAGTCGAAAAAATTCATGGACATTTTCAACTTTTTTGAAGTCTAAATCTTTTCATTAAAATTTTCAACTTTTTTGAAGCCGAAATCTTTTCATGAAAATTTTCAAGTTTTTGAAGCAGAAATCTTTTCATGAAAATCTTAGACTTTTTTGAAGTCGAAAAAATTCATGAACATTTTCGACTTTTTTGAAGCCGAAATACTTCATGAAAATGTTCGACTTTTCTGAAGCAGAAATCTTTTCATGAAAATCATTGACTTTTTTGAAGCCGAAATACTTCATGAAAATTTTCAACTTTTTTGAAGCAGAAATCTTTTCATGAAAATTTTCAACTTTTTTGATGCCGAAATAGTTCATGAAAATTTTCAACTTTTTTGAAGCAGAAATCTTTTCATGAAAATTTTCAACTTTTTTGATGCCGAAATACTTCATGAAAATTTTCAACTTTTTTGAAGCAGAAATCTTTTCATGAAAATTTTCAACTTTTTTGATGCCGAAATAGTTCATGAAAATTTTTAACTTTTTTGAAGCCGAAATCTTTTCATGAAAATTTTCAACTTTTTGAAGCCGAAATCTTTTCATGAAAATTTTCATCTTTTTTGAAGCATAAATCTTTTCATGAAAATCTTAGACTTTTTTGAAGTCGAAAAAATTCATGAACATTTTCAACTTTTTTGAAGCTGAAATCTTTTCATGAAATTTTTCAACTTTTTGTAAGCCGAAATCTTTTCATGAAAATCTTCGACTTTTTTGAAGCTGAAATACTTCATGAAAGTTTTCAACCTTTTTGAAGCCGAAATACTTTATAAAATGTTTTACCTTTTTTAAAGCGAAAATCCTGTCATGAAAATTTTCAACTTTTTTGAAGCTTAAATCTTTTCATGAAAATTTTCAACTTTTTTGAAGCAGAAATCTTTTCATGAAAATCTTCGACTTTTTTGAAGCCGAAATAGTTCATGAATGTTTTCAACTTTTTTGAAGCCGAAATACTTCATGAAAATTTTTGACTTTTTTGAAAGCCGAAATCTTTTAATGTAAATTTTCAACTTTTTTGATGCCGAAATAGTTCATGAAAATTTTCAACTTTTTTGAAGCAGAAATCTATTCATGAAAATGTTTGACTTTTTTGAAGTCGAAAAAATTCATGGACATTTTCCACTTTTTTGAAGTGTAAATCTTTTCATGAAAACTTTCAACTTTTTTGAAGCAGAAATCTTTTGATGAAAATCTTAGACTTTTTTGAAGTCGAAAAAATTCATGAACATTTTCAACTTTTTTGAAGTGTAAATCTTTTCATGAAAATTTTCAACTTTTTTGAAGCCGAAATCTTTTCATGAAAATTTTTGACTTTTTTGAAAGCCGAAATCTTTTAATGTAAATTTTCAACTTTTTTGATGCCGAAATAGTTCATGAAAATTTTCAACTTTTTTGAAGCAGAATTCTTTTCATGAAAATTTTCAACTTTTTTGAAGCAGAAATCTTTTCATGAAAATTTTCAAGTTTTTGAAGCAGAAATCTTTTGATGAAAATCTTAGACTTTTTTGAAGTCGAAAAAATTCATGAACATTTTCAACTTTTTTGAAGTGTAAATCTTTTCATGAAAATTTTCAACTTTTTTGAAGCCGAAATACTTCATGAGAATTTTTGACTTTTTTGAAGCCGAAATCTTTTAATGTAAATTTTCAACTTTTTTGAAGCCGAAATCTTTTAATGTAAATTTTCAACTTTTTTGATGCCGAAATAGTTCATGAAAATTTTCAACTTTTTTGAAGCAGAAATCTTTTCATGAAAATGTTAGACTTTTTTGAAGTTGAAAAAATTCATGAACATTTTCAACTTTTTTGAAGTGTAAATCTTTTCATGAAAATTTTCAACTTTTTTGAAGCCGAAATCTTTTCATGAACATTTTCAACTTTTTTGAAGTGTAAATCTTTTCATGAAAATTTTCAACTTTTTTGAAGCCGAAATCTTTTCATGAAAATTTTCAAGTTTTTGAAGCAGAAATCTTTTCATGAAAATCTTAGACTTTTTTGAAGTCGAAAAAATTCATGAACATTTTCAACTTTTTTGAAGTGTAAATCTTTTCATAAAAATTTTCAACTTTTTTGAAGCCGAAATCTTTTCATGAAAATTTTCAACTTTTTTGAAGTGTAAATCTTTTCATGAAAATTTTCAACTTTTTTGAAGCCGAAATCTTTTCATGAAAATTTTCAACTTTTTTGAAGCCGAAATACTTCATGAAAATTTTTACCTTTTTTAAAGCCAAAATCCTGTCATGAAAAATTTATACTTTTTTGAAGCAGAAATCTTTTCATGAAAATTTTCGACTTTATTCAAACTGATATTCTACATTTTCTAACTAAAAGTGTAGTTTCAAATTAAAAATACTGTTAGAAGGAGTGATTCAGACAAAATTAGATGAAACAGCTGTACTGGTAACAAACAATGATATTAACAGCTTTAGTGATCAAATTGAGCGTATCTTGGGAAGCTGAGCTCGAAAGTGACATGAAACACGTTTTTCAGACATAAAGTGACAGTTACAGTGAATACCTGTTCTGACTACATTTTCTAACTCAAAGTGTCGTTTCAAAGTAAAAATACTGTTAGAAGGAGTGATTCAGACAAAATTAGATGAAACAGCTGTAATGGTAACAAATGAGCCCAGTTACATGAAATGACATCAAAATCAACATTCCCTGAGCCAGACAACGCTATTAACAGCTTTAGTGATCAAATTGAGCGTATCTTGCGAAGCTGAGCTCGAAAGTGACATGAAACATGTTTTTGAGACATAAAGTGACACTTACTGTCCTGACTACATTTTCTAACTGAAAGCGTCGTTTCAAAGTAAAAATACTGTTAGAAGGAGTGATTCAGACAAAATTAGATGAAACAGCTGTACTGGTAACAAACAACGATATTAACAGCTTTAGTGATCAAATTGAGCGTATCTTGCGAAGCTGAGCTGGAAAGTGACATGAAACATGTTTTTCAGACAAAAAGTGACACTTACTGTTCAGACTGCATTTTCTAACTCAAAGTGTCGTTTCAAAGTAAAAATACTGTTAGAAGGAGTTTTTCAGGTAAAATTAGATGAAACAGTTGTAGTGGTAAAAAATGAGCCCAGTTACATGAAATGACATCAAAATCAACATTCCCTGAGCCAGACAACGCTATTAACAGCTTTAGTGATCAAATTGAGCGTATCTTGCGAAGCTGAGCTCGAAAGTGACATGAAACATGTTTTTGAGACATAAAGTGACACTTACAGTGAATACCTGTCCTGACTACATTTTCTAACTGAAAGCGTCGTTTCAAAGTAAAAATACTGTTAGAAGGAGTGATTCAGACAAAATTAGATGAAACAGCTGTACTGGTAACAAACAACGATATTAACAGCTTTAGTGATCAAATTGAGCGTATCTTGCGAAGCTGAGCTCGAAAGAGACATGAAACATGTTTTTGAGACATAAAGTGACACTTACTGTTCAAAACATGTTTCATGTCACTTTCGAGCACAACTTCGCAAGATACGCTCAATTTGATCACTAAAGCTGTTAATAGCGTTGTCTGGCTCAGGAAATGTTGATTTTGATGTCATTTCATGTAACTGCGCTCATTTGTTACCAGTACAGCTGTTTCATCTAATTTTGTCTGAATCACTCCTTCTAACAGTATTTTTACTTTGAAACGGCACTTTGAGTTAAAAATGTAGTCTGAACAGTAACTGTCACTTTATGTCTCAAAAACATGTTTCATGTCACTTTCGAGCTCAGCTTCGCAAGATACGCTCAATTTGATCACTAAAGCTGTTAATATCGTTGTTTGTTACCAGTGCTGCTGTTTCATCTAATTTTGTCTGAATCACTCCTTCTAACAGTATTTTTACTTTGAAACGACACTTTGAGTTAGAAAATGTAGTCAGGACAGGTATTCACTGTAAGTGTCACTTTATGTCTCAAAAACATGTTTCATGTCACTTTCGAGCTCAGCTTCGCAAGATACGCTCAATTTGATCACTAAAGCTGTTAATAGCGTTGTCTGGCTCAGGGAATGTTGATTTTGATGTCATTTCATGTAACTGCGCTCATTTGTTACCAGTACAGCTGTTTCATCTAATTTTGTCTGAATCACTCCCTCTAACAGTATTTTTACTTTGAAACGACACTTTGAGTTAGAAAATATAGTCTGAACAGTAAGTGTCACTTTATGTCTCAAAAACATGTTTCATGTCACTTTCGAGCTCAGCTTCACAAGATACGCTCAATTTGATCACTAAAGCTGTTAATAGCGTTGTCTGGCTCAGGGAATGTTGATTTTGATGTCATTTCATGTAACTGCGCTCATTTGTTACCAGTACAGCTGTTTCATCTAATTTTGTCTGAATCACTCCCTCTAACAGTATTTTTACTTTGAAACGACACTTTGAGTTAGAAAATGTAGTCTGAACAGTAAGTGTCACTTTATGTCTCAAAAACATGTTTCATGTCACTTTCGAGCTCAGCTTCGCAAGATACGCTCAATTTGATCACTAAAGCTGTTAATAGCGTTGTCTGGCTCAGGGAATGTTGATTTTGATGTCATTTCATGTAACTGCGCTCATTTGTTACCAGTACAGCTGTTTTATCTAATATTGTCTGAATCACTCCTTCTAACAGTATTTTTACTTTGAAACGGCACTTTGAGTTAGAAAATGTAGTCTGAACAGTAAGTGTCATTTTATGTCTCAAAAACATGTTTCATGTCACTTTCGAGCTCAGCTTCGCAAGATACGCTCAATTTGATCACTAAAGCTGTTAATATCGTTGTTTGTTACCAGTACAGCTGTTTCATCTAATTTTGTCTGAATTACGCCTTCTAACAGTATTTTTACTTTGAAACGACACTTTGAGTTAGAAAATGTAGTCAGGACAGGTATTCACTGTAAGTGTCACTTTATGTCTCAAAAACATGTTTCATGTCACTTTCGAGCTCAGCTTCGCAAGATACGCTCAATTTGATCACTAAAGCTGTTAATAGCGTTGTCTGGCTCAGGGAATGTTGATTTTGATGTCATTTCATGTAACTGCGCTCATTTGTTACCACTACAGCTGTTTCATCTAATTTTGTCTGAATCACTCCCTCTAACAGTATTTTTACTTTGAAACGACACTTTGAGTTCGAAAATGTAGTCTGAACAGTAAGTGTCACTTTATGTCTCAAAAACATGTTTCATGTCACTTTCGAGCTCAGCTTCGCAAGATACGCTCAATTTGATCACTAAAGCTGTTAATAGCGTTGTCTGGCTCAGGGAATGTTGATTTTGATGTCTTTTCATGTAACTGCGCTTGATAATTTTTATGAAAAGATTTCTGCTTCAAAAAAGTTGAAAATTTTCATGAAGTATTTCGGTTTCAAAAAAGTTAAAAATTTACATGAAAAGATTTCGTTTTCAAAAAAGTTGAAAATTTTGATGAAAAGGTTTCATTTTCAAAAAAGTTGATAATTTTTATGAAAAAAGATTTCTGCTTCAAAAAAGTTGAAAATATTCATGAAAAGATTTCAGCTTTAAA
Source organism: Labrus bergylta (assembly GCF_963930695.1). NCBI lineage: Eukaryota > Metazoa > Chordata > Actinopteri > Labriformes > Labridae > Labrus > Labrus bergylta. The sequence goes on along the minus strand of NC_089203.1, from coordinate 186,984 downwards.
AAAGTTGAAAACTTTCATGAAGTATTTCGACTTCAAAAAAGTTGAAAATTTTCAATAAGTATTTCGGCTTCAAAATAGTTGAAAATTTTGATGAAAAGATTTCATTTTCAAAAAAGTTCAAAATTTACATGAAAAGATTTCTGTTTCAAAAAAGTTGAAAATTTCAAGCTTTTTAAAAAGTTGAAAATTTTCATGAAGTATTTTTGCTTCAAAAAGTTGAAAACTTTCATGAAAAGATTTCGGCTTCAAAAAAGTTGAAAATTTTCATGAAAAGATTTCTGCTTCAAAATTTTCATGAAAAGATTCATGAAAAGATTTCGGATTTAAAAAAGTTGAAAATTTTAATGAAAACATTTCGGCTTCAAAAAAGTTGAAAATTTTCATGAAGTATTTCGGATTCAACAAAGTTGAAAATTTACATGAAAAGATTTCTGCTTAAAAAAATTGAAAATTTTCATGAAAAGATTTCTGCTTGAAAATTTTCATAAAAATATTTCTGCATTAAAAAAGTCAAAGATTTTCATGAAAAGATTTCGGATTTAAAAAAGTTGAAAATTTTCATAAAAAGATTTCTGCTTCAAAAAAGTTGAAAATTTTCATGAAAAGATATAGGCTTCAAAAAAGTCGAAGATTTTCATGAAAAGATTTCTGCATGAAAATTTTCATGAAAAGATTTCGGATTTAAAAAAGTCGAAAATTTTCATGAAAAGATTTCGGCTTCAACAAAGTTGAAAATTTACATGAAAAGATTTCTGCTTAAAAAAATTGAAAATTTTCATGAAAAGATTTCTGCTTGAAAATTTTCATAAAAATATTTCTGCATTAAAAAAGTCAAAGATTTTCATGAAAAGATTTCGGATTTAAAAAAGTTGAAAATTTTCATAAAAAGATTTCTGCTTCAAAAAAGTTGAAAATTTTCATGAAAAGATATAGGCTTCAAAAAAGTCGAAGATTTTCATGAAAAGATTTCTGCATGAAAATTTTCATGAAAAGATTTCGGATTTAAAAAAGTCGAAAATTTTCATGAAAAGATTTCGGCTTCAAAAAAGTTGAAAATTTACATGAAAAGACTTCTGCTTCAAAAAATTTGAAAATTTTCATGAAGTAATTCGGCTTCAAAAAAGTTGAAAATTTTCATGAAGTATTTCAGCTTCAAAAAAGTTGAAAACTTTCATGAAGTTTTTCGGCTTCCAAAAAGTTGAAAACTTTCATGACGTTTTTCTGCTTTACAAAAGTTGAAGATTTTCATGAAGTATTTCGGCTTCAAAAAAGTTGAAAATTTTCATGAAAAGATTTCGGTTTTAAAAAAGGTAAAAATTTACATGAAAAGATTTCGGCTTCAAAAAAGTTGAAAATTTTCATGAAAAGGTTTCATTTTCAAAAAAGTTGATAATTTTCATGAAAAGATTTCTGCTTCAAAAAAGTTGAAAATTTTCATGAAACGATTTCTGCTTCAAAAAAGTTGAAAATTTTCATGAAGTATTTCTGCTTCAAAAAGTTGAAAATTTTCATGAAAAGATTTTTCTTTCAAAAAAGTGTAAAATTTTCATGGAAAGATTTCTGCTTCAAAAAAGTTGAAAATTTTCATGAAAAGATTTCGGCTTCAAAAAAGTTGAAAATTTTCATGACAGGATTTTGGCTTTAAATAAGTTAAAAATTTTCATGAAAAGATTTCGGCTTCAAAAAAAGTTGAAAATTTTCATGAAAAGATTTCTGCTTCAAAAAAGTTGAATATTTTCATTAAAAGATTTCTGCTTCAAAAAAGTCGAAGATTTTCATGAAAAGATTTCGGCTTCAAAAAAGTTGAAAATTTTCATAAAAAGATTTCTGCTTCAAAAAAGTCGAAGATTTTCATGAAAAGATTTCTGCTTCAAAAAAGTCGAAGATTTTCATGAAAAGATTTCTGCTTCAAAAAAGTTGAATATTTTCATTAAAAGATTTCTGCTTCAAAAAAGTCGAAGATTTTCATGAAAAGATTTCGGCTTCAAAAAAGTTGAAAATTTTCATAAAAAGATTTCTGCTTCAAAAAAGTCGAAGATTTTCATGAAAAGATTTCTGCTTCAAAAAAGTCGAAGATTTTCATGAAAAGATTTCGGCTTCAAAAAAGTTGAAAAATTTTCATGAAGTATTTTGGTTTCAAAAAAGTTGAAAATTTACATGAAAAGATTTCAGCTTCAAAAAAGTTGAAAATTTTCATGAAAAGATTTCTGCTTGAAAATTTTCATGAAAAGATTTCTGCTTCAACAAAGTTGAAAATTTTCATGAAAAGATTTCTGCTTCAACAAAGTTAAAAATTTTCATGAAAAGATTTAGCCTTCAAAAAAGTTGAAAATTTTCATGAAAAGATTTCGGCTTCAAAAAAGTTGAACATTTTCATAAAGTATTTCTGCTTCAAAAAAGTTGAAGATTTTCATAAAAAGATTTCTGCTTCAAAAAAGGTGAAGATTTTCATAAAAAGATTTCTGCTTCAAAAAAGTCGAAGATTTTCATGAAAAGATTTCGGCTTCAAAAAAGTCAAAAATTTTCATGAAGTATTTTGGTTTCAAAAAAGTTGAAAATTTACATGAAAAGATTTCAGCTTCAAAAAAGTTGAAAATTTTCATGAAAAGATTTCTGCTTGAAAATTTTCATGAAAAGATTTCTGCTTCAACAAAGTTGAAAATTTTCATGAAAAGATTTCTGCTTCAAAAAAGTTGAAAATTTTCATGAAAAGATTTTGGATTCAAAAAAGTTGAACATTTTCATAAAGTATTTCTGCTTCAAAAAAGTTGAAGATTTTCATGAAAAGATTTCGGCTTCAACAAAGTTGAAAATTTTCAGGACAGGATTTTGGCTTTAAAAAAGGTAAAAAATTTCATGAAGTATTTCAGCTTCAAAAAATTTGAAAATTTTGATGAAAAGATTTCTGCTTCAACAAAGTTAAAAATTTTGATGAAAAGATTTCTGCTTCAACAAAGTTAAAAATTTTCATGAAAAGATTTAGCCTTCAAAAAAGTTGAAAATTTTCATGAAAAGATTTCGGCTTCAAAAAAGTTGAACATTTTCATGAAGTATTTCGGCTTCAAAAAAGTTGAAAAATTCGGGTTTTTTAAAAAGTTGAAAATTTTCATAAAATATTTCTACTTCAGAAAGTTGAAAATTTTCATGAAAAGATTTCGGCTTCAACAAAGTTGAAAATTTTCATGACAGGATTTTGGCTTTAAAAAAGGTAAAAATTTTCATGAAGTATTTCAGCTTCAAAAAATTTGAAAATTTTGATGAAAAGATTTCTGCTTCAAAAAAGTTGAAAACTTTCATGAAAAGATTTCGGCTTCAAAAAAGTCAAAGATTTTCTTGAAGTATTTCGGCTTCAAAAAAGTTGAAAATTTTCATGAAAATCTTCGACTTTCTTCATGCTGGCTGAGTTTTTCTTTGTTCTATCTTTTGAAATCAATTTATTTTATGATTGAATATTCCAAGTATTCTTTAAATATCTTGTTTTTGATTACCACCAATCACTATTTCCATTTTTACTTTCATGCTTTATGAACAAAAATAGCTTTTTTTATTACTACATCAAGTTTACACACATGGGTCAAAAATGACCCATACATCCAAGTGTGATTTAAAATTAAATGAATTAATACTATAATAATAATTTGTTTCAAGTAATTACTTTAGCAGTGAGTGGAGCCAAACACTTATGTATTTCATATTTGCAACATGTTTATTTGTCATTTTGTCACACATACACATACCTCTGATAACAGATAACACGGCTGTTGAACTGAACTGTATCTGTAATTTAACAACTGTAAACTGGTGAATGTGACCAAACAAAATGAAATACAACTGAACACATCACTAGAGCACAAATTGCCTTCTCAATTTTGACATGCCTCACAAATGATCACTAAGAGTTTGTGCTCCTTGCACACAGGCCTGGTGCACTGGGAACACTAGCTGCTGACTTTTCTGTCTTTGGTAACTGGGCAGATCGTGCACCTCTTCCTCTTCCTTTGGCCCTCCTGTCTGATGTCCTCTTGTGGCTGGGTGGTGGCTGTGTTTTGTTTTTTAAACCCACATCTTCCCATTGTTTCTTCTTCTGACTGCTGTCATCCACTGCTTTGTCATCATGCATAGTGCTCAGGAGGACAACAGCTTTTCCCTTCTTCTGCACATAGCTCACCATGGTCATGTTGCCATTGAATCCGAATTCTGAGCTATGAATCTCCCGTGATTTGGATGGCTTCATGATAGGTGGTATGTCCGATTTGTTCTGGCAAAGAGTCCCAACAATGGTCAGGTTCTTCTCGAGGAGCTTCTCAGCCAGCGGGACACTGGTGAAGAAGTTGCTAATTGTGATGTTGCGACCTATGAGAGGGGGAAAAGATTGTAAATTTACTCAACATGGAATTCTTTAAACTCTAACGCCATAATCTGTTGCATTGCATTGCATTTTATTCTGTTTTACTATTTTGCTTACAGAGAAATCAAATAAAAAAATAAAATACACATTATTAAAGATTGGGAAAAAGTATGTAGGTATTGTGCTAAAACTTAATACATTAGTTTCTCTATTGTACTTTACATTCACCTGTCTGTCTGATTCCACTGCACAATTGCTGGACGACATTCTCTCCAAGGTTCCTCTGAACCTGGCTGTCTCCCGGTATAGACAATTCCATCTATTGCATAAGGTACCCTTGCGTCGCACATCCAGAAGATTTTTATCCCATATTTTGCAGGCTTGCTGGGCATGTGTTGCCGTAACTTGCACCTGCCTCGGAATGGCACAAGCTGCTCATCTATGGTGACACAGTCACTGGGGATGAACTTTCTTCTGCAGTTGTCCAGGAAACAGTCCCACACGTACCTAAATGTCGCCATGTGGTGTGTTTCCAGTCGCAGAGCCCTGGTCCTCTTGTCGTCAAACCGTATGATGCGGCGGATATCTTCATATCTCCTAAGCCCCATGGTGGCCTTGTAAATTGGATTTTGCAGCGGATCTACAAACAGCTCCCGCAAGGCCACATCCCAGCTCTTCTCCCCCCCTGCAAGAATTGATGAAGGCCATCAATTCTTCTTTATCAATGCTTCTCCACTCTTTCCCTTTTGCTGTGGCTGTTCTTCGTCCCTCTAAGTTGATACATATTAGAACCTCCTCAATGATGTTGTCACTCATGAACATATCCCAGGCATCTTTTGGTGAAAAAGCTGGTGATCCAGGTGTAGGTCCTGGGCAGCTCCTCAGAATGTTATGGCTTCTTGTTCTGCCATGAATGGGGGGATTCTCATTCCAGTAAGATCCGTTTTTACTCAATCTATTGGACTGGGTCTGAGTTTCCTCTTCAGAGGACTCATCAGATGAGTCTTCTGTATCATCAGAGGAGTCTTCTTCATGGATTCCCAGACACACCCACAACTCCAGCTTGACCCTCTGGCAAATATTCTGGGTCATCATCATCAGAAATTTCAGACTCTGAATCAAGACAAATTGCCTCCTCATCTGGTTCTTCCTGCAGCATCGCTACAACCATCTCAGTAGTAAATCTGGGACCAGCCATACTCTGGATAAAGAAAATCAAAAGCACAATAAAATTTTCAGATGCACATCAATATACATACACATACATACAGTTTTATTTTGGTGACTTGGCTAAGTAGCTTAGCTAAGTACTTTGCTAAGTAGCCTAGCAATCTACATAATAGTTAGCTAACTACAATAGAATTAGCTAACTAAAATAGAAGTGTCAACAGCTAGCTAGCTAATAGTAATTATTTGTAACTTTCTGACAAGTAATGTACTCACTCTCAAGGTAACCTAAACCTAATCAAATGTTATGTACAGTTATCTTTCACAATTGTCATCAAATATTTTCTAAAGTGATGTTAGAACAATTTAAAAACAATACTTACATGTATTAGATGTTCCAAGGGAGCTGTGCTGAGCTGTGAAATGTCTGAAACAACCACGTTTCACAGCAAATGCTATAGTAAATGCATGTGGGTCGTTTCTGACCCATGTGTGTAAACTTGATGTAGAAATACAAAAGCTGTGCTCGTTCATAAAGTAAGAAAGGAAAAATACAAATGATGATTTGTGCTTAACAAAAACAAGATATTTACTGCATACTTGGAAAAGTAAATGATAAAATGTATTTATTTCAAAGATATATCATAGAAACACTCAGCCATACATGAAATAACATAGAAAGTGGATTCATTTTTGACCCATGTTGTGCATTAGAAGGGTAATGATACAAAAATGTTTTTTATTCAAAAAGTAAGAAAGGAAAAAATAAAATAAGGATGTATGATGATCAAAAACAAGTTAATTGAGGAATACCTTGAATACTGAATGAAGAGATGAATTTATTGCAAAGATGTAGAAAATAAAAACTCAACCGGGTCACTTTGATATTTTTAAAGCAGAAATACTTCATGAAAGTTTTCGACTTTTTTGATGCCGAAATAGTTCATGAAAATTTTCAACTTTTTTGAAGCCAAAATCTTTTCATGAAAATTTTCAACTTTTTTGAAGCAGAAATCTTTTCATGAAATACTTCGACTTTTTTGAAGCCGAAATACTTGATGAAAATTCTTACCTTTTTTAAAGCCATAATGCTGTCATGAAAATTTTCAACTTTTTTGAAGCTGAAATCTTTTCATGAAAATGTTCAACTTTTTTGAAGCCGAAATCTTTTCATGTAAATTTTCAACTTTTTTGAAGCCGAAATCTTTTCATGAAAATTTTCAACTTTTTTGAAGCAGAAATCTTTTCATGAAATACATTGACTTTTTTGAAGCCGAAATACTTGATGAAAATTTTCAACTTTTTTGAAGCCGAAATCTGTTCATGAAAATTTTCAACTTTTTTGAAGCCGAAATCTTTTCATGAAAATTTTCAACTTTTTGGAGCCGAAATCTTGTCATGAAAATTTTTACCTTTTTTAAAGCCAAAATCCTGTCATGAAAATTTTCAACTTTTTTGAAGCAGAAATCTTTTCAAGAAAATCTTTGACTTTTTTGAAGCTGAAATCTTTTCATGAAAATCTTGAACTTTTTTGAAGCCGAAATACTTGATGAAAATTTTCAACTTTTTTGAAGTCTAAATCTTTTCATGAAAATTTTCAACTTTTTTGAAGCCGAAATCTTTTCATGAAAATTTTCAACTTTTTTGAAATAGAAATCTTTTCATGAAAATTTTCAACTTTTTTGAAGCCGAAATACTTCATTAACGTTTGCAACTTTTTTGATGCCGAAATCTTTTAATGTAAATCTTCAACTTTTTTGAAGCCGAAATACTTCATGAAAGTTTTCAACTTTTTTGAAGCCGAAATCTTTTCATGAACATTTTAAACTTTTTTGAAGCCGAAATCTTTTCATGAAAATGTTCAACTTTTTTGAAGCAGAAATCTTTTCATGAAAATCTTCGACTTTTTTGCAGCCGATATACTTCATGAAAATTTTCAACTTTTTTGAAGCCGAAATACTTCATGAAAGTTTTCAACCTTTTTGAAGCCGAAATAATTCATGAAAATTTTTACCTTTTTCAAAGCTAAAATCCTGTCATGAAAATTTTCAACTTTTTTGAAGCAGAAATCTTTTCATGAAAATCTTCAACTTCTTTGAAGCCGAAATACTTGATGAAAATTTTCAACTGTTTTGAAGTCTAAATCTTTTCATGAAAATTTTCAACTTTTTTGAAGCCGAAATCTTTTCATGAAAATTTTCAAACTTTTTGAAGCCGAAATCTTTTCTTGAAAATTTTCAACTTTTTTGAAGCAGAAATCTTTTCATGAAAATCTTAGACTTTTTTGAAGTCGAAAAAATTCATGAACATTTTCAACTTTTTTTGATGCCGAAATCTTTTCATGAAAATTTTCAACTTTTTTGAAGCAGAAATCTTTTCATGAAAATCGTTGACTTTTTTGAAGACGGAATCTTTTCATGAAAATTTTTCAACTTTTTTGATGCCGAAATCTTTTTGTGAAAACTTTCAACTTTTTGAAGCCGAAATCTTTTCATGAACATTTTCAACTTTTTTGAAGCCGAAATCTTTTCATGAAAATTTTCAACTTTTTTGATGCATAAATCTTTTCATGAAAATTTTAGACTTTTTTGAAGTCGAAAAAAGTCATGGACATGTTCAACTTTTTTGAAGTCTAAATCTTTTCATTAAAATTTTCAACTTTTTTGATGCCGAAATAGTTCATGAAAATTTTCAACTTTTTTGAAGCCGAAATACTTCATGAAAATTCCTACCTTTTTTAAAGCCATAATCCTGTCATGAAAATTTTCAACTTTTCTGAAGCTGAAATTATTTCATGAAAATTTTCAACTTTTTTGAAGCCGAAATCTTTTCATGAAAATCGTTGACCTTTTTGAAGCCCAAATCTTTTAATGTAAACTTTCAACTTTTTTGAAGCCGAAATACTTCATGAAAATGTTCGACTTTTCTGAAGCAGAAATCTTTTCATGAAAATCATTGACTTTTTTGAAGCCGAAATACTTCATGAAAATTTTCAACTTTTTTGAAGCAGAAATCTTTTCTTGAAAATTTTCAACTTTTTGAAGCCGAAATCATTTCATGAAAATTTTCATCTTTTTTGAAGCATAAATCTTTTCATGAAAATCTTAGACTTTTTTGAAGTTGAAAAAATTCATGAACATTTTCAACTTTTTTGAAGCTGAAATCTTTTCATTAAATTTTTCAACTTTTTGTAAGCCGAAATCTTTTCATGAAAATCTTCGACTTTTTTGAAGCCGAAATAGTTCATGAATGTTTTCAACTTTTTTGATGCCGAAATAGTTCATGAAAATTTTCAACTTTTTTGAAGCAGAATTCTTTTCATGAAAATTTTCAACTTTTTTGAAGCAGAAATCTTTTCATGAAAATTTTTAACATTTTTGAAGCCGAAATCTATTCATGAAAATGTTTGACTTTTTTGAAGTCGAAAAAATTCATGGACATTTTCAACTTTTTTGAAGTCTAAATCTTTTCATTAAAATTTTCAACTTTTTTGAAGCCGAAATCTTTTCATGAAAATTTTCAAGTTTTTGAAGCAGAAATCTTTTCATGAAAATCTTAGACTTTTTTGAAGTCGAAAAAATTCATGAACATTTTCGACTTTTTTGAAGCCGAAATACTTCATGAAAATGTTCGACTTTTCTGAAGCAGAAATCTTTTCATGAAAATCATTGACTTTTTTGAAGCCGAAATACTTCATGAAAATTTTCAACTTTTTTGAAGCAGAAATCTTTTCATGAAAATTTTCAACTTTTTTGATGCCGAAATAGTTCATGAAAATTTTCAACTTTTTTGAAGCAGAAATCTTTTCATGAAAATTTTCAACTTTTTTGATGCCGAAATACTTCATGAAAATTTTCAACTTTTTTGAAGCAGAAATCTTTTCATGAAAATTTTCAACTTTTTTGATGCCGAAATAGTTCATGAAAATTTTTAACTTTTTTGAAGCCGAAATCTTTTCATGAAAATTTTCAACTTTTTGAAGCCGAAATCTTTTCATGAAAATTTTCATCTTTTTTGAAGCATAAATCTTTTCATGAAAATCTTAGACTTTTTTGAAGTCGAAAAAATTCATGAACATTTTCAACTTTTTTGAAGCTGAAATCTTTTCATGAAATTTTTCAACTTTTTGTAAGCCGAAATCTTTTCATGAAAATCTTCGACTTTTTTGAAGCTGAAATACTTCATGAAAGTTTTCAACCTTTTTGAAGCCGAAATACTTTATAAAATGTTTTACCTTTTTTAAAGCGAAAATCCTGTCATGAAAATTTTCAACTTTTTTGAAGCTTAAATCTTTTCATGAAAATTTTCAACTTTTTTGAAGCAGAAATCTTTTCATGAAAATCTTCGACTTTTTTGAAGCCGAAATAGTTCATGAATGTTTTCAACTTTTTTGAAGCCGAAATACTTCATGAAAATTTTTGACTTTTTTGAAAGCCGAAATCTTTTAATGTAAATTTTCAACTTTTTTGATGCCGAAATAGTTCATGAAAATTTTCAACTTTTTTGAAGCAGAAATCTTTTCATGAAAATTTTCAACATTTTTGAAGCCGAAATCTATTCATGAAAATGTTTGACTTTTTTGAAGTCGAAAAAATTCATGGACATTTTCCACTTTTTTGAAGTGTAAATCTTTTCATGAAAACTTTCAACTTTTTTGAAGCAGAAATCTTTTGATGAAAATCTTAGACTTTTTTGAAGTCGAAAAAATTCATGAACATTTTCAACTTTTTTGAAGTGTAAATCTTTTCATGAAAATTTTCAACTTTTTTGAAGCCGAAATCTTTTCATGAAAATTTTTGACTTTTTTGAAAGCCGAAATCTTTTAATGTAAATTTTCAACTTTTTTGATGCCGAAATAGTTCATGAAAATTTTCAACTTTTTTGAAGCAGAATTCTTTTCATGAAAATTTTCAACTTTTTTGAAGCAGAAATCTTTTCATGAAAATTTTCAACATTTTTGAAGCCGAAATCTATTCATGAAAATGTTGGACTTTTTTGAAGTCGAAAAAATTCATGAACATTTTCAACTTTTTTTGATGCCGAAATCTTTTCATGAAAATTTTCAACTTTTTTGAAGCAGAAATCTTTTCATGAAAATCGTTGACTTTTTTGAAGACGGAATCTTTTCATGAAAATTTTTCAACTTTTTTGATGCCGAAATCTTTTTGTGAAAACTTTCAACTTTTTGAAGCCGAAATCTTTTCATGAACATTTTCAACTTTTTTGAAGCCGAAATCTTTTCATGAAAATTTTCAACTTTTTTGATGCATAAATCTTTTCATGAAAATTTTAGACTTTTTTGAAGTCGAAAAAAGTCATGGACATGTTCAACTTTTTTGAAGTCTAAATCTTTTCATTAAAATTTTCAACTTTTTTGATGCCGAAATAGTTCATGAAAATTTTCAACTTTTTTGAAGCCGAAATATTTCATGAAAATTCCTACCTTTTTTAAAGCCATAATCCTGTCATGAAAATTTTCAACTTTTCTGAAGCTGAAATTATTTCATGAAAATTTTCAACTTTTTTGAAGCCGAAATCTTTTCATGAAAATCGTTGACCTTTTTGAAGCCCAAATCTTTTAATGTAAACTTTCAACTTTTTTGAAGCCGAAATACTTCATGAAAATGTTCGACTTTTCTGAAGCAGAAATCTTTTCATGAAAATCATTGACTTTTTTGAAGCCGAAATACTTCATGAAAATTTTCAACTTTTTTGAAGCAGAAATCTTTTCATGAAAATTTTCAACTTTTTGAAGCCGAAATCATTTCATGAAAATTTTCATCTTTTTTGAAGCATAAATCTTTTCATGAAAATCTTAGACTTTTTTGAAGTTGAAAAAATTCATGAACATTTTCAACTTTTTTGAAGCTGAAATCTTTTCATTAAATTTTTCAACTTTTTGTAAGCCGAAATCTTTTCATGAAAATCTTCGACTTTTTTGAAGCCGAAATAGTTCATGAATGTTTTCAACTTTTTTGATGCCGAAATAGTTCATGAAAATTTTCAACTTTTTTGAAGCAGAATTCTTTTCATGAAAATTTTCAACTTTTTTGAAGCAGAAATCTTTTCATGAAAATTTTTAACATTTTTGAAGCCGAAATCTATTCATGAAAATGTTTGACTTTTTTGAAGTCGAAAAAATTCATGGACATTTTCAACTTTTTTGAAGTCTAAATCTTTTCATGAAAATTTTCAACTTTTTTGAAGCCGAAATCTTTTCATGAAAATTTTCAAGTTTTTGAAGCCGAAATCTTTTCATGAAAATTTTCAAGTTTTTGAAGCAGAAATCTTTTCATGAAAATCTTAGACTTTTTTGAAGTCGAAAAAATTCATGAACATTTTCGACTTTTTTGAAGCCGAAATACTTCATGAAAATGTTCGACTTTTCTGAAGCAGAAATCTTTTCATGAAAATCATTGACTTTTTTGAAGCCGAAATACTTCATGAAAATTTTCAACTTTTTTGAAGCAGAAATCTTTTCATGAAAATTTTCAACTTTTTTGATGCCGAAATAGTTCATGAAAATTTTCAACTTTTTTGAAGCAGAAATCTTTTCATGAAAATTTTCAACTTTTTTGATGCCGAAATACTTCATGAAAATTTTCAACTTTTTTGATGCCGAAATAGTTCATGAAAATTTTTAACTTTTTTGAAGCCGAAATCTTTTCATGAAAATTTTCAACTTTTTGAAGCCGAAATCTTTTCATGAAAATTTTCATCTTTTTTGAAGCATAAATCTTTTCATGAAAATCTTAGACTTTTTTGAAGTCGAAAAAATTCATGAACATTTTCAACTTTTTTGAAGCTGAAATCTTTTCATGAAATTTTTCAACTTTTTGTAAGCCGAAATCTTTTCATGAAAATCTTCGACTTTTTTGAAGCTGAAATACTTCATGAAAGTTTTCAACCTTTTTGAAGCCGAAATACTTTATAAAATGTTTTACCTTTTTTAAAGCGAAAATCCTGTCATGAAAATTTTCAACTTTTTTGAAGCTTAAATCTTTTCATGAAAATTTTCAACTTTTTTGAAGCAGAAATCTTTTCATGAAAATCTTCGACTTTTTTGAAGCCGAAATAGTTCATGAATGTTTTCAACTTTTTTGAAGCCGAAATACTTCATGAAAATTTTTGACTTTTTTGAAAGCCGAAATCTTTTAATGTAAATTTTCAACTTTTTTGATGCCGAAATAGTTCATGAAAATTTTCAACTTTTTTGAAGCAGAAATCTTTTCATGAAAATTTTCAACATTTTTGAAGCCGAAATCTATTCATGAAAATGTTTGACTTTTTTGAAGTCGAAAAAATTCATGGACATTTTCCACTTTTTTGAAGTGTAAATCTTTTCATGAAAACTTTCAACTTTTTTGAAGCAGAAATCTTTTGATGAAAATCTTAGACTTTTTTGAAGTCGAAAAAATTCATGAACATTTTCAACTTTTTTGAAGTGTAAATCTTTTCATGAAAATTTTCAACTTTTTTGAAGCCGAAATCTTTTCATGAAAATTTTTGACTTTTTTGAAAGCCGAAATCTTTTAATGTAAATTTTCAACTTTTTTGATGCCGAAATAGTTCATGAAAATTTTCAACTTTTTTGAAGCAGAATTCTTTTCATGAAAATTTTCAACTTTTTTGAAGCAGAAATCTTTTCATGAAAATTTTCAACATTTTTGAAGCCGAAATCTATTCATGAAAATGTTGGACTTTTTTGAAGTCGAAAAAATTCATGAACATTTTCGACTTTTTTGAAGTGTATATCTTTTCATGAAAATTTTCAACTTTTTTGAAGCCGAAATCTTTTCATGAAAATTTTCAAGTTTTTGAAGCAGAAATCTTTTGATGAAAATCTTAGACTTTTTTGAAGTCGAAAAAATTCATGAACATTTTCAACTTTTTTGAAGTGTAAATCTTTTCATGAAAATTTTCAACTTTTTTGAAGCCGAAATACTTCATGAGAATTTTTGACTTTTTTGAAGCCGAAATCTTTTAATGTAAATTTTCAACTTTTTTGAAGCCGAAATCTTTTAATGTAAATTTTCAACTTTTTTGATGCCGAAATAGTTCATGAAAATTTTCAACTTTTTTGAAGCAGAAATCTTTTCATGAAAATGTTAGACTTTTTTGAAGTTGAAAAAATTCATGAACATTTTCAACTTTTTTGAAGTGTAAATCTTTTCATGAAAATTTTCAACTTTTTTGAAGCCGAAATCTTTTCATGAAAATTTTCAACTTTTTTGAAGCCGAAATCTTTTCATGAAAATTTTCAACTTTTTTGAAGCCGAAATACTTCATGAAAATTTTCAACTTTTTTGAAGCCGAAATCTTTTAATGTAAATTTTCAACTTTTTTGATGCCGAAATAGTTCATGAAAATTTTCAACTTTTTTGAAGCAGAAATCTTTTCATGAAAATGTTAGACTTTTTTGAAGTTGAAAAAATTCATGAACATTTTCAACTTTTTTGAAGTGTAAATCTTTTCATGAAAATTTTCAACTTTTTTGAAGCCGAAATCTTTTCATGAACATTTTCAACTTTTTTGAAGTGTAAATCTTTTCATGAAAATTTTCAACTTTTTTGAAGCCGAAATCTTTTCATGAAAATTTTCAAGTTTTTGAAGCAGAAATCTTTTCATGAAAATCTTAGACTTTTTTGAAGTCGAAAAAATTCATGAACATTTTCAACTTTTTTGAAGTGTAAATCTTTTCATAAAAATTTTCAACTTTTTTGAAGCCGAAATCTTTTCATGAAAATTTTCAACTTTTTTGAAGCCGAAATCTTTTCATGAAAATTTTCAACTTTTTTGAAGCCGAAATACTTCATGAAAATTTTTACCTTTTTTAAAGCCAAAATCCTGTCATGAAAAATTTATACTTTTTTGAAGCAGAAATCTTTTCATGAAAATTTTCGACTTTATTCAAACTGATATTCTACATTTTCTAACTAAAAGTGTAGTTTCAAATTAAAAATACTGTTAGAAGGAGTGATTCAGACAAAATTAGATGAAACAGCTGTACTGGTAACAAACAATGATATTAACAGCTTTAGTGATCAAATTGAGCGTATCTTGGGAAGCTGAGCTCGAAAGTGACATGAAACACGTTTTTCAGACATAAAGTGACAGTTACAGTGAATACCTGTTCTGACTACATTTTCTAACTCAAAGTGTCGTTTCAAAGTAAAAATACTGTTAGAAGGAGTGATTCAGACAAAATTAGATGAAACAGCTGTAATGGTAACAAATGAGCCCAGTTACATGAAATGACATCAAAATCAACATTCCCTGAGCCAGACAACGCTATTAACAGCTTTAGTGATCAAATTGAGCGTATCTTGCGAAGCTGAGCTCGAAAGTGACATGAAACATGTTTTTCAGACAAAAAGTGACACTTACTGTCCTGACTACATTTTCTAACTGAAAGCGTCGTTTCAAAGTAAAAATACTGTTAGAAGGAGTGATTCAGACAAAATTAGATGAAACAGCTGTACTGGTAACAAACAACGATATTAACAGCTTTAGTGATCAAATTGAGCGTATCTTGCGAAGCTGAGCTCGAAAGTGACATGAAACATGTTTTTCAGACAAAAAGTGACACTTACTGTTCAGACTGCATTTTCTAACTCAAAGTGTCGTTTCAAAGTAAAAATACTGTTAGAAGGAGTTTTTCAGGCAAAATTAGATGAAACAGTTGTAGTGGTAAAAAATGAGCGCAGTTACATGAAATGACATCAAAATCAACATTCCCTGAGCCAGACAACGCTATTAACAGCTTTAGTGATCAAATTGAGCGTATCTTGCGAAGCTGAGCTCGAAAGTGACATGAAACATGTTTTTGAGACATAAAGTGACACTTACAGTGAATACCTGTCCTGACTACATTTTCTAACTGAAAGCGTCGTTTCAAAGTAAAAATACTGTTAGAAGGAGTGATTCAGACAAAATTAGATGAAACAGCTGTACTGGTAACAAACAACGATATTAACAGCTTTAGTGATCAAATTGAGCGTATCTTGCGAAGCTGAGCTCGAAAGTGACATGAAACATGTTTTTGAGACATAAAGTGACACTTACTGTTCAAAACATTTTTCATGTCACTTTCGAGCACAACTTCGCAAGATACGCTCAATTTGATCACTAAAGCTGTTAATAGCGTTGTCTGGCTCAGGGAATGTTGATTTTGATGTCATTTCATGTAACTGCGCTCATTTGTTACCAGTACAGCTGTTTCATCTAATTTTGTCTGAATCACTCCTTCTAACAGTATTTTTACTTTGAAACGGCACTTTGAGTTAAAAATGTAGTCTGAACAGTAACTGTCACTTTATGTCTCAAAAACTTGTTTCATGTCACTTTCGAGCTCAGCTTCGCAAGATACGCTCAATTTGATCACTAAAGCTGTTAATAGCGTTGTTTGTTACCAGTGCTGCTGTTTCATCTAATTTTGTCTGAATCACTCCTTCTAACAGTATTTTTACTTTGAAACGACACTTTGAGTTAGAAAATGTAGTCAGGACAGGTATTCACTGTAAGTGTCACTTTATGTCTCAAAAACATGTTTCATGTCACTTTCGAGCTCAGCTTCGCAAGATACGCTCAATTTGATCACTAAAGCTGTTAATAGCGTTGTCTGGCTCAGGGAATGTTGATTTTGATGTCATTTCATGTAACTGCGCTCATTTGTTACCAGTACAGCTGTTTCATCTAATTTTGTCTGAATCACTCCCTCTAACAGTATTTTTACTTTGAAACGACACTTTGAGTTAGAAAATATAGTCTGAACAGTAAGTGTCACTTTATGTCTCAAAAACATGTTTCATGTCACTTTCGAGCTCAGCTTCGCAAGATACGCTCAATTTGATCACTAAAGCTGTTAATAGCGTTGTCTGGCTCAGGGAATGTTGATTTTGATGTCTTTTCATGTAACTGCGCTCATTTGTTACCAGTACAGCTGTTTTATCTAATATTGTCTGAATCACTCCTTCTAACAGTATTTTTACTTTGAAACGGCACTTTGAGTTAGAAAATGTAGTCTGAACAGTAAGTGTCATTTTATGTCTCAAAAACATGTTTCATGTCACTTTCGAGCTCAGCTTCGCAAGATACGCTCAATTTGATCACTAAAGCTGTTAATATCGTTGTTTGTTACCAGTACAGCTGTTTCATCTAATTTTGTCTGAATCACTCCTTCTAACAGTATTTTTACTTTGAAACGACACTTTGAGTTAGAAAATGTAGAATATCAGTTTGAATAAAGTTGAAAATTTACATATAAAGATTTCAGCTTTAAAAAAGTTGAAAACTTTCATGAAGTATTTCGAATTCAAAAAAGTTGAAAACTTTCATGAAAAGATTTCATTTTCAAAAAAGTTCAAAATTTACATGAAAAGATTTCTGTTTCAAAAAAGTTGAAAATTTCAAGCTTTTTAAAAAGTTGAAAATTTTCATGAAGTATTTTTGCTTCAAAAAGTTGAAAACTTTCATGAAAAGATTTCGGCTTCAAAAAAGTTGAAAATTTTCATGAAAAGATTTCTGCTTCAAAATTTTCATGAAAAGATTTCTGCTTCAACAAAGTTAAAAATTTTCATGAAAAGATTTCGGCTTCAAAAAAGTTGAAAATTTTGATGAAAAGGTTTCATTTTCAAAAAAGTTGATAATTTTTATGAAAAGATTTCTGCTTCAAAAAAGTTGAAAATTTTCATGAAGTATTTCGGTTTCAAAAAAGTTAAAAATTTACATGAAAAGATTTCGGCTTCAAAAAAGTTGAAAATTTTGATGAAAAGGTTTCATTTTCAAAAAAGTTGATAATTTTTATGAAAAAAGATTTCTGCTTCAAAAAAGTTGAAAATATTCATGAAAAGATTTCAGCTTTAAAAAAGTTGAAAACTTTCATGAAGTATTTCGACTTCAAAAAAGTTGAAAATTTTCAATAAGTATTTCGGCTTCAAAAAAGTTGAAAATTTTGATGAAAAGATTTCATTTTCAAAAAAGTTCAAAATTTACATGAAAAGATTTCTGTTTCAAAAAAGTTGAAAATTTCAAGCTTTTTAAAAAGTTGAAAATTTTCATGAAGTATTTTTGCTTCAAAAAGTTGAAAACTTTCATGAAAAGATTTCGGCTTCAAAAAAGTTGAAAATTTTCATGAAAAGATTTCTGCTTCAAAATTTTCATGAAAAGATTCATGAAAAGATTTCGGATTTAAAAAAGTTGAAAATTTTAATGAAAACATTTCGGCTTCAAAAAAGTTGAAAATTTTCATGAAGTATTTCGGATTCAACAAAGTTGAAAATTTACATGAAAAGATTTCTGCTTAAAAAAATTGAAAATTTTCATGAAAAGATTTCTGCTTGAAAATTTTCATAAAAATATTTCTGCATTAAAAAAGTCAAAGATTTTCATGAAAAGATTTCGGATTTAAAAAAGTTGAAAATTTTCATAAAAAGATTTCTGCTTCAAAAAAGTTGAAAATTTTCATGAAAAGATATAGGCTTCAAAAAAGTCGAAGATTTTCATGAAAAGATTTCTGCATGAAAATTTTCATGAAAAGATTTCGGATTTAAAAAAGTCGAAAATTTTCATGAAAAGATTTCGGCTTCAACAAAGTTGAAAATTTACATGAAAAGATTTCTGCTTAAAAAAATTGAAAATTTTCATGAAAAGATTTCTGCTTGAAAATTTTCATAAAAATATTTCTGCATTAAAAAAGTCAAAGATTTTCATGAAAAGATTTCGGATTTAAAAAAGTTGAAAATTTTCATAAAAAGATTTCTGCTTCAAAAAAGTTGAAAATTTTCATGAAAAGATATAGGCTTCAAAAAAGTCGAAGATTTTCATGAAAAGATTTCTGCATGAAAATTTTCATGAAAAGATTTCGGATTTAAAAAAGTCGAAAATTTTCATGAAAAGATTTCGGCTTCAAAAAAGTTGAAAATTTACATGAAGTATTTCAGCTTCAAAAAAGTTGAAAACTTTCATGAAGTTTTTCGGCTTCCAAAAAGTTGAAAACTTTCATGACGTTTTTCTGCTTTACAAAAGTTGAAGATTTTCATGAAGTATTTCGGCTTCAAAAAAGTTGAAAATTTTCATGAAAAGATTTCGGTTTTAAAAAAGGTAAAAATTTACATGAAAAGATTTCGGCTTCAAAAAAGTTGAAAATTTTCATGAAAAGGTTTCATTTTCAAAAAAGTTGATAATTTTCATGAAAAGATTTCTGCTTCAAAAAAGTTGAAAATTTTCATGAAACGATTTCTGCTTCAAAAAAGTTGAAAATTTTCATGAAGTATTTCTGCTTCAAAAAGTTGAAAATTTTCATGAAAAGATTTTTCTTTCAAAAAAGTGTAAAATTTTCATGGAAAGATTTCTGCTTCAAAAAAGTTGAAAATTTTCATGAAAAGATTTCGGCTTCAAAAAAGTTGAAAATTTTCATGACAGGATTTTGGCTTTAAATAAGTTAAAAATTTTCATGAAAAGATTTCGGCTTCAAAAAAAGTTGAAAATTTTCATGAAAAGATTTCTGCTTCAAAAAAGTTGAATATTTTCATTAAAAGATTTCTGCTTCAAAAAAGTCGAAGATTTTCATGAAAAGATTTCGGCTTCAAAAAAGTTGAAAATTTTCATAAAAAGATTTCTGCTTCAAAAAAGTCGAAGATTTTCATGAAAAGATTTCTGCTTCAAAAAAGTCGAAGATTTTCATGAAAAGATTTCGGCTTCAAAAAAGTTGAAAAATTTTCATGAAGTATTTTGGTTTCAAAAAAGTTGAAAATTTACATGAAAAGATTTCAGCTTCAAAAAAGTTGAAAATTTTCATGAAAAGATTTCTGCTTGAAAATTTTCATGAAAAGATTTCTGCTTCAACAAAGTTGAAAATTTTCATGAAAAGATTTCTGCTTCAACAAAGTTAAAAATTTTCATGAAAAGATTTAGCCTTCAAAAAAGTTGAAAATTTTCATGAAAAGATTTCGGCTTCAAAAAAGTTGAACATTTTCATAAAGTATTTCTGCTTCAAAAAAGTTGAAGATTTTCATAAAAAGATTTCTGCTTCAAAAAAGTCGAAGATTTTCATGAAAAGATTTCGGCTTCAAAAAAGTCAAAAATTTTCATGAAGTATTTTGGTTTCAAAAAAGTTGAAAATTTACATGAAAAGATTTCAGCTTCAAAAAAGTTGAAAATTTTCATGAAAAGATTTCTGCTTGAAAATTTTCATGAAAAGATTTCTGCTTCAACAAAGTTGAAAATTTTCATGAAAAGATTTCTGCTTCAAAAAAGTTGAAAATTTTCATGAAAAGATTTTGGATTCAAAAAAGTTGAACATTTTCATAAAGTATTTCTGCTTCAAAAAAGTTGAAGATTTTCATGAAAAGATTTCGGCTTCAACAAAGTTGAAAATTTTCAGGACAGGATTTTGGCTTTAAAAAAGGTAAAAAATTTCATGAAGTATTTCAGCTTCAAAAAATTTGAAAATTTTGATGAAAAGATTTCTGCTTCAACAAAGTTAAAAATTTTGATGAAAAGATTTCTGCTTCAACAAAGTTAAAAATTTTCATGAAAAGATTTAGCCTTCAAAAAAGTTGAAAATTTTCATGAAAAGATTTCGGCTTCAAAAAAGTTGAACATTTTCATGAAGTATTTCGGCTTCAAAAAAGTTGAAAAATTCGGGTTTTTTAAAAAGTTGAAAATTTTCATAAAATATTTCTACTTCAGAAAGTTGAAAATTTTCATGAAAAGATTTCGGCTTCAACAAAGTTGAAAATTTTCATGACAGGATTTTGGCTTTAAAAAAGGTAAAAATTTTCATGAAGTATTTCAGCTTCAAAAAATTTGAAAATTTTGATGAAAAGATTTCTGCTTCAAAAAAGTTGAAAACTTTCATGAAAAGATTTCGGCTTCAAAAAAGTCAAAGATTTTCTTGAAGTATTTCGGCTTCAAAAAAGTTGAAAATTTTCATGAAAATCTTCGACTTTCTTCATGCTGGCTGAGTTTTTCTTTGTTCTATCTTTTGAAATCAATTTATTTTATGATTGAATATTCCAAGTATTCTTTAAATATCTTGTTTTTGATTACCACCAATCACTATTTCCATTTTTACTTTCATGCTTTATGAACAAAAATAGCTTTTTTTATTACTACATCAAGTTTACACACATGGGTCAAAAATGACCCATACATCCAAGTGTGATTTAAAATTAAATGAATTAATACTATAATAATAATTTGTTTCAAGTAATTACTTTAGCAGTGAGTGGAGCCAAACACTTATGTATTTCATATTTGCAACATGTTTATTTGTCATTTTGTCACACATACACATACCTCTGATAACAGATAACACGGCTGTTGAACTGAACTGTATCTGTAATTTAACAACTGTAAACTGGTGAATGTGACCAAACAAAATGAAATACAACTGAACACATCACTAGAGCACAAATTGCCTTCTCAATTTTGACATGCCTCACAAATGATCACTAAGAGTTTGTGCTCCTTGCACACAGGCCTGGTGCACTGGGAACACTAGCTGCTGACTTTTCTGTCTTTGGTAACTGGGCAGATCGTGCACCTCTTCCTCTTCCTTTGGCCCTCCTGTCTGATGTCCTCTTGTGGCTGGGTGGTGGCTGTGTTTTGTTTTTTAAACCCACATCTTCCCATTGTTTCTTCTTCTGACTGCTGTCATCCACTGCTTTGTCATCATGCATAGTGCTCAGGAGGACAACAGCTTTTCCCTTCTTCTGCACATAGCTCACCATGGTCATGTTGCCATTGAATCCGAATTCTGAGCTATGAATCTCCCGTGATTTGGATGGCTTCATGATAGGTGGTATGTCCGATTTGTTCTGGCAAAGAGTCCCAACAATGGTCAGGTTCTTCTCGAGGAGCTTCTCAGCCAGCGGGACACTGGTGAAGAAGTTGCTAATTGTGATGTTGCGACCTATGAGAGGGGGAAAAGATTGTAAATTTACTCAACATGGAATTCTTTAAACTCTAACGCCATAATCTGTTGCATTGCATTGCATTTTATTCTGTTTTACTATTTTGCTTACAGAGAAATCAAATAAAAAAATAAAATACACATTATTAAAGATTGGGAAAAAGTATGTAGGTATTGTGCTAAAACTTAATACATTAGTTTCTCTATTGTACTTTACATTCACCTGTCTGTCTGATTCCACTGCACAATTGCTGGACGACATTCTCTCCAAGGTTCCTCTGAACCTGGCTGTCTCCCGGTATAGACAATTCCATCTATTGCATAAGGTACCCTTGCGTCGCACATCCAGAAGATTTTTATCCCATATTTTGCAGGCTTGCTGGGCATGTGTTGCCGTAACTTGCACCTGCCTCGGAATGGCACAAGCTGCTCATCTATGGTGACACAGTCACTGGGGATGAACTTTCTTCTGCAGTTGTCCAGGAAACAGTCCCACACGTACCTAAATGTCGCCATGTGGTGTGTTTCCAGTCGCAGAGCCCTGGTCCTCTTGTCGTCAAACCGTATGATGCGGCGGATATCTTCATATCTCCTAAGCCCCATGGTGGCCTTGTAAATTGGATTTTGCAGCGGATCTACAAACAGCTCCCGCAAGGCCACATCCCAGCTCTTCTCCCCCCCTGCAAGAATTGATGAAGGCCATCAATTCTTCTTTATCAATGCTTCTCCACTCTTTCCCTTTTGCTGTGGCTGTTCTTCGTCCCTCTAAGTTGATACATATTAGAACCTCCTCAATGATGTTGTCACTCATGAACATATCCCAGGCATCTTTTGGTGAAAAAGCTGGTGATCCAGGTGTAGGTCCTGGGCAGCTCCTCAGAATGTTATGGCTTCTTGTTCTGCCATGAATGGGGGGATTCTCATTCCAGTAAGATCCGTTTTTACTCAATCTATTGGACTGGGTCTGAGTTTCCTCTTCAGAGGACTCATCAGATGAGTCTTCTGTATCATCAGAGGAGTCTTCTTCATGGATTCCCAGACACACCCACAACTCCAGCTTGACCCTCTGGCAAATATTCTGGGTCATCATCATCAGAAATTTCAGACTCTGAATCAAGACAAATTGCCTCCTCATCTGGTTCTTCCTGCAGCATCGCTACAACCATCTCAGTAGTAAATCTGGGACCAGCCATACTCTGGATAAAGAAAATCAAAAGCACAATAAAATTTTCAGATGCACATCAATATACATACACATACATACAGTTTTATTTTGGTGACTTGGCTAAGTAGCTTAGCTAAGTACTTTGCTAAGTAGCCTAGCAATCTACATAATAGTTAGCTAACTACAATAGAATTAGCTAACTAAAATAGAAGTGTCAACAGCTAGCTAGCTAATAGTAATTATTTGTAACTTTCTGACAAGTAATGTACTCACTCTCAAGGTAACCTAAACCTAATCAAATGTTATGTACAGTTATCTTTCACAATTGTCATCAAATATTTTCTAAAGTGATGTTAGAACAATTTAAAAACAATACTTACATGTATTAGATGTTCCAAGGGAGCTGTGCTGAGCTGTGAAATGTCTGAAACAACCACGTTTCACAGCAAATGCTATAGTAAATGCATGTGGGTCGTTTCTGACCCATGTGTGTAAACTTGATGTAGAAATACAAAAGCTGTGCTCGTTCATAAAGTAAGAAAGGAAAAATACAAATGATGATTTGTGCTTAACAAAAACAAGATATTTACTGCATACTTGGAAAAGTAAATGATAAAATGTATTTATTTCAAAGATATATCATAGAAACACTCAGCCATACATGAAATAACATAGAAAGTGGATTCATTTTTGACCCATGTTGTGCATTAGAAGGGTAATGATACAAAAATGTTTTTTATTCAAAAAGTAAGAAAGGAAAAAATAAAATAAGGATGTATGATGATCAAAAACAAGTTAATTGAGGAATACCTTGAATACTGAATGAAGAGATGAATTTATTGCAAAGATGTAGAAAATAAAAACTCAACCGGGTCACTTTGATATTTTTAAAGCAGAAATACTTCATGAAAGTTTTCGACTTTTTTGATGCCGAAATAGTTCATGAAAATTTTCAACTTTTTTGAAGCCAAAATCTTTTCATGAAAATTTTCAACTTTTTTGAAGCAGAAATCTTTTCATGAAATACTTCGACTTTTTTGAAGCCGAAATACTTGATGAAAATTCTTACCTTTTTTAAAGCCATAATGCTGTCATGAAAATTTTCAACTTTTTTGAAGCTGAAATCTTTTCATGAAAATGTTCAACTTTTTTGAAGCCGAAATCTTTTCATGTAAATTTTCAACTTTTTTGAAGCCGAAATCTTTTCATGAAAATTTTCAACTTTTTTGAAGCAGAAATCTTTTCATGAAATACATTGACTTTTTTGAAGCCGAAATACTTGATGAAAATTTTCAACTTTTTTGAAGCCGAAATCTGTTCATGAAAATTTTCAACTTTTTTGAAGCCGAAATCTTTTCATGAAAATTTTCAACTTTTTGGAGCCGAAATCTTATCATGAAAATTTTTACCTTTTTTAAAGCCAAAATCCTGTCATGAAAATTTTCAACTTTTTTGAAGCAGAAATCTTTTCAAGAAAATCTTTGACTTTTTTGAAGCTGAAATCTTTTCATGAAAATCTTGAACTTTTTTGAAGCCGAAATACTTGATGAAAATTTTCAACTTTTTTGAAGTCTAAATCTTTTCATGAAAATTTTCAACTTTTTTGAAGCCGAAATCTTTTCATGAAAATTTTCAACTTTTTTGAAATAGAAATCTTTTCATGAAAATTTTCAACTTTTTTGAAGCCGAAATACTTCATTAACGTTTGCAACTTTTTTGATGCCGAAATCTTTTAATGTAAATCTTCAACTTTTTTGAAGCCGAAATACTTCATGAAAGTTTTCAACTTTTTTGAAGCCGAAATCTTTTCATGAACATTTTAAACTTTTTTGAAGCCGAAATCTTTTCATGAAAATGTTCAACTTTTTTGAAGCAGAAATCTTTTCATGAAAATCTTCGACTTTTTTGCAGCCGATATACTTCATGAAAATTTTCAACTTTTTTGAAGCCGAAATACTTCATGAAAGTTTTCAACCTTTTTGAAGCCGAAATAATTCATGAAAATTTTTACCTTTTTCAAAGCTAAAATCCTGTCATGAAAATTTTCAACTTTTTTGAAGCAGAAATCTTTTCATGAAAATCTTCAACTTCTTTGAAGCCGAAATACTTGATGAAAATTTTCAACTGTTTTGAAGTCTAAATCTTTTCATGAAAATTTTCAACTTTTTTGAAGCCGAAATCTTTTCATGAAAATTTTCAAACTTTTTGAAGCCGAAATCTTTTCTTGAAAATTTTCAACTTTTTTGAAGCAGAAATCTTTTCATGAAAATCTTAGACTTTTTTGAAGTCGAAAAAATTCATGAACATTTTCAACTTTTTTTGATGCCGAAATCTTTTCATGAAAATTTTCAACTTTTTTGAAGCAGAAATCTTTTCATGAAAATCGTTGACTTTTTTGAAGACGGAATCTTTTCATGAAAATTTTTCAACTTTTTTGATGCCGAAATCTTTTTGTGAAAACTTTCAACTTTTTGAAGCCGAAATCTTTTCATGAACATTTTCAACTTTTTTGAAGCCGAAATCTTTTCATGAAAATTTTCAACTTTTTTGATGCATAAATCTTTTCATGAAAATTTTAGACTTTTTTGAAGTCGAAAAAAGTCATGGACATGTTCAACTTTTTTGAAGTCTAAATCTTTTCATTAAAATTTTCAACTTTTTTGATGCCGAAATAGTTCATGAAAATTTTCAACTTTTTTGAAGCCGAAATACTTCATGAAAATTCCTACCTTTTTTAAAGCCATAATCCTGTCATGAAAATTTTCAACTTTTCTGAAGCTGAAATTATTTCATGAAAATTTTCAACTTTTTTGAAGCTGAAATCTTTTCATGAAAATCGTTGACCTTTTTGAAGCCCAAATCTTTTAATGTAAACTTTCAACTTTTTTGAAGCCGAAATACTTCATGAAAATGTTCGACTTTTCTGAAGCAGAAATCTTTTCATGAAAATCATTGACTTTTTTGAAGCCGAAATACTTCATGAAAATTTTCAACTTTTTTGAAGCAGAAATCTTTTCTTGAAAATTTTCAACTTTTTGAAGCCGAAATCATTTCATGAAAATTTTCATCTTTTTTGAAGCATAAATCTTTTCATGAAAATCTTAGACTTTTTTGAAGTTGAAAAAATTCATGAACATTTTCAACTTTTTTGAAGCTGAAATCTTTTCATTAAATTTTTCAACTTTTTGTAAGCCGAAATCTTTTCATGAAAATCTTCGACTTTTTTGAAGCCGAAATAGTTCATGAATGTTTTCAACTTTTTTGATGCCGAAATAGTTCATGAAAATTTTCAACTTTTTTGAAGCAGAATTCTTTTCATGAAAATTTTCAACTTTTTTGAAGCAGAAATCTTTTCATGAAAATTTTTAACATTTTTGAAGCCGAAATCTATTCATGAAAATGTTTGACTTTTTTGAAGTCGAAAAAATTCATGGACATTTTCAACTTTTTTGAAGTCTAAATCTTTTCATTAAAATTTTCAACTTTTTTGAAGCCGAAATCTTTTCATGAAAATTTTCAAGTTTTTGAAGCAGAAATCTTTTCATGAAAATCTTAGACTTTTTTGAAGTCGAAAAAATTCATGAACATTTTCGACTTTTTTGAAGCTGAAATACTTCATGAAAATGTTCGACTTTTCTGAAGCAGAAATCTTTTCATGAAAATCATTGACTTTTTTGAAGCCGAAATACTTCATGAAAATTTTCAACTTTTTTGAAGCAGAAATCTTTTCATGAAAATTTTCAACTTTTTTGATGCCGAAATAGTTCATGAAAATTTTCAACTTTTTTGAAGCAGAAATCTTTTCATGAAAATTTTCAACTTTTTTGATGCCGAAATACTTCATGAAAATTTTCAACTTTTTTGAAGCAGAAATCTTTTCATGAAAATTTTCAACTTTTTTGATGCCGAAATAGTTCATGAAAATTTTTAACTTTTTTGAAGCCGAAATCTTTTCATGAAAATTTTCAACTTTTTGAAGCCGAAATCTTTTCATGAAAATTTTCATCTTTTTTGAAGCATAAATCTTTTCATGAAAATCTTAGACTTTTTTGAAGTCGAAAAAATTCATGAACATTTTCAACTTTTTTGAAGCTGAAATCTTTTCATGAAATTTTTCAACTTTTTGTAAGCCGAAATCTTTTCATGAAAATCTTCGACTTTTTTGAAGCTGAAATACTTCATGAAAGTTTTCAACCTTTTTGAAGCCGAAATACTTTATAAAATGTTTTACCTTTTTTAAAGCGAAAATCCTGTCATGAAAATTTTCAACTTTTTTGAAGCTTAAATCTTTTCATGAAAATTTTCAACTTTTTTGAAGCAGAAATCTTTTCATGAAAATCTTCGACTTTTTTGAAGCCGAAATAGTTCATGAATGTTTTCAACTTTTTTGAAGCCGAAATACTTCATGAAAATTTTTGACTTTTTTGAAAGCCGAAATCTTTTAATGTAAATTTTCAACTTTTTTGATGCCGAAATAGTTCATGAAAATTTTCAACTTTTTTGAAGCAGAAATCTTTTCATGAAAATTTTCAACATTTTTGAAGCCGAAATCTATTCATGAAAATGTTTGACTTTTTTGAAGTCGAAAAAATTCATGGACATTTTCAACTTTTTTGAAGTGTAAATCTTTTCATGAAAACTTTCAACTTTTTTGAAGCAGAAATCTTTTGATGAAAATCTTAGACTTTTTTGAAGTCGAAAAAATTCATGAACATTTTCAACTTTTTTGAAGTGTAAATCTTTTCATGAAAATTTTCAACTTTTTTGAAGCCGAAATCTTTTCATGAAAATTTTTGACTTTTTTGAAAGCCGAAATCTTTTAATGTAAATTTTCAACTTTTTTGATGCCGAAATAGTTCATGAAAATTTTCAACTTTTTTGAAGCAGAATTCTTTTCATGAAAATTTTCAACTTTTTTGAAGCAGAAATCTTTTCATGAAAATTTTCAACATTTTTGAAGCCGAAATCTATTCATGAAAATGTTGGACTTTTTTGAAGTCGAAAAAATTCATGAACATTTTCAACTTTTTTTGATGCCGAAATCTTTTCATGAAAATTTTCAACTTTTTTGAAGCAGAAATCTTTTCATGAAAATCGTTGACTTTTTTGAAGACGGAATCTTTTCATGAAAATTTTTCAACTTTTTTGATGCCGAAATCTTTTTGTGAAAACTTTCAACTTTTTGAAGCCGAAATCTTTTCATGAACATTTTCAACTTTTTTGAAGCCGAAATCTTTTCATGAAAATTTTCAACTTTTTTGATGCATAAATCTTTTCATGAAAATTTTAGACTTTTTTGAAGTCGAAAAAAGTCATGGACATGTTCAACTTTTTTGAAGTCTAAATCTTTTCATTAAAATTTTCAACTTTTTTGATGCCGAAATAGTTCATGAAAATTTTCAACTTTTTTGAAGCCGAAATACTTCATGAAAATTCCTACCTTTTTTAAAGCCATAATCCTGTCATGAAAATTTTCAACTTTTCTGAAGCTGAAATTATTTCATGAAAATTTTCAACTTTTTTGAAGCCGAAATCTTTTCATGAAAATCGTTGACCTTTTTGAAGCCCAAATCTTTTAATGTAAACTTTCAACTTTTTTGAAGCCGAAATACTTCATGAAAATGTTCGACTTTTCTGAAGCAGAAATCTTTTCATGAAAATCATTGACTTTTTTGAAGCCGAAATACTTCATGAAAATTTTCAACTTTTTTGAAGCAGAAATCTTTTCATGAAAATTTTCAACTTTTTGAAGCCGAAATCATTTCATGAAAATTTTCATCTTTTTTGAAGCATAAATCTTTTCATGAAAATCTTAGACTTTTTTGAAGTTGAAAAAATTCATGAACATTTTCAACTTTTTTGAAGCTGAAATCTTTTCATTAAATTTTTCAACTTTTTGTAAGCCGAAATCTTTTCATGAAAATCTTCGACTTTTTTGAAGCCGAAATAGTTCATGAATGTTTTCAACTTTTTTGATGCCGAAATAGTTCATGAAAATTTTCAACTTTTTTGAAGCAGAATTCTTTTCATGAAAATTTTCAACTTTTTTGAAGCAGAAATCTTTTCATGAAAATTTTTAACATTTTTGAAGCCGAAATCTATTCATGAAAATGTTTGACTTTTTTGAAGTCGAAAAAATTCATGGACATTTTCAACTTTTTTGAAGTCTAAATCTTTTCATTAAAATTTTCAACTTTTTTGAAGCCGAAATCTTTTCATGAAAATTTTCAAGTTTTTGAAGCCGAAATCTTTTCATGAAAATTTTCAAGTTTTTGAAGCAGAAATCTTTTCATGAAAATCTTAGACTTTTTTGAAGTCGAAAAAATTCATGAACATTTTCGACTTTTTTGAAGCCGAAATACTTCATGAAAATGTTCGACTTTTCTGAAGCAGAAATCTTTTCATGAAAATCATTGACTTTTTTGAAGCCGAAATACTTCATGAAAATTTTCAACTTTTTTGAAGCAGAAATCTTTTCATGAAAATTTTCAACTTTTTTGATGCCGAAATAGTTCATGAAAATTTTCAACTTTTTTGAAGCAGAAATCTTTTCATGAAAATTTTCAACTTTTTTGATGCCGAAATACTTCATGAAAATTTTCAACTTTTTTGATGCCGAAATAGTTCATGAAAATTTTTAACTTTTTTGAAGCCGAAATCTTTTCATGAAAATTTTCAACTTTTTGAAGCCGAAATCTTTTCATGAAAATTTTCATCTTTTTTGAAGCATAAATCTTTTCATGAAAATCTTAGACTTTTTTGAAGTCGAAAAAATTCATGAACATTTTCAACTTTTTTGAAGCTGAAATCTTTTCATGAAATTTTTCAACTTTTTGTAAGCCGAAATCTTTTCATGAAAATCTTCGACTTTTTTGAAGCTGAAATACTTCATGAAAGTTTTCAACCTTTTTGAAGCCGAAATACTTTATAAAATGTTTTACCTTTTTTAAAGCGAAAATCCTGTCATGAAAATTTTCAACTTTTTTGAAGCTTAAATCTTTTCATGAAAATTTTCAACTTTTTTGAAGCAGAAATCTTTTCATGAAAATCTTCGACTTTTTTGAAGCCGAAATAGTTCATGAATGTTTTCAACTTTTTTGAAGCCGAAATACTTCATGAAAATTTTTGACTTTTTTGAAAGCCGAAATCTTTTAATGTAAATTTTCAACTTTTTTGATGCCGAAATAGTTCATGAAAATTTTCAACTTTTTTGAAGCAGAAATCTTTTCATGAAAATTTTCAACATTTTTGAAGCCGAAATCTATTCATGAAAATTTTCAAGTTTTTGAAGCAGAAATCTTTTGATGAAAATCTTAGACTTTTTTGAAGTCGAAAAAATTCATGAACATTTTCAACTTTTTTGAAGTGTAAATCTTTTCATGAAAATTTTCAACTTTTTTGAAGCCGAAATACTTCATGAGAATTTTTGACTTTTTTGAAGCCGAAATCTTTTAATGTAAATTTTCAACTTTTTTGAAGCCGAAATCTTTTAATGTAAATTTTCAACTTTTTTGATGCCGAAATAGTTCATGAAAATTTTCAACTTTTTTGAAGCAGAAATCTTTTCATGAAAATGTTAGACTTTTTTGAAGTTGAAAAAATTCATGAACATTTTCAACTTTTTTGAAGTGTAAATCTTTTCATGAAAATTTTCAACTTTTTTGAAGCCGAAATCTTTTCATGAAAATTTTCAACTTTTTTGAAGCCGAAATCTTTTCATGAAAATTTTCAACTTTTTTGAAGCCGAAATACTTCATGAAAATTTTCAACTTTTTTGAAGCCGAAATCTTTTAATGTAAATTTTCAACTTTTTTGATGCCGAAATAGTTCATGAAAATTTTCAACTTTTTTGAAGCAGAAATCTTTTCATGAAAATGTTAGACTTTTTTGAAGTTGAAAAAATTCATGAACATTTTCAACTTTTTTGAAGTGTAAATCTTTTCATGAAAATTTTCAACTTTTTTGAAGCCGAAATCTTTTCATGAAAATTTTCAAGTTTTTGAAGCAGAAATCTTTTCATGAAAATCTTAGACTTTTTTGAAGTCGAAAAAATTCATGAACATTTTCAACTTTTTTGAAGTGTAAATCTTTTCATAAAAATTTTCAACTTTTTTGAAGCCGAAATACTTCATGAAAATTTTTACCTTTTTTAAAGCCAAAATCCTGTCATGAAAAATTTATACTTTTTTGAAGCAGAAATCTTTTCATGAAAATTTTCGACTTTATTCAAACTGATATTCTACATTTTCTCACTAAAAGTGTAGTTTCAAATTAAAAATACTGTTAGAAGGAGTGATTCAGACAAAATTAGATGAAACAGCTGTACTGGTAACAAACAATGATATTAACAGCTTTAGTGATCAAATTGAGCGTATCTTGGGAAGCTGAGCTCGAAAGTGACATGAAACACGTTTTTCAGACATAAAGTGACAGTTACAGTGAATACCTGTTCTGACTACATTTTCTAACTCAAAGTGTCGTTTCAAAGTAAAAATACTGTTAGAAGGAGTGATTCAGACAAAATTAGATGAAACAGCTGTAATGGTAACAAATGAGCCCAGTTACATGAAATGACATCAAAATCAACATTCCCTGAGCCAGACAACGCTATTAACAGCTTTAGTGATCAAATTGAGCGTATCTTGCGAAGCTGAGCTCGAAAGTGACATGAAACATGTTTTTCAGACAAAAAGTGACACTTACTGTCCTGACTACATTTTCTAACTGAAAGCGTCGTTTCAAAGTAAAAATACTGTTAGAAGGAGTGATTCAGACAAAATTAGATGAAACAGCTGTACTGGTAACAAACAACGATATTAACAGCTTTAGTGATCAAATTGAGCGTATCTTGCGAAGCTGAGCTCGAAAGTGACATGAAACATGTTTTTCAGACAAAAAGTGACACTTACTGTTCAGACTGCATTTTCTAACTCAAAGTGTCGTTTCAAAGTAAAAATACTGTTAGAAGGAGTTTTTCAGGCAAAATTAGATGAAACAGTTGTAGTGGTAAAAAATGAGCGCAGTTACATGAAATGACATCAAAATCAACATTCCCTGAGCCAGACAACGCTATTAACAGCTTTAGTGATCAAATTGAGCGTATCTTGCGAAGCTGAGCTCGAAAGTGACATGAAACATGTTTTTGAGACATAAAGTGACACTTACAGTGAATACCTGTCCTGACTACATTTTCTAACTGAAAGCGTCGTTTCAAAGTAAAAATACTGTTAGAAGGAGTGATTCAGACAAAATTAGATGAAACAGCTGTACTGGTAACAAACAACGATATTAACAGCTTTAGTGATCAAATTGAGCGTATCTTGCGAAGCTGAGCTCGAAAGTGACATGAAACATGTTTTTGAGACATAAAGTGACACTTACTGTTCAAAACATTTTTCATGTCACTTTCGAGCACAACTTCGCAAGATACGCTCAATTTGATCACTAAAGCTGTTAATAGCGTTGTCTGGCTCAGGGAATGTTGATTTTGATGTCATTTCATGTAACTGCGCTCATTTGTTACC
The DNA here is from genome assembly GCF_963930695.1 of Labrus bergylta. Taxonomy (NCBI): domain Eukaryota; kingdom Metazoa; phylum Chordata; class Actinopteri; order Labriformes; family Labridae; genus Labrus; species Labrus bergylta. Next base: position 154,864 of record NC_089203.1, on the reverse strand, counting down.
AGTACAGCTGTTTCATCTAATTTTGTCTGAATCACTCCTTCTAACAGTATTTTTACTTTGAAACGGCACTTTGAGTTAAAAATGTAGTCTGAACAGTAACTGTCACTTTATGTCTCAAAAACTTGTTTCATGTCACTTTCGAGCTCAGCTTCGCAAGATACGCTCAATTTGATCACTAAAGCTGTTAATAGCGTTGTTTGTTACCAGTGCTGCTGTTTCATCTAATTTTGTCTGAATCACTCCTTCTAACAGTATTTTTACTTTGAAACGACACTTTGAGTTAGAAAATGTAGTCAGGACAGGTATTCACTGTAAGTGTCACTTTATGTCTCAAAAACATGTTTCATGTCACTTTCGAGCTCAGCTTCGCAAGATACGCTCAATTTGATCACTAAAGCTGTTAATAGCGTTGTCTGGCTCAGGGAATGTTGATTTTGATGTCATTTCATGTAACTGCGCTCATTTGTTACCAGTACAGCTGTTTCATCTAATTTTGTCTGAATCACTCCCTCTAACAGTATTTTTACTTTGAAACGACACTTTGAGTTAGAAAATATAGTCTGAACAGTAAGTGTCACTTTATGTCTCAAAAACATGTTTCATGTCACTTTCGAGCTCAGCTTCACAAGATACGCTCAATTTGATCACTAAAGCTGTTAATAGCGTTGTCTGGCTCAGGGAATGTTGATTTTGATGTCATTTCATGTAACTGCGCTCATTTGTTACCAGTACAGCTGTTTTATCTAATATTGTCTGAATCACTCCTTCTAACAGTATTTTTACTTTGAAACGGCACTTTGAGTTAGAAAATGTAGTCTGAACAGTAAGTGTCATTTTATGTCTCAAAAACATGTTTCATGTCACTTTCGAGCTCAGCTTCGCAAGATACGCTCAATTTGATCACTAAAGCTGTTAATATCGTTGTTTGTTACCAGTACAGCTGTTTCATCTAATTTTGTCTGAATTACGCCTTCTAACAGTATTTTTACTTTGAAACGACACTTTGAGTTAGAAAATGTAGTCAGGACAGGTATTCACTGTAAGTGTCACTTTATGTCTCAAAAACATGTTTCATGTCACTTTCGAGCTCAGCTTCGCAAGATACGCTCAATTTGATCACTAAAGCTGTTAATAGCGTTGTCTGGCTCAGGGAATGTTGATTTTGATGTCATTTCATGTAACTGCGCTCATTTGTTACCACTACAGCTGTTTCATCTAATTTTGTCTGAATCACTCCCTCTAACAGTATTTTTACTTTGAAACGACACTTTGAGTTCGAAAATGTAGTCTGAACAGTAAGTGTCACTTTATGTCTCAAAAACATGTTTCATGTCACTTTCGAGCTCAGCTTCGCAAGATACGCTCAATTTGATCACTAAAGCTGTTAATAGCGTTGTCTGGCTCAGGGAATGTTGATTTTGATGTCATTTCATGTAACTGCGCTCATTTGTTACCAGTACAGCTGTTTTATCTAATATTGTCTGAATCACTCCTTCTAACAGTATTTTTACTTTGAAACGGCACTTTGAGTTAGAAAATGTAGTCTGAACAGTAAGTGTCATTTTATGTCTCAAAAACATGTTTCATGTCACTTTCGAGCTCAGCTTCGCAAGATACGCTCAATTTGATCACTAAAGCTGTTAATATCGTTGTTTGTTACCAGTACAGCTGTTTCATCTAATTTTGTCTGAATCACTCCTTCTAACAGTATTTTTACTTTGAAACGACACTTTGAGTTAGAAAATGTAGAATATCAGTTTGAATAAAGTTGAAAATTTACATATAAAGATTTCAGCTTTAAAAAAGTTGAAAACTTTCATGAAGTATTTCGACTTCAAAAAAGTTGAAAATTTTCAATAAGTATTTCGGCTTCAAAAAAGTTGAAAAGTTTCATGAAAAGATTTCATTTTCAAAAAAGTTCAAAATTTACATGAAAAGATTTCTGTTTCAAAAAAGTTGAAAATTTCAAGCTTTTTAAAAAGTTGAAAATTTTCATGAAGTATTTTTGCTTCAAAAAGTTGAAAACTTTCATGAAAAGATTTCGGCTTCAAAAAAGTTGAAAATTTTCATGAAAAGATTTCTGCTTCAAAATTTTCATGAAAAGATTCATGAAAAGATTTCGGATTTAAAAAAGTTGAAAATTTTAATGAAAACATTTCGGCTTCAAAAAAGTTGAAAATTTTCATGAAGTATTTCGGATTCAACAAAGTTGAAAATTTACATGAAAAGATTTCTGCTTAAAAAAATTGAAAATTTTCATGAAAAGATTTCTGCTTGAAAATTTTCATAAAAATATTTCTGCATTAAAAAAGTCAAAGATTTTCATGAAAAGATTTCGGATTTAAAAAAGTTGAAAATTTTCATAAAAAGATTTCTGCTTCAAAAAAGTTGAAAATTTTCATGAAAAGATATAGGCTTCAAAAAAGTCGAAGATTTTCATGAAAAGATTTCTGCATGAAAATTTTCATGAAAAGATTTCGGATTTAAAAAAGTTGAAAATTTTCATAAAAAGATTTCTGCTTCAACAAAGTTGAAAATTTTCATGAAAAGATTTAGGCTTCAAAAAAGTCGAAAATTTTCATGAAAAGATTTCGGCTTCAAAAAAGTTGAAAATTTACATGAAAAGACTTCTGCTTCAAAAAATTTGAAAATTTTCATGAAGTAATTCGGCTTCAAAAAAGTTGAAAATTTTCATGAAGTATTTCAGCTTCAAAAAAGTTGAAAACTTTCATGAAGTTTTTCGGCTTCCAAAAAGTTGAAAACTTTCATGACGTTTTTCTGCTTTACAAAAGTTGAAGATTTTCATGAAGTATTTCGGCTTCAAAAAAGTTGAAAATTTTCATGAAAAGATTTCGGTTTTAAAAAAGGTAAAAATTTACATGAAAAGATTTCGGCTTCAAAAAAGTTGAAAATTTTCATGAAAAGGTTTCATTTTCAAAAAAGTTGATAATTTTCATGAAAAGATTTCTGCTTCAAAAAAGTTGAAAATTTAAATGAAACGATTTCTGCTTCAAAAAAGTTGAAAATTTTCATGAAGTATTTCTGCTTCAAAAAGTTGAAAATTTTCATGAAAAGATTTTTCTTTCAAAAAAGTGTAAAATTTTCATGGAAAGATTTCTGCTTCAAAAAAGTTGAAAATTTTCATGAAAAGATTTCGGCTTCAAAAAAGTTGAAAATTTTCATGACAGGATTTTGGCTTTAAATAAGTTAAAAATTTTCATGAAAAGATTTCGGCTTCAAAAAAAGTTGAAAATTTTCATGAAAAGATTTCTGCTTCAAAAAAGTTGAATATTTTCATTAAAAGATTTCTGCTTCAAAAAAGTCGAAGATTTTCATGAAAAGATTTCGGCTTCAAAAAAGTTGAAAATTTTCATAAAAAGATTTCTGCTTCAAAAAAGTCGAAGATTTTCATGAAAAGATTTCTGCTTCAAAAAAGTTGAAAATTTTCATAAAAAGATTTCTGCTTCAAAAAAGTCGAAGATTTTCATGAAAAGATTTCGGCTTCAAAAAAGTTGAAAAATTTTCATGAAGTATTTTGGTTTCAAAAAAGTTGAAAATTTACATGAAAAGATTTCAGCTTCAAAAAAGTTGAAAATTTTCATGAAGTATTTTGGTTTCAAAAAAGTTGAAAATTTACATGAAAAGATTTCAGCTTCAAAAAAGTTGAAAATTTTCATGAAAAGATTTCTGCTTGAAAATTTTCATGAAAAGATTTCTGCTTCAACAAAGTTGAAAATTTTCATGAAAAGATTTCTGCTTCAAAAAAGTTGAAAATTTTCATGAAAAGATTTTGGATTCAAAAAAGTTGAACATTTTCATAAAGTATTTCTGCTTCAAAAAAGTTGAAGATTTTCATGAAAAGATTTCGGCTTCAACAAAGTTGAAAATTTTCAGGACAGGATTTTGGCTTTAAAAAAGGTAAAAAATTTCATGAAGTATTTCAGCTTCAAAAAATTTGAAAATTTTGATGAAAAGATTTCTGCTTCAACAAAGTTAAAAATTTTGATGAAAAGATTTCTGCTTCAACAAAGTTAAAAATTTTCATGAAAAGATTTAGCCTTCAAAAAAGTTCAAAATTTTCATGAAAAGATTTCGGCTTCAAAAAAGTTTAACATTTCCATGAAGTATTTCTGCTTCAAAAAAGTTGAAGATTTTCATGAAAAGATTTTTGCTTCAAAAAAGTTGAAGATCTTCATGAAACGATTTCTGCTTCAAAAAAGTTGAAAATTTTGATGAAAAGGTTTCATTTTCAAAAAAGTTGATAATTTTTATGAGAAGATTTCTGCTTCAAAAAAGTTGAAAATTTTCATGAAAAGATTTTGGCTTCAAAAAAGTTGAAAATTTCCATGAATAGATTTCACCTTCAACAAAATTGAAATTTTTCATGAAAAGAGTTCGGCTTCAAAAAAGTTGAAAATTTTCATGAAGTATTTCGGCTTCAAAAAAGTTGAAAAATTCGGGTTTTTTAAAAAGTTGAAAATTTTCATAAAATATTTCTACTTCAGAAAGTTGAAAATTTTCATGAAAAGATTTCGGCTTCAACAAAGTTGAAAATTTTCATGACAGGATTTTGGCTTTAAAAAAGGTAAAAATTTTCATGAAGTATTTCAGCTTCAAAAAATTTGAAAATTTTGATGAAAAGATTTCTGCTTCAAAAAAGTTGAAAACTTTCATGAAAAGATTTCGGCTTCAAAAAAGTCAAAGATTTTCTTGAAGTATTTCGGTTTCAAAAAAGTTGAAAATTTTCATGAAAATCTTCAACTTTCTTCATGCTGGCTGAGTTTTTCTTTGTTCTATCTTTTGAAATCAATTTATTTTATGATTGAATATTCCAAGTATTCTTTAAATATCTTGTTTTTGATTACCACCAATCACTATTTCCATTTTTACTTTCATGCTTTATGAACAAAAATAGCTTTTTTTATTACTACATCAAGTTTACACACATGGGTCAAAAATGACCCATACATCCAAGTGTGATTTAAAATTAAATGAATTAATACTATAATAATAATTTGTTTCAAGTAATTACTTTAGCAGTGAGTGGAGCCAAACACTTATGTATTTCATATTTGCAACATGTTTATTTGTCATTTTGTCACACATACACATACCTCTGATAACAGATAACACGGCTGTTGAACTGAACTGTATCTGTAATTTAACAACTGTAAACTGGTGAATGTGACCAAACAAAATGAAATACAACTGAACACATCACTAGAGCACAAATTGCCATCTCAATTTTGACATGCCTCACAAATGATCACTAAGAGTTTGTGCTCCTTGCACACAGGCCTGGTGCACTGGGAACACTAGCTGCTGACTTTTCTGTCTTTGGTAACTGGGCAGATCGTGCACCTCTTCCTCTTCCTTTGGCCCTCCTGTCTGATGTCCTCTTGTGGCTGGGTGGTGGCTGTGTTTTGTTTTTTAAACCCACATCTTCCCATTGTTTCTTCTTCTGACTGCTGTCATCCACTGCTTTGTCATCATGCATAGTGCTCAGGAGGACAACAGCTTTTCCCTTCTTCTGCACATAGCTCACCATGGTCATGTTGCCATTGAATCCGAATTCTGAGCTATGAATCTCCCGTGATTTGGATGGCTTCATGATAGGTGGTATGTCCGATTTGTTCTGGCAAAGAGTCCCAACAATGGTCAGGTTCTTCTCGAGGAGCTTCTCAGCCAGCGGGACACTGGTGAAGAAGTTGCTAATTGTGATGTTGCGACCTATGAGAGGGGGAAAAGATTGTAAATTTACTCAACATGGAATTCTTTAAACTCTAACGCCATAATCTGTTGCATTGCATTGCATTTTATTCTGTTTTACTATTTTGCTTACAGAGAAATCAAATAAAAAAATAAAATACACATTATTAAAGATTGGGAAAAAGTATGTAGGTATTGTGCTAAAACTTAATACATTAGTTTCTCTATTGTACTTTACATTCACCTGTCTGTCTGATTCCACTGCACAATTGCTGGACGACATTCTCTCCAAGGTTCCTCTGAACCTGGCTGTCTCCCGGTATAGACAATTCCATCTATTGCATAAGGTACCCTTGCGTCGCACATCCAGAAGATTTTTATCCCATATTTTGCAGGCTTGCTGGGCATGTGTTGCCGTAACTTGCACCTGCCTCGGAATGGCACAAGCTGCTCATCTATGGTGACACAGTCACTGGGGATGAACTTTCTTCTGCAGTTGTCCAGGAAACAGTCCCACACGTACCTAAATGTCGCCATGTGGTGTGTTTCCAGTCGCAGAGCCCTGGTCCTCTTGTCGTCAAACCGTATGATGCGGCGGATATCTTCATATCTCCTAAGCCCCATGGTGGCCTTGTAAATTGGATTTTGCAGCGGATCTACAAACAGCTCCCGCAAGGCCACATCCCAGCTCTTCTCCCCCCCTGCAAGAATTGATGAAGGCCATCAATTCTTCTTTATCAATGCTTCTCCACTCTTTCCCTTTTGCTGTGGCTGTTCTTCGTCCCTCTAAGTTGATACATATTAGAACCTCCTCAATGATGTTGTCACTCATGAACATATCCCAGGCATCTTTTGGTGAAACAGCTGGTGATCCAGGTGTAGGTCCTGGGCAGCTCCTCAGAATGTTATGGCTTCTTGTTCTGCCATGAATGGGGGGATTCTCATTCCAGTAAGATCCGTTTTTACTCAATCTATTGGACTGGGTCTGAGTTTCCTCTTTAGAGGACTCATCAGATGAGTCTTCTGTATCATCAGAGGAGTCTTCTTCATGGATTCCCAGACACACCCACAACTCCAGCTTGACCCTCTGGCAAATATTCTGGGTCATCATCATCAGAAATTTCAGACTCTGAATCAAGACAAATTGCCTCCTCATCTGGTTCTTCCTGCAGCATCGCTACAACCATCTCAGTAGTAAATCTGGGACCAGCCATACTCTGGATAAAGAAAATCAAAAGCACAATAAAATTTTCAGATGCACATCAATATACATACACATACATACAGTTTTATTTTGGTGACTTGGCTAAGTAGCTTAGCTAAGTACTTTGCTAAGTAGCCTAGCAATCTACATAATAGTTAGCTAACTACAATAGAATTAGCTAACTAAAATAGAAGTGTCAACAGCTAGCTAGCTAATAGTAATTATTTGTAACTTTCTGACAAGTAATGTACTCACTCTCAAGGTAACCTAAACCTAATCAAATGTTATGTACAGTTATCTTTCACAATTGTCATCAAATATTTTCTAAAGTGATGTTAGAACAATTTAAAAACAATACTTACATGTATTAGATGTTCCAAGGGAGCTGTGCTGAGCTGTGAAATGTCTGAAACAACCACGTTTCACAGCAAATGCTATAGTAAATGCATGTGGGTCGTTTCTGACCCATGTGTGTAAACTTGATGTAGAAATACAAAAGCTGTGCTCGTTCATAAAGTAAGAAAGGAAAAATACAAATGATGATTTGTGCTTAACAAAAACAAGATATTTACTGCATACTTGGAAAAGTAAATGATAAAATGTATTTATTTCAAAGATATATCATAGAAACACTCAGCCATACATGAAATAACATAGAAAGTGGATTCATTTTTGACCCATGTTGTGCATTAGAAGGGTAATGATACAAAAATGTTTTTTATTCAAAAAGTAAGAAAGGAAAAAATAAAATAAGGATGTATGATGATCAAAAACAAGTTAATTGAGGAATACCTTGAATACTGAATGAAGAGATGAATTTATTGCAAAGATGTAGAAAATAAAAACTCAACCGGGTCACTTTGATATTTTTAAAGCAGAAATACTTCATGAAAGTTTTCGACTTTTTTGATGCCGAAATAGTTCATGAAAATTTTCAACTTTTTTGAAGCCAAAATCTTTTCATGAAAATTTTCAACTTTTTTGAAGCAGAAATCTTTTCATGAAATACTTCGACTTTTTTGAAGCCGAAATACTTGATGAAAATTCTTACCTTTTTTAAAGCCATAATGCTGTCATGAAAATTTTCAACTTTTTTGAAGCTGAAATCTTTTCATGAAAATGTTCAACTTTTTTGAAGCCGAAATCTTTTCATGTAAATTTTCAACTTTTTTGAAGCCGAAATCTTTTCATGAAAATTTTCAACTTTTTTGAAGCAGAAATCTTTTCATGAAATACATTGACTTTTTTGAAGCCGAAATACTTGATGAAAATTTTCAACTTTTTTGAAGCCGAAATCTGTTCATGAAAATTTTCAACTTTTTTGAAGCCGAAATCTTTTCATGAAAATTTTCAACTTTTTGGAGCCGAAATCTTGTCATGAAAATTTTTACCTTTTTTAAAGCCAAAATCCTGTCATGAAAATTTTCAACTTTTTTGAAGCAGAAATCTTTTCAAGAAAATCTTTGACTTTTTTGAAGCCGAAATACTTGATGAAAATTTTCAACTTTTTTGAAGTCTAAATCTTTTCATGAAAATTTTCAACTTTTTTGAAATAGAAATCTTTTCATGAAAGTTTTCAACCTTTTTGAAGCCGAAATAATTCATGAAAGTTTTTACCTTTTTCAAAGCTAAAATCCTGTCATGAAAATTTTCAACTTTTTTGAAGCAGAAATCTTTTCATGAAAATCTTCAACTTCTTTGAAGCCGAAATACTTGATGAAAATTTTCAACTGTTTTGAAGTCTAAATCTTTTCATGAAAATTTTCAACTTTTTTGAAGCCGAAATCTTTTCATGAAAATTTTCAAACTTTTTGAAGCCGAAATCTTTTCATGAAAATTTTCAACTTTTTTGAAGCAGAAATCTTTTCATGAAAATCTTAGACTTTTTTGAAGTCGAAAAAATTCATGAACATTTTCAACTTTTTTTGATGCCGAAATCTTTTCATGAAAATTTTCAACTTTTTTGAAGCAGAAATCTTTTCATGAAAATCGTTGACTTTTTTGAAGACGGAATCTTTTCATGAAAATTTTCAACTTTTTTGATGCCGAAATCTTTTCATGAAAATTTTCAACTTTTTGAAGCCGAAATCTTTTCATGAACATTTTCAACTTTTTTGAAGCCGAAATCTTTTCATGAAAATTTTCAACTTTTTTGATGCATAAATCTTTTCATGAAAATTTTAGACTTTTTTGAAGTCGAAAAAATTCATGGACTTGTTCAACTTTTTTGAAGTCTAAATCTTTTCATTAAAATTTTCAACTTTTTTGATGCCGAAATAGTTCATGAAAATTTTCAACTTTTTTGAAGCCGAAATCTTTTCATGAAAATTTTCAACTTTTTTGAAGCCGAAATACTTCATGAAAATTCCTACCTTTTTTAAAGCCATAATCCTGTCATGAAAATTTTCAACTTTTCTGAAGCTGAAATTATTTCATGAAAATTTTCAACTTTTTTGAATCCGAAATCTTTTCATGAAAATCGTTGACCTTTTTGAAGCCCAAATCTTTTAATGTAAACTTTCAACTTTTTTGAAGCCGAAATACTTCATGAAAATGTTCGACTTTTCTGAAGCAGAAATCTTTTCATGAAAATCATTGACTTTTTTGAAGCCGAAATACTTCATGAAAATTTTCAACTTTTTTGAAGCAGAAATCTTTTCATGAAAATTTTCAACTTTTTGAAGCCGAAATCATTTCATGAAAATTTTCATCTTTTTTGAAGCATAAATCTTTTCATGAAAATCTTAGACTTTTTTGAAGTTGAAAAAATTCATGAACATTTTCAACTTTTTTGTAGCTGAAATCTTTTCATGAAATTTTTCAACTTTTTGTAAGCCGAAATCTTTTCATGAAAATCTTCGACTTTTTTGAAGCCGAAATAGTTCATGAATGTTTTCAACTTTTTTGAAGCCGAAATACTTCATGAAAATTTTTGACTTTTTTGAAAGCCGAAATCTTTTAATGTAAATTTTCAACTTTTTTGATGCCGAAATAGTTCATGAAAATTTTCAACTTTTTTGAAGCAGAATTCTTTTCATGAAAATTTTCAACTTTTTTGAAGCAGAAATCTTTTCATGAAAATTTTCAACATTTTTGAAGCCGAAATCTATTCATGAAAATGTTTGACTTTTTTGAAGTCGATAAAATTCATGGACATTTTCAACTTTTTTGAAGTCTAAATCTTTTCATGAAAATTTTCAACTTTTTTGAAGCCGAAATCTTTTCATGAAAATTTTCAAGTTTTTGAAGCAGAAATCTTTTCATGAAAATCTTAGACTTTTTTGAAGTCGAAAAAATTCATGAACATTTTCGACTTTTTTGAAGCCGAAATACTTCATGAAAATGTTCGACTTTTCTGAAGCAGAAATCTTTTCATGAAAATCTTAGACTTTTTTGAAGTCGAAAAAATTCATGAACATTTTCAACTTTTTTGAAGCTGAAATCTTTTCATGAAATTTTTCAACTTTTTGTAAGCCGAAATCTTTTCATGAAAATCTTCGACTTTTTTGAAGCTGAAATACTTCATGAAAGTTTTCAACCTTTTTGAAGCCGAAATACTTTATAAAATGTTTTACCTTTTTTAAAGCGAAAATCCTGTCATGAAAATTTTCAACTTTTTTGAAGCCTAAATCTTTTCATGAAAATTTTCAACTTTTTTGAAGCAGAAATCTTTTCATGAAAATCTTCGACTTTTTTGAAGCCGAAATAGTTCATGAATGTTTTCAACTTTTTTGAAGCCGAAATACTTCATGAAAATTTTCAACATTTTTGAAGCCGAAATCTATTCATGAAAATGTTTGACTTTTTTGAAGTCGAAAATGTTCATGAACATTTTCGACTTTTTTGAAGTGTATATCTTTTCATGAAAATTTTCAACTTTTTTGAAGCCGAAATCTTTTCATGAAAATCTTAGACTTTTTTGAAGTCGAAAAAATTCATGAACATTTTCAACTTTTTTGAAGTGTAAATCTTTTCATGAAAATTTTCAACTTTTTTGAAGCAGAAATCTTTTGATGAAAATCTTAGACTTTTTTGAAGTCGAAAAAATTCATGAACATTTTCAACTTTTTTGAAGTGTAAATCTTTTCATGAAAATTTTCAACTTTTTTGATGCCGAAATCTTTTCATGAAAATTTTTGACTTTTTTGAAAGCCGAAATCTTTTAATGTAAATTTTCAACTTTTTTGATGCCGAAATAGTTCATGAAAATTTTCAACTTTTTTGAAGCAGAATTCTTTTCATGAAAATTTTCAACTTTTTTGAAGCAGAAATCTTTTCATGAAAATTTTCAACATTTTTGAAGCCGAAATCTATTCATGAAAATGTTTGACTTTTTTGAAGTCGAAAAAATTCATGAACATTTTCGACTTTTTTGAAGTGTATATCTTTTCATGAAAATTTTCAACTTTTTTGAAGCCGAAATCTTTTCATGAAAATTTTCAAGTTTTTGAAGCAGAAATCTTTTCATGAAAATTTTCAAGTTTTTGAAGCAGAAATCTTTTGATGAAAATCTTAGACTTTTTTGAAGTCGAAAAAATTCATGAACATTTTCAACTTTTTTGAAGTGTAAATCTTTTCATGAAAATTTTCAACTTTTTTGAAGCCGAAATACTTCATGAGAATTTTTGACTTTTTTGAAGCCGAAATCTTTTAATGTAAATTTTCAACTTTTTTGATGCCGAAATAGTTCATGACATTTTTTCAACTTTTTTGAAGTCGAAAAAATTCATGAACATTTTCAACTTTTTTGAAGTCTAAATCTTTTCATGAAAATTTTCAACTTTTTTGAAGCCGAAATCTTTTCATGAAAATTTTCAACTTTTTTGAAGCCGAAATCTTTTAATGTAAATTTTCAACTTTTTTGATGCCGAAATAGTTCATGAAAATTTTCAACTTTTTTGAAGCAGAAATCTTTTCATGAAAATTGTCAACTTTTTTGAAGCAGAAATCTTTTGATGAAAATTTTTAACTTTTGAAGTTGAAAAAATACATGAACATTTTCAACTTTTTTGAAGTCTAAATCTTTTCATGAAAATTTTCAACTTTTTTGAAGCCGAAATACTTCATAAAATTTTTACCTTTTTTAAAGCCAAAATCCTGTCATGAAAAATTTATACTTTTTTGAAGCAGAAATCTTTTCATGAAAATTTTCGACTTTATTCAAACTGATATTCTACATTTTCTAACTCAAAATGTAGTTTCAAAGTAAAAATACTGTTAGAAGGAGTGATTCAGACAAAATTAGATGAAACAGCTGTACTGGTAACAAACAATGATATTAACAGCTTTAGTGATCAAATTGAGCGTATCTTGGGAAGCTGAGCTCGAAAGTGACATGAAACACGTTTTTCAGACATAAAGTGACAGTTACAGTGAATACCTGTTCTGACTACATTTTCTAACTGAAAGCGTCGTTTCAAAGTAAAAATACTGTTAGAAGGAGTGATTCAGACAAAATTAGATGAAACAGCTGTACTGGTAACAAACAACGATATTAACAGCTTTAGTGATCAAATTGAGCGTATCTTGCGAAGCTGAGCTCGAAAGTGACATGAAACATGTTTTTGAGACAAAAAGTGACACTTACTGTTCAGACTGCATTTTCTAACTCAAAGTGTCGTTTCAAAGTAAAAATACTGTTAGAAAGAGTTTTTCAGGCAAAATTAGATGAAACAGTTGTAGTGGTAAAAAATGAGCGCAGTTACATGAAATGACATCAAAATCAACATTCCCTGAGCCAGACAACGATATTAACAGCTTTAGTGATCAAATTGAGCGTATCTTGCGAAGCTGAGCTCGAAAGTGACATGAAACATGTTTTTGAGACATAAAGTGACACTTACTGTTCACTAAAGCTTAGTTTGATCACTAAAGCTGTTAATATCGTTGTTTGTTACCAGTGCTGCTGTTTCATCTAATTTTGTCTGAATCACTCCTTCTAACAGTATTTTTACTTTGAAACGACACTTTGAGTTAGAAAATGTAGTCAGGACAGGTATTCACTGTAAGTGTCACTTTATGTCTCAAAAACATGTTTCATGTCACTTTCGAGCTCAGCTTCGCAAGATACGCTCAATTTGATCACTAAAGCTGTTAATAGCGTTGTCTGGCTCAGGGAATGTTGATTTTGATGTCATTTCATGTAACTGCGCTCATTTGTTACCAGTACAGCTGTTTCATCTAATTTTGTCTGAATCACTCCTTCTAACAGTATTTTTACTTTGAAACGGCACTTTGAGTTAGAAAATGTAGTCTGAACAGTAACTGTCACTTTATGTCTCAAAAACTTGTTTCATGTCACTTTCGAGCTCAGCTTCGCAAGATACGCTCAATTTGATCACTAAAGCTGTTAATATCGTTGTTTGTTACCAGTGCTGCTGTTTCATCTAATTTTGTCTGAATCACTCCTTCTAACAGTATTTTTACTTTGAAACGACACTTTGAGTTAGAAAATGTAGTCAGGACAGGTATTCACTGTAAGTGTCACTTTATGTCTCAAAAACATGTTTCATGTCACTTTCGAGCTCAGCTTCGCAAGATACGCTCAATTTGATCACTAAAGCTGTTAATAGCGTTGTCTGGCTCAGGGAATGTTGATTTTGATGTCATTTCATGTAACTGCGCTCATTTGTTACCAGTGCTGCTGTTTCATCTAATTTTGTCTGAATCACTCCTTCTAACAGTATTTTTACTTTGAAACGACACTTTGAGTTAGAAAATGTAGTCAGGACAGGTATTCACTGTAAGTGTCACTTTATGTCTCAAAAACATGTTTCATGTCACTTTCGAGCTCAGCTTCGCAAGATACGCTCAATTTGATCACTAAAGCTGTTAATAGCGTTGTCTGGCTCATGGAATGTTGATTTTGATGTCATTTCATGTAACTGCGCTCATTTGTTACCAGTACAGCTGTTTCATCTAATTTTGTCTGAATCACTCCCTCTAACAGTATTTTTACTTTGAAACGACACTTTGAGTTAGAAAATGTAGTCTGAACAGTAAGTGTCACTTTATGTCTCAAAAACATGTTTCATGTCACTTTCGAGCTCAGCTTCGCAAGATACGCTCAATTTGATCACTAAAGCTGTTAATATCGTTGTTTGTTACCAGTACAGCTGTTTCATCTAATTTTGTCTGAATTACGCCTTCTAACAGTATTTTTACTTTGAAACGACACTTTGAGTTAGAAAATGTAGTCAGGACAGGTATTCACTGTAAGTGTCACTTTATGTCTCAAAAACATGTTTCATGTCACTTTCGAGCTCAGCTTCGCAAGATACGCTCAATTTGATCACTAAAGCTGTTAATAGCGTTGTCTGGCTCAGGGAATGTTGATTTTGATGTCATTTCATGTAACTGCGCTCATTTGTTACCACTACAGCTGTTTCATCTAATTTTGTCTGAATCACTCCCTCTAACAGTATTTTTTACTTTGAAACGACACTTTGAGTTAGAAAATGTAGTCTGAACAGTAAGTGTCACTTTATGTCTCAAAAACATGTTTCATGTCACTTTCGAGCTCAGCTTCGCAAGATACGCTCAATTTGATCACTAAAGCTGTTAATAGCGTTGTCTGGCTCAGGGAATGTTGATTTTGATGTCATTTCATGTAACTGCGCTCATTTGTTACCACTACAGCTGTTTCATCTAATTTTGTCTGAATCACTCCCTCTAACAGTATTTTTTACTTTGAAACGACACTTTGAGTTAGAAAATGTAGTCTGAACAGTAAGTGTCACTTTATGTCTCAAAAACATGTTTCATGTCACTTTCGAGCTCAGCTTCGCAAGATACGCTCAATTTGATCACTAAAGCTGTTAATAGCGTTGTCTGGCTCAGGGAATGTTGATTTTGATGTCATTTCATGTAACTGCGCTCATTTGTTACCAGTACAGCTGTTTTATCTAATATTGTCTGAATCACTCCTTCTAACAGTATTTTTACTTTGAAACGGCACTTTGAGTTAGAAAATGTAGTCTGAACAGTAAGTGTCATTTTATGTCTCAAAAACATGTTTCATGTCACTTTCGAGCTCAGCTTCGCAAGATACGCTCAATTTGATCACTAAAGCTGTTAATATCGTTGTTTGTTACCAGTACAGCTGTTTC
The DNA here is from genome assembly GCF_963930695.1 of Labrus bergylta. Classification (NCBI taxonomy): domain Eukaryota; kingdom Metazoa; phylum Chordata; class Actinopteri; order Labriformes; family Labridae; genus Labrus; species Labrus bergylta. Next base: position 139,843 of record NC_089203.1, on the reverse strand, counting down.
ATCTAATTTTGTCTGAATCACTACTTCTAACAGTATTTTTACTTTGAAACGACACTTTGAGTTAGAAAATGTAGAATATCAGTTTGAATAAAGTTGAAAATTTACATATAAAGATTTCAGCTTTAAAAAAGTTGAAAACTTTCATGAAGTATTTCGACTTCAAAAAAGTTGAAAACTTTCATGAAAAGATTTCATTTTCAAAAAAGTTCAAAATTTACATGAAAAGATTTCTGTTTCAAAAAAGTTGAAAATTTCAAGCTTTTTAAAAAGTTGAAAATTTTCATGAAGTATTTTTGCTTCAAAAAGTTGAAAACTTTCATGAAAAGATTTCGGCTTCAAAAAAGTTGAAAATTTTCATGAAAAGATTTTTGCTTCAAAATTTTCATGAAAAGATTTCTGCTTCAACAAAGTTAAAAATTTTCATGAAAAGATTTCGGCTTCAAAAAAGTTGAAAATTTTGATGAAAAGGTTTCATTTTCAAAAAAGTTGATAATTTTTATGAAAAGATTTCTGCTTCAAAAAAGTTGAAAATTTTCATGAAGTATTTCGGTTTCAAAAAAGTTAAAAATTTACATGAAAAGATTTCGGCTTCAAAAAAGTTGAAAATTTTGATGAAAAGGTTTCATTTTCAAAAAAGTTGATAATTTTTATGAAAAAAGATTTCTGCTTCAAAAAAGTTGAAAATTTTCATGAAAAGATTTCAGCTTTAAAAAAGTTGAAAACTTTCATGAAGTATTTCGACTTCAAAAAAGTTGAAAATTTTCAATAAGTATTTCGGCTTCAAAAAAGTTGAAAATTTTCATGAAAAGATTTCGGCTTCAAAAAAGTTGAAAATTTTCATGACAGGATTTTGGCTTTAAATAAGTTAAAAATTTTCATGAAAAGATTTCGGCTTCAAAAAAAGTTGAAAATTTTCATGAAAAGATTTCTGCTTCAAAAAAGTTGAATATTTTCATTAAAAGATTTCTGCTTCAAAAAAGTCGAAGATTTTCATGAAAAGATTTCGGCTTCAAAAAAGTTGAAAATTTTCATAAAAAGATTTCTGCTTCAAAAAAGTCGAAGATTTTCATGAAAAGATTTCTGCTTCAAAAAAGTTGAAAATTTTCATAAAAAGATTTCTGCTTCAAAAAAGTCGAAGATTTTCATGAAAAGATTTCGGCTTCAAAAAAGTTGAAAAATTTTCATGAAGTATTTTGGTTTCAAAAAAGTTGAAAATTTACATGAAAAGATTTCAGCTTCAAAAAAGTTGAAAATTTTCATGAAGTATTTTGGTTTCAAAAAAGTTGAAAATTTACATGAAAAGATTTCAGCTTCAAAAAAGTTGAAAATTTTCATGAAAAGATTTCTGCTTGAAAATTTTCATGAAAAGATTTCTGCTTCAACAAAGTTGAAAATTTTCATGAAAAGATTTCTGCTTCAAAAAAGTTGAAAATTTTCATGAAAAGATTTTGGATTCAAAAAAGTTGAACATTTTCATAAAGTATTTCTGCTTCAAAAAAGTTGAAGATTTTCATGAAAAGATTTCGGCTTCAACAAAGTTGAAAATTTTCAGGACAGGATTTTGGCTTTAAAAAAGGTAAAAAATTTCATGAAGTATTTCAGCTTCAAAAAATTTGAAAATTTTGATGAAAAGATTTCTGCTTCAACAAAGTTAAAAATTTTGATGAAAAGATTTCTGCTTCAACAAAGTTAAAAATTTTCATGAAAAGATTTAGCCTTCAAAAAAGTTCAAAATTTTCATGAAAAGATTTCGGCTTCAAAAAAGTTTAACATTTCCATGAAGTATTTCTGCTTCAAAAAAGTTGAAGATTTTCATGAAAAGATTTTTGCTTCAAAAAAGTTGAAGATCTTCATGAAACGATTTCTGCTTCAAAAAAGTTGAAAATTTTGATGAAAAGGTTTCATTTTCAAAAAAGTTGATAATTTTTATGAGAAGATTTCTGCTTCAAAAAAGTTGAAAATTTTCATGAAAAGATTTTGGCTTCAAAAAAGTTGAAAATTTCCATGAATAGATTTCACCTTCAACAAAATTGAAATTTTTCATGAAAAGAGTTCGGCTTCAAAAAAGTTGAAAATTTTCATGAAGTATTTCGGCTTCAAAAAAGTTGAAAAATTCGGGTTTTTTAAAAAGTTGAAAATTTTCATAAAATATTTCTACTTCAGAAAGTTGAAAATTTTCATGAAAAGATTTCGGCTTCAACAAAGTTGAAAATTTTCATGACAGGATTTTGGCTTTAAAAAAGGTAAAAATTTTCATGAAGTATTTCAGCTTCAAAAAATTTGAAAATTTTGATGAAAAGATTTCTGCTTCAAAAAAGTTGAAAACTTTCATGAAAAGATTTCGGCTTCAAAAAAGTCAAAGATTTTCTTGAAGTATTTCGGTTTCAAAAAAGTTGAAAATTTTCATGAAAATCTTCAACTTTCTTCATGCTGGCTGAGTTTTTCTTTGTTCTATCTTTTGAAATCAATTTATTTTATGATTGAATATTCCAAGTATTCTTTAAATATCTTGTTTTTGATTACCACCAATCACTATTTCCATTTTTACTTTCATGCTTTATGAACAAAAATAGCTTTTTTTATTACTACATCAAGTTTACACACATGGGTCAAAAATGACCCATACATCCAAGTGTGATTTAAAATTAAATGAATTAATACTATAATAATAATTTGTTTCAAGTAATTACTTTAGCAGTGAGTGGAGCCAAACACTTATGTATTTCATATTTGCAACATGTTTATTTGTCATTTTGTCACACATACACATACCTCTGATAACAGATAACACGGCTGTTGAACTGAACTGTATCTGTAATTTAACAACTGTAAACTGGTGAATGTGACCAAACAAAATGAAATACAACTGAACACATCACTAGAGCACAAATTGCCATCTCAATTTTGACATGCCTCACAAATGATCACTAAGAGTTTGTGCTCCTTGCACACAGGCCTGGTGCACTGGGAACACTAGCTGCTGACTTTTCTGTCTTTGGTAACTGGGCAGATCGTGCACCTCTTCCTCTTCCTTTGGCCCTCCTGTCTGATGTCCTCTTGTGGCTGGGTGGTGGCTGTGTTTTGTTTTTTAAACCCACATCTTCCCATTGTTTCTTCTTCTGACTGCTGTCATCCACTGCTTTGTCATCATGCATAGTGCTCAGGAGGACAACAGCTTTTCCCTTCTTCTGCACATAGCTCACCATGGTCATGTTGCCATTGAATCCGAATTCTGAGCTATGAATCTCCCGTGATTTGGATGGCTTCATGATAGGTGGTATGTCCGATTTGTTCTGGCAAAGAGTCCCAACAATGGTCAGGTTCTTCTCGAGGAGCTTCTCAGCCAGCGGGACACTGGTGAAGAAGTTGCTAATTGTGATGTTGCGACCTATGAGAGGGGGAAAAGATTGTAAATTTACTCAACATGGAATTCTTTAAACTCTAACGCCATAATCTGTTGCATTGCATTGCATTTTATTCTGTTTTACTATTTTGCTTACAGAGAAATCAAATAAAAAAATAAAATACACATTATTAAAGATTGGGAAAAAGTATGTAGGTATTGTGCTAAAACTTAATACATTAGTTTCTCTATTGTACTTTACATTCACCTGTCTGTCTGATTCCACTGCACAATTGCTGGACGACATTCTCTCCAAGGTTCCTCTGAACCTGGCTGTCTCCCGGTATAGACAATTCCATCTATTGCATAAGGTACCCTTGCGTCGCACATCCAGAAGATTTTTATCCCATATTTTGCAGGCTTGCTGGGCATGTGTTGCCGTAACTTGCACCTGCCTCGGAATGGCACAAGCTGCTCATCTATGGTGACACAGTCACTGGGGATGAACTTTCTTCTGCAGTTGTCCAGGAAACAGTCCCACACGTACCTAAATGTCGCCATGTGGTGTGTTTCCAGTCGCAGAGCCCTGGTCCTCTTGTCGTCAAACCGTATGATGCGGCGGATATCTTCATATCTCCTAAGCCCCATGGTGGCCTTGTAAATTGGATTTTGCAGCGGATCTACAAACAGCTCCCGCAAGGCCACATCCCAGCTCTTCTCCCCCCCTGCAAGAATTGATGAAGGCCATCAATTCTTCTTTATCAATGCTTCTCCACTCTTTCCCTTTTGCTGTGGCTGTTCTTCGTCCCTCTAAGTTGATACATATTAGAACCTCCTCAATGATGTTGTCACTCATGAACATATCCCAGGCATCTTTTGGTGAAACAGCTGGTGATCCAGGTGTAGGTCCTGGGCAGCTCCTCAGAATGTTATGGCTTCTTGTTCTGCCATGAATGGGGGGATTCTCATTCCAGTAAGATCCGTTTTTACTCAATCTATTGGACTGGGTCTGAGTTTCCTCTTTAGAGGACTCATCAGATGAGTCTTCTGTATCATCAGAGGAGTCTTCTTCATGGATTCCCAGACACACCCACAACTCCAGCTTGACCCTCTGGCAAATATTCTGGGTCATCATCATCAGAAATTTCAGACTCTGAATCAAGACAAATTGCCTCCTCATCTGGTTCTTCCTGCAGCATCGCTACAACCATCTCAGTAGTAAATCTGGGACCAGCCATACTCTGGATAAAGAAAATCAAAAGCACAATAAAATTTTCAGATGCACATCAATATACATACACATACATACAGTTTTATTTTGGTGACTTGGCTAAGTAGCTTAGCTAAGTACTTTGCTAAGTAGCCTAGCAATCTACATAATAGTTAGCTAACTACAATAGAATTAGCTAACTAAAATAGAAGTGTCAACAGCTAGCTAGCTAATAGTAATTATTTGTAACTTTCTGACAAGTAATGTACTCACTCTCAAGGTAACCTAAACCTAATCAAATGTTATGTACAGTTATCTTTCACAATTGTCATCAAATATTTTCTAAAGTGATGTTAGAACAATTTAAAAACAATACTTACATGTATTAGATGTTCCAAGGGAGCTGTGCTGAGCTGTGAAATGTCTGAAACAACCACGTTTCACAGCAAATGCTATAGTAAATGCATGTGGGTCGTTTCTGACCCATGTGTGTAAACTTGATGTAGAAATACAAAAGCTGTGCTCGTTCATAAAGTAAGAAAGGAAAAATACAAATGATGATTTGTGCTTAACAAAAACAAGATATTTACTGCATACTTGGAAAAGTAAATGATAAAATGTATTTATTTCAAAGATATATCATAGAAACACTCAGCCATACATGAAATAACATAGAAAGTGGATTCATTTTTGACCCATGTTGTGCATTAGAAGGGTAATGATACAAAAATGTTTTTTATTCAAAAAGTAAGAAAGGAAAAAATAAAATAAGGATGTATGATGATCAAAAACAAGTTAATTGAGGAATACCTTGAATACTGAATGAAGAGATGAATTTATTGCAAAGATGTAGAAAATAAAAACTCAACCGGGTCACTTTGATATTTTTAAAGCAGAAATACTTCATGAAAGTTTTCGACTTTTTTGATGCCGAAATAGTTCATGAAAATTTTCAACTTTTTTGAAGCCAAAATCTTTTCATGAAAATTTTCAACTTTTTTGAAGCAGAAATCTTTTCATGAAATACTTCGACTTTTTTGAAGCCGAAATACTTGATGAAAATTCTTACCTTTTTTAAAGCCATAATGCTGTCATGAAAATTTTCAACTTTTTTGAAGCTGAAATCTTTTCATGAAAATGTTCAACTTTTTTGAAGCCGAAATCTTTTCATGTAAATTTTCAACTTTTTTGAAGCCGAAATCTTTTCATGAAAATTTTCAACTTTTTTGAAGCAGAAATCTTTTCATGAAATACATTGACTTTTTTGAAGCCGAAATACTTGATGAAAATTTTCAACTTTTTTGAAGCCGAAATCTGTTCATGAAAATTTTCAACTTTTTTGAAGCCGAAATCTTTTCATGAAAATTTTCAACTTTTTGGAGCCGAAATCTTGTCATGAAAATTTTTACCTTTTTTAAAGCCAAAATCCTGTCATGAAAATTTTCAACTTTTTTGAAGCAGAAATCTTTTCAAGAAAATCTTTGACTTTTTTGAAGCCGAAATACTTGATGAAAATTTTCAACTTTTTTGAAGTCTAAATCTTTTCATGAAAATTTTCAACTTTTTTGAAATAGAAATCTTTTCATGAAAGTTTTCAACCTTTTTGAAGCCGAAATAATTCATGAAAGTTTTTACCTTTTTCAAAGCTAAAATCCTGTCATGAAAATTTTCAACTTTTTTGAAGCAGAAATCTTTTCATGAAAATCTTCAACTTCTTTGAAGCCGAAATACTTGATGAAAATTTTCAACTGTTTTGAAGTCTAAATCTTTTCATGAAAATTTTCAACTTTTTTGAAGCCGAAATCTTTTCATGAAAATTTTCAAACTTTTTGAAGCCGAAATCTTTTCATGAAAATTTTCAACTTTTTTGAAGCAGAAATCTTTTCATGAAAATCTTAGACTTTTTTGAAGTCGAAAAAATTCATGAACATTTTCAACTTTTTTTGATGCCGAAATCTTTTCATGAAAATTTTCAACTTTTTTGAAGCAGAAATCTTTTCATGAAAATCGTTGACTTTTTTGAAGACGGAATCTTTTCATGAAAATTTTCAACTTTTTTGATGCCGAAATCTTTTCATGAAAATTTTCAACTTTTTGAAGCCGAAATCTTTTCATGAACATTTTCAACTTTTTTGAAGCCGAAATCTTTTCATGAAAATTTTCAACTTTTTTGATGCATAAATCTTTTCATGAAAATTTTAGACTTTTTTGAAGTCGAAAAAATTCATGGACTTGTTCAACTTTTTTGAAGTCTAAATCTTTTCATTAAAATTTTCAACTTTTTTGATGCCGAAATAGTTCATGAAAATTTTCAACTTTTTTGAAGCCGAAATCTTTTCATGAAAATTTTCAACTTTTTTGAAGCCGAAATACTTCATGAAAATTCCTACCTTTTTTAAAGCCATAATCCTGTCATGAAAATTTTCAACTTTTCTGAAGCTGAAATTATTTCATGAAAATTTTCAACTTTTTTGAATCCGAAATCTTTTCATGAAAATCGTTGACCTTTTTGAAGCCCAAATCTTTTAATGTAAACTTTCAACTTTTTTGAAGCCGAAATACTTCATGAAAATGTTCGACTTTTCTGAAGCAGAAATCTTTTCATGAAAATCATTGACTTTTTTGAAGCCGAAATACTTCATGAAAATTTTCAACTTTTTTGAAGCAGAAATCTTTTCATGAAAATTTTCAACTTTTTGAAGCCGAAATCATTTCATGAAAATTTTCATCTTTTTTGAAGCATAAATCTTTTCATGAAAATCTTAGACTTTTTTGAAGTTGAAAAAATTCATGAACATTTTCAACTTTTTTGTAGCTGAAATCTTTTCATGAAATTTTTCAACTTTTTGTAAGCCGAAATCTTTTCATGAAAATCTTCGACTTTTTTGAAGCCGAAATAGTTCATGAATGTTTTCAACTTTTTTGAAGCCGAAATACTTCATGAAAATTTTTGACTTTTTTGAAAGCCGAAATCTTTTAATGTAAATTTTCAACTTTTTTGATGCCGAAATAGTTCATGAAAATTTTCAACTTTTTTGAAGCAGAATTCTTTTCATGAAAATTTTCAACTTTTTTGAAGCAGAAATCTTTTCATGAAAATTTTCAACATTTTTGAAGCCGAAATCTATTCATGAAAATGTTTGACTTTTTTGAAGTCGATAAAATTCATGGACATTTTCAACTTTTTTGAAGTCTAAATCTTTTCATGAAAATTTTCAACTTTTTTGAAGCCGAAATCTTTTCATGAAAATTTTCAAGTTTTTGAAGCAGAAATCTTTTCATGAAAATCTTAGACTTTTTTGAAGTCGAAAAAATTCATGAACATTTTCGACTTTTTTGAAGCCGAAATACTTCATGAAAATGTTCGACTTTTCTGAAGCAGAAATCTTTTCATGAAAATCTTAGACTTTTTTGAAGTCGAAAAAATTCATGAACATTTTCAACTTTTTTGAAGCTGAAATCTTTTCATGAAATTTTTCAACTTTTTGTAAGCCGAAATCTTTTCATGAAAATCTTCGACTTTTTTGAAGCTGAAATACTTCATGAAAGTTTTCAACCTTTTTGAAGCCGAAATACTTTATAAAATGTTTTACCTTTTTTAAAGCGAAAATCCTGTCATGAAAATTTTCAACTTTTTTGAAGCCTAAATCTTTTCATGAAAATTTTCAACTTTTTTGAAGCAGAAATCTTTTCATGAAAATCTTCGACTTTTTTGAAGCCGAAATAGTTCATGAATGTTTTCAACTTTTTTGAAGCCGAAATACTTCATGAAAATTTTCAACATTTTTGAAGCCGAAATCTATTCATGAAAATGTTTGACTTTTTTGAAGTCGAAAATGTTCATGAACATTTTCGACTTTTTTGAAGTGTATATCTTTTCATGAAAATTTTCAACTTTTTTGAAGCCGAAATCTTTTCATGAAAATCTTAGACTTTTTTGAAGTCGAAAAAATTCATGAACATTTTCAACTTTTTTGAAGTGTAAATCTTTTCATGAAAATTTTCAACTTTTTTGAAGCAGAAATCTTTTGATGAAAATCTTAGACTTTTTTGAAGTCGAAAAAATTCATGAACATTTTCAACTTTTTTGAAGTGTAAATCTTTTCATGAAAATTTTCAACTTTTTTGATGCCGAAATCTTTTCATGAAAATTTTTGACTTTTTTGAAAGCCGAAATCTTTTAATGTAAATTTTCAACTTTTTTGATGCCGAAATAGTTCATGAAAATTTTCAACTTTTTTGAAGCAGAATTCTTTTCATGAAAATTTTCAACTTTTTTGAAGCAGAAATCTTTTCATGAAAATTTTCAACATTTTTGAAGCCGAAATCTATTCATGAAAATGTTTGACTTTTTTGAAGTCGAAAAAATTCATGAACATTTTCGACTTTTTTGAAGTGTATATCTTTTCATGAAAATTTTCAACTTTTTTGAAGCCGAAATCTTTTCATGAAAATTTTCAAGTTTTTGAAGCAGAAATCTTTTCATGAAAATTTTCAAGTTTTTGAAGCAGAAATCTTTTGATGAAAATCTTAGACTTTTTTGAAGTCGAAAAAATTCATGAACATTTTCAACTTTTTTGAAGTGTAAATCTTTTCATGAAAATTTTCAACTTTTTTGAAGCCGAAATACTTCATGAGAATTTTTGACTTTTTTGAAGCCGAAATCTTTTAATGTAAATTTTCAACTTTTTTGATGCCGAAATAGTTCATGACATTTTTTCAACTTTTTTGAAGTCGAAAAAATTCATGAACATTTTCAACTTTTTTGAAGTCTAAATCTTTTCATGAAAATTTTCAACTTTTTTGAAGCCGAAATCTTTTCATGAAAATTTTCAACTTTTTTGAAGCCGAAATCTTTTAATGTAAATTTTCAACTTTTTTGATGCCGAAATAGTTCATGAAAATTTTCAACTTTTTTGAAGCAGAAATCTTTTCATGAAAATTGTCAACTTTTTTGAAGCAGAAATCTTTTGATGAAAATTTTTAACTTTTGAAGTTGAAAAAATACATGAACATTTTCAACTTTTTTGAAGTCTAAATCTTTTCATGAAAATTTTCAACTTTTTTGAAGCCGAAATACTTCATAAAATTTTTACCTTTTTTAAAGCCAAAATCCTGTCATGAAAAATTTATACTTTTTTGAAGCAGAAATCTTTTCATGAAAATTTTCGACTTTATTCAAACTGATATTCTACATTTTCTAACTCAAAATGTAGTTTCAAAGTAAAAATACTGTTAGAAGGAGTGATTCAGACAAAATTAGATGAAACAGCTGTACTGGTAACAAACAATGATATTAACAGCTTTAGTGATCAAATTGAGCGTATCTTGGGAAGCTGAGCTCGAAAGTGACATGAAACACGTTTTTCAGACATAAAGTGACAGTTACAGTGAATACCTGTTCTGACTACATTTTCTAACTGAAAGCGTCGTTTCAAAGTAAAAATACTGTTAGAAGGAGTGATTCAGACAAAATTAGATGAAACAGCTGTACTGGTAACAAACAACGATATTAACAGCTTTAGTGATCAAATTGAGCGTATCTTGCGAAGCTGAGCTCGAAAGTGACATGAAACATGTTTTTGAGACAAAAAGTGACACTTACTGTTCAGACTGCATTTTCTAACTCAAAGTGTCGTTTCAAAGTAAAAATACTGTTAGAAAGAGTTTTTCAGGCAAAATTAGATGAAACAGTTGTAGTGGTAAAAAATGAGCGCAGTTACATGAAATGACATCAAAATCAACATTCCCTGAGCCAGACAACGATATTAACAGCTTTAGTGATCAAATTGAGCGTATCTTGCGAAGCTGAGCTCGAAAGTGACATGAAACATGTTTTTGAGACATAAAGTGACACTTACTGTTCACTAAAGCTTAGTTTGATCACTAAAGCTGTTAATATCGTTGTTTGTTACCAGTGCTGCTGTTTCATCTAATTTTGTCTGAATCACTCCTTCTAACAGTATTTTTACTTTGAAACGACACTTTGAGTTAGAAAATGTAGTCAGGACAGGTATTCACTGTAAGTGTCACTTTATGTCTCAAAAACATGTTTCATGTCACTTTCGAGCTCAGCTTCGCAAGATACGCTCAATTTGATCACTAAAGCTGTTAATAGCGTTGTCTGGCTCAGGGAATGTTGATTTTGATGTCATTTCATGTAACTGCGCTCATTTGTTACCAGTACAGCTGTTTCATCTAATTTTGTCTGAATCACTCCTTCTAACAGTATTTTTACTTTGAAACGGCACTTTGAGTTAGAAAATGTAGTCTGAACAGTAACTGTCACTTTATGTCTCAAAAACTTGTTTCATGTCACTTTCGAGCTCAGCTTCGCAAGATACGCTCAATTTGATCACTAAAGCTGTTAATATCGTTGTTTGTTACCAGTGCTGCTGTTTCATCTAATTTTGTCTGAATCACTCCTTCTAACAGTATTTTTACTTTGAAACGACACTTTGAGTTAGAAAATGTAGTCAGGACAGGTATTCACTGTAAGTGTCACTTTATGTCTCAAAAACATGTTTCATGTCACTTTCGAGCTCAGCTTCGCAAGATACGCTCAATTTGATCACTAAAGCTGTTAATAGCGTTGTCTGGCTCAGGGAATGTTGATTTTGATGTCATTTCATGTAACTGCGCTCATTTGTTACCAGTGCTGCTGTTTCATCTAATTTTGTCTGAATCACTCCTTCTAACAGTATTTTTACTTTGAAACGACACTTTGAGTTAGAAAATGTAGTCAGGACAGGTATTCACTGTAAGTGTCACTTTATGTCTCAAAAACATGTTTCATGTCACTTTCGAGCTCAGCTTCGCAAGATACGCTCAATTTGATCACTAAAGCTGTTAATAGCGTTGTCTGGCTCATGGAATGTTGATTTTGATGTCATTTCATGTAACTGCGCTCATTTGTTACCAGTACAGCTGTTTCATCTAATTTTGTCTGAATCACTCCCTCTAACAGTATTTTTACTTTGAAACGACACTTTGAGTTAGAAAATGTAGTCTGAACAGTAAGTGTCACTTTATGTCTCAAAAACATGTTTCATGTCACTTTCGAGCTCAGCTTCGCAAGATACGCTCAATTTGATCACTAAAGCTGTTAATATCGTTGTTTGTTACCAGTACAGCTGTTTCATCTAATTTTGTCTGAATTACGCCTTCTAACAGTATTTTTACTTTGAAACGACACTTTGAGTTAGAAAATGTAGTCAGGACAGGTATTCACTGTAAGTGTCACTTTATGTCTCAAAAACATGTTTCATGTCACTTTCGAGCTCAGCTTCGCAAGATACGCTCAATTTGATCACTAAAGCTGTTAATAGCGTTGTCTGGCTCAGGGAATGTTGATTTTGATGTCATTTCATGTAACTGCGCTCATTTGTTACCACTACAGCTGTTTCATCTAATTTTGTCTGAATCACTCCCTCTAACAGTATTTTTTACTTTGAAACGACACTTTGAGTTAGAAAATGTAGTCTGAACAGTAAGTGTCACTTTATGTCTCAAAAACATGTTTCATGTCACTTTCGAGCTCAGCTTCGCAAGATACGCTCAATTTGATCACTAAAGCTGTTAATAGCGTTGTCTGGCTCAGGGAATGTTGATTTTGATGTCATTTCATGTAACTGCGCTCATTTGTTACCACTACAGCTGTTTCATCTAATTTTGTCTGAATCACTCCCTCTAACAGTATTTTTTACTTTGAAACGACACTTTGAGTTAGAAAATGTAGTCTGAACAGTAAGTGTCACTTTATGTCTCAAAAACATGTTTCATGTCACTTTCGAGCTCAGCTTCGCAAGATACGCTCAATTTGATCACTAAAGCTGTTAATAGCGTTGTCTGGCTCAGGGAATGTTGATTTTGATGTCATTTCATGTAACTGCGCTCATTTGTTACCAGTACAGCTGTTTTATCTAATATTGTCTGAATCACTCCTTCTAACAGTATTTTTACTTTGAAACGGCACTTTGAGTTAGAAAATGTAGTCTGAACAGTAAGTGTCATTTTATGTCTCAAAAACATGTTTCATGTCACTTTCGAGCTCAGCTTCGCAAGATACGCTCAATTTGATCACTAAAGCTGTTAATATCGTTGTTTGTTACCAGTACAGCTGTTTCATCTAATTTTGTCTGAATCACTACTTCTAACAGTATTTTTACTTTGAAACGACACTTTGAGTTAGAAAATGTAGAATATCAGTTTGAATAAAGTTGAAAATTTACATATAAAGATTTCAGCTTTAAAAAAGTTGAAAACTTTCATGAAGTATTTCGACTTCAAAAAAGTTGAAAACTTTCATGAAAAGATTTCATTTTCAAAAAAGTTCAAAATTTACATGAAAAGATTTCTGTTTCAAAAAAGTTGAAAATTTCAAGCTTTTTAAAAAGTTGAAAATTTTCATGAAGTATTTTTGCTTCAAAAAGTTGAAAACTTTCATGAAAAGATTTCGGCTTCAAAAAAGTTGAAAATTTTCATGAAAAGATTTTTGCTTCAAAATTTTCATGAAAAGATTTCTGCTTCAACAAAGTTAAAAATTTTCATGAAAAGATTTCGGCTTCAAAAAAGTTGAAAATTTTGATGAAAAGGTTTCATTTTCAAAAAAGTTGATAATTTTTATGAAAAGATTTCTGCTTCAAAAAAGTTGAAAATTTTCATGAAGTATTTCGGTTTCAAAAAAGTTAAAAATTTACATGAAAAGATTTCGGCTTCAAAAAAGTTGAAAATTTTGATGAAAAGGTTTCATTTTCAAAAAAGTTGATAATTTTTATGAAAAAAGATTTCTGCTTCAAAAAAGTTGAAAATTTTCATGAAAAGATTTCAGCTTTAAAAAAGTTGAAAACTTTCATGAAGTATTTCGACTTCAAAAAAGTTGAAAATTTTCAATAAGTATTTCGGCTTCAAAAAAGTTGAAAATTTTGATGAAAAGATTTCTGTTTCAAAAAAGTTGAAAATTTCAAGCTTTTTAAAAAGTTGAAAATTTTCATGAAGTATTTTTGCTTCAAAAAGTTGAAAACTTTCATGAAAAGATTTCGGCTTCAAAAAAGTTGAAAATTTTCATGAAGTATTTCGGATTCAACAAAGTTGAAAATTTACATGAAAAGATTTCTGCTTAAAAAAATTGAAAATTTTCATGTAAAGATTTCTGCTTGAAAATTTTCATAAAAATATTTCTGCATTTAAAAAGTCAAAGATTTTCATGAAAAGATTTCGGATTTAAAAAAGTTGAAAATTTTCATAAAAAGATTTCTGCTTCAAAAAAGTTGAAAATTTTCATGAAAAGATATAGGCTTCAAAAAAGTCGAAGATTTTCATGAAAAGATTTCTGCATGAAAATTTTCATGAAAAGATTTCTGATTCAACAAAGTTGAAAATTTTCATGAAAAGATTTAGGCTTCAAAAAAGTCGAAAATTTTCATGAAAAGATTTCGGCTTCAAAAAAGTTGAAAATTTTCGTGAAAAGATTTCTGCTTCAAAAAAGTTGAAAAGTTTCATGACAGGATTTTGGCTTTAAAGAAGTTGAAAATTTACATGAAAAGATTTCTGCTTCAAAAAATTTGAAAATTTTCATGAAGTAATTCGGCTTCAAAAAAGTTGAAAATTTTCATGAAGTATTTCAGCTTCAAAAAAGTTGAAAACTTTCATGAAGTTTTTCGGCTTCCAAAAAGTTGAAAACTTTCATGACTTTTTTCTGCTTTACAAAAGTTGAAGATTTTCATGAAGTATTTCGGCTTCAAAAAAGTTGAAAATTTTCATGAAAAGATTTCGGTTTTAAAAAAGGTAAAAATTTACATGAAAAGATTTCGGCTTCAAAAAAGTTGAAAATTTTCATGAAAAGGTTTCATTTTCAAAAAAGTTGATAATTTTCATGAAAAGATTTCTGCTTCAAAAAAGTTGAAAATTTTCATGAAACGATTTCTGCTTCAAAAAAGTTGAAAATTTTCATGAAGTATTTCTGCTTCAAAAAGTTGAAAATTTTCATGAAAAGATTTTTCTTTCAAAAAAGTGTAAAATTTTCATGAAAAGATTTCGGCTTCAAAAAAGTTGAAAATTTTCATGACAGGATTTTGGCTTTAAATAAGTTAAAAATTTTCATGAAAAGATTTCGGCTTCAAAAAAAGTTGAAAATTTTCATGAAAAGATTTCTGCTTCAAAAAAGTTGAATATTTTCATTAAAAGATTTCTGCTTCAAAAAAGTCGAAGATTTTTATGAAAAGATTTCGGCTTCAAAAAAGTTGAAAATTTTCATAAAAAGATTTCTGCTTCAAAAAAGTCGAAGATTTTCATGAAAAGATTTCTGCTTCAAAAAAGTTGAAAATTTTCATAAAAAGATTTCTGCTTCAAAAAAGTCGAAGATTTTCATGAAAAGATTTCGGCTTCAAAAAAGTTGAAAAATTTTCATGAAGTATTTTGGTTTCAAAAAAGTTGAAAATTTTCATGAAAAGATTTCTGCTTGAAAATTTTCATGAAAAGATTTCTGCTTCAACAAAGTTGAAAATTTTCATGAAAAGATTTCTGCTTCAACAAAGTTAAAAATTTTCATGAAAAGATTTAGCCTTCAAAAAAGTTGAAAATTTTCATGAAAAGATTTCGGCTTCAAAAAAGTTGAACATTTTCATAAAGTATTTCTGCTTCAAAAAAGTTGAAGATTTTCATAAAAAGATTTCTGCTTCAAAAAAGTCGAAGATTTTCATGAAAAGATTTCGGCTTCAAAAAAGTCAAAAATTTTCATGAAGTATTTTGGTTTCAAAAAAGTTGAAAATTTACATGAAAAGATTTCAGCTTCAAAAAAGTTGAAAATTTTCATGAAAAGATTTCTGCTTGAAAATTTTCATGAAAAGATTTCTGCTTCAACAAAGTTGAAAATTTTCATGAAAATATTTCTGCTTCAACAAAGTTGAAGATTTTCATGAAAAGATTTCGGCTTCAACAAAGTTGAAAATTTTCATGACAGGATTTTGGCTTTAAAAAAGGTAAAAAATTTCATGAAGTATTTCAGCTTCAAAAAATTTGAAAATTTTGATGAAAAGATTTCTGCTTCAACAAAGTTAAAAATTTTGATGAAAAGATTTCTGCTTCAACAAAGTTAAAAATTTTCATGAAAAGATTTAGCCTTCAAAAAAGTTGAAAATTTTCATGAAAAGATTTCGGCTTCAAAAAAGTTGAACATTTTCATGAAGTATTTCAGCTTCAAAAAATTTGAAAATTTTGATGAAAAGATTTCTGCTTCAAAAAAGTTCAAAATTTTCATGAAAAGATTTCGGCTTCAAAAAAGTTTAACATTTCCATGAAGTATTTCTGCTTCAAAAAAGTTGAAGATTTTCATGAAAAGATTTTTGCTTCAAAAAAGTTGAAGATCTTCATGAAACGATTTCTGCTTCAAAAAAGTTGAAAATTTTGATGAAAAGGTTTCATTTTCAAAAAAGTTGATAATTTTTATGAAAAGATTTCTGCTTCAAAAAAGTTGAAAATTTTCATGAAAAGATTTTGGCTTCAAAAAAGTTGAAAATTTCCATGAATAGATTTCAGCTTCAACAAAATTGAAATTTTTCATGAAAAGAGTTCGGCTTCAAAAAAGTTGAAAATTTTCATGAAGTATTTCGGCTTCAAAAAAGTTGAAAATTTAAATGAAAAGTTTTCTGCTTCAAAAAAGTTGAAAATTTTCATGAAGTATTTCGGCTTCAAAAAAGTTGAAAAAATCTGGTTTTTGAAAAAGTTGAAAATTTTCATAAAATATTTCTACTTCAGAAAGTTGAAAATTTTCATGAAAAGATTTCGGCTTCAACAAAGTTGAAAATTTTCATGACAGGATTTTGGCTTTAAAAAAGGTAAAAATTTTCATGAAGTATTTCAGCTTCAAAAAATTTGAAAATTTTGATGAAAAGATTTCTGCTTCAAAAAAGTTGAAAACTTTCATGAAAAGATTTCGGCTTCAAAAAAGTCAAAGATTTTCTTGAAGTATTTCGGCTTCAAAAAAGTTGAAAATTTTCATGAAAATCTTCGACTTTCTTCATGCTGGCTGAGTTTTTCTTTGTTCTATCTTTTGAAATCAATTTATTTTATGATTGAATATTCCAAGTATTCTTTAAATATCTTGTTTTTGATTACCACCAATCACTATTTCCATTTTTACTTTCATGCTTTATGAACAAAAATAGCTTTTTTTATTACTACATCAAGTTTACACACATGGGTCAAAAATGACCCATACATCCAAGTGTGATTTAAAATTAAATGAATTAATACTATAATAATAATTTGTTTCAAGTAATTACTTTAGCAGTGAGTGGAGCCAAACACTTATGTATTTCATATTTGCAACATGTTTATTTGTCATTTTGTCACACATACACATACCTCTGATAACAGATAACACGGCTGTTGAACTGAACTGTATCTGTAATTTAACAACTGTAAACTGGTGAATGTGACCAAACAAAATGAAATACAACTGAACACATCACTAGAGCACAAATTGCCATCTCAATTTTGACATGCCTCACAAATGATCACTAAGAGTTTGTGCTCCTTGCACACAGGCCTGGTGCACTGGGAACACTAGCTGCTGACTTTTCTGTCTTTGGTAACTGGGCAGATCGTGCACCTCTTCCTCTTCCTTTGGCCCTCCTGTCTGATGTCCTCTTGTGGCTGGGTGGTGGCTGTGTTTTGTTTTTTAAACCCACATCTTCCCATTGTTTCTTCTTCTGACTGCTGTCATCCACTGCTTTGTCATCATGCATAGTGCTCAGGAGGACAACAGCTTTTCCCTTCTTCTGCACATAGCTCACCATGGTCATGTTGCCATTGAATCCGAATTCTGAGCTATGAATCTCCCGTGATTTGGATGGCTTCATGATAGGTGGTATGTCCGATTTGTTCTGGCAAAGAGTCCCAACAATGGTCAGGTTCTTCTCGAGGAGCTTCTCAGCCAGCGGGACACTGGTGAAGAAGTTGCTAATTGTGATGTTGCGACCTATGAGAGGGGGAAAAGATTGTAAATTTACTCAACATGGAATTCTTTAAACTCTAACGCCATAATCTGTTGCATTGCATTGCATTTTATTCTGTTTTACTATTTTGCTTACAGAGAAATCAAATAAAAAAATAAAATACACATTATTAAAGATTGGGAAAAAGTATGTAGGTATTGTGCTAAAACTTAATACATTAGTTTCTCTATTGTACTTTACATTCACCTGTCTGTCTGATTCCACTGCACAATTGCTGGACGACATTCTCTCCAAGGTTCCTCTGAACCTGGCTGTCTCCCGGTATAGACAATTCCATCTATTGCATAAGGTACCCTTGCGTCGCACATCCAGAAGATTTTTATCCCATATTTTGCAGGCTTGCTGGGCATGTGTTGCCGTAACTTGCACCTGCCTCGGAATGGCACAAGCTGCTCATCTATGGTGACACAGTCACTGGGGATGAACTTTCTTCTGCAGTTGTCCAGGAAACAGTCCCACACGTACCTAAATGTCGCCATGTGGTGTGTTTCCAGTCGCAGAACCCTGGTCCTCTTGTCGTCAAACCGTATGACGCGGCGGATATCTTCATATCTCCTAAGCCCCATGGTGGCCTTGTAAATTGGATTTTGCAGCGGATCTACAAACAGCTCCCGCAAGGCCACATCCCAGCTCTTCTCCCCCCCTGCAAGAATTGATGAAGGCCATCAATTCTTCTTTATCAATGCTTCTCCACTCTTTCCCTTTTGCTGTGGCTGTTCTTCGTCCCTCTAAGTTGATACATATTAGAACCTCCTCAATGATGTTGTCACTCATGAACATATCCCAGGCATCTTTTGGTGAAACAGCTGGTGATCCAGGTGTAGGTCCTGGGCAGCTCCTCAGAATGTTATGGCTTCTTGTTCTGCCATGAATGGGGGGATTCTCATTCCAGTAAGATCCGTTTTTACTCAATCTATTGGACTGGGTCTGAGTTTCCTCTTCAGAGGACTCATCAGATGAGTCTTCTGTATCATCAGAGGAGTCTTCTTCATGGATTCCCAGACACACCCACAACTCCAGCTTGACCCTCTGGCAAATATTCTGGGTCATCATCATCAGAAATTTCAGACTCTGAATCAAGACAAATTGCCTCCTCATCTGGTTCTTCCTGCAGCATCGCTACAACCATCTCAGTAGTAAATCTGGGACCAGCCATACTCTGGATAAAGAAAATCAAAAGCACAATAAAATTTTCAGATGCACATCAATATACATACACATACATACAGTTTTATTTTGGTGACTTGGCTAAGTAGCTTAGCTAAGTACTTTGCTAAGTAGCCTAGCAATCTACATAATAGTTAGCTAACTACAATAGAATTAGCTAACTAAAATAGAAGTGTCAACAGCTAGCTAGCTAATAGTAATTATTTGTAACTTTCTGACAAGTAATGTACTCACTCTCAAGGTAACCTAAACCTAATCAAATGTTATGTACAGTTATCTTTCACAATTGTCATCAAATATTTTCTAAAGTGATGTTAGAACAATTTAAAAACAATACTTACATGTATTAGATGTTCCAAGGGAGCTGTGCTGAGCTGTGAAATGTCTGAAACAACCACGTTTCACAGCAAATGCTATAGTAAATGCATGTGGGTCGTTTCTGACCCATGTGTGTAAACTTGATGTAGAAATACAAAAGCTGTGCTCGTTCATAAAGTAAGAAAGGAAAAATACAAATGATGATTTGTGCTTAACAAAAACAAGATATTTACTGCATACTTGGAAAAGTAAATGATAAAATGTATTTATTTCAAAGATATATCATAGAAACACTCAGCCATACATGAAATAACATAGAAAGTGGATTCATTTTTGACCCATGTTGTGCATTAGAAGGGTAATGATACAAACATGTTTTTTATTCAAAAAGTAAGAAAGGAAAAAATAAAATAAGGATGTATGATGATCAAAAACAAGTTAATTAAGGAATACCTTGAATACTGAATGAAGAGATGAATTTATTGCAAAGATGTAGAAAATAAAAACTCAACCGGGTCACTTTGATATTTTTAAAGCAGAAATACTTCATGAAAGTTTTCGACTTTTTTGATGCCGAAATAGTTCATGAAAATTTTCAACTTTTTTGAAGCCAAAATCTTTTCATGAAAATTTTCAACTTTTTTGAAGCAGAAATCTTTTCATGAAATACTTCGACTTTTTTGAAGCCGAAATACTTGATGAAAATTCTTACCTTTTTTAAAGCCATAATGCTGTCATGAAAATTTTCAACTTTTTTGAAGCTGAAATCTTTTCATGAAAATGTTCAACTTTTTTGAAGCCGAAATCTTTTCATGTAAATTTTCAACTTTTTTGAAGCCGAAATCTTTTCATGAAAATTTTCAACTTTTTTGAAGCAGAAATCTTTTCATGAAATACATTGACTTTTTTGAAGCCGAAATACTTGATGAAAATTTTCAACTTTTTTGAAGCCGAAATCTGTTCATGAAAATTTTCAACTTTTTTGAAGCCGAAATCTTTTCATGAAAATTTTCAACTTTTTGGAGCCGAAATCTTGTCATGAAAATTTTTACCTTTTTTAAAGCCAAAATCCTGTCATGGAAATTTTCAACTTTTTTGAAGCAGAAATCTTTTCAAGAAAATCTTTGACTTTTTTGAAGCTGAAATCTTTTCATGAAAATCTTGAACTTTTTTGAAGCCGAAATACTTGATGAAAATTTTCAACTTTTTTGAAGTCTAAATCTTTTCATGAAAATTTTCAACTTTTTTGAAGCCGAAATCTTTTCATGAAAATTTTCAACTTTTTTGAAATAGAAATCTTTTCATGAAAATTTTCAACTTTTTTGAAGCCGAAATACTTCATTAACGTTTGCAACTTTTTTGATGCCGAAATCTTTTAATGTAAATCTTCAACTTTTTTGAAGCCGAAATACTTCATGAAAGTTTTCAACTTTTTTGAAGCCGAAATCTTTTCATGAACATTTTAAACTTTTTTGAAGCCGAAATCTTTTCATGAAAATGTTCAACTTTTTTGAAGCAGAAATCTTTTCATGAAAATCTTCGACTTTTTTGCAGCCGATATACTTCATGAAAATTTTCAACTTTTTTGAAGCCGAAATACTTCATGAAAGTTTTCAACCTTTTTGAAGCCGAAATAATTCATGAAAATTTTTACCTTTTTCAAAGCTAAAATCCTGTCATGAAAATTTTCAACTTTTTTGAAGCAGAAATCTTTTCATGAAAATCTTCAACTTCTTTGAAGCCGAAATACTTGATGAAAATTTTCAACTGTTTTGAAGTCTAAATCTTTTCATGAAAATTTTCAACTTTTTTGAAGCCGAAATCTTTTCATGAAAATTTTCAACTTTTTTGAAGCAGAAATCTTTTCATGAAATACTTCGACTTTTTTGAAGCCGAAATACTTGATGAAAATTCTTACCTTTTTTAAAGCCATAATGCTGTCATGAAAATTTTCAACTTTTTTGAAGCTGAAATCTTTTCATGAAAATGTTCAACTTTTTTGAAGCCGAAATCTTTTCATGAAAATTTTCAACTTTTTGGAGCCGAAATCTTGTCATGAAAATTTTTACCTTTTTTAAAGCCAAAATCCTGTCATGGAAATTTTCAACTTTTTTGAAGCAGAAATCTTTTCAAGAAAATCTTTGACTTTTTTGAAGCTGAAATCTTTTCATGAAAATCTTGAACTTTTTTGAAGCCGAAATACTTGATGAAAATTTTCAACTTTTTTGAAGTCTAAATCTTTTCATGAAAATTTTCAACTTTTTTGAAGCCGAAATCTTTTCATGAAAATTTTCAACTTTTTTGAAATAGAAATCTTTTCATGAAAATTTTCAACTTTTTTGAAGCCGAAATACTTCATTAACGTTTGCAACTTTTTTGATGCCGAAATCTTTTAATGTAAATCTTCAACTTTTTTGAAGCCGAAATACTTCATGAAAGTTTTCAACTTTTTTGAAGCCGAAATCTTTTCATGAACATTTTAAACTTTTTTGAAGCCGAAATCTTTTCATGAAAATGTTCAACTTTTTTGAAGCAGAAATCTTTTCATGAAAATCTTCGACTTTTTTGCAGCCGATATACTTCATGAAAATTTTCAACTTTTTTGAAGCCGAAATACTTCATGAAAGTTTTCAACCTTTTTGAAGCCGAAATAATTCATGAAAATTTTTACCTTTTTCAAAGCTAAAATCCTGTCATGAAAATTTTCAACTTTTTTGAAGCAGAAATCTTTTCATGAAAATCTTCAACTTCTTTGAAGCCGAAATACTTGATGAAAATTTTCAACTGTTTTGAAGTCTAAATCTTTTCATGAAAATTTTCAACTTTTTTGAAGCCGAAATCTTTTCATGAAAATTTTCAACTTTTTTGAAGCAGAAATCTTTTCATGAAATACTTCGACTTTTTTGAAGCCGAAATACTTGATGAAAATTCTTACCTTTTTTAAAGCCATAATGCTGTCATGAAAATTTTCAACTTTTTTGAAGCTGAAATCTTTTCATGAAAATGTTCAACTTTTTTGAAGCCGAAATCTTTTCATGTAAATTTTCAACTTTTTTGAAGCCGAAATCTTTTCATGAAAATTTTCAACTTTTTTGAAGCAGAAATCTTTTCATGAAATACATTGACTTTTTTGAAGCCGAAATACTTGATGAAAATTTTCAACTTTTTTGAAGCCGAAATCTGTTCATGAAAATTTTCAACTTTTTTGAAGCAGAAATCTTTTCATGAAAATTTTCAACTTTTTGGAGCCGAAATCTTGTCATGAAAATTTTTACCTTTTTTAAAGCCAAAATCCTGTCATGGAAATTTTCAACTTTTTTGAAGCAGAAATCTTTTCAAGAAAATCTTTGACTTTTTTGAAGCTGAAATCTTTTCATGAAAATCTTGAACTTTTTTGAAGCCGAAATACTTGATGAAAATTTTCAACTTTTTTGAAGTCTAAATCTTTTCATGAAAATTTTCAACTTTTTTGAAGCCGAAATCTTTTCATGAAAATTTTCAACTTTTTTGAAATAGAAATCTTTTCATGAAAATTTTCAACTTTTTTGAAGCCGAAATACTTCATTAACGTTTGCAACTTTTTTGATGCCGAAATCTTTTAATGTAAATCTTCAACTTTTTTGAAGCCGAAATACTTCATGAAAGTTTTCAACTTTTTTGAAGCCGAAATCTTTTCATGAACATTTTAAACTTTTTTGAAGCCGAAATCTTTTCATGAAAATGTTCAACTTTTTTGAAGCAGAAATCTTTTCATGAAAATCTTCGACTTTTTTGCAGCCGATATACTTCATGAAAATTTTCAACTTTTTTGAAGCCGAAATACTTCATGAAAGTTTTCAACCTTTTTGAAGCCGAAATAATTCATGAAAATTTTTACCTTTTTCAAAGCTAAAATCCTGTCATGAAAATTTTCAACTTTTTTGAAGCAGAAATCTTTTCATGAAAATCTTCAACTTCTTTGAAGCCGAAATACTTGATGAAAATTTTCAACTGTTTTGAAGTCTAAATCTTTTCATGAAAATTTTCAACTTTTTTGAAGCCGAAATCTTTTCATGAAAATTTTCAAACTTTTTGAAGCCGAAATCTTTTCATGAAAATTTTCAACTTTTTTGAAGCAGAAATCTTTTCATGAAAATCTTAGACTTTTTTGAAGTCGAAAAAATTCATGAACATTTTCAACTTTTTTTGATGCCGAAATCTTTTCATGAAAATTTTCAACTTTTTTGAAGCAGAAATCTTTTCATGAAAATCGTTGACTTTTTTGAAGACGGAATCTTTTCATGAAAATTTTTCAACTTTTTTGTTGCCGAAATCTTTTTGTGAAAACTTTCAACTTTTTGAAGCCGAAATCTTTTCATGAACATTTTCAACTTTTTTGAAGCCGAAATCTTTTCATGAAAATTTTCAACTTTTTTGATGCATAAATCTTTTCATGAAAATTTTAGACTTTTTTGAAGTCGAAAAAAGTCATGGACATGTTCAACTTTTTTGAAGTCTAAATCTTTTCATTAAAATTTTCAACTTTTTTGATGCCGAAATAGTTCATGAAAATTTTCAACTTTTTTGAAGCCGAAATCTTTTCATGAAAATTTTCAACTTTTTTGAAGCCGAAATACTTCATGAAAATTCCTACCTTTTTTAAAGCCATAATCCTGTCATGAAAATTTTCAACTTTTCTGAAGCTGAAATTATTTCATGAAAATTTTCAACTTTTTTGAAGCCGAAATCTTTTCATGAAAATCGTTGACCTTTTTGAAGCCCAAATCTTTTAATGTAAACTTTCAACTTTTTTGAAGCCGAAATACTTCATGAAAATGTTCGACTTTTCTGAAGCAGAAATCTTTTCATGAAAATCATTGACTTTTTTGAAGCCGAAATACTTCATGAAAATTTTCAACTTTTTTGAAGCAGAAATCTTTTCTTGAAAATTTTCAACTTTTTGAAGCCAAAATCATTTCATGAAAATTTTCATCTTTTTTGAAGCATAAATCTTTTCATGAAAATCTTAGACTTTTTTGAAGTTGAAAAAATTCATGAACATTTTCAACTTTTTTGAAGCTGAAATCTTTTCATTAAATTTTTCAACTTTTTGTAAGCCGAAATCTTTTCATGAAAATCTTCGACTTTTTTGAAGCCGAAATAGTTCATGAATGTTTTCAACTTTTTTGATGCCGAAATAGTTCATGAAAATTTTCAACTTTTTTGAAGCAGAATTCTTTTCATGAAAATTTTCAACTTTTTTGAAGCAGAAATCTTTTCATGAAAATTTTCAACATTTTTGAAGCCGAAATCTATTCATGAAAATGTTTGACTTTTTTGAAGTCGAAAAAATTCATGGACATTTTCAACTTTTTTGAAGTCTAAATCTTTTCATTAAAATTTTCAACTTTTTTGAAGCCGAAATCTTTTCATGAAAATTTTCAAGTTTTTGAAGCAGAAATCTTTTCATGAAAATCTTAGACTTTTTTGAAGTCGAAAAAATTCATGAACATTTTCGACTTTTTTGAAGCCGAAATACTTCATGAAAATGTTCGACTTTTCTGAAGCAGAAATCTTTTCATGAAAATCATTGACTTTTTTGAAGCCGAAATACTTCATGAAAATTTTCAACTTTTTTGAAGCAGAAATCTTTTCATGAAAATTTTCAACTTTTTTGATGCCGAAATAGTTCATGAAAATTTTCAACTTTTTTGAAGCAGAAATCTTTTCATGAAAATTTTCAACTTTTTTGATGCCGAAATACTTCATGAAAATTTTCAACTTTTTTGAAGCAGAAATCTTTTCATGAAAATTTTCAACTTTTTTGATGCCGAAATAGTTCATGAAAATTTTTAACTTTTTTGAAGCCGAAATCTTTTCATGAAAATTTTCAACTTTTTGAAGCCGAAATCTTTTCATGAAAATTTTCATCTTTTTTGAAGCATAAATCTTTTCATGAAAATCTTAGACTTTTTTGAAGTCGAAAAAATTCATGAACATTTTCAACTTTTTTGAAGCTGAAATCTTTTCATGAAATTTTTCAACTTTTTGTAAGCCGAAATCTTTTCATGAAAATCTTCGACTTTTTTGAAGCTGAAATACTTCATGAAAGTTTTCAACCTTTTTGAAGCCGAAATACTTTATAAAATGTTTTACCTTTTTTAAAGGGAAAATCCTGTCATGAAAATTTTCAACTTTTTTGAAGCTTAAATCTTTTCATGAAAATTTTCAACTTTTTTGAAGCAGAAATCTTTTCATGAAAATCTTCGACTTTTTTGAAGCCGAAATAGTTCATGAATGTTTTCAACTTTTTTGAAGCCGAAATACTTCATGAAAATTTTTGACTTTTTTGAAAGCCGAAATCTTTTAATGTAAATTTTCAACTTTTTTGAAGCAGAAATCTTTTCATGAAAATTTTCAACATTTTTGAAGCCGAAATCTATTCATGAAAATGTTTGACTTTTTTGAAGTCGAAAAAATTCATGGACATTTTCCACTTTTTTGAAGTGTAAATCTTTTCATGAAAACTTTCAACTTTTTTGAAGCAGAAATCTTTTGATGAAAATCTTAGACTTTTTTGAAGTCGAAAAAATTCATGAACATTTTCAACTTTTTTGAAGTGTAAATCTTTTCATGAAAATTTTCAACTTTTTTGAAGCCGAAATCTTTTCATGAAAATTTTTGACTTTTTTGAAAGCCGAAATCTTTTAATGTAAATTTTCAACTTTTTTGATGCCGAAATAGTTCATGAAATTTTTCAACTTTTTTGAAGCAGAATTCTTTTCATGAAAATTTTCAACTTTTTTGAAGCAGAAATCTTTTCATGAAAATTTTCAACATTTTTGAAGCCGAAATCTATTCATGAAAATGTTGGACTTTTTTGAAGTCGAAAAAATTCATGAACATTTTCAACTTTTTTTGATGCCGAAATCTTTTCATGAAAATTTTCAACTTTTTTGAAGCAGAAATCTTTTCATGAAAATCGTTGACTTTTTTGAAGACGGAATCTTTTCATGAAAATTTTTCAACTTTTTTGATGCCGAAATCTTTTTGTGAAAACTTTCAACTTTTTGAAGCCGAAATCTTTTCATGAACATTTTCAACTTTTTTGAAGCCGAAATCTTTTCATGAAAATTTTCAACTTTTTTGATGCATAAATCTTTTCATGAAAATTTTAGACTTTTTTGAAGTCGAAAAAAGTCATGGACATGTTCAACTTTTTTGAAGTCTAAATCTTTTCATTAAAATTTTCAACTTTTTTGATGCCGAAATAGTTCATGAAAATTTTCAACTTTTTTGAAGCCGAAATACTTCATGAAAATTCCTACCTTTTTTAAAGCCATAATCCTGTCATGAAAATTTTCAACTTTTCTGAAGCTGAAATTATTTCATGAAAATTTTCAACTTTTTTGAAGCCGAAATCTTTTCATGAAAATCGTTGACCTTTTTGAAGCCCAAATCTTTTAATGTAAACTTTCAACTTTTTTGAAGCCGAAATACTTCATGAAAATGTTCGACTTTTCTGAAGCAGAAATCTTTTCATGAAAATCATTGACTTTTTTGAAGCCGAAATACTTCATGAAAATTTTCAACTTTTTTGAAGCAGAAATCTTTTCATGAAAATTTTCAACTTTTTGAAGCCGAAATCATTTCATGAAAATTTTCATCTTTTTTGAAGCATAAATCTTTTCATGAAAATCTTAGACTTTTTTGAAGTTGAAAAAATTCATGAACATTTTCAACTTTTTTGAAGCTGAAATCTTTTCATTAAATTTTTCAACTTTTTGTAAGCCGAAATCTTTTCATGAAAATCTTCGACTTTTTTGAAGCCGAAATAGTTCATGAATGTTTTCAACTTTTTTGATGCCGAAATAGTTCATGAAAATTTTCAACTTTTTTGAAGCAGAATTCTTTTCATGAAAACTTTCAACTTTTTTGAAGCAGAAATCTTTTCATGAAAATTTTTAACATTTTTGAAGCCGAAATCTATTCATGAAAATGTTTGACTTTTTTGAAGTCGAAAAAATTCATGGACATTTTCAACTTTTTTGAAGTCTAAATCTTTTCATTAAAATTTTCAACTTTTTTGAAGCAGAAATCTTTTCATGAAAATCTTAGACTTTTTTGAAGTCGAAAAAATTCATGAACATTTTCGACTTTTTTGAAGCCGAAATACTTCATGAAAATGTTCGACTTTTCTGAAGCAGAAATCTTTTCATGAAAATCATTGACTTTTTTGAAGCCGAAATACTTCATGAAAATTTTCAACTTTTTTGAAGCAGAAATCTTTTCATGAAAATTTTCAACTTTTTTGATGCCGAAATAGTTCATGAAAATTTTCAACTTTTTTGAAGCAGAAATCTTTTCATGAAAATTTTCAACTTTTTTGATGCCGAAATACTTCATGAAAATTTTCAACTTTTTTGAAGCAGAAATCTTTTCATGAAAATTTTCAACTTTTTTGATGCCGAAATAGTTCATGAAAATTTTTAACTTTTTTGAAGCCGAAATCTTTTCATGAAAATTTTCAACTTTTTGAAGCCGAAATCTTTTCATGAAAATTTTCATCTTTTTTGAAGCATAAATCTTTTCATGAAAATCTTAGACTTTTTTGAAGTCGAAAAAATTCATGAACATTTTCAACTTTTTTGAAGCTGAAATCTTTTCATGAAATTTTTCAACTTTTTGTAAGCCGAAATCTTTTCATGAAAATCTTCGACTTTTTTGAAGCTGAAATACTTCATGAAAGTTTTCAACCTTTTTGAAGCCGAAATACTTTATAAAATGTTTTACCTTTTTTAAAGCGAAAATCCTGTCATGAAAATTTTCAACTTTTTTGAAGCTTAAATCTTTTCATGAAAATTTTCAACTTTTTTGAAGCAGAAATCTTTTCATGAAAATCTTCGACTTTTTTGAAGCCGAAATAGTTCATGAATGTTTTCAACTTTTTTGAAGCCGAAATACTTCATGAAAATTTTTGACTTTTTTGAAAGCCGAAATCTTTTAATGTAAATTTTCAACTTTTTTGATGCCGAAATAGTTCATGAAAATTTTCAACTTTTTTGAAGCAGAAATCTATTCATGAAAATGTTTGACTTTTTTGAAGTCGAAAAAATTCATGGACATTTTCCACTTTTTTGAAGTGTAAATCTTTTCATGAAAACTTTCAACTTTTTTGAAGCAGAAATCTTTTGATGAAAATTTTTGACTTTTTTGAAAGCCGAAATCTTTTAATGTAAATTTTCAACTTTTTTGATGCCGAAATAGTTCATGAAAATTTTCAACTTTTTTGAAGCAGAAATCTATTCATGAAAATGTTTGACTTTTTTGAAGTCGAAAAAATTCATGAACATTTTCAACTTTTTTGAAGTGTAAATCTTTTCATGAAAATTTTCAACTTTTTTGAAGCCGAAATCTTTTCATGAAAATTTTTGACTTTTTTGAAAGCCGAAATCTTTTCATGAAAATTTTCAACTTTTTTGAAGCCGAAATCTTTTCATGAACATTTTCAACTTTTTTGAAGTGTAAATCTTTTCATGAAAATTTTCAACTTTTTTGAAGCCGAAATCTTTTCATGAAAATTTTCAAGTTTTTGAAGCAGAAATCTTTTCATGAAAATCTTAGACTTTTTTGAAGTCGAAAAAATTCATGAACATTTTCAACTTTTTTGAAGTGTAAATCTTTTCATAAAAATTTTCAACTTTTTTGAAGCCGAAATCTTTTCATGAAAATTTTCAACTTTTTTGAAGTGTAAATCTTTTCATGAAAATTTTCAACTTTTTTGAAGCCGAAATCTTTTCATGAAAATTTTCAACTTTTTTGAAGCCGAAATACTTCATGAAAATTTTTACCTTTTTTAAAGCCAAAATCCTGTCATGAAAAATTTATACTTTTTTGAAGCAGAAATCTTTTCATGAAAATTTTCGACTTTATTCAAACTGATATTCTACATTTTCTAACTAAAAGTGTAGTTTCAAATTAAAAATACTGTTAGAAGGAGTGATTCAGACAAAATTAGATGAAACAGCTGTACTGGTAACAAACAATGATATTAACAGCTTTAGTGATCAAATTGAGCGTATCTTGGGAAGCTGAGCTCGAAAGTGACATGAAACACGTTTTTCAGACATAAAGTGACAGTTACAGTGAATACCTGTTCTGACTACATTTTCTAACTCAAAGTGTCGTTTCAAAGTAAAAATACTGTTAGAAGGAGTGATTCAGACAAAATTAGATGAAACAGCTGTAATGGTAACAAATGAGCCCAGTTACATGAAATGACATCAAAATCAACATTCCCTGAGCCAGACAACGCTATTAACAGCTTTAGTGATCAAATTGAGCGTATCTTGCGAAGCTGAGCTCGAAAGTGACATGAAACATGTTTTTGAGACATAAAGTGACACTTACTGTCCTGACTACATTTTCTAACTGAAAGCGTCGTTTCAAAGTAAAAATACTGTTAGAAGGAGTGATTCAGACAAAATTAGATGAAACAGCTGTACTGGTAACAAACAACGATATTAACAGCTTTAGTGATCAAATTGAGCGTATCTTGCGAAGCTGAGCTCGAAAGTGACATGAAACATGTTTTTCAGACAAAAAGTGACACTTACTGTTCAGACTGCATTTTCTAACTCAAAGTGTCGTTTCAAAGTAAAAATACTGTTAGAAGGAGTTTTTCAGGCAAAATTAGATGAAACAGTTGTAGTGGTAAAAAATGAGCCCAGTTACATGAAATGACATCAAAATCAACATTCCCTGAGCCAGACAACGCTATTAACAGCTTTAGTGATCAAATTGAGCGTATCTTGCGAAGCTGAGCTCGAAAGTGACATGAAACATGTTTTTGAGACATAAAGTGACACTTACAGTGAATACCTGTCCTGACTACATTTTCTAACTGAAAGCGTCGTTTCAAAGTAAAAATACTGTTAGAAGGAGTGATTCAGACAAAATTAGATGAAACAGCTGTACTGGTAACAAACAACGATATTAACAGCTTTAGTGATCAAATTGAGCGTATCTTGCGAAGCTGAGCTCGAAAGAGACATGAAACATGTTTTTGAGACATAAAGTGACACTTACTGTTCAAAACATGTTTCATGTCACTTTCGAGCACAACTTCGCAAGATACGCTCAATTTGATCACTAAAGCTGTTAATAGCGTTGTCTGGCTCAGGAAATGTTGATTTTGATGTCATTTCATGTAACTGCGCTCATTTGTTACCAGTACAGCTGTTTCATCTAATTTTGTCTGAATCACTCCTTCTAACAGTATTTTTACTTTGAAACTGCACTTTGAGTTAAAAATGTAGTCTGAACAGTAACTGTCACTTTATGTCTCAAAAACTTGTTTCATGTCACTTTCGAGCTCAGCTTCGCAAGATACGCTCAATTTGATCACTAAAGCTGTTAATATCGTTGTTTGTTACCAGTGCTGCTGTTTCATCTAATTTTGTCTGAATCACTCCTTCTAACAGTATTTTTACTTTGAAACGACACTTTGAGTTAGAAAATGTAGTCAGGACAGGTATTCACTGTAAGTGTCACTTTATGTCTCAAAAACATGTTTCATGTCACTTTCGAGCTCAGCTTCGCAAGATACGCTCAATTTGATCACTAAAGCTGTTAATAGCGTTGTCTGGCTCAGGGAATGTTGATTTTGATGTCATTTCATGTAACTGCGCTCATTTGTTACCAGTACAGCTGTTTCATCTAATTTTGTCTGAATCACTCCCTCTAACAGTATTTTTACTTTGAAACGACACTTTGAGTTAGAAAATATAGTCTGAACAGTAAGTGTCACTTTATGTCTCAAAAACATGTTTCATGTCACTTTCGAGCTCAGCTTCACAAGATACGCTCAATTTGATCACTAAAGCTGTTAATAGCGTTGTCTGGCTCAGGGAATGTTGATTTTGATGTCATTTCATGTAACTGCGCTCATTTGTTACCAGTACAGCTGTTTCATCTAATTTTGTCTGAATCACTCCCTCTAACAGTATTTTTACTTTGAAACGACACTTTGAGTTAGAAAATGTAGAATATCAGTTTGAATAAAGTTGAAAATGTACATATAAAGATTTCAGCTTTAAAAAAGTTGAAAACTTTCATGAAGTATTTCGACTTCAAAAAAGTTGAAAACTTTCATGAAAAGATTTCATTTTCAAAAAAGTTCAAAATTTACATGAAAAGATTTCTGTTTCAAAAAAGTTGAAAATTTCAAGCTTTTTAAAAAGTTGAAAATTTTCATGAAGTATTTTTGCTTCAAAAAGTTGAAAACTTTCATGAAAAGATTTCGGCTTCAAAAAAGTTGAAAATCTTCATGAAAAGATTTCTGCTTCAAAATTTTCATGAAAAGATTTCTGCTTCAACAAAGTTAAAAATTTTCATGAAAAGATTTCGGCTTCAAAAAAGTTGAAAATTTTGATGAAAAGGTTTCATTTTCAAAAAAGTTGATAATTTTTATGAAAAGATTTCTGCTTCAAAAAAGTTGAAAATTTTCATGAAGTATTTCGGTTTCAAAAAAGTTAAAAATTTACATGAAAAGATTTCGGCTTCAAAAAAGTTGAAAATTTTGATGAAAAGGTTTCATTTTCAAAAAAGTTGATAATTTTTATGAAAAAAGATTTCTGCTTCAAAAAAGTTGAAAATATTCATGAAAAGATTTCAGCTTTAAAAAAGTTGAAAACTTTCATGAAGTATTTCGACTTCAAAAAAGTTGAAAATTTTCAATAAGTATTTCGGCTTCAAAAAAGTTGAAAATTTTGATGAAAAGATTTCATTTTCAAAAAAGTTCAAAATTTACATGAAAAGATTTCTGTTTCAAAAAAGTTGAAAATTTCAAGCTTTTTAAAAAGTTGAAAATTTTCATGAAGTATTTTTGCTTCAAAAAGTTGAAAACTTTCATGAAAAGATTTCGGCTTCAAAAAAGTTGAAAATTTTCATGAAAAGATTTCTGCTTCAAAATTTTCATGAAAAGATTCATGAAAAGATTTCGGATTTAAAAAAGTTGAAAATTTTAATGAAAACATTTCGGCTTCAAAAAAGTTGAAAATTTTCATGAAGTATTTCGGATTCAACAAAGTTGAAAATTTACATGAAAAGATTTCTGCTTAAAAAAATTGAAAATTTTCATGAAAAGATTTCTGCTTGAAAATTTTCATAAAAATATTTCTGCATTAAAAAAGTCAAAGATTTTCATGAAAAGATTTCGGATTTAAAAAAGTTGAAAATTTTCATAAAAAGATTTCTGCTTCAAAAAAGTTGAAAATTTTCATGAAAAGATATAGGCTTCAAAAAAGTCGAAGATTTTCATGAAAAGATTTCTGCATGAAAATTTTCATGAAAAGATTTCGGATTTAAAAAAGTTGAAAATTTTCATGACGTTTTTCTGCTTTACAAAAGTTGAAGATTTTCATGAAGTATTTCGGCTTCAAAAAAGTTGAAAATTTTCATGAAAAGATTTCGGTTTTAAAAAAGGTAAAAATTTACATGAAAAGATTTCGGCTTCAAAAAAGTTGAAAATTTTCATGAAAAGGTTTCATTTTCAAAAAAGTTGATAATTTTCATGAAAAGATTTCTGCTTCAAAAAAGTTGAAAATTTTCATGAAACGATTTCTGCTTCAAAAAAGTTGAAAATTTTCATGAAGTATTTCTGCTTCAAAAAGTTGAAAATTTTCATGAAACGATTTTTCTTTCAAAAAAGTGTAAAATTTTCATGGAAAGATTTCTGCTTCAAAAAAGTTGAAAATTTTCATGAAAAGATTTCGGCTTCAAAAAAGTTGAAAATTTTCATGACAGGATTTTGGCTTTAAATAAGTTAAAAATTTTCATGAAAAGATTTCGGCTTCAAAAAAAGTTGAAAATTTTCATGAAAAGATTTCTGCTTCAAAAAAGTTGAATATTTTCATTAAAAGATTTCTGCTTCAAAAAAGTCGAAGATTTTCATGAAAAGATTTCGGCTTCAAAAAAGTTGAAAATTTTCATAAAAAGATTTCTGCTTCAAAAAAGTCGAAGATTTTCATGAAAAGATTTCTGCTTCAAAAAAGTTGAAAATTTTCATAAAAAGATTTCTGCTTCAAAAAAGTCGAAGATTTTCATGAAAAGATTTCGGCTTCAAAAAAGTTGAAAAATTTTCATGAAGTATTTTGGTTTCAAAAAAGTTGAAAATTTACATGAAAAGATTTCAGCTTCAAAAAAGTTGAAAATTTTCATGAAAAGATTTCTGCTTGAAAATTTTCATGAAAAGATTTCTGCTTCAACAAAGTTGAAAATTTTCATGAAAAGATTTCTGCTTCAACAAAGTTAAAAATTTTCATGAAAAGATTTAGCCTTCAAAAAAGTTGAAAATTTTCATGAAAAGATTTCGGCTTCAAAAAAGTTGAACATTTTCATAAAGTATTTCTGCTTCAAAAAAGTTGAAGATTTTCATAAAAAGATTTCTGCTTCAAAAAAGTCGAAGATTTTCATGAAAAGATTTCGGCTTCAAAAAAGTCAAAAATTTTCATGAAGTATTTTGGTTTCAAAAAAGTTGAAAACTTTCATGAAAAGATTTCGGCTTCAAAAAAGTCAAAGATTTTCTTGAAGTATTTCGGCTTCAAAAAAGTTGAAAATTTTCATGAAAATCTTCGACTTTCTTCATGCTGGCTGAGTTTTTCTTTGTTCTATCTTTTGAAATCAATTTATTTTATGATTGAATATTCCAAGTATTCTTTAAATATCTTGTTTTTGATTACCACCAATCACTATTTCCATTTTTACTTTCATGCTTTATGAACAAAAATAGCTTTTTTTATTACTACATCAAGTTTACACACATGGGTCAAAAATGACCCATACATCCAAGTGTGATTTAAAATTAAATGAATTAATACTATAATAATAATTTGTTTCAAGTAATTACTTTAGCAGTGAGTGGAGCCAAACACTTATGTATTTCATATTTGCAACATGTTTATTTGTCATTTTGTCACACATACACATACCTCTGATAACAGATAACACGGCTGTTGAACTGAACTGTATCTGTAATTTAACAACTGTAAACTGGTGAATGTGACCAAACAAAATGAAATACAACTGAACACATCACTAGAGCACAAATTGCCATCTCAATTTTGACATGCCTCACAAATGATCACTAAGAGTTTGTGCTCCTTGCACACAGGCCTGGTGCACTGGGAACACTAGCTGCTGACTTTTCTGTCTTTGGTAACTGGGCAGATCGTGCACCTCTTCCTCTTCCTTTGGCCCTCCTGTCTGATGTCCTCTTGTGGCTGGGTGGTGGCTGTGTTTTGTTTTTTAAACCCACATCTTCCCATTGTTTCTTCTTCTGACTGCTGTCATCCACTGCTTTGTCATCATGCATAGTGCTCAGGAGGACAACAGCTTTTCCCTTCTTCTGCACATAGCTCACCATGGTCATGTTGCCATTGAATCCGAATTCTGAGCTATGAATCTCCCGTGATTTGGATGGCTTCATGATAGGTGGTATGTCCGATTTGTTCTGGCAAAGAGTCCCAACAATGGTCAGGTTCTTCTCGAGGAGCTTCTCAGCCAGCGGGACACTGGTGAAGAAGTTGCTAATTGTGATGTTGCGACCTATGAGAGGGGGAAAAGATTGTAAATTTACTCAACATGGAATTCTTTAAACTCTAACGCCATAATCTGTTGCATTGCATTGCATTTTATTCTGTTTTACTATTTTGCTTACAGAGAAATCAAATAAAAAAATAAAATACACATTATTAAAGATTGGGAAAAAGTATGTAGGTATTGTGCTAAAACTTAATACATTAGTTTCTCTATTGTACTTTACATTCACCTGTCTGTCTGATTCCACTGCACAATTGCTGGACGACATTCTCTCCAAGGTTCCTCTGAACCTGGCTGTCTCCCGGTATAGACAATTCCATCTATTGCATAAGGTACCCTTGCGTCGCACATCCAGAAGATTTTTATCCCATATTTTGCAGGCTTGCTGGGCATGTGTTGCCGTAACTTGCACCTGCCTCGGAATGGCACAAGCTGCTCATCTATGGTGACACAGTCACTGGGGATGAACTTTCTTCTGCAGTTGTCCAGGAAACAGTCCCACACGTACCTAAATGTCGCCATGTGGTGTGTTTCCAGTCGCAGAGCCCTGGTCCTCTTGTCGTCAAACCGTATGACGCGGCGGATATCTTCATATCTCCTAAGCCCCATGGTGGCCTTGTAAATTGGATTTTGCAGCGGATCTACAAACAGCTCCCGCAAGGCCACATCCCAGCTCTTCTCCCCCCCTGCAAGAATTGATGAAGGCCATCAATTCTTCTTTATCAATGCTTCTCCACTCTTTCCCTTTTGCTGTGGCTGTTCTTCGTCCCTCTAAGTTGATACATATTAGAACCTCCTCAATGATGTTGTCACTCATGAACATATCCCAGGCATCTTTTGGTGAAACAGCTGGTGATCCAGGTGTAGGTCCTGGGCAGCTCCTCAGAATGTTATGGCTTCTTGTTCTGCCATGAATGGGGGGATTCTCATTCCAGTAAGATCCGTTTTTACTCAATCTATTGGACTGGGTCTGAGTTTCCTCTTCAGAGGACTCATCAGATGAGTCTTCTGTATCATCAGAGGAGTCTTCTTCATGGATTCCCAGACACACCCACAACTCCAGCTTGACCCTCTGGCAAATATTCTGGGTCATCATCATCAGAAATTTCAGACTCTGAATCAAGACAAATTGCCTCCTCATCTGGTTCTTCCTGCAGCATCGCTACAACCATCTCAGTAGTAAATCTGGGACCAGCCATACTCTGGATAAAGAAAATCAAAAGCACAATAAAATTTTCAGATGCACATCAATATACATACACATACATACAGTTTTATTTTGGTGACTTGGCTAAGTAGCTTAGCTAAGTACTTTGCTAAGTAGCCTAGCAATCTACATAATAGTTAGCTAACTACAATAGAATTAGCTAACTAAAATAGAAGTGTCAACAGCTAGCTAGCTAATAGTAATTATTTGTAACTTTCTGACAAGTAATGTACTCACTCTCAAGGTAACCTAAACCTAATCAAATGTTATGTACAGTTATCTTTCACAATTGTCATCAAATATTTTCTAAAGTGATGTTAGAACAATTTAAAAACAATACTTACATGTATTAGATGTTCCAAGGGAGCTGTGCTGAGCTGTGAAATGTCTGAAACAACCACGTTTCACAGCAAATGCTATAGTAAATGCATGTGGGTCGTTTCTGACCCATGTGTGTAAACTTGATGTAGAAATACAAAAGCTGTGCTCGTTCATAAAGTAAGAAAGGAAAAATACAAATGATGATTTGTGCTTAACAAAAACAAGATATTTACTGCATACTTGGAAAAGTAAATGATAAAATGTATTTATTTCAAAGATATATCATAGAAACACTCAGCCATACATGAAATAACATAGAAAGTGGATTCATTTTTGACCCATGTTGTGCATTAGAAGGGTAATGATACAAAAATGTTTTTTATTCAAAAAGTAAGAAAGGAAAAAATAAAATAAGGATGTATGATGATCAAAAACAAGTTAATTGAGGAATACCTTGAATACTGAATGAAGAGATGAATTTATTGCAAAGATGTAGAAAATAAAAACTCAACCGGGTCACTTTGATATTTTTAAAGCAGAAATACTTCATGAAAGTTTTCGACTTTTTTGATGCCGAAATAGTTCATGAAAATTTTCAACTTTTTTGAAGCCAAAATCTTTTCATGAAAATTTTCAACTTTTTTGAAGCAGAAATCTTTTCATGAAATACTTCGACTTTTTTGAAGCCGAAATACTTGATGAAAATTCTTACCTTTTTTAAAGCCATAATGCTGTCATGAAAATTTTCAACTTTTTTGAAGCTGAAATCTTTTCATGAAAATGTTCAACTTTTTTGAAGCCGAAATCTTTTCATGTAAATTTTCAACTTTTTTGAAGCCGAAATCTTTTCATGAAAATTTTCAACTTTTTTGAAGCAGAAATCTTTTCATGAAATACATTGACTTTTTTGAAGCCGAAATACTTGATGAAAATTTTCAACTTTTTTGAAGCCGAAATCTGTTCATGAAAGTTTTCAACCTTTTTGAAGCCGAAATAATTCATGAAAATTTTTACCTTTTTCAAAGCTAAAATCCTGTCATGAAAATTTTCAACTTTTTTGAAGCAGAAATCTTTTCATGAAAATCTTCAACTTCTTTGAAGCCGAAATACTTGATGAAAATTTTCAACTGTTTTGAAGTCTAAATCTTTTCATGAAAATTTTCAACTTTTTTGAAGCCGAAATCTTTTCATGAAAATTTTCAAACTTTTTGAAGCCGAAATCTTTTCTTGAAAATTTTCAACTTTTTTGAAGCAGAAATCTTTTCATGAAAATCTTAGACTTTTTTGAAGTCGAAAAAATTCATGAACGTTTTCAACTTTTTTTGATGCCGAAATCTTTTCATGAAAATTTTCAACTTTTTTGAAGCAGAAATCTTTTCATGAAAATCGTTGACTTTTTTGAAGACGGAATCTTTTCATGAAAATTTTTCAACTTTTTTGATGCCGAAATCTTTTTGTGAAAACTTTCAACTTTTTGAAGCCGAAATCTTTTCATGAACATTTTCAACTTTTTTGAAGCCGAAATCTTTTCATGAAAATTTTCAACTTTTTTGATGCATAAATCTTTTCATGAAAATTTTAGACTTTTTTGAAGTCGAAAAAAGTCATGGACATGTTCAACTTTTTTGAAGTCTAAATCTTTTCATTAAAATTTTCAACTTTTTTGATGCCGAAATAGTTCATGAAAATTTTCAACTTTTTTGAAGCCGAAATCTTTTCATGAAAATTTTCAACTTTTTTGAAGCAGAAATCTTTTCATGAAAATCTTAGACTTTTTTGAAGTCGAAAAAATTCATGAACATTTTCGACTTTTTTGAAGCCGAAATACTTCATGAAAATGTTCGACTTTTCTGAAGCAGAAATCTTTTCATGAAAATCATTGACTTTTTTGAAGCCGAAATACTTCATGAAAATTTTCAACTTTTTTGAAGCAGAAATCTTTTCATGAAAATTTTCAACTTTTTTGATGCCGAAATAGTTCATGAAAATTTTCAACTTTTTTGAAGCAGAAATCTTTTCATGAAAATTTTCAACTTTTTTGATGCCGAAATACTTCATGAAAATTTTCAACTTTTTTGAAGCAGAAATCTTTTCATGAAAATTTTCAACTTTTTTGATGCCGAAATAGTTCATGAAAATTTTTAACTTTTTTGAAGCCGAAATCTTTTCATGAAAATTTTCAACTTTTTGAAGCCGAAATCTTTTCATGAAAATTTTCATCTTTTTTGAAGCATAAATCTTTTCATGAAAATCTTAGACTTTTTTGAAGTCGAAAAAATTCATGAACATTTTCAACTTTTTTGAAGCTGAAATCTTTTCATGAAATTTTTCAACTTTTTGTAAGCCGAAATCTTTTCATGAAAATCTTCGACTTTTTTGAAGCTGAAATACTTCATGAAAGTTTTCAACCTTTTTGAAGCCGAAATACTTTATAAAATGTTTTACCTTTTTTAAAGCGAAAATCCTGTCATGAAAATTTTCAACTTTTTTGAAGCTTAAATCTTTTCATGAAAATTTTCAACTTTTTTGAAGCAGAAATCTTTTCATGAAAATGTTGGACTTTTTTGAAGTCGAAAAAATTCATGAACATTTTCGACTTTTTTGAAGTGTATATCTTTTCATGAAAATTTTCAACTTTTTTGAAGCCGAAATCTTTTCATGAAAATTTTCAAGTTTTTGAAGCAGAAATCTTTTGATGAAAATCTTAGACTTTTTTGAAGTCGAAAAAATTCATGAACATTTTCAACTTTTTTGAAGTGTAAATCTTTTCATGAAAATTTTCAACTTTTTTGAAGCCGAAATACTTCATGAGAATTTTTGACTTTTTTGAAGCCGAAATCTTTTAATGTAAATTTTCAACTTTTTTGAAGCCGAAATCTTTTAATGTAAATTTTCAACTTTTTTGATGCCGAAATAGTTCATGAAAATTTTCAACTTTTTTGAAGCAGAAATCTTTTCATGAAAATGTTAGACTTTTTTGAAGTTGAAAAAATTCATGAACATTTTCAACTTTTTTGAAGTGTAAATCTTTTCATGAAAATTTTCAACTTTTTTGAAGCCGAAATCTTTTCATGAAAATTTTCAACTTTTTTGAAGCCGAAATCTTTTCATGAAAATTTTCAACTTTTTTGAAGCCGAAATACTTCATGAAAATTTTCAACTTTTTTGATGCCGAAATAGTTCATGAAAATTTTCAACTTTTTTGAAGCAGAAATCTTTTCATGAAAATGTTAGACTTTTTTGATGCCGAAATAGTTCATGAAAATTTTCAACTTTTTTGAAGCAGAAATCTTTTCATGAAAATGTTAGACTTTTTTGAAGTTGAAAAAATTCATGAACATTTTCAACTTTTTTGAAGCAGAAATCTTTTCATGAAAATCTTAGACTTTTTTGAAGTCGAAAAAATTCATGAACATTTTCAACTTTTTTGAAGTGTAAATCTTTTCATAAAAATTTTCAACTTTTTTGAAGCCGAAATCTTTTCATGAACATTTTCAACTTTTTTGAAGTGTAAATCTTTTCATGAAAATTTTCAACTTTTTTGAAGCCGAAATCTTTTCATGAAAATTTTCAACTTTTTTGAAGTGTAAATCTTTTCATGAAAATCTTCAACTTTTTTGAAGCCGAAATCTTTTCATGAAAATTTTCAACTTTTTTGAAGCCGAAATACTTCATGAAAATTTTTACCTTTTTTAAAGCCAAAATCCTGTCATGAAAAATTTATACTTTTTTGAAGCAGAAATCTTTTCATGAAAATTTTCGACTTTATTCAAACTGATATTCTACATTTTCTAACTAAAAGTGTAGTTTCAAATTAAAAATACTGTTAGAAGGAGTGATTCAGACAAAATTAGATGAAACAGCTGTACTGGTAACAAACAATGATATTAACAGCTTTAGTGATCAAATTGAGCGTATCTTGGGAAGCTGAGCTCGAAAGTGACATGAAACACGTTTTTCAGACATAAAGTGACAGTTACAGTGAATACCTGTTCTGACTACATTTTCTAACTCAAAGTGTCGTTTCAAAGTAAAAATACTGTTAGAAGGAGTGATTCAGACAAAATTAGATGAAACAGCTGTAATGGTAACAAATGAGCCCAGTTACATGAAATGACATCAAAATCAACATTCCCTGAGCCAGACAACGCTATTAACAGCTTTAGTGATCAAATTGAGCGTATCTTGCGAAGCTGAGCTCGAAAGTGACATGAAACATGTTTTTGAGACATAAAGTGACACTTACTGTCCTGACTACATTTTCTAACTGAAAGCGTCGTTTCAAAGTAAAAATACTGTTAGAAGGAGTGATTCAGACAAAATTAGATGAAACAGCTGTACTGGTAACAAACAACGATATTAACAGCTTTAGTGATCAAATTGAGCGTATCTTGCGAAGCTGAGCTCGAAAGTGACATGAAACATGTTTTTCAGACAAAAAGTGACACTTACTGTTCAGACTGCATTTTCTAACTCAAAGTGTCGTTTCAAAGTAAAAATACTGTTAGAAGGAGTTTTTCAGGCAAAATTAGATGAAACAGTTGTAGTGGTAAAAAATGAGCCCAGTTACATGAAATGACATCAAAATCAACATTCCCTGAGCCAGACAACGCTATTAACAGCTTTAGTGATCAAATTGAGCGTATCTTGCGAAGCTGAGCTCGAAAGTGACATGAAACATGTTTTTGAGACATAAAGTGACACTTACAGTGAATACCTGTCCTGACTACATTTTCTAACTGAAAGCGTCGTTTCAAAGTAAAAATACTGTTAGAAGGAGTGATTCAGACAAAATTAGATGAAACAGCTGTACTGGTAACAAACAACGATATTAACAGCTTTAGTGATCAAATTGAGCGTATCTTGCGAAGCTGAGCTCGAAAGAGACATGAAACATGTTTTTGAGACATAAAGTGACACTTACTGTTCAAAACATGTTTCATGTCACTTTCGAGCACAACTTCGCAAGATACGCTCAATTTGATCACTAAAGCTGTTAATAGCGTTGTCTGGCTCAGGAAATGTTGATTTTGATGTCATTTCATGTAACTGCGCTCATTTGTTACCAGTACAGCTGTTTCATCTAATTTTGTCTGAATCACTCCTTCTAACAGTATTTTTACTTTGAAACGGCACTTTGAGTTAAAAATGTAGTCTGAACAGTAACTGTCACTTTATGTCTCAAAAACTTGTTTCATGTCACTTTCGAGCTCAGCTTCGCAAGATACACTCAATTTGATCACTAAAGCTGTTAATATCGTTGTTTGTTACCAGTGCTGCTGTTTCATCTAATTTTGTCTGAATCACTCCTTCTAACAGTATTTTTACTTTGAAACGACACTTTGAGTTAGAAAATGTAGTCAGGACAGGTATTCACTGTAAGTGTCACTTTATGTCTCAAAAACATGTTTCATGTCACTTTCGAGCTCAGCTTCGCAAGATACGCTCAATTTGATCACTAAAGCTGTTAATAGCGTTGTCTGGCTCAGGGAATGTTGATTTTGATGTCATTTCATGTAACTGCGCTCATTTGTTACCAGTACAGCTGTTTCATCTAATTTTGTCTGAATCACTCCCTCTAACAGTATTTTTACTTTGAAACGACACTTTGAGTTAGAAAATATAGTCTGAACAGTAAGTGTCACTTTATGTCTCAAAAACATGTTTCATGTCACTTTCGAGCTCAGCTTCACAAGATACGCTCAATTTGATCACTAAAGCTGTTAATAGCGTTGTCTGGCTCAGGGAATGTTGATTTTGATGTCATTTCATGTAACTGCGCTCATTTGTTACCAGTACAGCTGTTTTATCTAATATTGTCTGAATCACTCCTTCTAACAGTATTTTTACTTTGAAACGGCACTTTGAGTTAGAAAATGTAGTCTGAACAGTAAGTGTCATTTTATGTCTCAAAAACATGTTTCATGTCACTTTCGAGCTCAGCTTCGCAAGATACGCTCAATTTGATCACTAAAGCTGTTAATATCGTTGTTTGTTACCAGTACAGCTGTTTCATCTAATTTTGTCTGAATTACGCCTTCTAACAGTATTTTTACTTTGAAACGACACTTTGAGTTAGAAAATGTAGTCAGGACAGGTATTCACTGTAAGTGTCACTTTATGTCTCAAAAACATGTTTCATGTCACTTTCGAGCTCAGCTTCGCAAGATACGCTCAATTTGATCACTAAAGCTGTTAATAGCGTTGTCTGGCTCAGGGAATGTTGATTTTGATGTCATTTCATGTAACTGCGCTCATTTGTTACCACTACAGCTGTTTCATCTAATTTTGTCTGAATCACTCCCTCTAACAGTATTTTTACTTTGAAACGACACTTTGAGTTCGAAAATGTAGTCTGAACAGTAAGTGTCACTTTATGTCTCAAAAACATGTTTCATGTCACTTTCGAGCTCAGCTTCGCAAGATACGCTCAATTTGATCACTAAAGCTGTTAATAGCGTTGTCTGGCTCAGGGAATGTTGATTTTGATGTCATT
This sequence comes from Labrus bergylta, assembly GCF_963930695.1. Taxonomy (NCBI): domain Eukaryota; kingdom Metazoa; phylum Chordata; class Actinopteri; order Labriformes; family Labridae; genus Labrus; species Labrus bergylta. Next base: position 97,186 of record NC_089203.1, on the reverse strand, counting down.
TCATGTAACTGCGCTCATTTGTTACCAGTACAGCTGTTTTATCTAATATTGTCTGAATCACTCCTTCTAACAGTATTTTTACTTTGAAACGGCACTTTGAGTTAGAAAATGTAGTCTGAACAGTAAGTGTCATTTTATGTCTCAAAAACATGTTTCATGTCACTTTCGAGCTCAGCTTCGCAAGATACGCTCAATTTGATCACTAAAGCTGTTAATATCGTTGTTTGTTACCAGTACAGCTGTTTCATCTAATTTTGTCTGAATCACTCCTTCTAACAGTATTTTTACTTTGAAACGACACTTTGAGTTAGAAAATGTAGAATATCAGTTTGAATAAAGTTGAAAATTTACATATAAAGATTTCAGCTTTAAAAAAGTTGAAAACTTTCATGAAGTATTTCGACTTCAAAAAAGTTGAAAACTTTCATGAAAAGATTTCATTTTCAAAAAAGTTCAAAATTTACATGAAAAGATTTCTGTTTCAAAAAAGTTGAAAATTTCAAGCTTTTTAAAAAGTTGAAAATTTTCATGAAGTATTTTTGCTTCAAAAAGTTGAAAACTTTCATGAAAAGATTTCGGCTTCAAAAAAGTTGAAAATTTTCATGAAAAGATTTCTGCTTCAAAATTTTCATGAAAAGATTCATGAAAAGATTTCGGATTTAAAAAAGTTGAAAATTTTAATGAAAACATTTCGGCTTCAAAAAAGTTGAAAATTTTCATGAAGTATTTCGGATTCAACAAAGTTGAAAATTTACATGAAAAGATTTCTGCTTAAAAAAATTGAAAATTTTCATGAAAAGATTTCTGCTTGAAAATTTTCATAAAAATATTTCTGCATTAAAAAAGTCAAAGATTTTCATGAAAAGATTTCGGATTTAAAAAAGTTGAAAATTTTCATAAAAAGATTTCTGCTTCAAAAAAGTTGAAAATTTTCATGAAAAGATATAGGCTTCAAAAAAGTCGAAGATTTTCATGAAAAGATTTCTGCATGAAAATTTTCATGAAAAGATTTCGGATTTAAAAAAGTCGAAAATTTTCATGAAAAGATTTCGGCTTCAAAAAAGTTGAAAATTTACATGAAAAGACTTCTGCTTCAAAAAATTTGAAAATTTTCATGAAGTAATTCGGCTTCCAAAAAGTTGAAAACTTTCATGACGTTTTTCTGCTTTACAAAAGTTGAAGATTTTCATGAAGTATTTCGGCTTCAAAAAAGTTGAAAATTTTCATGAAAAGATTTCGGTTTTAAAAAAGGTAAAAATTTACATGAAAAGATTTCGGCTTCAAAAAAGTTGAAAATTTTCATGAAAAGGTTTCATTTTCAAAAAAGTTGATAATTTTCATGAAAAGATTTCTGCTTCAAAAAAGTTGAAAATTTTCATGAAACGATTTCTGCTTCAAAAAAGTTGAAAATTTTCATGAAGTATTTCTGCTTCAAAAAGTTGAAAATTTTCATGAAAAGATTTTTCTTTCAAAAAAGTGTAAAATTTTCATGGAAAGATTTCTGCTTCAAAAAAGTTGAAAATTTTCATGAAAAGATTTCGGCTTCAAAAAAGTTGAAAATTTTCATGACAGGATTTTGGCTTTAAATAAGTTAAAAGATTTCATGAAAAGATTTCGGCTTCAAAAAAAGTTGAAAATTTTCATGAAAAGATTTCTGCTTCAAAAAAGTTGAATATTTTCATTAAAAGATTTCTGCTTCAAAAAAGTCGAAGATTTTCATGAAAAGATTTCGGCTTCAAAAAAGTTGAAAATTTTCATAAAAAGATTTCTGCTTCAAAAAAGTCGAAGATTTTCATGAAAAGATTTCTGCTTCAAAAAAGTCGAAGATTTTCATGAAAAGATTTCGGCTTCAAAAAAGTTGAAAAATTTTCATGAAGTATTTTGGTTTCAAAAAAGTTGAAAATTTACATGAAAAGATTTCAGCTTCAAAAAAGTTGAAAATTTTCATGAAAAGATTTCTGCTTGAAAATTTTCATGAAAAGATTTCTGCTTCAACAAAGTTGAAAATTTTCATGAAAAGATTTCTGCTTCAACAAAGTTAAAAATTTTCATGAAAAGATTTAGCCTTCAAAAAAGTTGAAAATTTTCATGAAAAGATTTCGGCTTCAAAAAAGTTGAACATTTTCATAAAGTATTTCTGCTTCAAAAAAGTTGAAGATTTTCATAAAAAGATTTCTGCTTCAAAAAAGTCGAAGATTTTCATGAAAAGATTTCGGCTTCAAAAAAGTCAAAAATTTTCATGAAGTATTTTGGTTTCAAAAAAGTTGAAAATTTACATGAAAAGATTTCAGCTTCAAAAAAGTTGAAAATTTTCATGAAAAGATTTCTGCTTGAAAATTTTCATGAAAAGATTTCTGCTTCAACAAAGTTGAAAATTTTCATGAAAAGATTTCTGCTTCAAAAAAGTTGAAAATTTTCATGAAAAGATTTTGGATTCAAAAAAGTTGAACATTTTCATAAAGTATTTCTGCTTCAAAAAAGTTGAAGATTTTCATGAAAAGATTTCGGCTTCAACAAAGTTGAAAATTTTCAGGACAGGATTTTGGCTTTAAAAAAGGTAAAAAATTTCATGAAGTATTTCAGCTTCAAAAAATTTGAAAATTTTGATGAAAAGATTTCTGCTTCAACAAAGTTAAAAATTTTGATGAAAAGATTTCTGCTTCAACAAAGTTAAAAATTTTCATGAAAAGATTTAGCCTTCAAAAAAGTTGAAAATTTTCATGAAAAGATTTCGGCTTCAAAAAAGTTGAACATTTTCATGAAGTATTTCAGCTTCAAAAAATTTGAAAATTTTGATGAAAAGATTTCTGCTTCAAAAAAGTTCAAAATTTTCATGAAAAGATTTCGGCTTCAAAAAAGTTTAACATTTCCATGAAGTATTTCTGCTTCAAAAAAGTTGAAGATTTTCATGAAAAGATTTTTGCTTCAAAAAAGTTGAAGATCTTCATGAAACGATTTCTGCTTCAAAAAAGTTGAAAATTTTGATGAAAAGGTTTCATTTTCAAAAAAGTTGATAATTTTTATGAGAAGATTTCTGCTTCAAAAAAGTTGAAAATTTTCATGAAAAGATTTTGGCTTCAAAAAAGTTGAAAATTTCCATGAATAGATTTCACCTTCAACAAAATTGAAATTTTTCATGAAAAGAGTTCGGCTTCAAAAAAGTTGAAAATTTTCATGAAGTATTTCGGCTTCAAAAAAGTTGAAAAATTCGGGTTTTTTAAAAAGTTGAAAATTTTCATAAAATATTTCTACTTCAGAAAGTTGAAAATTTTCATGAAAAGATTTCGGCTTCAACAAAGTTGAAAATTTTCATGACAGGATTTTGGCTTTAAAAAAGGTAAAAATTTTCATGAAGTATTTCAGCTTCAAAAAATTTGAAAATTTTCATGAAAAGATTTCTGCTTCAAAAAAGTTGAAAACTTTCATGAAAAGATTTCGGCTTCAAAAAAGTCAAAGATTTTCTTGAAGTATTTCGGCTTCAAAAAAGTTGAAAATTTTCATGAAAATCTTCGACTTTCTTCATGCTGGCTGAGTTTTTCTTTGTTCTATCTTTTGAAATCAATTTATTTTATGATTGAATATTCCAAGTATTCTTTAAATATCTTGTTTTTGATTACCACCAATCACTATTTCCATTTTTACTTTCATGCTTTATGAACAAAAATAGCTTTTTTTATTATTACATCAAGTTTACACACATGGGTCAAAAATGACCCATACATCCAAGTGTGATTTAAAATTAAATGAATTAATACTATAATAATAATTTGTTTCAAGTAATTACTTTAGCAGTGAGTGGAGCCAAACACTTATGTATTTCATATTTGCAACATGTTTATTTGTCATTTTGTCACACATACACATACCTCTGATAACAGATAACACGGCTGTTGAACTGAACTGTATCTGTAATTTAACAACTGTAAACTGGTGAATGTGACCAAACAAAATGAAATACAACTGAACACATCACTAGAGCACAAATTGCCTTCTCAATTTTGACATGCCTCACAAATGATCACTAAGAGTTTGTGCTCCTTGCACACAGGCCTGGTGCACTGGGAACACTAGCTGCTGACTTTTCTGTCTTTGGTAACTGGGCAGATCGTGCACCTCTTCCTCTTCCTTTGGCCCTCCTGTCTGATGTCCTCTTGTGGCTGGGTGGTGGCTGTGTTTTGTTTTTTAAACCCACATCTTCCCATTGTTTCTTCTTCTGACTGCTGTCATCCACTGCTTTGTCATCATGCATAGTGCTCAGGAGGACAACAGCTTTTCCCTTCTTCTGCACATAGCTCACCATGGTCATGTTGCCATTGAATCCGAATTCTGAGCTATGAATCTCCCGTGATTTGGATGGCTTCATGATAGGTGGTATGTCCGATTTGTTCTGGCAAAGAGTCCCAACAATGGTCAGGTTCTTCTCGAGGAGCTTCTCAGCCAGCGGGACACTGGTGAAGAAGTTGCTAATTGTGATGTTGCGACCTATGAGAGGGGGAAAAGATTGTAAATTTACTCAACATGGAATTCTTTAAACTCTAACGCCATAATCTGTTGCATTGCATTGCATTTTATTCTGTTTTACTATTTTGCTTACAGAGAAATCAAATAAAAAAATAAAATACACATTATTAAAGATTGGGAAAAAGTATGTAGGTATTGTGCTAAAACTTAATACATTAGTTTCTCTATTGTACTTTACATTCACCTGTCTGTCTGATTCCACTGCACAATTGCTGGACGACATTCTCTCCAAGGTTCCTCTGAACCTGGCTGTCTCCCGGTATAGACAATTCCATCTATTGCATAAGGTACCCTTGCGTCGCACATCCAGAAGATTTTTATCCCATATTTTGCAGGCTTGCTGGGCATGTGTTGCCGTAACTTGCACCTGCCTCGGAATGGCACAAGCTGCTCATCTATGGTGACACAGTCACTGGGGATGAACTTTCTTCTGCAGTTGTCCAGGAAACAGTCCCACACGTACCTAAATGTCGCCATGTGGTGTGTTTCCAGTCGCAGAGCCCTGGTCCTCTTGTCGTCAAACCGTATGATGCGGCGGATATCTTCATATCTCCTAAGCCCCATGGTGGCCTTGTAAATTGGATTTTGCAGCGGATCTACAAACAGCTCCCGCAAGGCCACATCCCAGCTCTTCTCCCCCCCTGCAAGAATTGATGAAGGCCATCAATTCTTCTTTATCAATGCTTCTCCACTCTTTCCCTTTTGCTGTGGCTGTTCTTCGTCCCTCTAAGTTGATACATATTAGAACCTCCTCAATGATGTTGTCACTCATGAACATATCCCAGGCATCTTTTGGTGAAACAGCTGGTGATCCAGGTGTAGGTCCTGGGCAGCTCCTCAGAATGTTATGGCTTCTTGTTCTGCCATGAATGGGGGGATTCTCATTCCAGTAAGATCCGTTTTTACTCAATCTATTGGACTGGGTCTGAGTTTCCTCTTCAGAGGACTCATCAGATGAGTCTTCTGTATCATCAGAGGAGTCTTCTTCATGGATTCCCAGACACACCCACAACTCCAGCTTGACCCTCTGGCAAATATTCTGGGTCATCATCATCAGAAATTTCAGACTCTGAATCAAGACAAATTGCCTCCTCATCTGGTTCTTCCTGCAGCATCGCTACAACCATCTCAGTAGTAAATCTGGGACCAGCCATACTCTGGATAAAGAAAATCAAAAGCACAATAAAATTTTCAGATGCACATCAATATACATACACATACATACAGTTTTATTTTGGTGACTTGGCTAAGTAGCTTAGCTAAGTACTTTGCTAAGTAGCCTAGCAATCTACATAATAGTTAGCTAACTACAATAGAATTAGCTAACTAAAATAGAAGTGTCAACAGCTAGCTAGCTAATAGTAATTATTTGTAACTTTCTGACAAGTAATGTACTCACTCTCAAGGTAACCTAAACCTAATCAAATGTTATGTACAGTTATCTTTCACAATTGTCATCAAATATTTTCTAAAGTGATGTTAGAACAATTTAAAAACAATACTTACATGTATTAGATGTTCCAAGGGAGCTGTGCTGAGCTGTGAAATGTCTGAAACAACCACGTTTCACAGCAAATGCTATAGTAAATGCATGTGGGTCGTTTCTGACCCATGTGTGTAAACTTGATGTAGAAATACAAAAGCTGTGCTCGTTCATAAAGTAAGAAAGGAAAAATACAAATGATGATTTGTGCTTAACAAAAACAAGATATTTACTGCATACTTGGAAAAGTAAATGATAAAATGTATTTATTTCAAAGATATATCATAGAAACACTCAGCCATACATGAAATAACATAGAAAGTGGATTCATTTTTGACCCATGTTGTGCATTAGAAGGGTAATGATACAAAAATGTTTTTTATTCAAAAAGTAAGAAAGGAAAAAATAAAATAAGGATGTATGATGATCAAAAACAAGTTAATTGAGGAATACCTTGAATACTGAATGAAGAGATGAATTTATTGCAAAGATGTAGAAAATAAAAACTCAACCGGGTCACTTTGATATTTTTAAAGCAGAAATACTTCATGAAAGTTTTCGACTTTTTTGATGCCGAAATAGTTCATGAAAATTTTCAACTTTTTTGAAGCCAAAATCTTTTCATGAAAATTTTCAACTTTTTTGAAGCAGAAATCTTTTCATGAAATACTTCGACTTTTTTGAAGCCGAAATACTTGATGAAAATTCTTACCTTTTTTAAAGCCATAATGCTGTCATGAAAATTTTCAACTTTTTTGAAGCTGAAATCTTTTCATGAAAATGTTCAACTTTTTTGAAGCCGAAATCTTTTCATGTAAATTTTCAACTTTTTTGAAGCCGAAATCTTTTCATGAAAATTTTCAACTTTTTTGAAGCAGAAATCTTTTCATGAAATACATTGACTTTTTTGAAGCCGAAATACTTGATGAAAATTTTCAACTTTTTTGAAGCCGAAATCTGTTCATGAAAATTTTCAACTTTTTTGAAGCCGAAATCTTTTCATGAAAATTTTCAACTTTTTGGAGCCGAAATCTTGTCATGAAAATTTTTACCTTTTTTAAAGCCAAAATCCTGTCATGAAAATTTTCAACTTTTTTGAAGCAGAAATCTTTTCAAGAAAATCTTTGACTTTTTTGAAGCTGAAATCTTTTCATGAAAATCTTGAACTTTTTTGAAGCCGAAATACTTGATGAAAATTTTCAACTTTTTTGAAGTCTAAATCTTTTCATGAAAATTTTCAACTTTTTTGAAGCCGAAATCTTTTCATGAAAATTTTCAACTTTTTTGAAATAGAAATCTTTTCATGAAAATTTTCAACTTTTTTGAAGACGAAATACTTCATTAACGTTTGCAACTTTTTTGATGCCGAAATCTTTTAATGTAAATCTTCAACTTTTTTGAAGCCGAAATACTTCATGAAAGTTTTCAACTTTTTTGAAGCCGAAATCTTTTCATGAACATTTTAAACTTTTTTGAAGCCGAAATCTTTTCATGAAAATGTTCAACTTTTTTGAAGCAGAAATCTTTTCATGAAAATCTTCGACTTTTTTGCAGCCGATATACTTCATGAAAATTTTCAACTTTTTTGAAGCCGAAATACTTCATGAAAGTTTTCAACCTTTTTGAAGCCGAAATAATTCATGAAAATTTTTACCTTTTTCAAAGCTAAAATCCTGTCATGAAAATTTTCAACTTTTTTGAAGCAGAAATCTTTTCATGAAAATCTTCAACTTCTTTGAAGCCGAAATACTTGATGAAAATTTTCAACTGTTTTGAAGTCTAAATCTTTTCATGAAAATTTTCAACTTTTTTGAAGCCGAAATCTTTTCATGAAAATTTTCAAACTTTTTGAAGCCGAAATCTTTTCATGAAAATTTTCAACTTTTTTGAAGCAGAAATCTTTTCATGAAAATCTTAGACTTTTTTGAAGTCGAAAAAATTCATGAACATTTTCAACTTTTTTTGATGCCGAAATCTTTTCATGAAAATTTTCAACTTTTTTGAAGCAGAAATCTTTTCATGAAAATCGTTGACTTTTTTGAAGACGGAATCTTTTCATGAAAATTTTTCAACTTTTTTGATGCCGAAATCTTTTTGTGAAAACTTTCAACTTTTTGAAGCCGAAATCTTTTCATGAACATTTCCAACTTTTTTGAAGCCGAAATCTTTTCATGAAAATTTTCAACTTTTTTGATGCATAAATCTTTTCATGAAAATTTTAGACTTTTTTGAAGTCGAAAAAAGTCATGGACATGTTCAACTTTTTTGAAGTCTAAATCTTTTCATTAAAATTTTCAACTTTTTTTATGCCGAAATAGTTCATGAAAATTTTCAACTTTTTTGAAGCCGAAATCTTTTCATGAAAATTTTCAACTTTTTTGAAGCCGAAATACTTCATGAAAATTCCTACCTTTTTTAAAGCCATAATCCTGTCATGAAAATTTTCAACTTTTCTGAAGCTGAAATTATTTCATGAAAATTTTCAACTTTTTTGAAGCCGAAATCTTTTCATGAAAATCGTTGACCTTTTTGAAGCCCAAATCTTTTAATGTAAACTTTCAACTTTTTTGAAGCCGAAATACTTCATGAAAATGTTCGACTTTTCTGAAGCAGAAATCTTTTCATGAAAATCATTGACTTTTTTGAAGCCGAAATACTTCATGAAAATTTTCAACTTTTTTGAAGCAGAAATCTTTTCTTGAAAATTTTCAACTTTTTGAAGCCGAAATCATTTCATGAAAATTTTCATCTTTTTTGAAGCATAAATCTTTTCATGAAAATCTTAGACTTTTTTGAAGTTGAAAAAATTCATGAACATTTTCAACTTTTTTGAAGCTGAAATCTTTTCATTAAATTTTTCAACTTTTTGTAAGCCGAAATCTTTTCATGAAAATCTTCGACTTTTTTGAAGCCGAAATAGTTCATGAATGTTTTCAACTTTTTTGATGCCGAAATAGTTCATGAAAATTTTCAACTTTTTTGAAGCAGAATTCTTTTCATGAAAATTTTCAACTTTTTTGAAGCAGAAATCTTTTCATGAAAATTTTCAACATTTTTGAAGCCGAAATCTATTCATGAAAATGTTTGACTTTTTTGAAGTCGAAAAAATTCATGGACATTTTCAACTTTTTTGAAGTCTAAATCTTTTCATTAAAATTTTCAACTTTTTTGAAGCCGAAATCTTTTCATGAAAATTTTCAAGTTTTTGAAGCAGAAATCTTTTCATGAAAATCTTAGACTTTTTTGAAGTCGAAAAAATTCATGAACATTTTCGACTTTTTTGAAGCCGAAATACTTCATGAAAATGTTCGACTTTTCTGAAGCAGAAATCTTTTCATGAAAATCATTGACTTTTTTGAAGCCGAAATACTTCATGAAAATTTTCAACTTTTTTGAAGCAGAAATCTTTTCATGAAAATTTTCAACTTTTTTGATGCCGAAATAGTTCATGAAAATTTTCAACTTTTTTGAAGCAGAAATCTTTTCATGAAAATTTTCAACTTTTTTGATGCCGAAATACTTCATGAAAATTTTCAACTTTTTTGAAGCAGAAATCTTTTCATGAAAATTTTCAACTTTTTTGATGCCGAAATAGTTCATGAAAATTTTCAACTTTTTTGAAGCCGAAATCTTTTCATGAAAATTTTCAACTTTTTGAAGCCGAAATCTTTTCATGAAAATTTTCATCTTTTTTGAAGCATAAATCTTTTCATGAAAATCTTAGACTTTTTTGAAGTCGAAAAAATTCATGAACATTTTCAACTTTTTTGAAGCTGAAATCTTTTCATGAAATTTTTCAACTTTTTGTAAGCCGAAATCTTTTCATGAAAATCTTCGACTTTTTTGAAGCTGAAATACTTCATGAAAGTTTTCAACCTTTTTGAAGCCGAAATACTTTATAAAATGTTTTACCTTTTTTAAAGCAAAAATCCTGTCATGAAAATTTTCAACTTTTTTGAAGCTTAAATCTTTTCATGAAAATTTTCAACTTTTTTGAAGCAGAAATCTTTTCATGAAAATCTTCGACTTTTTTGAAGCCGAAATAGTTCATGAATGTTTTCAACTTTTTTGAAGCCGAAATACTTCATGAAAATTTTTGACTTTTTTGAAAGCCGAAATCTTTTAATGTAAATTTTCAACTTTTTTGATGCCGAAATAGTTCATGAAAATTTTCAACTTTTTTGAAGCAGAATTCTTTTCATGAAAATTTTCAACTTTTTTGAAGCAGAAATCTTTTCATGAAAATTTTCAACATTTTTGAAGTCGAAAAAATTCATGGACATTTTCAACTTTTTTGAAGTGTAAATCTTTTCATGAAAATTTTCAACTTTTTTGAAGCCGAAATCTTTTCATGAAAATTTTTGACTTTTTTGAAAGCCGAAATCTTTTAATGTAAATTTTCAACTTTTTTGATGCCGAAATAGTTCATGAAAATTTTCAACTTTTTTGAAGCAGAATTCTTTTCATGAAAATTTTCAACTTTATTCAAACTGATATTCTACATTTTCTAACTAAAAGTGTAGTTTCAAATTAAAAATACTGTTAGAAGGAGTGATTCAGACAAAATTAGATGAAACAGCTGTACTGGTAACAAACAATGATATTAACAGCTTTAGTGATCAAATTGAGCGTATCTTGGGAAGCTGAGCTCGAAAGTGACATGAAACACGTTTTTCAGACATAAAGTGACAGTTACAGTGAATACCTGTTCTGACTACATTTTCTAACTCAAAGTGTCGTTTCAAAGTAAAAATACTGTTAGAAGGAGTGATTCAGACAAAATTAGATGAAACAGCTGTAATGGTAACAAATGAGCCCAGTTACATGAAATGACATCAAAATCAACATTCCCTGAGCCAGACAACGCTATTAACAGCTTTAGTGATCAAATTGAGCGTATCTTGCGAAGCTGAGCTCGAAAGTGACATGAAACATGTTTTTGAGACATAAAGTGACACTTACTGTCCTGACTACATTTTCTAACTGAAAGCGTCGTTTCAAAGTAAAAATACTGTTAGAAGGAGTGATTCAGACAAAATTAGATGAAACAGCTGAACTGGTAACAAACAACGATATTAACAGCTTTAGTGATCAAATTGAGCGTATCTTGCGAAGCTGAGCTCGAAAGTGACATGAAACATGTTTTTCAGACAAAAAGTGACACTTACTGTTCAGACTGCATTTTCTAACTCAAAGTGTCGTTTCAAAGTAAAAATACTGTTAGAAGGAGTTTTTCAGGCAAAATTAGATGAAACAGTTGTAGTGGTAAAAAATGAGCCCAGTTACATGAAATGACATCAAAATCAACATTCCCTGAGCCAGACAACGCTATTAACAGCTTTAGTGATCAAATTGAGCGTATCTTGCGAAGCTGAGCTCGAAAGTGACATGAAACATGTTTTTGAGACATAAAGTGACACTTACAGTGAATACCTGTCCTGACTACATTTTCTAACTGAAAGCGTCGTTTCAAAGTAAAAATACTGTTAGAAGGAGTGATTCAGACAAAATTAGATGAAACAGCTGTACTGGTAACAAACAACGATATTAACAGCTTTAGTGATCAAATTGAGCGTATCTTGCGAAGCTGAGCTCGAAAGAGACATGAAACATGTTTTTGAGACATAAAGTGACACTTACTGTTCAAAACATGTTTCATGTCACTTTCGAGCACAACTTCGCAAGATACGCTCAATTTGATCACTAAAGCTGTTAATAGCGTTGTCTGGCTCAGGAAATGTTGATTTTGATGTCATTTCATGTAACTGCGCTCATTTGTTACCAGTACAGCTGTTTCATCTAATTTTGTCTGAATCACTCCTTCTAACAGTATTTTTACTTTGAAACGGCACTTTGAGTTAAAAATGTAGTCTGAACAGTAACTGTCACTTTATGTCTCAAAAACTTGTTTCATGTCACTTTCGAGCTCAGCTTCGCAAGATACACTCAATTTGATCACTAAAGCTGTTAATATCGTTGTTTGTTACCAGTGCTGCTGTTTCATCTAATTTTGTCTGAATCACTCCTTCTAACAGTATTTTTACTTTGAAACGACACTTTGAGTTAGAAAATGTAGTCAGGACAGGTATTCACTGTAAGTGTCACTTTATGTCTCAAAAACATGTTTCATGTCACTTTCGAGCTCAGCTTCGCAAGATACGCTCAATTTGATCACTAAAGCTGTTAATAGCGTTGTCTGGCTCAGGGAATGTTGATTTTGATGTCATTTCATGTAACTGCGCTCATTTGTTACCAGTACAGCTGTTTCATCTAATTTTGTCTGAATCACTCCCTCTAACAGTATTTTTACTTTGAAACGACACTTTGAGTTAGAAAATATAGTCTGAACAGTAAGTGTCACTTTATGTCTCAAAAACATGTTTCATGTCACTTTCGAGCTCAGCTTCGCAAGATACGCTCAATTTGATCACTAAAGCTGTTAATAGCGTTGTCTGGCTCAGGGAATGTTGATTTTGATGTCATTTCATGTAACTGCGCTCATTTGTTACCAGTACAGCTGTTTTATCTAATATTGTCTGAATCACTCCTTCTAACAGTATTTTTACTTTGAAACGGCACTTTGAGTTAGAAAATGTAGTCTGAACAGTAAGTGTCATTTTATGTCTCAAAAACATGTTTCATGTCACTTTCGAGCTCAGCTTCGCAAGATACGCTCAATTTGATCACTAAAGCTGTTAATATCGTTGTTTGTTACCAGTACAGCTGTTTCATCTAATTTTGTCTGAATCACTCCTTCTAACAGTATTTTTACTTTGAAACGACACTTTGAGTTAGAAAATGTAGAATATCAGTTTGAATAAAGTTGAAAATTTACATATAAAGATTTCAGCTTTAAAAAAGTTGAAAACTTTCATGAAGTATTTCGACTTCAAAAAAGTTGAAAACTTTCATGAAAAGATTTCATTTTCAAAAAAGTTCAAAATTTACATGAAAAGATTTCTGTTTCAAAAAAGTTGAAAATTTCAAGCTTTTTAAAAAGTTGAAAATTTTCATGAAGTATTTTTGCTTCAAAAAGTTGAAAACTTTCATGAAAAGATTTCGGCTTCAAAAAAGTTGAAAATTTTCATGAAAAGATTTCTGCTTCAAAATTTTCATGAAAAGATTCATGAAAAGATTTCGGATTTAAAAAAGTTGAAAATTTTAATGAAAACATTTCGGCTTCAAAAAAGTTGAAAATTTTCATGAAGTATTTCGGATTCAACAAAGTTGAAAATTTACATGAAAAGATTTCTGCTTAAAAAAATTGAAAATTTTCATGAAAAGATTTCTGCTTGAAAATTTTCATAAAAATATTTCTGCATTAAAAAAGTCAAAGATTTTCATGAAAAGATTTCGGATTTAAAAAAGTTGAAAATTTTCATAAAAAGATTTCTGCTTCAAAAAAGTTGAAAATTTTCATGAAAAGATATAGGCTTCAAAAAAGTCGAAGATTTTCATGAAAAGATTTCTGCATGAAAATTTTCATGAAAAGATTTCGGATTTAAAAAAGTTGAAAATTTTCATGACGTTTTTCTGCTTTACAAAAGTTGAAGATTTTCATGAAGTATTTCGGCTTCAAAAAAGTTGAAAATTTTCATGAAAAGATTTCGGTTTTAAAAAAGGTAAAAATTTACATGAAAAGATTTCGGCTTCAAAAAAGTTGAAAATTTTCATGAAAAGGTTTCATTTTCAAAAAAGTTGATAATTTTCATGAAAAGATTTCTGCTTCAAAAAAGTTGAAAATTTTCATGAAACGATTTCTGCTTCAAAAAAGTTGAAAATTTTCATGAAGTATTTCTGCTTCAAAAAGTTGAAAATTTTCATGAAACGATTTTTCTTTCAAAAAAGTGTAAAATTTTCATGGAAAGATTTCTGCTTCAAAAAAGTTGAAAATTTTCATGAAAAGATTTCGGCTTCAAAAAAGTTGAAAATTTTCATGACAGGATTTTGGCTTTAAATAAGTTAAAAATTTTCATGAAAAGATTTCGGCTTCAAAAAAAGTTGAAAATTTTCATGAAAAGATTTCTGCTTCAAAAAAGTTGAATATTTTCATTAAAAGATTTCTGCTTCAAAAAAGTCGAAGATTTTCATGAAAAGATTTCGGCTTCAAAAAAGTTGAAAATTTTCATAAAAAGATTTCTGCTTCAAAAAAGTCGAAGATTTTCATGAAAAGATTTCTGCTTCAAAAAAGTTGAAAATTTTCATAAAAAGATTTCTGCTTCAAAAAAGTCGAAGATTTTCATGAAAAGATTTCGGCTTCAAAAAAGTTGAAAAATTTTCATGAAGTATTTTGGTTTCAAAAAAGTTGAAAATTTACATGAAAAGATTTCAGCTTCAAAAAAGTTGAAAATTTTCATGAAAAGATTTCTGCTTGAAAATTTTCATGAAAAGATTTCTGCTTCAACAAAGTTGAAAATTTTCATGAAAAGATTTCTGCTTCAACAAAGTTAAAAATTTTCATGAAAAGATTTAGCCTTCAAAAAAGTTGAAAATTTTCATGAAAAGATTTCGGCTTCAAAAAAGTTGAACATTTTCATAAAGTATTTCTGCTTCAAAAAAGTTGAAGATTTTCATAAAAAGATTTCTGCTTCAAAAAAGTCGAAGATTTTCATGAAAAGATTTCGGCTTCAAAAAAGTCAAAAATTTTCATGAAGTATTTTGGTTTCAAAAAAGTTGAAAATTTACATGAAAAGATTTCAGCTTCAAAAAAGTTGAAAATTTTCATGAAAAGATTTCTGCTTGAAAATTTTCATGAAAAGATTTCTGCTTCAACAAAGTTGAAAATTTTCATGAAAAGATTTCTGCTTCAAAAAAGTTGAAAATTTTCATGAAAAGATTTTGGATTCAAAAAAGTTGAACATTTTCATAAAGTATTTCTGCTTCAAAAAAGTTGAAGATTTTCATGAAAAGATTTCGGCTTCAACAAAGTTGAAAATTTTCAGGACAGGATTTTGGCTTTAAAAAAGGTAAAAAATTTCATGAAGTATTTCAGCTTCAAAAAATTTGAAAATTTTGATGAAAAGATTTCTGCTTCAACAAAGTTAAAAATTTTGATGAAAAGATTTCTGCTTCAACAGAGTTAAAAATTTTGATGAAAAGATTTCTGCTTCAAAAAAGTTCAAAATTTTCATGAAAAGATTTCGGCTTCAAAAAAGTTTAACATTTCCATGAAGTATTTCTGCTTCAAAAAAGTTGAAGATTTTCATGAAAAGATTTTTGCTTCAAAAAAGTTGAAGATCTTCATGAAACGATTTCTGCTTCAAAAAAGTTGAAAATTTTGATGAAAAGGTTTCATTTTCAAAAAAGTTGATAATTTTTATGAGAAGATTTCTGCTTCAAAAAAGTTGAAAATTTTCATGAAAAGATTTTGGCTTCAAAAAAGTTGAAAATTTCCATGAATAGATTTCACCTTCAACAAAATTGAAATTTTTCATGAAAAGAGTTCGGCTTCAAAAAAGTTGAAAATTTTCATGAAGTATTTCGGCTTCAAAAAAGTTGAAAATTTAAATGAAAAGTTTTCTGCTTCAAAAAAGTTGAAAATTTTCATGAAGTATTTCGGCTTCAAAAAAGTTGAAAAATTCGGGTTTTTGAAAAAGTTGAAAATTTTCATAAAATATTTCTACTTCAGAAAGTTGAAAATTTTCATGAAAAGATTTCGGCTTCAAAAAAGTTGAAAATTTTCATGAAAAGATTTCGGCTTCAACAAAGTTGAAAATTTTCATGACAGGATTTTGGCTTTAAAAAAGGTAAAAATTTTCATGAAGTATTTCAGCTTCAAAAAATTTGAAAATTTTGATGAAAAGATTTCTGCTTCAAAAAAGTTGAAAACTTTCATGAAAAGATTTCGGCTTCAAAAAAGTCAAAGATTTTCTTGAAGTATTTCGGCTTCAAAAAAGTTGAAAATTTTCATGAAAATCTTCGACTTTCTTCATGCTGGCTGAGTTTTTCTTTGTTCTATCTTTTGAAATCAATTTATTTTATGATTGAATATTCCAAGTATTCTTTAAATATCTTGTTTTTGATTACCACCAATCACTATTTCCATTTTTACTTTCATGCTTTATGAACAAAAATAGCTTTTTTTATTACTACATCAAGTTTACACACATGGGTCAAAAATGACCCATACATCCAAGTGTGATTTAAAATTAAATGAATTAATACTATAATAATAATTTGTTTCAAGTAATTACTTTAGCAGTGAGTGGAGCCAAACACTTATGTATTTCATATTTGCAACATGTTTATTTGTCATTTTGTCACACATACACATACCTAAGCCCCATGGTGGCCTTGTAAATTGGATTTTGCAGCGGATCTACAAACAGCTCCCGCAAGGCCACATCCCAGCTCTTCTCCCCCCCTGCAAGAATTGATGAAGGCCATCAATTCTTCTTTATCAATGCTTCTCCACTCTTTCCCTTTTGCTGTGGCTGTTCTTCGTCCCTCTAAGTTGATACATATTAGAACCTCCTCAATGATGTTGTCACTCATGAACATATCCCAGGCATCTTTTGGTGAAACAGCTGGTGATCCAGGTGTAGGTCCTGGGCAGCTCCTCAGAATGTTATGGCTTCTTGTTCTGCCATGAATGGGGGGATTCTCATTCCAGTAAGATCCGTTTTTACTCAATCTATTGGACTGGGTCTGAGTTTCCTCTTCAGAGGACTCATCAGATGAGTCTTCTGTATCATCAGAGGAGTCTTCTTCATGGATTCCCAGACACACCCACAACTCCAGCTTGACCCTCTGGCAAATATTCTGGGTCATCATCATCAGAAATTTCAGACTCTGAATCAAGACAAATTGCCTCCTCATCTGGTTCTTCCTGCAGCATCGCTACAACCATCTCAGTAGTAAATCTGGGACCAGCCATACTCTGGATAAAGAAAATCAAAAGCACAATAAAATTTTCAGATGCACATCAATATACATACACATACATACAGTTTTATTTTGGTGACTTGGCTAAGTAGCTTAGCTAAGTACTTTGCTAAGTAGCCTAGCAATCTACATAATAGTTAGCTAACTACAATAGAATTAGCTAACTAAAATAGAAGTGTCAACAGCTAGCTAGCTAATAGTAATTATTTGTAACTTTCTGACAAGTAATGTACTCACTCTCAAGGTAACCTAAACCTAATCAAATGTTATGTACAGTTATCTTTCACAATTGTCATCAAATATTTTCTAAAGTGATGTTAGAACAATTTAAAAACAATACTTACATGTATTAGATGTTCCAAGGGAGCTGTGCTGAGCTGTGAAATGTCTGAAACAACCACGTTTCACAGCAAATGCTATAGTAAATGCATGTGGGTCGTTTCTGACCCATGTGTGTAAACTTGATGTAGAAATACAAAAGCTGTGCTCGTTCATAAAGTAAGAAAGGAAAAATACAAATGATGATTTGTGCTTAACAAAAACAAGATATTTACTGCATACTTGGAAAAGTAAATGATAAAATGTATTTATTTCAAAGATATATCATAGAAACACTCAGCCATACATGAAATAACATAGAAAGTGGATTCATTTTTGACCCATGTTGTGCATTAGAAGGGTAATGATACAAAAATGTTTTTTATTCAAAAAGTAAGAAAGGAAAAAATAAAATAAGGATGTATGATGATCAAAAACAAGTTAATTGAGGAATACCTTGAATACTGAATGAAGAGATGAATTTATTGCAAAGATGTAGAAAATAAAAACTCAACCGGGTCACTTTGATATTTTTAAAGCAGAAATACTTCATGAAAGTTTTCGACTTTTTTGATGCCGAAATAGTTCATGAAAATTTTCAACTTTTTTGAAGCCAAAATCTTTTCATGAAAATTTTCAACTTTTTTGAAGCAGAAATCTTTTCATGAAATACTTCGACTTTTTTGAAGCCGAAATACTTGATGAAAATTCTTACCTTTTTTAAAGCCATAATGCTGTCATGAAAATTTTCAACTTTTTTGAAGCTGAAATCTTTTCATGAAAATGTTCAACTTTTTTGAAGCCGAAATCTTTTCATGTAAATTTTCAACTTTTTTGAAGCCGAAATCTTTTCATGAAAATTTTCAACTTTTTTGAAGCAGAAATCTTTTCATGAAATACATTGACTTTTTTGAAGCCGAAATACTTGATGAAAATTTTCAACTTTTTTGAAGCCGAAATCTGTTCATGAAAGTTTTCAACCTTTTTGAAGCCGAAATAATTCATGAAAATTTTTACCTTTTTCAAAGCTAAAATCCTGTCATGAAAATTTTCAACTTTTTTGAAGCAGAAATCTTTTCATGAAAATCTTCAACTTCTTTGAAGCCGAAATACTTGATGAAAATTTTCAACTGTTTTGAAGTCTAAATCTTTTCATGAAAATTTTCAACTTTTTTGAAGCCGAAATCTTTTCATGAAAATTTTCAAACTTTTTGAAGCCGAAATCTTTTCTTGAAAATTTTCAACTTTTTTGAAGCAGAAATCTTTTCATGAAAATCTTAGACTTTTTTGAAGTCGAAAAAATTCATGAACATTTTCAACTTTTTTTGATGCCGAAATCTTTTCATGAAAATTTTCAACTTTTTTGAAGCAGAAATCTTTTCATGAAAATCGTTGACTTTTTTGAAGACGGAATCTTTTCATGAAAATTTTTCAACTTTTTTGATGCCGAAATCTTTTTGTGAAAACTTTCAACTTTTTGAAGCCGAAATCTTTTCATGAACATTTTCAACTTTTTTGAAGCCGAAATCTTTTCATGAAAATTTTCAACTTTTTTGATGCATAAATCTTTTCATGAAAATTTTAGACTTTTTTGAAGTCGAAAAAAGTCATGGACATGTTCAACTTTTTTGAAGTCTAAATCTTTTCATTAAAATTTTCAACTTTTTTGATGCCGAAATAGTTCATGAAAATTTTCAACTTTTTTGAAGCCGAAATCTTTTCATGAAAATTTTCAACTTTTTTGAAGCAGAAATCTTTTCATGAAAATCTTAGACTTTTTTGAAGTCGAAAAAATTCATGAACATTTTCGACTTTTTTGAAGCCGAAATACTTCATGAAAATGTTCGACTTTTCTGAAGCAGAAATCTTTTCATGAAAATCATTGACTTTTTTGAAGCCGAAATACTTCATGAAAATTTTCAACTTTTTTGAAGCAGAAATCTTTTCATGAAAATTTTCAACTTTTTTGATGCCGAAATAGTTCATGAAAATTTTCAACTTTTTTGAAGCAGAAATCTTTTCATGAAAATTTTCAACTTTTTTGATGCCGAAATACTTCATGAAAATTTTCAACTTTTTTGAAGCAGAAATCTTTTCATGAAAATTTTCAACTTTTTTGATGCCGAAATAGTTCATGAAAATTTTTAACTTTTTTGAAGCCGAAATCTTTTCATGAAAATTTTCAACTTTTTGAAGCCGAAATCTTTTCATGAAAATTTTCATCTTTTTTGAAGCATAAATCTTTTCATGAAAATCTTAGACTTTTTTGAAGTCGAAAAAATTCATGAACATTTTCAACTTTTTTGAAGCTGAAATCTTTTCATGAAATTTTTCAACTTTTTGTAAGCCGAAATCTTTTCATGAAAATCTTCGACTTTTTTGAAGCTGAAATACTTCATGAAAGTTTTCAACCTTTTTGAAGCCGAAATACTTTATAAAATGTTTTACCTTTTTTAAAGCGAAAATCCTGTCATGAAAATTTTCAACTTTTTTGAAGCTTAAATCTTTTCATGAAAATTTTCAACTTTTTTGAAGCAGAAATCTTTTCATGAAAATGTTGGACTTTTTTGAAGTCGAAAAAATTCATGAACATTTTCGACTTTTTTGAAGTGTATATCTTTTCATGAAAATTTTCAACTTTTTTGAAGCCGAAATCTTTTCATGAAAATTTTCAAGTTTTTGAAGCAGAAATCTTTTGATGAAAATCTTAGACTTTTTTGAAGTCGAAAAAATTCATGAACATTTTCAACTTTTTTGAAGTGTAAATCTTTTCATGAAAATTTTCAACTTTTTTGAAGCCGAAATACTTCATGAGAATTTTTGACTTTTTTGAAGCCGAAATCTTTTAATGTAAATTTTCAACTTTTTTGAAGCCGAAATCTTTTAATGTAAATTTTCAACTTTTTTGATGCCGAAATAGTTCATGAAAATTTTCAACTTTTTTGAAGCAGAAATCTTTTCATGAAAATGTTAGACTTTTTTGAAGTTGAAAAAATTCATGAACATTTTCAACTTTTTTGAAGTGTAAATCTTTTCATGAAAATTTTCAACTTTTTTGAAGCCGAAATCTTTTCATGAAAATTTTCAACTTTTTTGAAGCCGAAATCTTTTCATGAAAATTTTCAACTTTTTTGAAGCCGAAATACTTCATGAAAATTTTCAACTTTTTTGATGCCGAAATAGTTCATGAAAATTTTCAACTTTTTTGAAGCAGAAATCTTTTCATGAAAATGTTAGACTTTTTTGAAGTTGAAAAAATTCATGAACATTTTCAACTTTTTTGAAGCAGAAATCTTTTCATGAAAATCTTAGACTTTTTTGAAGTCGAAAAAATTCATGAACATTTTCAACTTTTTTGAAGTGTAAATCTTTTCATAAAAATTTTCAACTTTTTTGAAGCCGAAATCTTTTCATGAACATTTTCAACTTTTTTGAAGTGTAAATCTTTTCATGAAAATTTTCAACTTTTTTGAAGCCGAAATCTTTTCATGAAAATTTTCAACTTTTTTGAAGTGTAAATCTTTTCATGAAAATCTTCAACTTTTTTGAAGCCGAAATCTTTTCATGAAAATTTTCAACTTTTTTGAAGCCGAAATACTTCATGAAAATTTTTACCTTTTTTAAAGCCAAAATCCTGTCATGAAAAATTTATACTTTTTTGAAGCAGAAATCTTTTCATGAAAATTTTCGACTTTATTCAAACTGATATTCTACATTTTCTAACTAAAAGTGTAGTTTCAAATTAAAAATACTGTTAGAAGGAGTGATTCAGACAAAATTAGATGAAACAGCTGTACTGGTAACAAACAATGATATTAACAGCTTTAGTGATCAAATTGAGCGTATCTTGGGAAGCTGAGCTCGAAAGTGACATGAAACACGTTTTTCAGACATAAAGTGACAGTTACAGTGAATACCTGTTCTGACTACATTTTCTAACTCAAAGTGTCGTTTCAAAGTAAAAATACTGTTAGAAGGAGTGATTCAGACAAAATTAGATGAAACAGCTGTAATGGTAACAAATGAGCCCAGTTACATGAAATGACATCAAAATCAACATTCCCTGAGCCAGACAACGCTATTAACAGCTTTAGTGATCAAATTGAGCGTATCTTGCGAAGCTGAGCTCGAAAGTGACATGAAACATGTTTTTGAGACATAAAGTGACACTTACTGTCCTGACTACATTTTCTAACTGAAAGCGTCGTTTCAAAGTAAAAATACTGTTAGAAGGAGTGATTCAGACAAAATTAGATGAAACAGCTGAACTGGTAACAAACAACGATATTAACAGCTTTAGTGATCAAATTGAGCGTATCTTGCGAAGCTGAGCTCGAAAGTGACATGAAACATGTTTTTCAGACAAAAAGTGACACTTACTGTTCAGACTGCATTTTCTAACTCAAAGTGTCGTTTCAAAGTAAAAATACTGTTAGAAGGAGTTTTTCAGGCAAAATTAGATGAAACAGTTGTAGTGGTAAAAAATGAGCCCAGTTACATGAAATGACATCAAAATCAACATTCCCTGAGCCAGACAACGCTATTAACAGCTTTAGTGATCAAATTGAGCGTATCTTGCGAAGCTGAGCTCGAAAGTGACATGAAACATGTTTTTGAGACATAAAGTGACACTTACAGTGAATACCTGTCCTGACTACATTTTCTAACTGAAAGCGTCGTTTCAAAGTAAAAATACTGTTAGAAGGAGTGATTCAGACAAAATTAGATGAAACAGCTGTACTGGTAACAAACAACGATATTAACAGCTTTAGTGATCAAATTGAGCGTATCTTGCGAAGCTGAGCTCGAAAGAGACATGAAACATGTTTTTGAGACATAAAGTGACACTTACTGTTCAAAACATGTTTCATGTCACTTTCGAGCACAACTTCGCAAGATACGCTCAATTTGATCACTAAAGCTGTTAATAGCGTTGTCTGGCTCAGGAAATGTTGATTTTGATGTCATTTCATGTAACTGCGCTCATTTGTTACCAGTACAGCTGTTTCATCTAATTTTGTCTGAATCACTCCTTCTAACAGTATTTTTACTTTGAAACGGCACTTTGAGTTAAAAATGTAGTCTGAACAGTAACTGTCACTTTATGTCTCAAAAACTTGTTTCATGTCACTTTCGAGCTCAGCTTCGCAAGATACACTCAATTTGATCACTAAAGCTGTTAATATCGTTGTTTGTTACCAGTGCTGCTGTTTCATCTAATTTTGTCTGAATCACTCCTTCTAACAGTATTTTTACTTTGAAACGACACTTTGAGTTAGAAAATGTAGTCAGGACAGGTATTCACTGTAAGTGTCACTTTATGTCTCAAAAACATGTTTCATGTCACTTTCGAGCTCAGCTTCGCAAGATACGCTCAATTTGATCACTAAAGCTGTTAATAGCGTTGTCTGGCTCAGGGAATGTTGATTTTGATGTCATTTCATGTAACTGCGCTCATTTGTTACCAGTACAGCTGTTTCATCTAATTTTGTCTGAATCACTCCCTCTAACAGTATTTTTACTTTGAAACGACACTTTGAGTTAGAAAATATAGTCTGAACAGTAAGTGTCACTTTATGTCTCAAAAACATGTTTCATGTCACTTTCGAGCTCAGCTTCACAAGATACGCTCAATTTGATCACTAAAGCTGTTAATAGCGTTGTCTGGCTCAGGGAATGTTGATTTTGATGTCATTTCATGTAACTGCGCTCATTTGTTACCAGTACAGCTGTTTCATCTAATTTTGTCTGAATCACTCCCTCTAACAGTATTTTTACTTTGAAACGACACTTTGAGTTAGAAAATGTAGTCTGAACAGTAAGTGTCACTTTATGTCTCAAAAACATGTTTCATGTCACTTTCGAGCTCAGCTTCGCAAGATACGCTCAATTTGATCACTAAAGCTGTTAATAGCGTTGTCTGGCTCAGGGAATGTTGATTTTGATGTCATTTCATGTAACTGCGCTCATTTGTTACCAGTACAGCTGTTTTATCTAATATTGTCTGAATCACTCCTTCTAACAGTATTTTTACTTTGAAACGGCACTTTGAGTTAGAAAATGTAGTCTGAACAGTAAGTGTCATTTTATGTCTCAAAAACATGTTTCATGTCACTTTCGAGCTCAGCTTCGCAAGATACGCTCAATTTGATCACTAAAGCTGTTAATATCGTTGTTTGTTACCAGTACAGCTGTTTCATCTAATTTTGTCTGAATTACGCCTTCTAACAGTATTTTTACTTTGAAACGACACTTTGAGTTAGAAAATGTAGTCAGGACAGGTATTCACTGTAAGTGTCACTTTATGTCTCAAAAACATGTTTCATGTCACTTTCGAGCTCAGCTTCGCAAGATACGCTCAATTTGATCACTAAAGCTGTTAATAGCGTTGTCTGGCTCAGGGAATGTTGATTTTGATGTCATTTCATGTAACTGCGCTCATTTGTTACCACTACAGCTGTTTCATCTAATTTTGTCTGAATCACTCCCTCTAACAGTATTTTTACTTTGAAACGACACTTTGAGTTCGAAAATGTAGTCTGAACAGTAAGTGTCACTTTATGTCTCAAAAACATGTTTCATGTCACTTTCGAGCTCAGCTTCGCAAGATACGCTCAATTTGATCACTAAAGCTGTTAATAGCGTTGTCTGGCTCAGGGAATGTTGATTTTGATGTCATTTCATGTAACTGCGCTCATTTGTTACCAGTACAGCTGTTTTATCTAATATTGTCTGAATCACTCCTTCTAACAGTATTTTTACTTTGAAACGGCACTTTGAGTTAGAAAATGTAGTCTGAACAGTAAGTGTCATTTTATGTCTCAAAAACATGTTTCATGTCACTTTCGAGCTCAGCTTCGCAAGATACGCTCAATTTGATCACTAAAGCTGTTAATATCGTTGTTTGTTACCAGTACAGCTGTTTCATCTAATTTTGTCTGAATCACTCCTTCTAACAGTATTTTTACTTTGAAACGACACTTTGAGTTAGAAAATGTAGAATATCAGTTTGAATAAAGTTGAAAATTTACATATAAAGATTTCAGCTTTAAAAAAGTTGAAAACTTTCATGAAGTATTTCGACTTCAAAAAAGTTGAAAACTTTCATGAAAAGATTTCATTTTCAAAAAAGTTCAAAATTTACATGAAAAGATTTCTGTTTCAAAAAAGTTGAAAATTTCAAGCTTTTTAAAAAGTTGAAAATTTTCATGAAGTATTTTTGCTTCAAAAAGTTGAAAACTTTCATGAAAAGATTTCGGCTTCAAAAAAGTTGAAAATTTTCATGAAAAGATTTCTGCTTCAAAATTTTCATGAAAAGATTTCTGCTTCAACAAAGTTAAAAATTTTCATGAAAAGATTTCGGCTTCAAAAAAGTTGAAAATTTTGATGAAAAGGTTTCATTTTCAAAAAAGTTGATAATTTTTATGAGAAGATTTCTGCTTCAAAAAAGTTGAAAATTTTCATGAAAAGATTTTGGCTTCAAAAAAGTTGAAAATTTCCATGAATAGATTTCACCTTCAACAAAATTGAAATTTTTCATGAAAAGAGTTCGGCTTCAAAAAAGTTGAAAATTTTCATGAAGTATTTCGGCTTCAAAAAAGTTGAAAATTTAAATGAAAAGTTTTCTGCTTCAAAAAAGTTGAAAATTTTCATGAAGTATTTCGGCTTCAAAAAAGTTGAAAAATTCGGGTTTTTGAAAAAGTTGAAAATTTTCATAAAATATTTCTACTTCAGAAAGTTGAAAATTTTCATGAAAAGATTTCGGCTTCAAAAAAGTTGAAAATTTTCATGAAAAGATTTCGGCTTCAACAAAGTTGAAAATTTTCATGACAGGATTTTGGCTTTAAAAAAGGTAAAAATTTTCATGAAGTATTTCAGCTTCAAAAAATTTGAAAATTTTGATGAAAAGATTTCTGCTTCAAAAAAGTTGAAAACTTTCATGAAAAGATTTCGGCTTCAAAAAAGTCAAAGATTTTCTTGAAGTATTTCGGCTTCAAAAAAGTTGAAAATTTTCATGAAAATCTTCGACTTTCTTCATGCTGGCTGAGTTTTTCTTTGTTCTATCTTTTGAAATCAATTTATTTTATGATTGAATATTCCAAGTATTCTTTAAATATCTTGTTTTTGATTACCACCAATCACTATTTCCATTTTTACTTTCATGCTTTATGAACAAAAATAGCTTTTTTTATTACTACATCAAGTTTACACACATGGGTCAAAAATGACCCATACATCCAAGTGTGATTTAAAATTAAATGAATTAATACTATAATAATAATTTGTTTCAAGTAATTACTTTAGCAGTGAGTGGAGCCAAACACTTATGTATTTCATATTTGCAACATGTTTATTTGTCATTTTGTCACACATACACATACCTCTGATAACAGATAACACGGCTGTTGAACTGAACTGTATCTGTAATTTAACAACTGTAAACTGGTGAATGTGACCAAACAAAATGAAATACAACTGAACACATCACTAGAGCACAAATTGCCATCTCAATTTTGACATGCCTCACAAATGATCACTAAGAGTTTGTGCTCCTTGCACACAGGCCTGGTGCACTGGGAACACTAGCTGCTGACTTTTCTGTCTTTGGTAACTGGGCAGATCGTGCACCTCTTCCTCTTCCTTTGGCCCTCCTGTCTGATGTCCTCTTGTGGCTGGGTGGTGGCTGTGTTTTGTTTTTTAAACCCACATCTTCCCATTGTTTCTTCTTCTGACTGCTGTCATCCACTGCTTTGTCATCATGCATAGTGCTCAGGAGGACAACAGCTTTTCCCTTCTTCTGCACATAGCTCACCATGGTCATGTTGCCATTGAATCCGAATTCTGAGCTATGAATCTCCCGTGATTTGGATGGCTTCATGATAGGTGGTATGTCCGATTTGTTCTGGCAAAGAGTCCCAACAATGGTCAGGTTCTTCTCGAGGAGCTTCTCAGCCAGCGGGACACTGGTGAAGAAGTTGCTAATTGTGATGTTGCGACCTATGAGAGGGGGAAAAGATTGTAAATTTACTCAACATGGAATTCTTTAAACTCTAACGCCATAATCTGTTGCATTGCATTGCATTTTATTCTGTTTTACTATTTTGCTTACAGAGAAATCAAATAAAAAAATAAAATACACATTATTAAAGATTGGGAAAAAGTATGTAGGTATTGTGCTAAAACTTAATACATTAGTTTCTCTATTGTACTTTACATTCACCTGTCTGTCTGATTCCACTGCACAATTGCTGGACGACATTCTCTCCAAGGTTCCTCTGAACCTGGCTGTCTCCCGGTATAGACAATTCCATCTATTGCATAAGGTACCCTTGCGTCGCACATCCAGAAGATTTTTATCCCATATTTTGCAGGCTTGCTGGGCATGTGTTGCCGTAACTTGCACCTGCCTCGGAATGGCACAAGCTGCTCATCTATGGTGACACAGTCACTGGGGATGAACTTTCTTCTGCAGTTGTCCAGGAAACAGTCCCACACGTACCTAAATGTCGCCATGTGGTGTGTTTCCAGTCGCAGAACCCTGGTCCTCTTGTCGTCAAACCGTATGACGCGGCGGATATCTTCATATCTCCTAAGCCCCATGGTGGCCTTGTAAATTGGATTTTGCAGCGGATCTACAAACAGCTCCCGCAAGGCCACATCCCAGCTCTTCTCCCCCCCTGCAAGAATTGATGAAGGCCATCAATTCTTCTTTATCAATGCTTCTCCACTCTTTCCCTTTTGCTGTGGCTGTTCTTCGTCCCTCTAAGTTGATACATATTAGAACCTCCTCAATGATGTTGTCACTCATGAACATATCCCAGGCATCTTTTGGTGAAACAGCTGGTGATCCAGGTGTAGGTCCTGGGCAGCTCCTCAGAATGTTATGGCTTCTTGTTCTGCCATGAATGGGGGGATTCTCATTCCAGTAAGATCCGTTTTTACTCAATCTATTGGACTGGGTCTGAGTTTCCTCTTCAGAGGACTCATCAGATGAGTCTTCTGTATCATCAGAGGAGTCTTCTTCATGGATTCCCAGACACACCCACAACTCCAGCTTGACCCTCTGGCAAATATTCTGGGTCATCATCATCAGAAATTTCAGACTCTGAATCAAGACAAATTGCCTCCTCATCTGGTTCTTCCTGCAGCATCGCTACAACCATCTCAGTAGTAAATCTGGGACCAGCCATACTCTGGATAAAGAAAATCAAAAGCACAATAAAATTTTCAGATGCACATCAATATACATACACATACATACAGTTTTATTTTGGTGACTTGGCTAAGTAGCTTAGCTAAGTACTTTGCTAAGTAGCCTAGCAATCTACATAATAGTTAGCTAACTACAATAGAATTAGCTAACTAAAATAGAAGTGTCAACAGCTAGCTAGCTAATAGTAATTATTTGTAACTTTCTGACAAGTAATGTACTCACTCTCAAGGTAACCTAAACCTAATCAAATGTTATGTACAGTTATCTTTCACAATTGTCATCAAATATTTTCTAAAGTGATGTTAGAACAATTTAAAAACAATACTTACATGTATTAGATGTTCCAAGGGAGCTGTGCTGAGCTGTGAAATGTCTGAAACAACCACGTTTCACAGCAAATGCTATAGTAAATGCATGTGGGTCGTTTCTGACCCATGTGTGTAAACTTGATGTAGAAATACAAAAGCTGTGCTCGTTCATAAAGTAAGAAAGGAAAAATACAAATGATGATTTGTGCTTAACAAAAACAAGATATTTACTGCATACTTGGAAAAGTAAATGATAAAATGTATTTATTTCAAAGATATATCATAGAAACACTCAGCCATACATGAAATAACATAGAAAGTGGATTCATTTTTGACCCATGTTGTGCATTAGAAGGGTAATGATACAAACATGTTTTTTATTCAAAAAGTAAGAAAGGAAAAAATAAAATAAGGATGTATGATGATCAAAAACAAGTTAATTAAGGAATACCTTGAATACTGAATGAAGAGATGAATTTATTGCAAAGATGTAGAAAATAAAAACTCAACCGGGTCACTTTGATATTTTTAAAGCAGAAATACTTCATGAAAGTTTTCGACTTTTTTGATGCCGAAATAGTTCATGAAAATTTTCAACTTTTTTGAAGCCAAAATCTTTTCATGAAAATTTTCAACTTTTTTGAAGCAGAAATCTTTTCATGAAATACTTCGACTTTTTTGAAGCCGAAATACTTGATGAAAATTCTTACCTTTTTTAAAGCCATAATGCTGTCATGAAAATTTTCAACTTTTTTGAAGCTGAAATCTTTTCATGAAAATGTTCAACTTTTTTGAAGCCGAAATCTTTTCATGTAAATTTTCAACTTTTTTGAAGCCGAAATCTTTTCATGAAAATTTTCAACTTTTTTGAAGCAGAAATCTTTTCATGAAATACATTGACTTTTTTGAAGCCGAAATACTTGATGAAAATTTTCAACTTTTTTGAAGCCGAAATCTGTTCATGAAAATTTTCAACTTTTTTGAAGCCGAAATCTTTTCATGAAAATTTTCAACTTTTTGGAGCCGAAATCTTGTCATGAAAATTTTTACCTTTTTTAAAGCCAAAATCCTGTCATGGAAATTTTCAACTTTTTTGAAGCAGAAATCTTTTCAAGAAAATCTTTGACTTTTTTGAAGCTGAAATCTTTTCATGAAAATCTTGAACTTTTTTGAAGCCGAAATACTTGATGAAAATTTTCAACTTTTTTGAAGTCTAAATCTTTTCATGAAAATTTTCAACTTTTTTGAAGCCGAAATCTTTTCATGAAAATTTTCAACTTTTTTGAAATAGAAATCTTTTCATGAAAATTTTCAACTTTTTTGAAGCCGAAATACTTCATTAACGTTTGCAACTTTTTTGATGCCGAAATCTTTTAATGTAAATCTTCAACTTTTTTGAAGCCGAAATACTTCATGAAAGTTTTCAACTTTTTTGAAGCCGAAATCTTTTCATGAACATTTTAAACTTTTTTGAAGCCGAAATCTTTTCATGAAAATGTTCAACTTTTTTGAAGCAGAAATCTTTTCATGAAAATCTTCGACTTTTTTGCAGCCGATATACTTCATGAAAATTTTCAACTTTTTTGAAGCCGAAATACTTCATGAAATTTTTCAACCTTTTTGAAGCCGAAATAATTCATGAAAATTTTTACCTTTTTCAAAGCTAAAATCCTGTCATGAAAATTTTCAACTTTTTTGAAGCAGAAATCTTTTCATGAAAATCTTCAACTTCTTTGAAGCCGAAATACTTGATGAAAATTTTCAACTGTTTTGAAGTCTAAATCTTTTCATGAAAATTTTCAACTTTTTTGAAGCCGAAATCTTTTCATGAAAATTTTCAACTTTTTTGAAGCAGAAATCTTTTCATGAAATACTTCGACTTTTTTGAAGCCAAAATACTTGATGAAAATTCTTACCTTTTTTAAAGCCATAATGCTGTCATGAAAATTTTCAACTTTTTTGAAGCTGAAATCTTTTCATGAAAATGTTCAACTTTTTTGAAGCCGAAATCTTTTCATGAAAATTTTCAACTTTTTGGAGCCGAAATCTTGTCATGAAAATTTTTACCTTTTTTAAAGCCAAAATCCTGTCATGGAAATTTTCAACTTTTTTGAAGCAGAAATCTTTTCAAGAAAATCTTTGACTTTTTTGAAGCTGAAATCTTTTCATGAAAATCTTGAACTTTTTTGAAGCCGAAATACTTGATGAAAATTTTCAACTTTTTTGAAGTCTAAATCTTTTCATGAAAATTTTCAACTTTTTTGAAGCCGAAATCTTTTCATGAAAATTTTCAACTTTTTTGAAATAGAAATCTTTTCATGAAAATTTTCAACTTTTTTGAAGCCGAAATACTTCATTAACGTTTGCAACTTTTTTGATGCCGAAATCTTTTAATGTAAATCTTCAACTTTTTTGAAGCCGAAATACTTCATGAAAGTTTTCAACTTTTTTGAAGCCGAAATCTTTTCATGAACATTTTAAACTTTTTTGAAGCCGAAATCTTTTCATGAAAATGTTCAACTTTTTTGAAGCAGAAATCTTTTCATGAAAATCTTCGACTTTTTTGCAGCCGATATACTTCATGAAAATTTTCAACTTTTTTGAAGCCGAAATACTTCATGAAAGTTTTCAACCTTTTTGAAGCCGAAATAATTCATGAAAATTTTTACCTTTTTCAAAGCTAAAATCCTGTCATGAAAATTTTCAACTTTTTTGAAGCAGAAATCTTTTCATGAAAATCTTCAACTTCTTTGAAGCCGAAATACTTGATGAAAATTTTCAACTGTTTTGAAGTCTAAATCTTTTCATGAAAATTTTCAACTTTTTTGAAGCCGAAATCTTTTCATGAAAATTTTCAACTTTTTTGAAGCAGAAATCTTTTCATGAAATACTTCGACTTTTTTGAAGCCGAAATACTTGATGAAAATTCTTACCTTTTTTAAAGCCATAATGCTGTCATGAAAATTTTCAACTTTTTTGAAGCTGAAATCTTTTCATGAAAATGTTCAACTTTTTTGAAGCCGAAATCTTTTCATGTAAATTTTCAACTTTTTTGAAGCCGAAATCTTTTCATGAAAATTTTCAACTTTTTTGAAGCAGAAATCTTTTCATGAAATACATTGACTTTTTTGAAGCCGAAATACTTGATGAAAATTTTCAACTTTTTTGAAGCCGAAATCTGTTCATGAAAATTTTCAACTTTTTTGAAGCCGAAATCTTTTCATGAAAATTTTCAACTTTTTGGAGCCGAAATCTTGTCATGAAAATTTTTACCTTTTTTAAAGCCAAAATCCTGTCATGGAAATTTTCAACTTTTTTGAAGCAGAAATCTTTTCAAGAAAATCTTTGACTTTTTTGAAGCTGAAATCTTTTCATGAAAATCTTGAACTTTTTTGAAGCCGAAATACTTGATGAAAATTTTCAACTTTTTTGAAGTCTAAATCTTTTCATGAAAATTTTCAACTTTTTTGAAGCCGAAATCTTTTCATGAAAATTTTCAACTTTTTTGAAATAGAAATCTTTTCATGAAAATTTTCAACTTTTTTGAAGCCGAAATACTTCATTAACGTTTGCAACTTTTTTGATGCCGAAATCTTTTAATGTAAATCTTCAACTTTTTTGAAGCCGAAATACTTCATGAAAGTTTTCAACTTTTTTGAAGCCGAAATCTTTTCATGAACATTTTAAACTTTTTTGAAGCCGAAATCTTTTCATGAAAATGTTCAACTTTTTTGAAGCAGAAATCTTTTCATGAAAATCTTCGACTTTTTTGCAGCCGATATACTTCATGAAAATTTTCAACTTTTTTGAAGCCGAAATACTTCATGAAAGTTTTCAACCTTTTTGAAGCCGAAATAATTCATGAAAATTTTTACCTTTTTCAAAGCTAAAATCCTGTCATGAAAATTTTCAACTTTTTTGAAGCAGAAATCTTTTCATGAAAATCTTCAACTTCTTTGAAGCCGAAATACTTGATGAAAATTTTCAACTGTTTTGAAGTCTAAATCTTTTCATGAAAATTTTCAACTTTTTTGAAGCCGAAATCTTTTCATGAAAATTTTCAAACTTTTTGAAGCCGAAATCTTTTCATGAAAATTTTCAACTTTTTTGAAGCAGAAATCTTTTCATGAAAATCTTAGACTTTTTTGAAGTCGAAAAAATTCATGAACATTTTCAACTTTTTTTGATGCCGAAATCTTTTCATGAAAATTTTCAACTTTTTTGAAGCAGAAATCTTTTCATGAAAATCGTTGACTTTTTTGAAGACGGAATCTTTTCATGAAAATTTTTCAACTTTTTTGATGCCGAAATCTTTTTGTGAAAACTTTCAACTTTTTGAAGCCGAAATCTTTTCATGAACATTTTCAACTTTTTTGAAGCCGAAATCTTTTCATGAAAATTTTCAACTTTTTTGATGCATAAATCTTTTCATGAAAATTTTAGACTTTTTTGAAGTCGAAAAAAGTCATGGACATGTTCAACTTTTTTGAAGTCTAAATCTTTTCATTAAAATTTTCAACTTTTTTGATGCCGAAATAGTTCATGAAAATTTTCAACTTTTTTGAAGCCGAAATCTTTTCATGAAAATTTTCAACTTTTTTGAAGCCGAAATACTTCATGAAAATTCCTACCTTTTTTAAAGCCATAATCCTGTCATGAAAATTTTCAACTTTTCTAAAGCTGAAATTATTTCATGAAAATTTTCAACTTTTTTGAAGCCGAAATCTTTTCATGAAAATCGTTGACCTTTTTGAAGCCCAAATCTTTTAATGTAAACTTTCAACTTTTTTGAAGCCGAAATACTTCATGAAAATGTTCGACTTTTCTGAAGCAGAAATCTTTTCATGAAAATCATTGACTTTTTTGAAGCCGAAATACTTCATGAAAATTTTCAACTTTTTTGAAGCAGAAATCTTTTCTTGAAAATTTTCAACTTTTTGAAGCCAAAATCATTTCATGAAAATTTTCATCTTTTTTGAAGCATAAATCTTTTCATGAAAATCTTAGACTTTTTTGAAGTTGAAAAAATTCATGAACATTTTCAACTTTTTTGAAGCTGAAATCTTTTCATTAAATTTTTCAACTTTTTTGATGCCGAAATACTTCATGAAAATTTTCAACTTTTTTGAAGCAGAAATCTTTTCATGAAAATTTTCAACTTTTTTGATGCCGAAATAGTTCATGAAAATTTTTAACTTTTTTGAAGCCGAAATCTTTTCATGAAAATTTTCAACTTTTTGAAGCCGAAATCTTTTCATGAAAATTTTCATCTTTTTTGAAGCATAAATCTTTTCATGAAAATCTTAGACTTTTTTGAAGTCGAAAAAATTCATGAACATTTTCAACTTTTTTGAAGCTGAAATCTTTTCATGAAATTTTTCAACTTTTTGTAAGCCGAAATCTTTTCATGAAAATCTTCGACTTTTTTGAAGCTGAAATACTTCATGAAAGTTTTCAACCTTTTTGAAGCCGAAATACTTTATAAAATGTTTTACCTTTTTTAAAGGGAAAATCCTGTCATGAAAATTTTCAACTTTTTTGAAGCTTAAATCTTTTCATGAAAATTTTCAACTTTTTTGAAGCAGAAATCTTTTCATGAAAATCTTCGACTTTTTTGAAGCCGAAATAGTTCATGAATGTTTTCAACTTTTTTGAAGCCGAAATACTTCATGAAAATTTTTGACTTTTTTGAAAGCCGAAATCTTTTAATGTAAATTTTCAACTTTTTTGATGCCGAAATAGTTCATGAAAATTTTCAACTTTTTTGAAGCAGAAATCTTTTCATGAAAATTTTCAACATTTTTGAAGCCGAAATCTATTCATGAAAATGTTTGACTTTTTTGAAGTCGAAAAAATTCATGGACATTTTCCACTTTTTTGAAGTGTAAATCTTTTCATGAAAACATTCAACTTTTTTGAAGCAGAAATCTTTTGATGAAAATCTTAGACTTTTTTGAAGTCGAAAAAATTCATGAACATTTTCAACTTTTTTGAAGTGTAAATCTTTTCATGAAAATTTTCAACTTTTTTGAAGCCGAAATCTTTTCATGAAAATTTTTGACTTTTTTGAAAGCCGAAATCTTTTAATGTAAATTTTCAACTTTTTTGATGCCGAAATAGTTCATGAAAATTTTCAACTTTTTTGAAGCAGAATTCTTTTCATGAAAATTTTCAACTTTTTTGAAGCAGAAATCTTTTCATGAAAATTTTCAACATTTTTGAAGCCGAAATCTATTCATGAAAATGTTGGACTTTTTTGAAGTCGAAAAAATTCATGAACATTTTCAACTTTTTTTGATGCCGAAATCTTTTCATGAAAATTTTCAACTTTTTTGAAGCAGAAATCTTTTCATGAAAATCGTTGACTTTTTTGAAGACGGAATCTTTTCATGAAAATTTTTCAACTTTTTTGATGCCGAAATCTTTTTGTGAAAACTTTCAACTTTTTGAAGCCGAAATCTTTTCATGAACATTTTCAACTTTTTTGAAGCCGAAATCTTTTCATGAAAATTTTCAACTTTTTTGATGCATAAATCTTTTCATGAAAATTTTAGACTTTTTTGAAGTCGAAAAAAGTCATGGACATGTTCAACTTTTTTGAAGTCTAAATCTTTTCATTAAAATTTTCAACTTTTTTGATGCCGAAATAGTTCATGAAAATTTTCAACTTTTTTGAAGCCGAAATACTTCATGAAAATTCCTACCTTTTTTAAAGCCATAATCCTGTCATGAAAATTTTCAACTTTTCTGAAGCTGAAATTATTTCATGAAAATTTTCAACTTTTTTGAAGCCGAAATCTTTTCATGAAAATCGTTGACCTTTTTGAAGCCCAAATCTTTTAATGTAAACTTTCAACTTTTTTGAAGCCGAAATACTTCATGAAAATGTTCGACTTTTCTGAAGCAGAAATCTTTTCATGAAAATCATTGACTTTTTTGAAGCCGAAATACTTCATGAAAATTTTCAACTTTTTTGAAGCAGAAATCTTTTCATGAAAATTTTCAACTTTTTGAAGCCGAAATCATTTCATGAAAATTTTCATCTTTTTTGAAGCATAAATCTTTTCATGAAAATCTTAGACTTTTTTGAAGTTGAAAAAATTCATGAACATTTTCAACTTTTTTGAAGCTGAAATCTTTTCATTAAATTTTTCAACTTTTTGTAAGCCGAAATCTTTTCATGAAAATCTTCGACTTTTTTGAAGCCGAAATAGTTCATGAATGTTTTCAACTTTTTTGATGCCGAAATAGTTCATGAAAATTTTCAACTTTTTTGAAGCAGAATTCTTTTCATGAAAATTTTCAACTTTTTTGAAGCAGAAATCTTTTCATGAAAATTTTTAACATTTTTGAAGCCGAAATCTATTCATGAAAATGTTTGACTTTTTTGAAGTCGAAAAAATTCATGGACATTTTCAACTTTTTTGAAGTCTAAATCTTTTCATTAAAATTTTCAACTTTTTTGAAGCCGAAATCTTTTCATGAAAATTTTCAAGTTTTTGAAGCAGAAATCTTTTCATGAAAATCTTAGACTTTTTTGAAGTCGAAAAAATTCATGAACATTTTCGACTTTTTTGAAGCCGAAATACTTCATGAAAATGTTCGACTTTTCTGAAGCAGAAATCTTTTCATGAAAATCATTGACTTTTTTGAAGCCGAAATACTTCATGAAAATTTTCAACTTTTTTGAAGCAGAAATCTTTTCATGAAAATTTTCAACTTTTTTGATGCCGAAATAGTTCATGAAAATTTTCAACTTTTTTGAAGCAGAAATCTTTTCATGAAAATTTTCAACTTTTTTGATGCCGAAATACTTCATGAAAATTTTCAACTTTTTTGAAGCAGAAATCTTTTCATGAAAATTTTCAACTTTTTTGATGCCGAAATAGTTCATGAAAATTTTTAACTTTTTTGAAGCCGAAATCTTTTCATGAAAATTTTCAACTTTTTGAAGCCGAAATCTTTTCATGAAAATTTTCATCTTTTTTGAAGCATAAATCTTTTCATGAAAATCTTAGACTTTTTTGAAGTCGAAAAAATTCATGAACATTTTCAACTTTTTTGAAGCTGAAATCTTTTCATGAAATTTTTCAACTTTTTGTAAGCCGAAATCTTTTCATGAAAATCTTCGACTTTTTTGAAGCTGAAATACTTCATGAAAGTTTTCAACCTTTTTGAAGCCGAAATACTTTATAAAATGTTTTACCTTTTTTAAAGCGAAAATCCTGTCATGAAAATTTTCAACTTTTTTGAAGCTTAAATCTTTTCATGAAAATTTTCAACTTTTTTGAAGCAGAAATCTTTTCATGAAAATCTTCGACTTTTTTGAAGCCGAAATAGTTCATGAATGTTTTCAACTTTTTTGAAGCCGAAATACTTCATGAAAATTTTTGACTTTTTTGAAAGCCGAAATCTTTTAATGTAAATTTTCAACTTTTTTGATGCCGAAATAGTTCATGAAAATTTTCAACTTTTTTGAAGCAGAAATCTATTCATGAAAATGTTTGACTTTTTTGAAGTCGAAAAAATTCATGGACATTTTCCACTTTTTTGAAGTGTAAATCTTTTCATGAAAACTTTCAACTTTTTTGAAGCAGAAATCTTTTGATGAAAATTTTTGACTTTTTTGAAAGCCGAAATCTTTTAATGTAAATTTTCAACTTTTTTGATGCCGAAATAGTTCATGAAAATTTTCAACTTTTTTGAAGCAGAAATCTATTCATGAAAATGTTTGACTTTTTTGAAGTCGAAAAAATTCATGAACATTTTCAACTTTTTTGAAGTGTAAATCTTTTCATGAAAATTTTCAACTTTTTTGAAGCCGAAATCTTTTCATGAAAATTTTTGACTTTTTTGAAAGCCGAAATCTTTTAATGTAAATTTTCAACTTTTTTGATGCCGAAATAGTTCATGAAAATTTTCAACTTTTTTGAAGCAGAATTCTTTTCATGAAAATTTTCAACTTTTTTGAAGCAGAAATCTTTTCATGAAAATTTTCAAGTTTTTGAAGCAGAAATCTTTTGATGAAAATCTTAGACTTTTTTGAAGTCGAAAAAATTCATGAACATTTTCAACTTTTTTGAAGTGTAAATCTTTTCATGAAAATTTTCAACTTTTTTGAAGCCGAAATCTTTTCATGAAAATTTTCAACTTTTTTGAAGCCGAAATCTTTTCATGAAAATTTTCAACTTTTTTGAAGCCGAAATACTTCATGAAAATTTTCAACTTTTTTGAAGCCGAAATCTTTTAATGTAAATTTTCAACTTTTTTGATGCCGAAATAGTTCATGAAAATTTTCAACTTTTTTGAAGCAGAAATCTTTTCATGAAAATGTTAGACTTTTTTGAAGTTGAAAAAATTCATGAACATTTTCAACTTTTTTGAAGTGTAAATCTTTTCATGAAAATTTTCAACTTTTTTGAAGCCGAAATCTTTTCATGAACATTTTCAACTTTTTTGAAGTGTAAATCTTTTCATGAAAATTTTCAACTTTTTTGAAGCCGAAATCTTTTCATGAAAATTTTCAAGTTTTTGAAGCAGAAATCTTTTCATGAAAATCTTAGACTTTTTTGAAGTCGAAAAAATTCATGAACATTTTCAACTTTTTTGAAGTGTAAATCTTTTCATAAAAATTTTCAACTTTTTTGAAGCCGAAATCTTTTCATGAAAATTTTCAACTTTTTTGAAGTGTAAATCTTTTCATGAAAATTTTCAACTTTTTTGAAGCCGAAATCTTTTCATGAAAATTTTCAACTTTTTTGAAGCCGAAATACTTCATGAAAATTTTTACCTTTTTTAAAGCCAAAATCCTGTCATGAAAAATTTATACTTTTTTGAAGCAGAAATCTTTTCATGAAAATTTTCGACTTTATTCAAACTGATATTCTACATTTTCTAACTAAAAGTGTAGTTTCAAATTAAAAATACTGTTAGAAGGAGTGATTCAGACAAAATTAGATGAAACAGCTGTACTGGTAACAAACAATGATATTAACAGCTTTAGTGATCAAATTGAGCGTATCTTGGGAAGCTGAGCTCGAAAGTGACATGAAACACGTTTTTCAGACATAAAGTGACAGTTACAGTGAATACCTGTTCTGACTACATTTTCTAACTCAAAGTGTCGTTTCAAAGTAAAAATACTGTTAGAAGGAGTGATTCAGACAAAATTAGATGAAACAGCTGTAATGGTAACAAATGAGCCCAGTTACATGAAATGACATCAAAATCAACATTCCCTGAGCCAGACAACGCTATTAACAGCTTTAGTGATCAAATTGAGCGTATCTTGCGAAGCTGAGCTCGAAAGTGACATGAAACATGTTTTTGAGACATAAAGTGACACTTACTGTCCTGACTACATTTTCTAACTGAAAGCGTCGTTTCAAAGTAAAAATACTGTTAGAAGGAGTGATTCAGACAAAATTAGATGAAACAGCTGTACTGGTAACAAACAACGATATTAACAGCTTTAGTGATCAAATTGAGCGTATCTTGCGAAGCTGAGCTCGAAAGTGACATGAAACATGTTTTTCAGACAAAAAGTGACACTTACTGTTCAGACTGCATTTTCTAACTCAAAGTGTCGTTTCAAAGTAAAAATACTGTTAGAAGGAGTTTTTCAGGCAAAATTAGATGAAACAGTTGTAGTGGTAAAAAATGAGCCCAGTTACATGAAATGACATCAAAATCAACATTCCCTGAGCCAGACAACGCTATTAACAGCTTTAGTGATCAAATTGAGCGTATCTTGCGAAGCTGAGCTCGAAAGTGACATGAAACATGTTTTTGAGACATAAAGTGACACTTACAGTGAATACCTGTCCTGACTACATTTTCTAACTGAAAGCGTCGTTTCAAAGTAAAAATACTGTTAGAAGGAGTGATTCAGACAAAATTAGATGAAACAGCTGTACTGGTAACAAACAACGATATTAACAGCTTTAGTGATCAAATTGAGCGTATCTTGCGAAGCTGAGCTCGAAAGAGACATGAAACATGTTTTTGAGACATAAAGTGACACTTACTGTTCAAAACATGTTTCATGTCACTTTCGAGCACAACTTCGCAAGATACGCTCAATTTGATCACTAAAGCTGTTAATAGCGTTGTCTGGCTCAGGAAATGTTGATTTTGATGTCATTTCATGTAACTGCGCTCATTTGTTACCAGTACAGCTGTTTCATCTAATTTTGTCTGAATCACTCCTTCTAACAGTATTTTTACTTTGAAACTGCACTTTGAGTTAAAAATGTAGTCTGAACAGTAACTGTCACTTTATGTCTCAAAAACTTGTTTCATGTCACTTTCGAGCTCAGCTTCGCAAGATACGCTCAATTTGATCACTAAAGCTGTTAATATCGTTGTTTGTTACCAGTGCTGCTGTTTCATCTAATTTTGTCTGAATCACTCCTTCTAACAGTATTTTTACTTTGAAACGACACTTTGAGTTAGAAAATGTAGTCAGGACAGGTATTCACTGTAAGTGTCACTTTATGTCTCAAAAACATGTTTCATGTCACTTTCGAGCTCAGCTTCGCAAGATACGCTCAATTTGATCACTAAAGCTGTTAATAGCGTTGTCTGGCTCAGGGAATGTTGATTTTGATGTCATTTCATGTAACTGCGCTCATTTGTTACCAGTACAGCTGTTTCATCTAATTTTGTCTGAATCACTCCCTCTAACAGTATTTTTACTTTGAAACGACACTTTGAGTTAGAAAATATAGTCTGAACAGTAAGTGTCACTTTATGTCTCAAAAACATGTTTCATGTCACTTTCGAGCTCAGCTTCACAAGATACGCTCAATTTGATCACTAAAGCTGTTAATAGCGTTGTCTGGCTCAGGGAATGTTGATTTTGATGTCATTTCATGTAACTGCGCTCATTTGTTACCAGTACAGCTGTTTCATCTAATTTTGTCTGAATCACTCCCTCTAACAGTATTTTTACTTTGAAACGACACTTTGAGTTAGAAAATGTAGTCTGAACAGTAAGTGTCACTTTATGTCTCAAAAACATGTTTCATGTCACTTTCGAGCTCAGCTTCGCAAGATACGCTCAATTTGATCACTAAAGCTGTTAATAGCGTTGTCTGGCTCAGGGAATGTTGATTTTGATGTCATTTCATGTAACTGCGCTCATTTGTTACCAGTACAGCTGTTTTATCTAATATTGTCTGAATCACTCCTTCTAACAGTATTTTTACTTTGAAACGGCACTTTGAGTTAGAAAATGTAGTCTGAACAGTAAGTGTCATTTTATGTCTCAAAAACATGTTTCATGTCACTTTCGAGCTCAGCTTCGCAAGATACGCTCAATTTGATCACTAAAGCTGTTAATATCGTTGTTTGTTACCAGTACAGCTGTTTCATCTAATTTTGTCTGAATTACGCCTTCTAACAGTATTTTTACTTTGAAACGACACTTTGAGTTAGAAAATGTAGTCAGGACAGGTATTCACTGTAAGTGTCACTTTATGTCTCAAAAACATGTTTCATGTCACTTTCGAGCTCAGCTTCGCAAGATACGCTCAATTTGATCACTAAAGCTGTTAATAGCGTTGTCTGGCTCAGGGAATGTTGATTTTGATGTCATTTCATGTAACTGCGCTCATTTGTTACCACTACAGCTGTTTCATCTAATTTTGTCTGAATCACTCCCTCTAACAGTATTTTTACTTTGAAACGACACTTTGAGTTCGAAAATGTAGTCTGAACAGTAAGTGTCACTTTATGTCTCAAAAACATGTTTCATGTCACTTTCGAGCTCAGCTTCGCAAGATACGCTCAATTTGATCACTAAAGCTGTTAATAGCGTTGTCTGGCTCAGGGAATGTTGATTTTGATGTCTTTTCATGTAACTGCGCTCATTTGTTACCAGTACAGCTGTTTTATCTAATATTGTCTGAATCACTCCTTCTAACAGTATTTTTACTTTGAAACGGCACTTTGAGTTAGAAAATGTAGTCTGAACAGTAAGTGTCATTTTATGTCTCAAAAACATGTTTCATGTCACTTTCGAGCTCAGCTTCGCAAGATACGCTCAATTTGATCACTAAAGCTGTTAATATCGTTGTTTGTTACCAGTACAGCTGTTTCATCTAATTTTGTCTGAATCACTCCTTCTAACAGTATTTTTACTTTGAAACGACACTTTGAGTTAGAAAATGTAGAATATCAGTTTGAATAAAGTTGAAAATTTACATATAAAGATTTCAGCTTTAAAAAAGTTGAAAACTTTCATGAAGTATTTCGACTTCAAAAAAGTTGAAAACTTTCATGAAAAGATTTCATTTTCAAAAAAGTTCAAAATTTACATGAAAAGATTTCTGTTTCAAAAAAGTTGAAAATTTCAAGCTTTTTAAAAAGTTGAAAATTTTCATGAAGTATTTTTGCTTCAAAAAGTTGAAAACTTTCATGAAAAGATTTCGGCTTCAAAAAAGTTGAAAATTTTCATGAAAAGATTTCTGCTTCAAAATTTTCATGAAAAGATTTCTGCTTCAACAAAGTTAAAAATTTTCATGAAAAGATTTCGGCTTCAAAAAAGTTGAAAATTTTGATGAAAAGGTTTCATTTTCAAAAAAGTTGATAATTTTTATGAAAAGATTTCTGCTTCAAAAAAGTTGAAAATTTTCATGAAGTATTTCGGTTTCAAAAAAGTTAAAAATTTACATGAAAAGATTTCGGCTTCAAAAAAGTTGAAAATTTTGATGAAAAGGTTTCATTTTCAAAAAAGTTGATAATTTTTATGAAAAAAGATTTCTGCTTCAAAAAAGTTGAAAATATTCATGAAAAGATTTCAGCTTTAAAAAAGTTGAAAACTTTCATGAAGTATTTCGACTTCAAAAAAGTTGAAAATTTTCAATAAGTATTTCGGCTTCAAAAAAGTTGAAAATTTTGATGAAAAGATTTCATTTTCAAAAAAGTTCAAAATTTACATGAAAAGATTTCTGTTTCAAAAAAGTTGAAAATTTCAAGCTTTTTAAAAAGTTGAAAATTTTCATGAAGTATTTTTGCTTCAAAAAGTTGAAAACTTTCATGAAAAGATTTCGGCTTCAAAAAAGTTGAAAATTTTCATGAAAAGATTTCTGCTTCAAAATTTTCATGAAAAGATTCATGAAAAGATTTCGGATTTAAAAAAGTTGAAAATTTTAATGAAAACATTTCGGCTTCAAAAAAGTTGAAAATTTTCATGAAGTATTTCGGATTCAACAAAGTTGAAAATTTACATGAAAAGATTTCTGCTTAAAAAAATTGAAAATTTTCATGAAAAGATTTCTGCTTGAAAATTTTCATAAAAATATTTCTGCATTAAAAAAGTCAAAGATTTTCATGAAAAGATTTCGGATTTAAAAAAGTTGAAAATTTTCATAAAAAGATTTCTGCTTCAAAAAAGTTGAAAATTTTCATGAAAAGATATAGGCTTCAAAAAAGTCGAAGATTTTCATGAAAAGATTTCTGCATGAAAATTTTCATGAAAAGATTTCGGATTTAAAAAAGTCGAAAATTTTCATGAAAAGATTTCGGCTTCAACAAAGTTGAAAATTTACATGAAAAGATTTCTGCTTAAAAAAATTGAAAATTTTCATGAAAAGATTTCTGCTTGAAAATTTTCATAAAAATATTTCTGCATTAAAAAAGTCAAAGATTTTCATGAAAAGATTTCGGATTTAAAAAAGTTGAAAATTTTCATAAAAAGATTTCTGCTTCAAAAAAGTTGAAAATTTTCATGAAAAGATATAGGCTTCAAAAAAGTCGAAGATTTTCATGAAAAGATTTCTGCATGAAAATTTTCATGAAAAGATTTCGGATTTAAAAAAGTCGAAAATTTTCATGAAAAGATTTCGGCTTCAAAAAAGTTGAAAATTTACATGAAAAGACTTCTGCTTCAAAAAATTTGAAAATTTTCATGAAGTAATTCGGCTTCAAAAAAGTTGAAAATTTTCATGAAGTATTTCAGCTTCAAAAAAGTTGAAAACTTTCATGAAGTTTTTCGGCTTCCAAAAAGTTGAAAACTTTCATGACGTTTTTCTGCTTTACAAAAGTTGAAGATTTTCATGAAGTATTTCGGCTTCAAAAAAGTTGAAAATTTTCATGAAAAGATTTCGGTTTTAAAAAAGGTAAAAATTTACATGAAAAGATTTCGGCTTCAAAAAAGTTGAAAATTTTCATGAAAAGGTTTCATTTTCAAAAAAGTTGATAATTTTCATGAAAAGATTTCTGCTTCAAAAAAGTTGAAAATTTTCATGAAACGATTTCTGCTTCAAAAAAGTTGAAAATTTTCATGAAGTATTTCTGCTTCAAAAAGTTGAAAATTTTCATGAAAAGATTTTTCTTTCAAAAAAGTGTAAAATTTTCATGGAAAGATTTCTGCTTCAAAAAAGTTGAAAATTTTCATGAAAAGATTTCGGCTTCAAAAAAGTTGAAAATTTTCATGACAGGATTTTGGCTTTAAATAAGTTAAAAATTTTCATGAAAAGATTTCGGCTTCAAAAAAAGTTGAAAATTTTCATGAAAAGATTTCTGCTTCAAAAAAGTTGAATATTTTCATTAAAAGATTTCTGCTTCAAAAAAGTCGAAGATTTTCATGAAAAGATTTCGGCTTCAAAAAAGTTGAAAATTTTCATAAAAAGATTTCTGCTTCAAAAAAGTCGAAGATTTTCATGAAAAGATTTCTGCTTCAAAAAAGTCGAAGATTTTCATGAAAAGATTTCGGCTTCAAAAAAGTTGAAAAATTTTCATGAAGTATTTTGGTTTCAAAAAAGTTGAAAATTTACATGAAAAGATTTCAGCTTCAAAAAAGTTGAAAATTTTCATGAAAAGATTTCTGCTTGAAAATTTTCATGAAAAGATTTCTGCTTCAACAAAGTTGAAAATTTTCATGAAAAGATTTCTGCTTCAACAAAGTTAAAAATTTTCATGAAAAGATTTAGCCTTCAAAAAAGTTGAAAATTTTCATGAAAAGATTTCGGCTTCAAAAAAGTTGAACATTTTCATAAAGTATTTCTGCTTCAAAAAAGTTGAAGATTTTCATAAAAAGATTTCTGCTTCAAAAAAGTCGAAGATTTTCATGAAAAGATTTCGGCTTCAAAAAAGTCAAAAATTTTCATGAAGTATTTTGGTTTCAAAAAAGTTGAAAATTTACATGAAAAGATTTCAGCTTCAAAAAAGTTGAAAATTTTCATGAAAAGATTTCTGCTTGAAAATTTTCATGAAAAGATTTCTGCTTCAACAAAGTTGAAAATTTTCATGAAAAGATTTCTGCTTCAAAAAAGTTGAAAATTTTCATGAAAAGATTTTGGATTCAAAAAAGTTGAACATTTTCATAAAGTATTTCTGCTTCAAAAAAGTTGAAGATTTTCATGAAAAGATTTCGGCTTCAACAAAGTTGAAAATTTTCAGGACAGGATTTTGGCTTTAAAAAAGGTAAAAAATTTCATGAAGTATTTCAGCTTCAAAAAATTTGAAAATTTTGATGAAAAGATTTCTGCTTCAACAAAGTTAAAAATTTTGATGAAAAGATTTCTGCTTCAACAAAGTTAAAAATTTTCATGAAAAAAAGTTGAAAAGTTGAAAAAAAGTTGAAAATTTTCATGAAAAGATTTCGGCTTCAAAAAAGTTGAACATTTTCATGAAGTATTTCGGCTTCAAAAAAGTTGAAAAATTCGGGTTTTTTAAAAAGTTGAAAATTTTCATAAAATATTTCTACTTCAGAAAGTTGAAAATTTTCATGAAAAGATTTCGGCTTCAACAAAGTTGAAAATTTTCATGACAGGATTTTGGCTTTAAAAAAGGTAAAAATTTTCATGAAGTATTTCAGCTTCAAAAAATTTGAAAATTTTGATGAAAAGATTTCTGCTTCAAAAAAGTTGAAAACTTTCATGAAAAGATTTCGGCTTCAAAAAAGTCAAAGATTTTCTTGAAGTATTTCGGCTTCAAAAAAGTTGAAAATTTTCATGAAAATCTTCGACTTTCTTCATGCTGGCTGAGTTTTT
Source organism: Labrus bergylta (assembly GCF_963930695.1). NCBI lineage: Eukaryota > Metazoa > Chordata > Actinopteri > Labriformes > Labridae > Labrus > Labrus bergylta. Next base: position 52,462 of record NC_089203.1, on the reverse strand, counting down.
CTTTGTTCTATCTTTTGAAATCAATTTATTTTATGATTGAATATTCCAAGTATTCTTTAAATATCTTGTTTTTGATTACCACCAATCACTATTTCCATTTTTACTTTCATGCTTTATGAACAAAAATAGCTTTTTTTATTACTACATCAAGTTTACACACATGGGTCAAAAATGACCCATACATCCAAGTGTGATTTAAAATTAAATGAATTAATACTATAATAATAATTTGTTTCAAGTAATTACTTTAGCAGTGAGTGGAGCCAAACACTTATGTATTTCATATTTGCAACATGTTTATTTGTCATTTTGTCACACATACACATACCTCTGATAACAGATAACACGGCTGTTGAACTGAACTGTATCTGTAATTTAACAACTGTAAACTGGTGAATGTGACCAAACAAAATGAAATACAACTGAACACATCACTAGAGCACAAATTGCCTTCTCAATTTTGACATGCCTCACAAATGATCACTAAGAGTTTGTGCTCCTTGCACACAGGCCTGGTGCACTGGGAACACTAGCTGCTGACTTTTCTGTCTTTGGTAACTGGGCAGATCGTGCACCTCTTCCTCTTCCTTTGGCCCTCCTGTCTGATGTCCTCTTGTGGCTGGGTGGTGGCTGTGTTTTGTTTTTTAAACCCACATCTTCCCATTGTTTCTTCTTCTGACTGCTGTCATCCACTGCTTTGTCATCATGCATAGTGCTCAGGAGGACAACAGCTTTTCCCTTCTTCTGCACATAGCTCACCATGGTCATGTTGCCATTGAATCCGAATTCTGAGCTATTAATCTCCCGTGATTTGGATGGCTTCATGATAGGTGGTATGTCCGATTTGTTCTGGCAAAGAGTCCCAACAATGGTCAGGTTCTTCTCGAGGAGCTTCTCAGCCAGCGGGACACTGGTGAAGAAGTTGCTAATTGTGATGTTGCGACCTATGAGAGGGGGAAAAGATTGTAAATTTACTCAACATGGAATTCTTTAAACTCTAACGCCATAATCTGTTGCATTGCATTGCATTTTATTCTGTTTTACTATTTTGCTTACAGAGAAATCAAATAAAAAAATAAAATACACATTATTAAAGATTGGGAAAAAGTATGTAGGTATTGTGCTAAAACTTAATACATTAGTTTCTCTATTGTACTTTACATTCACCTGTCTGTCTGATTCCACTGCACAATTGCTGGACGACATTCTCTCCAAGGTTCCTCTGAACCTGGCTGTCTCCCGGTATAGACAATTCCATCTATTGCATAAGGTACCCTTGCGTCGCACATCCAGAAGATTTTTATCCCATATTTTGCAGGCTTGCTGGGCATGTGTTGCCGTAACTTGCACCTGCCTCGGAATGGCACAAGCTGCTCATCTATGGTGACACAGTCACTGGGGATGAACTTTCTTCTGCAGTTGTCCAGGAAACAGTCCCACACGTACCTAAATGTCGCCATGTGGTGTGTTTCCAGTCGCAGAGCCCTGGTCCTCTTGTCGTCAAACCGTATGATGCGGCGGATATCTTCATATCTCCTAAGCCCCATGGTGGCCTTGTAAATTGGATTTTGCAGCGGATCTACAAACAGCTCCCGCAAGGCCACATCCCAGCTCTTCTCCCCCCCTGCAAGAATTGATGAAGGCCATCAATTCTTCTTTATCAATGCTTCTCCACTCTTTCCCTTTTGCTGTGGCTGTTCTTCGTCCCTCTAAGTTGATACATATTAGAACCTCCTCAATGATGTTGTCACTCATGAACATATCCCAGGCATCTTTTGGTGAAACAGCTGGTGATCCAGGTGTAGGTCCTGGGCAGCTCCTCAGAATGTTATGGCTTCTTGTTCTGCCATGAATGGGGGGATTCTCATTCCAGTAAGATCCGTTTTTACTCAATCTATTGGACTGGGTCTGAGTTTCCTCTTCAGAGGACTCATCAGATGAGTCTTCTGTATCATCAGAGGAGTCTTCTTCATGGATTCCCAGACACACCCACAACTCCAGCTTGACCCTCTGGCAAATATTCTGGGTCATCATCATCAGAAATTTCAGACTCTGAATCAAGACAAATTGCCTCCTCATCTGGTTCTTCCTGCAGCATCGCTACAACCATCTCAGTAGTAAATCTGGGACCAGCCATACTCTGGATAAAGAAAATCAAAAGCACAATAAAATTTTCAGATGCACATCAATATACATACACATACATACAGTTTTATTTTGGTGACTTGGCTAAGTAGCTTAGCTAAGTACTTTGCTAAGTAGCCTAGCAATCTACATAATAGTTAGCTAACTACAATAGAATTAGCTAACTAAAATAGAAGTGTCAACAGCTAGCTAGCTAATAGTAATTATTTGTAACTTTCTGACAAGTAATGTACTCACTCTCAAGGTAACCTAAACCTAATCAAATGTTATGTACAGTTATCTTTCACAATTGTCATCAAATATTTTCTAAAGTGATGTTAGAACAATTTAAAAACAATACTTACATGTATTAGATGTTCCAAGGGAGCTGTGCTGAGCTGTGAAATGTCTGAAACAACCACGTTTCACAGCAAATGCTATAGTAAATGCATGTGGGTCGTTTCTGACCCATGTGTGTAAACTTGATGTAGAAATACAAAAGCTGTGCTCGTTCATAAAGTAAGAAAGGAAAAATACAAATGATGATTTGTGCTTAACAAAAACAAGATATTTACTGCATACTTGGAAAAGTAAATGATAAAATGTATTTATTTCAAAGATATATCATAGAAACACTCAGCCATACATGAAATAACATAGAAAGTGGATTCATTTTTGACCCATGTTGTGCATTAGAAGGGTAATGATACAAAAATGTTTTTTATTCAAAAAGTAAGAAAGGAAAAAATAAAATAAGGATGTATGATGATCAAAAACAAGTTAATTGAGGAATACCTTGAATACTGAATGAAGAGATGAATTTATTGCAAAGATGTAGAAAATAAAAACTCAACCGGGTCACTTTGATATTTTTAAAGCAGAAATACTTCATGAAAGTTTTCGACTTTTTTGATGCCGAAATAGTTCATGAAAATTTTCAACTTTTTTGAAGCCAAAATCTTTTCATGAAAATTTTCAACTTTTTTGAAGCAGAAATCTTTTCATGAAATACTTCGACTTTTTTGAAGCCGAAATACTTGATGAAAATTCTTACCTTTTTTAAAGCCATAATGCTGTCATGAAAATTTTCAACTTTTTTGAAGCTGAAATCTTTTCATGAAAATGTTCAACTTTTTTGAAGCCGAAATCTTTTCATGTAAATTTTCAACTTTTTTGAAGCCGAAATCTTTTCATGAAAATTTTCAACTTTTTTGAAGCAGAAATCTTTTCATGAAATACATTGACTTTTTTGAAGCCGAAATACTTGATGAAAATTTTCAACTTTTTTGAAGCCGAAATACTTGATGAAAATTTTCAACTTTTTTGAAGCCGAAATCTTTTCATGAAAATTTTCAACTTTTTGGAGCCGAAATCTTGTCATGAAAATTTTTACCTTTTTTAAAGCCAAAATCCTGTCATGAAAATTTTCAACTTTTTTGAAGCAGAAATCTTTTCAAGAAAATCTTTGACTTTTTTGAAGCTGAAATCTTTTCATGAAAATCTTGAACTTTTTTGAAGCCGAAATACTTGATGAAAATTTTCAACTTTTTTGAAGTCTAAATCTTTTCATGAAAATTTTCAACTTTTTTGAAGCCGAAATCTTTTCATGAAAATTTTCAACTTTTTTGAAATAGAAATCTTTTCATGAAAATTTTCAACTTTTTTGAAGACGAAATACTTCATTAACGTTTGCAACTTTTTTGATGCCGAAATCTTTTAATGTAAATCTTCAACTTTTTTGAAGCCGAAATACTTCATGAAAGTTTTCAACTTTTTTGAAGCCGAAATCTTTTCATGAACATTTTAAACTTTTTTGAAGCCGAAATCTTTTCATGAAAATGTTCAACTTTTTTGAAGCAGAAATCTTTTCATGAAAATCTTCGACTTTTTTGCAGCCGATATACTTCATGAAAATTTTCAACTTTTTTGAAGCCGAAATACTTCATGAAAGTTTTCAACCTTTTTGAAGCCGAAATAATTCATGAAAATTTTTACCTTTTTCAAAGCTAAAATCCTGTCATGAAAATTTTCAACTTTTTTGAAGCAGAAATCTTTTCATGAAAATCTTCAACTTCTTTGAAGCCGAAATACTTGATGAAAATTTTCAACTGTTTTGAAGTCTAAATCTTTTCATGAAAATTTTCAACTTTTTTGAAGCCGAAATCTTTTCATGAAAATTTTCAAACTTTTTGAAGCCGAAATCTTTTCATGAAAATTTTCAACTTTTTTGAAGCAGAAATCTTTTCATGAAAATCTTAGACTTTTTTGAAGTCGAAAAAATTCATGAACATTTTCAACTTTTTTTGATGCCGAAATCTTTTCATGAAAATTTTCAACTTTTTTGAAGCAGAAATCTTTTCATGAAAATCGTTGACTTTTTTGAAGACGGAATCTTTTCATGAAAATTTTTCAACTTTTTTGATGCCGAAATCTTTTTGTGAAAACTTTCAACTTTTTGAAGCCGAAATCTTTTCATGAACATTTCCAACTTTTTTGAAGCCGAAATCTTTTCATGAAAATTTTCAACTTTTTTGATGCATAAATCTTTTCATGAAAATTTTAGACTTTTTTGAAGTCGAAAAAAGTCATGGACATGTTCAACTTTTTTGAAGTCTAAATCTTTTCATTAAAATTTTCAACTTTTTTTATGCCGAAATAGTTCATGAAAATTTTCAACTTTTTTGAAGCCGAAATCTTTTCATGAAAATTTTCAACTTTTTTGAAGCCGAAATACTTCATGAAAATTCCTACCTTTTTTAAAGCCATAATCCTGTCATGAAAATTTTCAACTTTTCTGAAGCTGAAATTATTTCATGAAAATTTTCAACTTTTTTGAAGCCGAAATCTTTTCATGAAAATCGTTGACCTTTTTGAAGCCCAAATCTTTTAATGTAAACTTTCAACTTTTTTGAAGCCGAAATACTTCATGAAAATGTTCGACTTTTCTGAAGCAGAAATCTTTTCATGAAAATCATTGACTTTTTTGAAGCCGAAATACTTCATGAAAATTTTCAACTTTTTTGAAGCAGAAATCTTTTCTTGAAAATTTTCAACTTTTTGAAGCCGAAATCATTTCATGAAAATTTTCATCTTTTTTGAAGCATAAATCTTTTCATGAAAATCTTAGACTTTTTTGAAGTTGAAAAAATTCATGAACATTTTCAACTTTTTTGAAGCTGAAATCTTTTCATTAAATTTTTCAACTTTTTGTAAGCCGAAATCTTTTCATGAAAATCTTCGACTTTTTTGAAGCCGAAATAGTTCATGAATGTTTTCAACTTTTTTGATGCCGAAATAGTTCATGAAAATTTTCAACTTTTTTGAAGCAGAATTCTTTTCATTAAAATTTTCAACTTTTTCGAAGCAGAAATCTTTTCATGAAAATTTTCAACATTTTTGAAGCCGAAATCTATTCATGAAAATGTTTGACTTTTTTGAAGTCGAAAAAATTCATGGACATTTTCAACTTTTTTGAAGTCTAAATCTTTTCATTAAAATTTTCAACTTTTTTGAAGCCGAAATCTTTTCATGAAAATTTTCAAGTTTTTGAAGCAGAAATCTTTTCATGAAAATCTTAGACTTTTTTGAAGTCGAAAAAATTCATGAACATTTTCGACTTTTTTGAAGCCGAAATACTTCATGAAAATGTTCGACTTTTCTGAAGCAGAAATCTTTTCATGAAAATCATTGACTTTTTTGAAGCCGAAATACTTCATGAAAATTTTCAACTTTTTTGAAGCAGAAATCTTTTCATGAAAATTTTCAACTTTTTTGATGCCGAAATAGTTCATGAAAATTTTCAACTTTTTTGAAGCAGAAATCTTTTCATGAAAATTTTCAACTTTTTTGATGCCGAAATACTTCATGAAAATTTTCAACTTTTTTGAAGCAGAAATCTTTTCATGAAAATTTTCAACTTTTTTGATGCCGAAATAGTTCATGAAAATTTTCAACTTTTTTGAAGCCGAAATCTTTTCATGAAAATTTTCAACTTTTTGAAGCCGAAATCTTTTCATGAAAATTTTCATCTTTTTTGAAGCATAAATCTTTTCATGAAAATCTTAGACTTTTTTGAAGTCGAAAAAATTCATGAACATTTTCAACTTTTTTGAAGCTGAAATCTTTTCATGAAATTTTTCAACTTTTTGTAAGCCGAAATCTTTTCATGAAAATCTTCGACTTTTTTGAAGCTGAAATACTTCATGAAAGTTTTCAACCTTTTTGAAGCCGAAATACTTTATAAAATGTTTTACCTTTTTTAAAGCAAAAATCCTGTCATGAAAATTTTCAACTTTTTTGAAGCTTAAATCTTTTCATGAAAATTTTCAACTTTTTTGAAGCAGAAATCTTTTCATGAAAATCTTCGACTTTTTTGAAGCCGAAATAGTTCATGAATGTTTTCAACTTTTTTGAAGCCGAAATACTTCATGAAAATTTTTGACTTTTTTGAAAGCCGAAATCTTTTAATGTAAATTTTCAACTTTTTTGATGCCGAAATAGTTCATGAAAATTTTCAACTTTTTTGAAGCAGAATTCTTTTCATGAAAATTTTCAACTTTTTTGAAGCAGAAATCTTTTCATGAAAATTTTCAACATTTTTGAAGTCGAAAAAATTCATGGACATTTTCAACTTTTTTGAAGTGTAAATCTTTTCATGAAAATTTTCAACTTTTTTGAAGCCGAAATCTTTTCATGAAAATTTTTGACTTTTTTGAAAGCCGAAATCTTTTAATGTAAATTTTCAACTTTTTTGATGCCGAAATAGTTCATGAAAATTTTCAACTTTTTTGAAGCAGAATTCTTTTCATGAAAATTTTCAACTTTTTTGAAGCAGAAATCTTTTCATGAAAATTTTCAACATTTTTGAAGTCGAAAAAATTCATGGACATTTTCCACTTTTTTGAAGTGTAAATCTTTTCATGAAAACTTTCAACTTTTTTGAAGCAGAAATCTTTTGATGAAAATCTTAGACTTTTTTGAAGTCGAAAAAATTCATGAACATTTTCAACTTTTTTGAAGTGTAAATCTTTTCATGAAAATTTTCAACTTTTTTGAAGCCGAAATCTTTTCATGAAAATTTTTGACTTTTTTGAAAGCCGAAATCTTTTAATGTAAATTTTCAACTTTTTTGATGCCGAAATAGTTCATGAAAATTTTCAGCTTTTTTGAAGCAGAATTCTTTTCATGAAAATTTTCAACTTTTTTGAAGCAGAAATCTTTTCATGAAAATTTTCAACATTTTTGAAGCCGAAATCTATTCATGAAAATGTTGGACTTTTTTGAAGTCGAAAAAATTCATGAACATTTTCGACTTTTTTGAAGTGTATATCTTTTCATGAAAATTTTCAACTTTTTTGAAGCCGAAATCTTTTCATGAAAATTTTCAAGTTTTTGAAGCAGAAATCTTTTCATGAAAATCTTAGACTTTTTTGAAGTCGAAAAAATTCATGAACATTTTCAACTTTTTTGAAGTGTAAATCTTTTCATGAAAATTTTCAACTTTTTTGAAGCCGAAATCTTTTCATGAAAATTTTCAAGTTTTTGAAGCAGAAATCTTTTGATGAAAATCTTAGACTTTTTTGAAGTCGAAAAAATTCATGAACATTTTCAACTTTTTTGAAGTGTAAATCTTTTCATGAAAATTTTCAACTTTTTTGAAGCCGAAATACTTCATGAGAATTTTTGACTTTTTTGAAGCCGAAATCTTTTAATGTAAATTTTCAACTTTTTTGAAGCCGAAATCTTTTAATGTAAATTTTCAACCTCATTTGATGCCGAAATAGTTCATGAAAATTTTCAACTTTTTTGAAGCAGAAATCTTTTCATGAAAATGTTAGACTTTTTTGAAGTTGAAAAAATTCATGAACATTTTCAACTTTTTTGAAGTGTAAATCTTTTCATGAAAATTTTCAACTTTTTTGAAGCCGAAATCTTTTCATGAAAATTTTCAACTTTTTTGAAGCCGAAATCTTTTCATGAAAATTTTCAACTTTTTTGAAGCAGAAATACTTCATGAAAATTTTCAACTTTTTTGAAGCCGAAATCTTTTAATGTAAATTTTCAACTTTTTTGATGCCGAAATAGTTCATGAAAATTTTCAACTTTTTTGAAGCAGAAATCTTTTCATGAAAATGTTAGACTTTTTTGAAGTTGAAAAAATTCATGAACATTTTCAACTTTTTTGAAGTGTAAATCTTTTCATGAAAATTTTCAACTTTTTTGAAGCCTAAATCTTTTCATGAACATTTTCAACTTTTTTGAAGTGTAAATCTTTTCATGAAAATTTTCAACTTTTTTGAAGCCCAAATCTTTTCATGAAAATTTTCAAGTTTTTGAAGCAGAAATCTTTTCATGAAAATCTTAGACTTTTTTGAAGTCGAAAAAATTCATGAACATTTTCAACTTTTTTGAAGTGTAAATCTTTTCATAAAAATTTTCAACTTTTTTGAAGCCGAAATCTTTTCATGAAAATTTTCAACTTTTTTGAAGTGTAAATCTTTTCATGAAAATTTTCAACTTTTTTGAAGCCGAAATCTTTTCATGAAAATTTTCAACTTTTTTGAAGCCGAAATACTTCATGAAAATTTTTACCTTTTTTAAAGCCAAAATCCTGTCATGAAAAATTTATACTTTTTTGAAGCAGAAATCTTTTCATGAAAATTTTCGACTTTATTCAAACTGATATTCTACATTTTCTAACTAAAAGTGTAGTTTCAAAGTAAAAATACTGTTAGAAGGAGTGATTCAGACAAAATTAGATGAAACAGCTGTACTGGTAACAAACAATGATATTAACAGCTTTAGTGATCAAATTGAGCGTATCTTGGGAAGCTGAGCTCGAAAGTGACATGAAACACGTTTTTCAGACATAAAGTGACAGTTACAGTGAATACCTGTTCTGACTACATTTTCTAACTCAAAGTGTCGTTTCAAAGTAAAAATACTGTTAGAAGGAGTGATTCAGACAAAATTAGATGAAACAGCTGTAATGGTAACAAATGAGCCCAGTTACATGAAATGACATCAAAATCAACATTCCCTGAGCCAGACAACGCTATTAACAGCTTTAGTGATCAAATTGAGCGTATCTTGCGAAGCTGAGCTCGAAAGTGACATGAAACATGTTTTTGAGACATAAAGTGACACTTACTGTCCTGACTACATTTTCTAACTGAAAGCGTCGTTTCAAAGTAAAAATACTGTTAGAAGGAGTGATTCAGACAAAATTAGATGAAACAGCTGTACTGGTAACAAACAACGATATTAACAGCTTTAGTGATCAAATTGAGCGTATCTTGCGAAGCTGAGCTCGAAAGTGACATGAAACATGTTTTTCAGACAAAAAGTGACACTTACTGTTCAGACTGCATTTTCTAACTCAAAGTGTCGTTTCAAAGTAAAAATACTGTTAGAAGGAGTTTTTCAGGCAAAATTAGATGAAACAGTTGTAGTGGTAAAAAATGAGCGCAGTTACATGAAATGACATCAAAATCAACATTCCCTGAGCCAGACAACGCTATTAACAGCTTTAGTGATCAAATTGAGCGTATCTTGCGAAGCTGAGCTCGAAAGTGACATGAAACATGTTTTTGAGACATAAAGTGACACTTACAGTGAATACCTGTCCTGACTACATTTTCTAACTGAAAGCGTCGTTTCAAAGTAAAAATACTGTTAGAAGGAGTGATTCAGACAAAATTAGATGAAACAGCTGTACTGGTAACAAACAACGATATTAACAGCTTTAGTGATCAAATTGAGCGTATCTTGCGAAGCTGAGCTCGAAAGTGACATGAAACATGTTTTTGAGACATAAAGTGACACTTACTGTTCAAAACATGTTTCATGTCACTTTCGAGCACAACTTCGCAAGATACGCTCAATTTGATCACTAAAGCTGTTAATAGCGTTGTCTGGCTCAGGGAATGTTGATTTTGATGTCATTTCATGTAACTGCGCTCATTTGTTACCAGTACAGCTGTTTCATCTAATTTTGTCTGAATCACTCCTTCTAACAGTATTTTTACTTTGAAACGGCACTTTGAGTTAAAAATGTAGTCTGAACAGTAACTGTCACTTTATGTCTCAAAAACTTGTTTCATGTCACTTTCGAGCTCAGCTTCGCAAGATACGCTCAATTTGATCACTAAAGCTGTTAATAGCGTTGTTTGTTACCAGTGCTGCTGTTTCATCTAATTTTGTCTGAATCACTCCTTCTAACAGTATTTTTACTTTGAAACGACACTTTGAGTTAGAAAATGTAGTCAGGACAGGTATTCACTGTAAGTGTCACTTTATGTCTCAAAAACATGTTTCATGTCACTTTCGAGCTCAGCTTCGCAAGATACGCTCAATTTGATCACTAAAGCTGTTAATAGCGTTGTCTGGCTCAGGGAATGTTGATTTTGATGTCATTTCATGTAACTGCGCTCATTTGTTACCAGTACAGCTGTTTCATCTAATTTTGTCTGAATCACTCCCTCTAACAGTATTTTTACTTTGAAACGACACTTTGAGTTAGAAAATATAGTCTGAACAGTAAGTGTCACTTTATGTCTCAAAAACATGTTTCATGTCACTTTCGAGCTCAGCTTCACAAGATACGCTCAATTTGATCACTAAAGCTGTTAATAGCGTTGTCTGGCTCAGGGAATGTTGATTTTGATGTCATTTCATGTAACTGCGCTCATTTGTTACCAGTACAGCTGTTTCATCTAATATTGTCTGAATCACTCCTTCTAACAGTATTTTTACTTTGAAACGGCACTTTGAGTTAGAAAATGTAGTCTGAACAGTAAGTGTCATTTTATGTCTCAAAAACATGTTTCATGTCACTTTCGAGCTCAGCTTCGCAAGATACGCTCAATTTGATCACTAAAGCTGTTAATATCGTTGTTTGTTACCAGTACAGCTGTTTCATCTAATTTTGTCTGAATTACGCCTTCTAACAGTATTTTTACTTTGAAACGACACTTTGAGTTAGAAAATGTAGTCAGGACAGGTATTCACTGTAAGTGTCACTTTATGTCTCAAAAACATGTTTCATGTCACTTTCGAGCTCAGCTTCGCAAGATACGCTCAATTTGATCACTAAAGCTGTTAATAGCGTTGTCTGGCTCAGGGAATGTTGATTTTGATGTCATTTCATGTAACTGCGCTCATTTGTTACCACTACAGCTGTTTCATCTAATTTTGTCTGAATCACTCCCTCTAACAGTATTTTTACTTTGAAACGACACTTTGAGTTCGAAAATGTAGTCTGAACAGTAAGTGTCACTTTATGTCTCAAAAACATGTTTCATGTCACTTTCGAGCTCAGCTTCGCAAGATACGCTCAATTTGATCACTAAAGCTGTTAATAGCGTTGTCTGGCTCAGGGAATGTTGATTTTGATGTCATTTCATGTAACTGCGCTCATTTGTTACCAGTACAGCTGTTTTATCTAATATTGTCTGAATCACTCCTTCTAACAGTATTTTTACTTTGAAACGGCACTTTGAGTTAGAAAATGTAGTCTGAACAGTAAGTGTCATTTTATGTCTCAAAAACATGTTTCATGTCACTTTCGAGCTCAGCTTCGCAAGATACGCTCAATTTGATCACTAAAGCTGTTAATATCGTTGTTTGTTACCAGTACAGCTGTTTCATCTAATTTTGTCTGAATCACTCCTTCTAACAGTATTTTTACTTTGAAACGACACTTTGAGTTAGAAAATGTAGAATATCAGTTTGAATAAAGTTGAAAATTTACATATAAAGATTTCAGCTTTAAAAAAGTTGAAAACTTTCATGAAGTATTTCGACTTCAAAAAAGTTGAAAACTTTCATGAAAAGATTTCATTTTCAAAAAAGTTCAAAATTTACATGAAAAGATTTCTGTTTCAAAAAAGTTGAAAATTTCAAGCTTTTTAAAAAGTTGAAAATTTTCATGAAGTATTTTTGCTTCAAAAAAGTTGAAAATTTTCATGAAAAGATTTCTGCTTCAAAATTTTCATGAAAAGATTTCTGCTTCAACAAAGTTAAAAATTTTCATGAAAAGATTTCGGCTTCAAAAAAGTTGAAAATTTTGATGAAAAGGTTTCATTTTCAAAAAAGTTGATAATTTTTATGAAAAGATTTCTGCTTCAAAAAAGTTGAAAATTTTCATGAAGTATTTCGGTTTCAAAAAAGTTAAAAATTTACATGAAAAGATTTCGGCTTCAAAAAAGTTGAAAATTTTGATGAAAAGGTTTCATTTTCAAAAAAGTTGATAATTTTTATGAAAAAAGATTTCTGCTTCAAAAAAGTTGAAAATATTCATGAAAAGATTTCAGCTTTAAAAAAGTTGAAAACTTTCATGAAGTATTTCGACTTCAAAAAAGTTGAAAATTTTCAATAAGTATTTCGGCTTCAAAAAAGTTGAAAATTTTGATGAAAAGATTTCATTTTCAAAAAAGTTCAAAATTTACATGAAAAGATTTCTGTTTCAAAAAAGTTGAAAATTTCAAGCTTTTTAAAAAGTTGAAAATTTTCATGAAGTATTTTTGCTTCAAAAAGTTGAAAACTTTCATGAAAAGATTTCGGCTTCAAAAAAGTTGAAAATTTTCATGAAAAGATTTCTGCTTCAAAATTTTCATGAAAAGATTCATGAAAAGATTTCGGATTTAAAAAAGTTGAAAATTTTAATGAAAACATTTCGGCTTCAAAAAAGTTGAAAATTTTCATGAAGTATTTCGGATTCAACAAAGTTGAAAATTTACATGAAAAGATTTCTGCTTAAAAAAATTGAAAATTTTCATGAAAAGATTTCTGCTTGAAAATTTTCATAAAAATATTTCTGCATTAAAAAAGTCAAAGATTTTCATGAAAAGATTTCGGATTTAAAAAAGTTGAAAATTTTCATAAAAAGATTTCTGCTTCAAAAAAGTTGAAAATTTTCATGAAAAGATATAGGCTTCAAAAAAGTCGAAGATTTTCATGAAAAGATTTCTGCATGAAAATTTTCATGAAAAGATTTCGGATTTAAAAAAGTGGAAAATTTTCATGACGTTTTTCTGCTTTACAAAAGTTGAAGATTTTCATGAAGTATTTCGGCTTCAAAAAAGTTGAAAATTTTCATGAAAAGATTTCGGTTTTAAAAAAGGTAAAAATTTACATGAAAAGATTTCGGCTTCAAAAAAGTTGAAAATTTTCATGAAAAGGTTTCATTTTCAAAAAAGTTGATAATTTTCATGAAAAGATTTCTGCTTCAAAAAAGTTGAAAATTTTCATGAAACGATTTCTGCTTCAAAAAAGTTGAAAATTTTCATGAAGTATTTCTGCTTCAAAAAGTTGAAAATTTTCATGAAAAGATTTTTCTTTCAAAAAAGTGTAAAATTTTCATGGAAAGATTTCTGCTTCAAAAAAGTTGAAAATTTTCATGAAAAGATTTCGGCTTCAAAAAAGTTGAAAATTTTCATGACAGGATTTTGGCTTTAAATAAGTTAAAAATTTTCATGAAAAGATTTCGGCTTCAAAAAAAGTTGAAAATTTTCATGAAAAGATTTCTGCTTCAAAAAAGTTGAATATTTTCATTAAAAGATTTCTGCTTCAAAAAAGTCGAAGATTTTCATGAAAAGATTTCGGCTTCAAAAAAGTTGAAAATTTTCATAAAAAGATTTCTGCTTCAAAAAAGTCGAAGATTTTCATGAAAAGATTTCTGCTTCAAAAAAGTTGAAAATTTTCATAAAAAGATTTCTGCTTCAAAAAAGTCGAAGATTTTCATGAAAAGATTTCGGCTTCAAAAAAGTTGAAAAATTTTCATGAAGTATTTTGGTTTCAAAAAAGTTGAAAATTTTCATGAAAAGATTTCGGCTTCAAAAAAGTTGAACATTTTCATAAAGTATTTCTGCTTCAAAAAAGTTGAAGATTTTCATAAAAAGATTTCTGCTTCAAAAAAGTCGAAGATTTTCATGAAAAGATTTCGGCTTCAAAAAAGTCAAAAATTTTCATGAAGTATTTTGGTTTCAAAAAAGTTGAAAATTTACATGAAAAGATTTCAGCTTCAAAAAAGTTGAAAATTTTCATGAAAAGATTTCTGCTTGAAAATTTTCATGAAAAGATTTCTGCTTCAACAAAGTTGAAAATTTTCATGAAAAGATTTCTGCTTCAAAAAAGTTGAAAATTTTCATGAAAAGATTTTGGATTCAAAAAAGTTGAACATTTTCATAAAGTATTTCTGCTTCAAAAAAGTTGAAGATTTTCATGAAAAGATTTCGGCTTCAACAAAGTTGAAAATTTTCAGGACAGGATTTTGGCTTTAAAAAAGGTAAAAAATTTCATGAAGTATTTCAGCTTCAAAAAATTTGAAAATTTTGATGAAAAGATTTCTGCTTCAACAAAGTTAAAAATTTTGATGAAAAGATTTCTGCTTCAACAGAGTTAAAAATTTTGATGAAAAGATTTCTGCTTCAAAAAAGTTCAAAATTTTCATGAAAAGATTTCGGCTTCAAAAAAGTTTAACATTTCCATGAAGTATTTCTGCTTCAAAAAAGTTGAAGATTTTCATGAAAAGATTTTTGCTTCAAAAAAGTTGAAGATCTTCATGAAACGATTTCTGCTTCAAAAAAGTTGAAAATTTTGATGAAAAGGTTTCATTTTCAAAAAAGTTGATAATTTTTATGAGAAGATTTCTGCTTCAAAAAAGTTGAAAATTTTCATGAAAAGATTTTGGCTTCAAAAAAGTTGAAAATTTCCATGAATAGATTTCACCTTCAACAAAATTGAAATTTTTCATGAAAAGAGTTCGGCTTCAAAAAAGTTGAAAATTTTCATGAAGTATTTCGGCTTCAAAAAAGTTGAAAATTTAAATGAAAAGTTTTCTGCTTCAAAAAAGTTGAAAATTTTCATGAAGTATTTCGGCTTCAAAAAAGTTGAAAAATTCGGGTTTTTGAAAAAGTTGAAAATTTTCATAAAATATTTCTACTTCAGAAAGTTGAAAATTTTCATGAAAAGATTTCGGCTTCAAAAAAGTTGAAAATTTTCATGAAAAGATTTCGGCTTCAACAAAGTTGAAAATTTTCATGACAGGATTTTGGCTTTAAAAAAGGTAAAAATTTTCATGAAGTATTTCAGCTTCAAAAAATTTGAAAATTTTGATGAAAAGATTTCTGCTTCAAAAAAGTTGAAAACTTTCATGAAAAGATTTCGGCTTCAAAAAAGTCAAAGATTTTCTTGAAGTATTTCGGCTTCAAAAAAGTTGAAAATTTTCATGAAAATCTTCGACTTTCTTCATGCTGGCTGAGTTTTTCTTTGTTCTATCTTTTGAAATCAATTTATTTTATGATTGAATATTCCAAGTATTCTTTAAATATCTTGTTTTTGATTACCACCAATCACTATTTCCATTTTTACTTTCATGCTTTATGAACAAAAATAGCTTTTTTTATTACTACATCAAGTTTACACACATGGGTCAAAAATGACCCATACATCCAAGTGTGATTTAAAATTAAATGAATTAATACTATAATAATAATTTGTTTCAAGTAATTACTTTAGCAGTGAGTGGAGCCAAACACTTATGTATTTCATATTTGCAACATGTTTATTTGTCATTTTGTCACACATACACATACCTCTGATAACAGATAACACGGCTGTTGAACTGAACTGTATCTGTAATTTAACAACTGTAAACTGGTGAATGTGACCAAACAAAATGAAATACAACTGAACACATCACTAGAGCACAAATTGCCATCTCAATTTTGACATGCCTCACAAATGATCACTAAGAGTTTGTGCTCCTTGCACACAGGCCTGGTGCACTGGGAACACTAGCTGCTGACTTTTCTGTCTTTGGTAACTGGGCAGATCGTGCACCTCTTCCTCTTCCTTTGGCCCTCCTGTCTGATGTCCTCTTGTGGCTGGGTGGTGGCTGTGTTTTGTTTTTTAAACCCACATCTTCCCATTGTTTCTTCTTCTGACTGCTGTCATCCACTGCTTTGTCATCATGCATAGTGCTCAGGAGGACAACAGCTTTTCCCTTCTTCTGCACATAGCTCACCATGGTCATGTTGCCATTGAATCCGAATTCTGAGCTATGAATCTCCCGTGATTTGGATGGCTTCATGATAGGTGGTATGTCCGATTTGTTCTGGCAAAGAGTCCCAACAATGGTCAGGTTCTTCTCGAGGAGCTTCTCAGCCAGCGGGACACTGGTGAAGAAGTTGCTAATTGTGATGTTGCGACCTATGAGAGGGGGAAAAGATTGTAAATTTACTCAACATGGAATTCTTTAAACTCTAACGCCATAATCTGTTGCATTGCATTGCATTTTATTCTGTTTTACTATTTTGCTTACAGAGAAATCAAATAAAAAAATAAAATACACATTATTAAAGATTGGGAAAAAGTATGTAGGTATTGTGCTAAAACTTAATACATTAGTTTCTCTATTGTACTTTACATTCACCTGTCTGTCTGATTCCACTGCACAATTGCTGGACGACATTCTCTCCAAGGTTCCTCTGAACCTGGCTGTCTCCCGGTATAGACAATTCCATCTATTGCATAAGGTACCCTTGCGTCGCACATCCAGAAGATTTTTATCCCATATTTTGCAGGCTTGCTGGGCATGTGTTGCCGTAACTTGCACCTGCCTCGGAATGGCACAAGCTGCTCATCTATGGTGACACAGTCACTGGGGATGAACTTTCTTCTGCAGTTGTCCAGGAAACAGTCCCACACGTACCTAAATGTCGCCATGTGGTGTGTTTCCAGTCGCAGAGCCCTGGTCCTCTTGTCGTCAAACCGTATGACGCGGCGGATATCTTCATATCTCCTAAGCCCCATGGTGGCCTTGTAAATTGGATTTTGCAGCGGATCTACAAACAGCTCCCGCAAGGCCACATCCCAGCTCTTCTCCCCCCCTGCAAGAATTGATGAAGGCCATCAATTCTTCTTTATCAATGCTTCTCCACTCTTTCCCTTTTGCTGTGGCTGTTCTTCGTCCCTCTAAGTTGATACATATTAGAACCTCCTCAATGATGTTGTCACTCATGAACATATCCCAGGCATCTTTTGGTGAAACAGCTGGTGATCCAGGTGTAGGTCCTGGGCAGCTCCTCAGAATGTTATGGCTTCTTGTTCTGCCATGAATGGGGGGATTCTCATTCCAGTAAGATCCGTTTTTACTCAATCTATTGGACTGGGTCTGAGTTTCCTCTTCAGAGGACTCATCAGATGAGTCTTCTGTATCATCAGAGGAGTCTTCTTCATGGATTCCCAGACACACCCACAACTCCAGCTTGACCCTCTGGCAAATATTCTGGGTCATCATCATCAGAAATTTCAGACTCTGAATCAAGACAAATTGCCTCCTCATCTGGTTCTTCCTGCAGCATCGCTACAACCATCTCAGTAGTAAATCTGGGACCAGCCATACTCTGGATAAAGAAAATCAAAAGCACAATAAAATTTTCAGATGCACATCAATATACATACACATACATACAGTTTTATTTTGGTGACTTGGCTAAGTAGCTTAGCTAAGTACTTTGCTAAGTAGCCTAGCAATCTACATAATAGTTAGCTAACTACAATAGAATTAGCTAACTAAAATAGAAGTGTCAACAGCTAGCTAGCTAATAGTAATTATTTGTAACTTTCTGACAAGTAATGTACTCACTCTCAAGGTAACCTAAACCTAATCAAATGTTATGTACAGTTATCTTTCACAATTGTCATCAAATATTTTCTAAAGTGATGTTAGAACAATTTAAAAACAATACTTACATGTATTAGATGTTCCAAGGGAGCTGTGCTGAGCTGTGAAATGTCTGAAACAACCACGTTTCACAGCAAATGCTATAGTAAATGCATGTGGGTCGTTTCTGACCCATGTGTGTAAACTTGATGTAGAAATACAAAAGCTGTGCTCGTTCATAAAGTAAGAAAGGAAAAATACAAATGATGATTTGTGCTTAACAAAAACAAGATATTTACTGCATACTTGGAAAAGTAAATGATAAAATGTATTTATTTCAAAGATATATCATAGAAACACTCAGCCATACATGAAATAACATAGAAAGTGGATTCATTTTTGACCCATGTTGTGCATTAGAAGGGTAATGATACAAAAATGTTTTTTATTCAAAAAGTAAGAAAGGAAAAAATAAAATAAGGATGTATGATGATCAAAAACAAGTTAATTGAGGAATACCTTGAATACTGAATGAAGAGATGAATTTATTGCAAAGATGTAGAAAATAAAAACTCAACCGGGTCACTTTGATATTTTTAAAGCAGAAATACTTCATGAAAGTTTTCGACTTTTTTGATGCCGAAATAGTTCATGAAAATTTTCAACTTTTTTGAAGCCAAAATCTTTTCATGAAAATTTTCAACTTTTTTGAAGCAGAAATCTTTTCATGAAATACTTCGACTTTTTTGAAGCCGAAATACTTGATGAAAATTCTTACCTTTTTTAAAGCCATAATGCTGTCATGAAAATTTTCAACTTTTTTGAAGCTGAAATCTTTTCATGAAAATGTTCAACTTTTTTGAAGCCGAAATCTTTTCATGTAAATTTTCAACTTTTTTGAAGCCGAAATCTTTTCATGAAAATTTTCAACTTTTTTGAAGCAGAAATCTTTTCATGAAATACATTGACTTTTTTGAAGCCGAAATACTTGATGAAAATTTTCAACTTTTTTGAAGCCGAAATCTGTTCATGAAAGTTTTCAACCTTTTTGAAGCCGAAATAATTCATGAAAATTTTTACCTTTTTCAAAGCTAAAATCCTGTCATGAAAATTTTCAACTTTTTTGAAGCAGAAATCTTTTCATGAAAATCTTCAACTTCTTTGAAGCCGAAATACTTGATGAAAATTTTCAACTGTTTTGAAGTCTAAATCTTTTCATGAAAATTTTCAACTTTTTTGAAGCCGAAATCTTTTCATGAAAATTTTCAAACTTTTTGAAGCCGAAATCTTTTCTTGAAAATTTTCAACTTTTTTGAAGCAGAAATCTTTTCATGAAAATCTTAGACTTTTTTGAAGTCGAAAAAATTCATGAACATTTTCAACTTTTTTTGATGCCGAAATCTTTTCATGAAAATTTTCAACTTTTTTGAAGCAGAAATCTTTTCATGAAAATCGTTGACTTTTTTGAAGACGGAATCTTTTCATGAAAATTTTTCAACTTTTTTGATGCCGAAATCTTTTTGTGAAAACTTTCAACTTTTTGAAGCCGAAATCTTTTCATGAACATTTTCAACTTTTTTGAAGCCGAAATCTTTTCATGAAAATTTTCAACTTTTTTGATGCATAAATCTTTTCATGAAAATTTTAGACTTTTTTGAAGTCGAAAAAAGTCATGGACATGTTCAACTTTTTTGAAGTCTAAATCTTTTCATTAAAATTTTCAACTTTTTTGATGCCGAAATAGTTCATGAAAATTTTCAACTTTTTTGAAGCCGAAATACTTCATGAAAATTCCTACCTTTTTTAAAGCCATAATCCTGTCATGAAAATTTTCAACTTTTCTGAAGCTGAAATTATTTCATGAAAATTTTCAACTTTTTTGAAGCCGAAATCTTTTCATGAAAATCGTTGACCTTTTTGAAGCCCAAATCTTTTAATGTAAACTTTCAACTTTTTTGAAGCCGAAATACTTCATGAAAATGTTCGACTTTTCTGAAGCAGAAATCTTTTCATGAAAATCATTGACTTTTTTGAAGCCGAAATACTTCATGAAAATTTTCAACTTTTTTGAAGCAGAAATCTTTTCTTGAAAATTTTCAACTTTTTGAAGCCGAAATCATTTCATGAAAATTTTCATCTTTTTTGAAGCATAAATCTTTTCATGAAAATCTTAGACTTTTTTGAAGTTGAAAAAATTCATGAACATTTTCAACTTTTTTGAAGCTGAAATCTTTTCATTAAATTTTTCAACTTTTTGTAAGCCGAAATCTTTTCATGAAAATCTTCGACTTTTTTGAAGCCGAAATAGTTCATGAATGTTTTCAACTTTTTTGATGCCGAAATAGTTCATGAAAATTTTCAACTTTTTTGAAGCAGAATTCTTTTCATGAAAATTTTCAACTTTTTTGAAGCAGAAATCTTTTCATGAAAATTTTTAACATTTTTGAAGCCGAAATCTATTCATGAAAATGTTTGACTTTTTTGAAGTCGAAAAAATTCATGGACATTTTCAACTTTTTTGAAGTCTAAATCTTTTCATTAAAATTTTCAACTTTTTTGAAGCCGAAATCTTTTCATGAAAATTTTCAAGTTTTTGAAGCAGAAATCTTTTCATGAAAATCTTAGACTTTTTTGAAGTCGAAAAAATTCATGAACATTTTCGACTTTTTTGAAGCCGAAATACTTCATGAAAATGTTCGACTTTTCTGAAGCAGAAATCTTTTCATGAAAATCATTGACTTTTTTGAAGCCGAAATACTTCATGAAAATTTTCAACTTTTTTGAAGCAGAAATCTTTTCATGAAAATTTTCAACTTTTTTGATGCCGAAATAGTTCATGAAAATTTTCAACTTTTTTGAAGCAGAAATCTTTTCATGAAAATCTTCAACTTTTTTGATGCCGAAATACTTCATGAAAATTTTCAACTTTTTTGAAGCAGAAATCTTTTCATGAAAATTTTCAACTTTTTTGATGCCGAAATAGTTCATGAAAATTTTTAACTTTTTTGAAGCCGAAATCTTTTCATGAAAATTTTCAACTTTTTGAAGCCGAAATCTTTTCATGAAAATTTTCATCTTTTTTGAAGCATAAATCTTTTCATGAAAATCTTAGACTTTTTTGAAGTCGAAAAAATTCATGAACATTTTCAACTTTTTTGAAGCTGAAATTTTTTCATGAAATTTTTCAACTTTTTGTAAGCCGAAATCTTTTCATGAAAATCTTCGACTTTTTTGAAGCTGAAATACTTCATGAAAGTTTTCAACCTTTTTGAAGCCGAAATACTTTATAAAATGTTTTACCTTTTTTAAAGCGAAAATCCTGTCATGAAAATTTTCAACTTTTTTGAAGCTTAAATCTTTTCATGAAAATTTTCAACTTTTTTGAAGCAGAAATCTTTTCATGAAAATCTTCAACTTTTTTGAAGCCGAAATAGTTCATGAATGTTTTCAACTTTTTTGAAGCCGAAATACTTCATGAAAATTTTTGACTTTTTTGAAAGCCGAAATCTTTTAATGTAAATTTTCAACTTTTTTGATGCCGAAATAGTTCATGAAAATTTTCAACTTTTTTGAAGCAGAAATCTTTTCATGAAAATTTTCAACATTTTTGAAGCCGAAATCTATTCATGAAAATGTTTGACTTTTTTGAAGTCGAAAAAATTCATGGACATTTTCCACTTTTTTGAAGTGTAAATCTTTTCATGAAAACTTTCAACTTTTTTGAAGCAGAAATCTTTTGATGAAAATCTTAGACTTTTTTGAAGTCGAAAAAATTCATGAACATTTTCAACTTTTTTGAAGTGTAAATCTTTTCATGAAAATTTTCAACTTTTTTGAAGCCGAAATCTTTTCATGAAAATTTTTGACTTTTTTGAAAGCCGAAATCTTTTAATGTAAATTTTCAACTTTTTTGATGCCGAAATAGTTCATGAAAATTTTCAACTTTTTTGAAGCAGAATTCTTTTCATGAAAATTTTCAACTTTTTTGAAGCAGAAATCTTTTCATGAAAATTTTCAACATTTTTGAAGCCGAAATCTATTCATGAAAATGTTGGACTTTTTTGAAGTCGAAAAAATTCATGAACATTTTCGACTTTTTTGAAGTGTATATCTTTTCATGAAAATTTTCAACTTTTTTGAAGCCGAAATCTTTTCATGAAAATTTTCAAGTTTTTGAAGCAGAAATCTTTTGATGAAAATCTTAGACTTTTTTGAAGTCGAAAAAATTCATGAACATTTTCAACTTTTTTGAAGTGTAAATCTTTTCATGAAAATTTTCAACTTTTTTGAAGCCGAAATACTTCATGAGAATTTTTGACTTTTTTGAAGCCGAAATCTTTTAATGTAAATTTTCAACTTTTTTGAAGCCGAAATCTTTTAATGTAAATTTTCAACTTTTTTGATGCCGAAATAGTTCATGAAAATTTTCAACTTTTTTGAAGCAGAAATCTTTTCATGAAAATGTTAGACTTTTTTGAAGTTGAAAAAATTCATGAACATTTTCAACTTTTTTGAAGTGTAAATCTTTTCATGAAAATTT
This sequence comes from Labrus bergylta, assembly GCF_963930695.1. NCBI lineage: Eukaryota > Metazoa > Chordata > Actinopteri > Labriformes > Labridae > Labrus > Labrus bergylta. The sequence continues at coordinate 30,131 of NC_089203.1, read as the reverse complement.
TCAACTTTTTTGAAGCCGAAATCTTTTCATGAAAATTTTCAACTTTTTTGAAGCCGAAATCTTTTCATGAAAATTTTCAACTTTTTTGAAGCCGAAATACTTCATGAAAATTTTCAACTTTTTTGAAGCCGAAATCTTTTAATGTAAATTTTCAACTTTTTTGATGCCGAAATAGTTCATGAAAATTTTCAACTTTTTTGAAGCAGAAATCTTTTCATGAAAATGTTAGACTTTTTTGAAGTTGAAAAAATTCATGAACATTTTCAACTTTTTTGAAGTGTAAATCTTTTCATGAAAATTTTCAACTTTTTTGAAGCCGAAATCTTTTCATGAACATTTTCAACTTTTTTGAAGTGTAAATCTTTTCATGAAAATTTTCAACTTTTTTGAAGCCGAAATCTTTTCATGAAAATTTTCAAGTTTTTGAAGCAGAAATCTTTTCATGAAAATCTTAGACTTTTTTGAAGTCGAAAAAATTCATGAACATTTTCAACTTTTTTGAAGTGTAAATCTTTTCATAAAAATTTTCAACTTTTTTGAAGCCGAAATCTTTTCATGAACATTTTCAACTTTTTTGAAGTGTAAATCTTTTCATGAAAATTTTCAACTTTTTTGAAGCCGAAATCTTTTCATGAAAATTTTCAACTTTTTTGAAGCCGAAATACTTCATGAAAATTTTTACCTTTTTTAAAGCCAAAATCCTGTCATGAAAAATTTATACTTTTTTGAAGCAGAAATCTTTTCATGAAAATTTTCGACTTTATTCAAACTGATATTCTACATTTTCTAACTAAAAGTGTAGTTTCAAAGTAAAAATACTGTTAGAAGGAGTGATTCAGACAAAATTAGATGAAACAGCTGTACTGGTAACAAACAATGATATTAACAGCTTTAGTGATCAAATTGAGCGTATCTTGGGAAGCTGAGCTCGAAAGTGACATGAAACACGTTTTTCAGACATAAAGTGACAGTTACAGTGAATACCTGTTCTGACTACATTTTCTAACTCAAAGTGTCGTTTCAAAGTAAAAATACTGTTAGAAGGAGTGATTCAGACAAAATTAGATGAAACAGCTGTAATGGTAACAAATGAGCCCAGTTACATGAAATGACATCAAAATCAACATTCCCTGAGCCAGACAACGCTATTAACAGCTTTAGTGATCAAATTGAGCGTATCTTGCGAAGCTGAGCTCGAAAGTGACATGAAACATGTTTTTGAGACATAAAGTGACACTTACTGTCCTGACTACATTTTCTAACTGAAAGCGTCGTTTCAAAGTAAAAATACTGTTAGAAGGAGTGATTCAGACAAAATTAGATGAAACAGCTGTACTGGTAACAAACAACGATATTAACAGCTTTAGTGATCAAATTGAGCGTATCTTGCGAAGCTGAGCTCGAAAGTGACATGAAACATGTTTTTCAGACAAAAAGTGACACTTACTGTTCAGACTGCATTTTCTAACTCAAAGTGTCGTTTCAAAGTAAAAATACTGTTAGAAGGAGTTTTTCAGGCAAAATTAGATGAAACAGTTGTAGTGGTAAAAAATGAGCGCAGTTACATGAAATGACATCAAAATCAACATTCCCTGAGCCAGACAACGCTATTAACAGCTTTAGTGATCAAATTGAGCGTATCTTGCGAAGCTGAGCTCGAAAGTGACATGAAACATGTTTTTGAGACATAAAGTGACACTTACAGTGAATACCTGTCCTGACTACATTTTCTAACTGAAAGCGTCGTTTCAAAGTAAAAATACTGTTAGAAGGAGTGATTCAGACAAAATTAGATGAAACAGCTGTACTGGTAACAAACAACGATATTAACAGCTTTAGTGATCAAATTGAGCGTATCTTGCGAAGCTGAGCTCGAAAGTGACATGAAACATGTTTTTGAGACATAAAGTGACACTTACTGTTCAAAACATGTTTCATGTCACTTTCGAGCACAACTTCGCAAGATACGCTCAATTTGATCACTAAAGCTGTTAATAGCGTTGTCTGGCTCAGGGAATGTTGATTTTGATGTCATTTCATGTAACTGCGCTCATTTGTTACCAGTACAGCTGTTTCATCTAATTTTGTCTGAATCACTCCTTCTAACAGTATTTTTACTTTGAAACGGCACTTTGAGTTAAAAATGTAGTCTGAACAGTAACTGTCACTTTATGTCTCAAAAACTTGTTTCATGTCACTTTCGAGCTCAGCTTCACAAGATACGCTCAATTTGATCACTAAAGCTGTTAATAGCGTTGTCTGGCTCAGGGAATGTTGATTTTGATGTCATTTCATGTAACTGCGCTCATTTGTTACCATTACAGCTGTTTCATCTAATTTTGTCTGAATCACTCCCTCTAACAGTATTTTTACTTTGAAACGACACTTTGAGTTAGAAAATGTAGTCTGAACAGTAAGTGTCACTTTATGTCTCAAAAACATGTTTCATGTCACTTTCGAGCTCAGCTTCGCAAGATACGCTCAATTTGATCACTAAAGCTGTTAATAGCGTTGTCTGGCTCAGGGAATGTTGATTTTGATGTCATTTCATGTAACTGCGCTCATTTGTTACCAGTACAGCTGTTTTATCTAATATTGTCTGAATCACTCCTTCTAACAGTATTTTTACTTTGAAACGGCACTTTGAGTTAGAAAATGTAGTCTGAACAGTAAGTGTCATTTTATGTCTCAAAAACATGTTTCATGTCACTTTCGAGCTCAGCTTCGCAAGATACGCTCAATTTGATCACTAAAGCTGTTAATATCGTTGTTTGTTACCAGTACAGCTGTTTCATCTAATTTTGTCTGAATTACGCCTTCTAACAGTATTTTTACTTTGAAACGACACTTTGAGTTAGAAAATGTAGTCAGGACAGGTATTCACTGTAAGTGTCACTTTATGTCTCAAAAACATGTTTCATGTCACTTTCGAGCTCAGCTTCGCAAGATACGCTCAATTTGATCACTAAAGCTGTTAATAGCGTTGTCTGGCTCAGGGAATGTTGATTTTGATGTCATTTCATGTAACTGCGCTCATTTGTTACCACTACAGCTGTTTCATCTAATTTTGTCTGAATCACTCCCTCTAACAGTATTTTTACTTTGAAACGACACTTTGAGTTCGAAAATGTAGTCTGAACAGTAAGTGTCACTTTATGTCTCAAAAACATGTTTCATGTCACTTTCGAGCTCAGCTTCGCAAGATACGCTCAATTTGATCACTAAAGCTGTTAATAGCGTTGTCTGGCTCAGGGAATGTTGATTTTGATGTCATTTCATGTAACTGCGCTCATTTGTTACCAGTACAGCTGTTTTATCTAATATTGTCTGAATCACTCCTTCTAACAGTATTTTTACTTTGAAACGGCACTTTGAGTTAGAAAATGTAGTCTGAACAGTAAGTGTCATTTTATGTCTCAAAAACATGTTTCATGTCACTTTCGAGCTCAGCTTCGCAAGATACGCTCAATTTGATCACTAAAGCTGTTAATATCGTTGTTTGTTACCAGTACAGCTGTTTCATCTAATTTTGTCTGAATCACTCCTTCTAACAGTATTTTTACTTTGAAACGACACTTTGAGTTAGAAAATGTAGAATATCAGTTTGAATAAAGTTGAAAATTTACATATGAAGATTTCAGCTTTAAAAAAGTTGAAAACTTTCATGAAGTATTTCGACTTCAAAAAAGTTGAAAACTTTCATGAAAAGATTTCATTTTCAAAAAAGTTCAAAATTTACATGAAAAGATTTCTGTTTCAAAAAAGTTGAAAATTTCAAGCTTTTTAAAAAGTTGAAAATTTTCATGAAGTATTTTTGCTTCAAAAAGTTGAAAACTTTCATGAAAAGATTTCGGCTTCAAAAAAGTTGAAAATTTTCATGAAAAGATTTCTGCTTCAAAATTTTCATGAAAAGATTTCTGCTTCAACAAAGTTAAAAATTTTCATGAAAAGATTTCGGCTTCAAAAAAGTTGAAAATTTTGATGAAAAGGTTTCATTTTCAAAAAAGTTGATAATTTTTATGAAAAGATTTCTGCTTCAAAAAAGTTGAAAATTTTCATGAAGTATTTCGGTTTCAAAAAAGTTAAAAATTTACATGAAAAGATTTCGGCTTCAAAAAAGTTGAAAATTTTGATGAAAAGGTTTCATTTTCAAAAAAGTTGATAATTTTTATGAAAAAAGATTTCTGCTTCAAAAAAGTTGAAAATATTCATGAAAAGATTTCAGCTTTAAAAAAGTTGAAAACTTTCATGAAGTATTTCGACTTCAAAAAAGTTGAAAATTTTCAATAAGTATTTCGGCTTCAAAAAAGTTGAAAATTTTGATGAAAAGATTTCATTTTCAAAAAAGTTCAAAATTTACATGAAAAGATTTCTGTTTCAAAAAAGTTGAAAATTTCAAGCTTTTTAAAAAGTTGAAAATTTTCATGAAGTATTTTTGCTTCAAAAAGTTGAAAACTTTCATGAAAAGATTTCGGCTTCAAAAAAGTTGAAAATTTTCATGAAAAGATTTCTGCTTCAAAATTTTCATGAAAAGATTCATGAAAAGATTTCGGATTTAAAAAAGTTGAAAATTTTAATGAAAACATTTCGGCTTCAAAAAAGTTGAAAATTTTCATGAAGTATTTCGGATTCAACAAAGTTGAAAATTTACATGAAAAGATTTCTGCTTAAAAAAATTGAAAATTTTCATGAAAAGATTTCTGCTTGAAAATTTTCATAAAAATATTTCTGCATTAAAAAAGTCAAAGATTTTCATGAAAAGATTTCGGATTTAAAAAAGTTGAAAATTTTCATAAAAAGATTTCTGCTTCAAAAAAGTTGAAAATTTTCATGAAAAGATATAGGCTTCAAAAAAGTCGAAGATTTTCATGAAAAGATTTCTGCATGAAAATTTTCATGAAAAGATTTCGGATTTAAAAAAGTTGAAAATTTTCATGACGTTTTTCTGCTTTACAAAAGTTGAAGATTTTCATGAAAAGATTTCGGCTTCAAAAAAGTTGAAAATTTTCATAAAAAGATTTCTGCTTCAAAAAAGTCGAAGATTTTCATGAAAAGATTTCTGCTTCAAAAAAGTTGAAAATTTTCATAAAAAGATTTCTGCTTCAAAAAAGTCGAAGATTTTCATGAAAAGATTTCGGCTTCAAAAAAGTTGAAAAATTTTCATGAAGTATTTTGGTTTCAAAAAAGTTGAAAATTTTCATGAAAAGATTTCGGCTTCAAAAAAGTTGAACATTTTCATAAAGTATTTCTGCTTCAAAAAAGTTGAAGATTTTCATAAAAAGATTTCTGCTTCAAAAAAGTCGAAGATTTTCATGAAAAGATTTCGGCTTCAAAAAAGTCAAAAATTTTCATGAAGTATTTTGGTTTCAAAAAAGTTGAAAATTTACATGAAAAGATTTCAGCTTCAAAAAAGTTGAAAATTTTCATGAAAAGATTTCTGCTTGAAAATTTTCATGAAAAGATTTCTGCTTCAACAAAGTTGAAAATTTTCATGAAAAGATTTCTGCTTCAAAAAAGTTGAAAATTTTCATGAAAAGATTTTGGATTCAAAAAAGTTGAACATTTTCATAAAGTATTTCTGCTTCAAAAAAGTTGAAGATTTTCATGAAAAGATTTCGGCTTCAACAAAGTTGAAAATTTTCAGGACAGGATTTTGGCTTTAAAAAAGGTAAAAAATTTCATGAAGTATTTCAGCTTCAAAAAATTTGAAAATTTTGATGAAAAGATTTCTGCTTCAACAAAGTTAAAAATTTTGATGAAAAGATTTCTGCTTCAACAGAGTTAAAAATTTTGATGAAAAGATTTCTGCTTCAAAAAAGTTCAAAATTTTCATGAAAAGATTTCGGCTTCAAAAAAGTTTAACATTTCCATGAAGTATTTCTGCTTCAAAAAAGTTGAAGATTTTCATGAAAAGATTTTTGCTTCAAAAAAGTTGAAGATCTTCATGAAACGATTTCTGCTTCAAAAAAGTTGAAAATTTTGATGAAAAGGTTTCATTTTCAAAAAAGTTGATAATTTTTATGAGAAGATTTCTGCTTCAAAAAAGTTGAAAATTTTCATGAAAAGATTTTGGCTTCAAAAAAGTTGAAAATTTCCATGAATAGATTTCACCTTCAACAAAATTGAAATTTTTCATGAAAAGAGTTCGGCTTCAAAAAAGTTGAAAATTTTCATGAAGTATTTCGGCTTCAAAAAAGTTGAAAATTTAAATGAAAAGTTTTCTGCTTCAAAAAAGTTGAAAATTTTCATGAAGTATTTCGGCTTCAAAAAAGTTGAAAAATTCGGGTTTTTGAAAAAGTTGAAAATTTTCATAAAATATTTCTACTTCAGAAAGTTGAAAATTTTCATGAAAAGATTTCGGCTTCAAAAAAGTTGAAAATTTTCATGAAAAGATTTCGGCTTCAACAAAGTTGAAAATTTTCATGACAGGATTTTGGCTTTAAAAAAGGTAAAAATTTTCATGAAGTATTTCAGCTTCAAAAAATTTGAAAATTTTGATGAAAAGATTTCTGCTTCAAAAAAGTTGAAAACTTTCATGAAAAGATTTCGGCTTCAAAAAAGTCAAAGATTTTCTTGAAGTATTTCGGCTTCAAAAAAGTTGAAAATTTTCATGAAAATCTTCGACTTTCTTCATGCTGGCTGAGTTTTTCTTTGTTCTATCTTTTGAAATCAATTTATTTTATGATTGAATATTCCAAGTATTCTTTAAATATCTTGTTTTTGATTACCACCAATCACTATTTCCATTTTTACTTTCATGCTTTATGAACAAAAATAGCTTTTTTTATTACTACATCAAGTTTACACACATGGGTCAAAAATGACCCATACATCCAAGTGTGATTTAAAATTAAATGAATTAATACTATAATAATAATTTGTTTCAAGTAATTACTTTAGCAGTGAGTGGAGCCAAACACTTATGTATTTCATATTTGCAACATGTTTATTTGTCATTTTGTCACACATACACATACCTCTGATAACAGATAACACGGCTGTTGAACTGAACTGTATCTGTAATTTAACAACTGTAAACTGGTGAATGTGACCAAACAAAATGAAATACAACTGAACACATCACTAGAGCACAAATTGCCATCTCAATTTTGACATGCCTCACAAATGATCACTAAGAGTTTGTGCTCCTTGCACACAGGCCTGGTGCACTGGGAACACTAGCTGCTGACTTTTCTGTCTTTGGTAACTGGGCAGATCGTGCACCTCTTCCTCTTCCTTTGGCCCTCCTGTCTGATGTCCTCTTGTGGCTGGGTGGTGGCTGTGTTTTGTTTTTTAAACCCACATCTTCCCATTGTTTCTTCTTCTGACTGCTGTCATCCACTGCTTTGTCATCATGCATAGTGCTCAGGAGGACAACAGCTTTTCCCTTCTTCTGCACATAGCTCACCATGGTCATGTTGCCATTGAATCCGAATTCTGAGCTATGAATCTCCCGTGATTTGGATGGCTTCATGATAGGTGGTATGTCCGATTTGTTCTGGCAAAGAGTCCCAACAATGGTCAGGTTCTTCTCGAGGAGCTTCTCAGCCAGCGGGACACTGGTGAAGAAGTTGCTAATTGTGATGTTGCGACCTATGAGAGGGGGAAAAGATTGTAAATTTACTCAACATGGAATTCTTTAAACTCTAACGCCATAATCTGTTGCATTGCATTGCATTTTATTCTGTTTTACTATTTTGCTTACAGAGAAATCAAATAAAAAAATAAAATACACATTATTAAAGATTGGGAAAAAGTATGTAGGTATTGTGCTAAAACTTAATACATTAGTTTCTCTATTGTACTTTACATTCACCTGTCTGTCTGATTCCACTGCACAATTGCTGGACGACATTCTCTCCAAGGTTCCTCTGAACCTGGCTGTCTCCCGGTATAGACAATTCCATCTATTGCATAAGGTACCCTTGCGTCGCACATCCAGAAGATTTTTATCCCATATTTTGCAGGCTTGCTGGGCATGTGTTGCCGTAACTTGCACCTGCCTCGGAATGGCACAAGCTGCTCATCTATGGTGACACAGTCACTGGGGATGAACTTTCTTCTGCAGTTGTCCAGGAAACAGTCCCACACGTACCTAAATGTCGCCATGTGGTGTGTTTCCAGTCGCAGAGCCCTGGTCCTCTTGTCGTCAAACCGTATGACGCGGCGGATATCTTCATATCTCCTAAGCCCCATGGTGGCCTTGTAAATTGGATTTTGCAGCGGATCTACAAACAGCTCCCGCAAGGCCACATCCCAGCTCTTCTCCCCCCCTGCAAGAATTGATGAAGGCCATCAATTCTTCTTTATCAATGCTTCTCCACTCTTTCCCTTTTGCTGTGGCTGTTCTTCGTCCCTCTAAGTTGATACATATTAGAACCTCCTCAATGATGTTGTCACTCATGAACATATCCCAGGCATCTTTTGGTGAAACAGCTGGTGATCCAGGTGTAGGTCCTGGGCAGCTCCTCAGAATGTTATGGCTTCTTGTTCTGCCATGAATGGGGGGATTCTCATTCCAGTAAGATCCGTTTTTACTCAATCTATTGGACTGGGTCTGAGTTTCCTCTTCAGAGGACTCATCAGATGAGTCTTCTGTATCATCAGAGGAGTCTTCTTCATGGATTCCCAGACACACCCACAACTCCAGCTTGACCCTCTGGCAAATATTCTGGGTCATCATCATCAGAAATTTCAGACTCTGAATCAAGACAAATTGCCTCCTCATCTGGTTCTTCCTGCAGCATCGCTACAACCATCTCAGTAGTAAATCTGGGACCAGCCATACTCTGGATAAAGAAAATCAAAAGCACAATAAAATTTTCAGATGCACATCAATATACATACACATACATACAGTTTTATTTTGGTGACTTGGCTAAGTAGCTTAGCTAAGTACTTTGCTAAGTAGCCTAGCAATCTACATAATAGTTAGCTAACTACAATAGAATTAGCTAACTAAAATAGAAGTGTCAACAGCTAGCTAGCTAATAGTAATTATTTGTAACTTTCTGACAAGTAATGTACTCACTCTCAAGGTAACCTAAACCTAATCAAATGTTATGTACAGTTATCTTTCACAATTGTCATCAAATATTTTCTAAAGTGATGTTAGAACAATTTAAAAACAATACTTACATGTATTAGATGTTCCAAGGGAGCTGTGCTGAGCTGTGAAATGTCTGAAACAACCACGTTTCACAGCAAATGCTATAGTAAATGCATGTGGGTCGTTTCTGACCCATGTGTGTAAACTTGATGTAGAAATACAAAAGCTGTGCTCGTTCATAAAGTAAGAAAGGAAAAATACAAATGATGATTTGTGCTTAACAAAAACAAGATATTTACTGCATACTTGGAAAAGTAAATGATAAAATGTATTTATTTCAAAGATATATCATAGAAACACTCAGCCATACATGAAATAACATAGAAAGTGGATTCATTTTTGACCCATGTTGTGCATTAGAAGGGTAATGATACAAAAATGTTTTTTATTCAAAAAGTAAGAAAGGAAAAAATAAAATAAGGATGTATGATGATCAAAAACAAGTTAATTGAGGAATACCTTGAATACTGAATGAAGAGATGAATTTATTGCAAAGATGTAGAAAATAAAAACTCAACCGGGTCACTTTGATATTTTTAAAGCAGAAATACTTCATGAAAGTTTTCGACTTTTTTGATGCCGAAATAGTTCATGAAAATTTTCAACTTTTTTGAAGCCAAAATCTTTTCATGAAAATTTTCAACTTTTTTGAAGCAGAAATCTTTTCATGAAATACTTCGACTTTTTTGAAGCCGAAATACTTGATGAAAATTCTTACCTTTTTTAAAGCCATAATGCTGTCATGAAAATTTTCAACTTTTTTGAAGCTGAAATCTTTTCATGAAAATGTTCAACTTTTTTGAAGCCGAAATCTTTTCATGTAAATTTTCAACTTTTTTGAAGCCGAAATCTTTTCATGAAAATTTTCAACTTTTTTGAAGCAGAAATCTTTTCATGAAATACATTGACTTTTTTGAAGCCGAAATACTTGATGAAAATTTTCAACTTTTTTGAAGCCGAAATCTGTTCATGAAAGTTTTCAACCTTTTTGAAGCCGAAATAATTCATGAAAATTTTTACCTTTTTCAAAGCTAAAATCCTGTCATGAAAATTTTCAACTTTTTTGAAGCAGAAATCTTTTCATGAAAATCTTCAACTTCTTTGAAGCCGAAATACTTGATGAAAATTTTCAACTGTTTTGAAGTCTAAATCTTTTCATGAAAATTTTCAACTTTTTTGAAGCCGAAATCTTTTCATGAAAATTTTCAAACTTTTTGAAGCCGAAATCTTTTCTTGAAAATTTTCAACTTTTTTGAAGCAGAAATCTTTTCATGAAAATCTTAGACTTTTTTGAAGTCGAAAAAATTCATGAACATTTTCAACTTTTTTTGATGCCGAAATCTTTTCATGAAAATTTTCAACTTTTTTGAAGCAGAAATCTTTTCATGAAAATCGTTGACTTTTTTGAAGACGGAATCTTTTCATGAAAATTTTTCAACTTTTTTGATGCCGAAATCTTTTTGTGAAAACTTTCAACTTTTTGAAGCCGAAATCTTTTCATGAACATTTTCAACTTTTTTGAAGCCGAAATCTTTTCATGAAAATTTTCAACTTTTTTGATGCATAAATCTTTTCATGAAAATTTTAGACTTTTTTGAAGTCGAAAAAAGTCATGGACATGTTCAACTTTTTTGAAGTCTAAATCTTTTCATTAAAATTTTCAACTTTTTTGATGCCGAAATAGTTCATGAAAATTTTCAACTTTTTTGAAGCCGAAATACTTCATGAAAATTCCTACCTTTTTTAAAGCCATAATCCTGTCATGAAAATTTTCAACTTTTCTGAAGCTGAAATTATTTCATGAAAATTTTCAACTTTTTTGAAGCCGAAATCTTTTCATGAAAATCGTTGACCTTTTTGAAGCCCAAATCTTTTAATGTAAACTTTCAACTTTTTTGAAGCCGAAATACTTCATGAAAATGTTCGACTTTTCTGAAGCAGAAATCTTTTCATGAAAATCATTGACTTTTTTGAAGCCGAAATACTTCATGAAAATTTTCAACTTTTTTGAAGCAGAAATCTTTTCTTGAAAATTTTCAACTTTTTGAAGCCGAAATCATTTCATGAAAATTTTCATCTTTTTTGAAGCATAAATCTTTTCATGAAAATCTTAGACTTTTTTGAAGTTGAAAAAATTCATGAACATTTTCAACTTTTTTGAAGCTGAAATCTTTTCATTAAATTTTTCAACTTTTTGTAAGCCGAAATCTTTTCATGAAAATCTTCGACTTTTTTGAAGCCGAAATAGTTCATGAATGTTTTCAACTTTTTTGATGCCGAAATAGTTCATGAAAATTTTCAACTTTTTTGAAGCAGAATTCTTTTCATGAAAATTTTCAACTTTTTTGAAGCAGAAATCTTTTCATGAAAATTTTTAACATTTTTGAAGCCGAAATCTATTCATGAAAATGTTTGACTTTTTTGAAGTCGAAAAAATTCATGGACATTTTCAACTTTTTTGAAGTCTAAATCTTTTCATTAAAATTTTCAACTTTTTTGAAGCCGAAATCTTTTCATGAAAATTTTCAAGTTTTTGAAGCAGAAATCTTTTCATGAAAATCTTAGACTTTTTTGAAGTCGAAAAAATTCATGAACATTTTCGACTTTTTTGAAGCCGAAATACTTCATGAAAATGTTCGACTTTTCTGAAGCAGAAATCTTTTCATGAAAATCATTGACTTTTTTGAAGCCGAAATACTTCATGAAAATTTTCAACTTTTTTGAAGCAGAAATCTTTTCATGAAAATTTTCAACTTTTTTGATGCCGAAATAGTTCATGAAAATTTTCAACTTTTTTGAAGCAGAAATCTTTTCATGAAAATTTTCAACTTTTTTGATGCCGAAATACTTCATGAAAATTTTCAACTTTTTTGAAGCAGAAATCTTTTCATGAAAATTTTCAACTTTTTTGATGCCGAAATAGTTCATGAAAATTTTTAACTTTTTTGAAGCCGAAATCTTTTCATGAAAATTTTCAACTTTTTGAAGCCGAAATCTTTTCATGAAAATTTTCATCTTTTTTGAAGCATAAATCTTTTCATGAAAATCTTAGACTTTTTTGAAGTCGAAAAAATTCATGAACATTTTCAACTTTTTTGAAGCTGAAATTTTTTCATGAAATTTTTCAACTTTTTGTAAGCCGAAATCTTTTCATGAAAATCTTCGACTTTTTTGAAGCTGAAATACTTCATGAAAGTTTTCAACCTTTTTGAAGCCGAAATACTTTATAAAATGTTTTACCTTTTTTAAAGCGAAAATCCTGTCATGAAAATTTTCAACTTTTTTGAAGCTTAAATCTTTTCATGAAAATTTTCAACTTTTTTGAAGCAGAAATCTTTTCATGAAAATCTTCAACTTTTTTGAAGCCGAAATAGTTCATGAATGTTTTCAACTTTTTTGAAGCCGAAATACTTCATGAAAATTTTTGACTTTTTTGAAAGCCGAAATCTTTTAATGTAAATTTTCAACTTTTTTGATGCCGAAATAGTTCATGAAAATTTTCAACTTTTTTGAAGCAGAAATCTTTTCATGAAAATTTTCAACATTTTTGAAGCCGAAATCTATTCATGAAAATGTTTGACTTTTTTGAAGTCGAAAAAATTCATGGACATTTTCCACTTTTTTGAAGTGTAAATCTTTTCATGAAAACTTTCAACTTTTTTGAAGCAGAAATCTTTTGATGAAAATCTTAGACTTTTTTGAAGTCGAAAAAATTCATGAACATTTTCAACTTTTTTGAAGTGTAAATCTTTTCATGAAAATTTTCAACTTTTTTGAAGCCGAAATCTTTTCATGAAAATTTTTGACTTTTTTGAAAGCCGAAATCTTTTAATGTAAATTTTCAACTTTTTTGATGCCGAAATAGTTCATGAAAATTTTCAACTTTTTTGAAGCAGAATTCTTTTCATGAAAATTTTCAACTTTTTTGAAGCAGAAATCTTTTCATGAAAATTTTCAACATTTTTGAAGCCGAAATCTATTCATGAAAATGTTGGACTTTTTTGAAGTCGAAAAAATTCATGAACATTTTCGACTTTTTTGAAGTGTATATCTTTTCATGAAAATTTTCAACTTTTTTGAAGCCGAAATCTTTTCATGAAAATTTTCAAGTTTTTGAAGCAGAAATCTTTTGATGAAAATCTTAGACTTTTTTGAAGTCGAAAAAATTCATGAACATTTTCAACTTTTTTGAAGTGTAAATCTTTTCATGAAAATTTTCAACTTTTTTGAAGCCGAAATACTTCATGAGAATTTTTGACTTTTTTGAAGCCGAAATCTTTTAATGTAAATTTTCAACTTTTTTGAAGCCGAAATCTTTTAATGTAAATTTTCAACTTTTTTGATGCCGAAATAGTTCATGAAAATTTTCAACTTTTTTGAAGCAGAAATCTTTTCATGAAAATGTTAGACTTTTTTGAAGTTGAAAAAATTCATGAACATTTTCAACTTTTTTGAAGTGTAAATCTTTTCATGAAAATTTTCAACTTTTTTGAAGCCGAAATCTTTTCATGAAAATTTTCAACTTTTTTGAAGCCGAAATCTTTTCATGAAAATTTTCAACTTTTTTGAAGCCGAAATACTTCATGAAAATTTTCAACTTTTTTGAAGCCGAAATCTTTTAATGTAAATTTTCAACTTTTTTGATGCCGAAATAGTTCATGAAAATTTTCAACTTTTTTGAAGCAGAAATCTTTTCATGAAAATGTTAGACTTTTTTGAAGTTGAAAAAATTCATGAACATTTTCAACTTTTTTGAAGTGTAAATCTTTTCATGAAAATTTTCAACTTTTTTGAAGCCGAAATCTTTTCATGAACATTTTCAACTTTTTTGAAGTGTAAATCTTTTCATGAAAATTTTCAACTTTTTTGAAGCCGAAATCTTTTCATGAAAATTTTCAAGTTTTTGAAGCAGAAATCTTTTCATGAAAATCTTAGACTTTTTTGAAGTCGAAAAAATTCATGAACATTTTCAACTTTTTTGAAGTGTAAATCTTTTCATAAAAATTTTCAACTTTTTTGAAGCCGAAATCTTTTCATGAACATTTTCAACTTTTTTGAAGTGTAAATCTTTTCATGAAAATTTTCAACTTTTTTGAAGCCGAAATCTTTTCATGAAAATTTTCAACTTTTTTGAAGCCGAAATACTTCATGAAAATTTTTACCTTTTTTAAAGCCAAAATCCTGTCATGAAAAATTTATACTTTTTTGAAGCAGAAATCTTTTCATGAAAATTTTCGACTTTATTCAAACTGATATTCTACATTTTCTAACTAAAAGTGTAGTTTCAAAGTAAAAATACTGTTAGAAGGAGTGATTCAGACAAAATTAGATGAAACAGCTGTACTGGTAACAAACAATGATATTAACAGCTTTAGTGATCAAATTGAGCGTATCTTGGGAAGCTGAGCTCGAAAGTGACATGAAACACGTTTTTCAGACATAAAGTGACAGTTACAGTGAATACCTGTTCTGACTACATTTTCTAACTCAAAGTGTCGTTTCAAAGTAAAAATACTGTTAGAAGGAGTGATTCAGACAAAATTAGATGAAACAGCTGTAATGGTAACAAATGAGCCCAGTTACATGAAATGACATCAAAATCAACATTCCCTGAGCCAGACAACGCTATTAACAGCTTTAGTGATCAAATTGAGCGTATCTTGCGAAGCTGAGCTCGAAAGTGACATGAAACATGTTTTTCAGACATAAAGTGACACTTACTGTCCTGACTACATTTTCTAACTGAAAGCGTCGTTTCAAAGTAAAAATACTGTTAGAAGGAGTGATTCAGACAAAATTAGATGAAACAGCTGTACTGGTAACAAACAACGATATTAACAGCTTTAGTGATCAAATTGAGCGTATCTTGCGAAGCTGAGCTCGAAAGTGACATGAAACATGTTTTTCAGACAAAAAGTGACACTTACTGTTCAGACTGCATTTTCTAACTCAAAGTGTCGTTTCAAAGTAAAAATACTGTTAGAAGGAGTTTTTCAGGCAAAATTAGATGAAACAGTTGTAGTGGTAAAAAATGAGCGCAGTTACATGAAATGACATCAAAATCAACATTCCCTGAGCCAGACAACGCTATTAACAGCTTTAGTGATCAAATTGAGCGTATCTTGCGAAGCTGAGCTCGAAAGTGACATGAAACATGTTTTTGAGACATAAAGTGACACTTACAGTGAATACCTGTCCTGACTACATTTTCTAACTGAAAGCGTCGTTTCAAAGTAAAAATACTGTTAGAAGGAGTGATTCAGACAAAATTAGATGAAACAGCTGTACTGGTAACAAACAACGATATTAACAGCTTTAGTGATCAAATTGAGCGTATCTTGCGAAGCTGAGCTCGAAAGTGACATGAAACATGTTTTTGAGACATAAAGTGACACTTACTGTTCAAAACATGTTTCATGTCACTTTCGAGCACAACTTCGCAAGATACGCTCAATTTGATCACTAAAGCTGTTAATAGCGTTGTCTGGCTCAGGGAATGTTGATTTTGATGTCATTTCATGTAACTGCGCTCATTTGTTACCAGTACAGCTGTTTCATCTAATTTTGTCTGAATCACTCCTTCTAACAGTATTTTTACTTTGAAACGGCACTTTGAGTTAAAAATGTAGTCTGAACAGTAACTGTCACTTTATGTCTCAAAAACTTGTTTCATGTCACTTTCGAGCTCAGCTTCGCAAGATACGCTCAATTTGATCACTAAAGCTGTTAATAGCGTTGTTTGTTACCAGTGCTGCTGTTTCATCTAATTTTGTCTGAATCACTCCTTCTAACAGTATTTTTACTTTGAAACGACACTTTGAGTTAGAAAATGTAGTCAGGACAGGTATTCACTGTAAGTGTCACTTTATGTCTCAAAAACATGTTTCATGTCACTTTCGAGCTCAGCTTCGCAAGATACGCTCAATTTGATCACTAAAGCTGTTAATAGCGTTGTCTGGCTCAGGGAATGTTGATTTTGATGTCATTTCATGTAACTGCGCTCATTTGTTACCAGTACAGCTGTTTCATCTAATTTTGTCTGAATCACTCCCTCTAACAGTATTTTTACTTTGAAACGACACTTTGAGTTAGAAAATATAGTCTGAACAGTAAGTGTCACTTTATGTCTCAAAAACATGTTTCATGTCACTTTCGAGCTCAGCTTCACAAGATACGCTCAATTTGATCACTAAAGCTGTTAATAGCGTTGTCTGGCTCAGGGAATGTTGATTTTGATGTCATTTCATGTAACTGCGCTCATTTGTTACCATTACAGCTGTTTCATCTAATTTTGTCTGAATCACTCCCTCTAACAGTATTTTTACTTTGAAACGACACTTTGAGTTAGAAAATGTAGTCTGAACAGTAAGTGTCACTTTATGTCTCAAAAACATGTTTCATGTCACTTTCGAGCTCAGCTTCGCAAGATACGCTCAATTTGATCACTAAAGCTGTTAATAGCGTTGTCTGGCTCAGGGAATGTTGATTTTGATGTCATTTCATGTAACTGCGCTCATTTGTTACCAGTACAGCTGTTTTATCTAATATTGTCTGAATCACTCCTTCTAACAGTATTTTTACTTTGAAACGGCACTTTGAGTTAGAAAATGTAGTCTGAACAGTAAGTGTCATTTTATGTCTCAAAAACATGTTTCATGTCACTTTCGAGCTCAGCTTCGCAAGATACGCTCAATTTGATCACTAAAGCTGTTAATATCGTTGTTTGTTACCAGTACAGCTGTTTCATCTAATTTTGTCTGAATTACGCCTTCTAACAGTATTTTTACTTTGAAACGACACTTTGAGTTAGAAAATGTAGTCAGGACAGGTATTCACTGTAAGTGTCACTTTATGTCTCAAAAACATGTTTCATGTCACTTTCGAGCTCAGCTTCGCAAGATACGCTCAATTTGATCACTAAAGCTGTTAATAGCGTTGTCTGGCTCAGGGAATGTTGATTTTGATGTCATTTCATGTAACTGCGCTCATTTGTTACCACTACAGCTGTTTCATCTAATTTTGTCTGAATCACTCCCTCTAACAGTATTTTTACTTTGAAACGACACTTTGAGTTCGAAAATGTAGTCTGAACAGTAAGTGTCACTTTATGTCTCAAAAACATGTTTCATGTCACTTTCGAGCTCAGCTTCGCAAGATACGCTCAATTTGATCACTAAAGCTGTTAATAGCGTTGTCTGGCTCAGGGAATGTTGATTTTGATGTCATTTCATGTAACTGCGCTCATTTGTTACCAGTACAGCTGTTTTATCTAATATTGTCTGAATCACTCCTTCTAACAGTATTTTTACTTTGAAACGGCACTTTGAGTTAGAAAATGTAGTCTGAACAGTAAGTGTCATTTTATGTCTCAAAAACATGTTTCATGTCACTTTCGAGCTCAGCTTCGCAAGATACGCTCAATTTGATCACTAAAGCTGTTAATATCGTTGTTTGTTACCAGTACAGCTGTTTCATCTAATTTTGTCTGAATCACTCCTTCTAACAGTATTTTTACTTTGAAACGACACTTTGAGTTAGAAAATGTAGAATATCAGTTTGAATAAAGTTGAAAATTTACATATGAAGATTTCAGCTTTAAAAAAGTTGAAAACTTTCATGAAGTATTTCGACTTCAAAAAAGTTGAAAACTTTCATGAAAAGATTTCATTTTCAAAAAAGTTCAAAATTTACATGAAAAGATTTCTGTTTCAAAAAAGTTGAAAATTTCAAGCTTTTTAAAAAGTTGAAAATTTTCATGAAGTATTTTTGCTTCAAAAAGTTGAAAACTTTCATGAAAAGATTTCGGCTTCAAAAAAGTTGAAAATTTTCATGAAAAGATTTCTGCTTCAAAATTTTCATGAAAAGATTTCTGCTTCAACAAAGTTAAAAATTTTCATGAAAAGATTTCGGCTTCAAAAAAGTTGAAAATTTTGATGAAAAGGTTTCATTTTCAAAAAAGTTGATAATTTTTATGAAAAGATTTCTGCTTCAAAAAAGTTGAAAATTTTCATGAAGTATTTCGGTTTCAAAAAAGTTAAAAATTTACATGAAAAGATTTCGGCTTCAAAAAAGTTGAAAATTTTGATGAAAAGGTTTCATTTTCAAAAAAGTTGATAATTTTTATGAAAAAAGATTTCTGCTTCAAAAAAGTTGAAAATATTCATGAAAAGATTTCAGCTTTAAAAAAGTTGAAAACTTTCATGAAGTATTTCGACTTCAAAAAAGTTGAAAATTTTCAATAAGTATTTCGGCTTCAAAAAAGTTGAAAATTTTGATGAAAAGATTTCATTTTCAAAAAAGTTCAAAATTTACATGAAAAGATTTCTGTTTCAAAAAAGTTGAAAATTTCAAGCTTTTTAAAAAGTTGAAAATTTTCATGAAGTATTTTTGCCTCAAAAAGTTGAAAACTTTCATGAAAAGATTTCGGCTTCAAAAAAGTTGAAAATTTTCATGAAAAGATTTCTGCTTCAAAATTTTCATGAAAAGATTCATGAAAAGATTTCGGATTTAAAAAAGTTGAAAATTTTAATGAAAACATTTCGGCTTCAAAAAAGTTGAAAATTTTCATGAAGTATTTCGGATTCAACAAAGTTGAAAATTTACATGAAAAGATTTCTGCTTAAAAAAATTAAAAATTTTCATGAAAAGATTTCTGCTTGAAAATTTTCATAAAAATATTTCTGCATTAAAAAAGTCAAAGATTTTCATGAAAAGATTTCGGATTTAAAAAAGTTGAAAATTTTCATAAAAAGATTTCTGCTTCAAAAAAGTTGAAAATTTTCATGAAAAGATATAGGCTTCAAAAAAGTCGAAGATTTTCATGAAAAGATTTCTGCATGAAAATTTTCATGAAAAGATTTCGGATTTAAAAAAGTTGAAAATTTTCATAAAAAGATTTCTGCTTCAACAAAGTTGAAAATTTTCATGAAAAGATTTAGGCTTCAAAAAAGTCGAAAATTTTCATGAAAAGATTTCGGCTTCAAAAAAGTTAAAAATTTACATGAAAAGACTTCTGCTTCAAAAAATTTGAAAATTTTCATGAAGTAATTCGGCTTCAAAAAAGTTGAAAATTTTCATGAAGTATTTCAGCTTCAAAAAAGTTGAAAACTTTCATGAAGTTTTTCGGCTTCCAAAAAGTTGAAAACTTTCATGACGTTTTTCTGCTTTACAAAAGTTGAAGATTTTCATGAAGTATTTCGGCTTCAAAAAAGTTGAAAATTTTCATGAAAAGATTTCGGTTTTAAAAAAGGTAAAAATTTACATGAAAAGATTTCGGCTTCAAAAAAGTTGAAAATTTTCATGAAAAGGTTTCATTTTCAAAAAAGTTGATAATTTTCATGAAAAGATTTCTGCTTCAAAAAAGTTGAAAATTTTCATGAAACGATTTCTGCTTCAAAAAAGTTGAAAATTTTCATGAAGTATTTCTGCTTCAAAAAGTTGAAAATTTTCATGAAAAGATTTTTCTTTCAAAAAAGTGTAAAATTTTCATGGAAAGATTTCTGCTTCAAAAAAGTTGAAAATTTTCATGAAAAGATTTCGGCTTCAAAAAAGTTGAAAATTTTCATGACAGGATTTTGGCTTTAAATAAGTTAAAAATTTTCATGAAAAGATTTCGGCTTCAAAAAAAGTTGAAAATTTTCATGAAAAGATTTCTGCTTCAAAAAAGTTGAATATTTTCATTAAAAGATTTCTGCTTCAAAAAAGTCGAAGATTTTCATGAAAAGATTTCGGCTTCAAAAAAGTTGAAAAATTTTCATGAAGTATTTTGGTTTCAAAAAAGTTGAAAATTTACATGAAAAGATTTCAGCTTCAAAAAAGTTGAAAATTTACATGAAAAGATTTCAGCTTCAAAAAAGTTGAAAATTTTCATGAAAAGATTTCTGCTTGAAAATTTTCATGAAAAGATTTCTGCTTCAACAAAGTTGAAAATTTTCATGAAAAGATTTCTGCTTCAACAAAGTTAAAAATTTTCATGAAAAGATTTAGCCTTCAAAAAAGTTGAAAATTTTCATGAAAAGATTTCGGCTTCAAAAAAGTTGAACATTTTCATAAAGTATTTCTGCTTCAAAAAAGTTGAAGATTTTCATAAAAAGATTTCTGCTTCAAAAAAGTCGAAGATTTTCATGAAAAGATTTCGGCTTCAAAAAAGTCAAAAATTTTCATGAAGTATTTTGGTTTCAAAAAAGTTGAAAATTTACATGAAAAGATTTCAGCTTCAAAAAAGTTGAAAATGTTCATGAAAAGATTTCTGCTTGAAAATTTTCATGAAAAGATTTCTGCTTCAACAAAGTTGAAAATTTTCATGAAAAGATTTCTGCTTCAAAAAAGTTGAAAATTTTCATGAAAAGATTTTGGATTCAAAAAAGTTGAACATTTTCATAAAGTATTTCTGCTTCAAAAAAGTTGAAGATTTTCATGAAAAGATTTCGGCTTCAACAAAGTTGAAAATTTTCAGGACAGGATTTTGGCTTTAAAAAAGGTAAAAAATTTCATGAAGTATTTCAGCTTCAAAAAATTTGAAAATTTTGATGAAAAGATTTCTGCTTCAACAAAGTTAAAAATTTTGATGAAAAGATTTCTGCTTCAACAAAGTTAAAAATTTTCATGAAAAGATTTAGCCTTCAAAAAAGTTGAAAATTTTCATGAAAAGATTTCTGCTTCAAAAAAGTTCAAAATTTTCATGAAAAGATTTCGGCTTCAAAAAAGTTTAACATTTCCATGAAGTATTTCTGCTTCAAAAAAGTTGAAGATTTTCATGAAAAGATTTTTGCTTCAAAAAAGTTGAAGATCTTCATGAAACGATTTCTGCTTCAAAAAAGTTGAAAATTTTGATGAAAAGGTTTCATTTTCAAAAAAGTTGATAATTTTTATGAGAAGATTTCTGCTTCAAAAAAGTTGAAAATTTTCATGAAAAGATTTTGGCTTCAAAAAAGTTGAAAATTTCCATGAATAGATTTCACCTTCAACAAAATTGAAATTTTTCATGAAAAGAGTTCGGCTTCAAAAAAGTTGAAAATTTTCATGAAGTATTTCGGCTTCAAAAAAGTTGAAAATTTAAATGAAAAGTTTTCTGCTTCAAAAAAGTTGAAAATTTTCATGAAGTATTTCGGCTTCAAAAAAGTTGAAAAATTCGGGTTTTTGAAAAAGTTGAAAATTTTCATAAAATATTTCTACTTCAGAAAGTTGAAAATTTTCATGAAAAGATTTCGGCTTCAAAAAAGTTGAAAATTTTCATGAAAAGATTTCGGCTTCAACAAAGTTGAAAATTTTCATGACAGGATTTTGGCTTTAAAAAAGGTAAAAATTTTCATGAAGTATTTCAGCTTCAAAAAATTTGAAAATTTTGATGAAAAGATTTCTGCTTCAAAAAAGTTGAAAACTTTCATGAAAAGATTTCGGCTTCAAAAAAGTCAAAGATTTTCTTGAAGTATTTCGGCTTCAAAAAAGTTGAAAATTTTCATGAAAATCTTCGACTTTCTTCATGCTGGCTGAGTTTTTCTTTGTTCTATCTTTTGAAATCAATTTATTTTATGATTGAATATTCCAAGTATTCTTTAAATATCTTGTTTTTGATTACCACCAATCACTATTTCCATTTTTACTTTCATGCTTTATGAACAAAAATAGCTTTTTTTATTACTACATCAAGTTTACACACATGGGTCAAAAATGACCCATACATCCAAGTGTGATTTAAAATTAAATGAATTAATACTATAATAATAATTTGTTTCAAGTAATTACTTTAGCAGTGAGTGGAGCCAAACACTTATGTATTTCATATTTGCAACATGTTTATTTGTCATTTTGTCACACATACACATACCTCTGATAACAGATAACACGGCTGTTGAACTGAACTGTATCTGTAATTTAACAACTGTAAACTGGTGAATGTGACCAAACAAAATGAAATACAACTGAACACATCACTAGAGCACAAATTGCCATCTCAATTTTGACATGCCTCACAAATGATCACTAAGAGTTTGTGCTCCTTGCACACAGGCCTGGTGCACTGGGAACACTAGCTGCTGACTTTTCTGTCTTTGGTAACTGGGCAGATCGTGCACCTCTTCCTCTTCCTTTGGCCCTCCTGTCTGATGTCCTCTTGTGGCTGGGTGGTGGCTGTGTTTTGTTTTTTAAACCCACATCTTCCCATTGTTTCTTCTTCTGACTGCTGTCATCCACTGCTTTGTCATCATGCATAGTGCTCAGGAGGACAACAGCTTTTCCCTTCTTCTGCACATAGCTCACCATGGTCATGTTGCCATTGAATCCGAATTCTGAGCTATGAATCTCCCGTGATTTGGATGGCTTCATGATAGGTGGTATGTCCGATTTGTTCTGGCAAAGAGTCCCAACAATGGTCAGGTTCTTCTCGAGGAGCTTCTCAGCCAGCGGGACACTGGTGAAGAAGTTGCTAATTGTGATGTTGCGACCTATGAGAGGGGGAAAAGATTGTAAATTTACTCAACATGGAATTCTTTAAACTCTAACGCCATAATCTGTTGCATTGCAT